>NC_135880.1:122795600-123543211 GCF_964194155.1 Cetorhinus maximus | reverse complement strand
ATGTAAGTTCAAAAGATCATATGAATTTACGAATTAGGAGCAGGAGTAAGGCACTCAGCCCCTCAAGCCTGCTCCGCCATTCAATAAGATCATAGCTGATCTGATCATAACCTCCCACATACCCCCAGTAACCTTTCAGCCCTTGTTTATCAGGAATCTATCTACCTCTGCCTTAAAAAAATTCAAAGTCTCTGCTTCTGCTGCCTTTTGAAGAAGGGTGCTCCAAAGACTCATTACCCTCTGAGAGAAAAAAATTCTCTTAATCTTTGTCTTAAATGGGCGACCCCTTTTTTTTAAACCATGACCCCTAGTTCTAGAGTCTCACACAAGAGGAAACATCCTTTCCACATCCACCCTGTCAAGACCCCTCAGGATCTTATATGTTTCAATCAAGTTGCCTCTTACACTTCTAAACTCCAGTAGATACAAGCGTAGCCTGTCCAATCTTTCCTAACAAGACAACCCGCCCATTCCTGGTATTACTTTAGTAAACCTTCTCTGAACTGCTTCTAAAGCATTTACATCCTTCCTTAAATAAGGAGACCAATACTGTACACATTACTCTACATATGGTCTCACCAGTGTCCTGTACAACTGCAACATAAGCTCCCTACTTTTGTAATCAATTCCCCTCGCAATAAACGATAATATTCTATTAGCTTTCCTAATTACTTGCTGTACCTGCATACTAGCCTTTTGTGATCCATGCACTAGGACACCCAGATCCCTCTGCATCTCAGAGCTGTGCAATCTCTCACCATTTAGATAATATGCTTCTTTTTTATTTTTCCTGCAAAAATGTACAATTTCACATTTTCCCACATCTCTATTTGCCAGATCTTTGTCGACTCACTTAACCTATCTATGTTCTTTTAGAACCATAGAACCATAGAAAAGTTATGGCATAGAAAGGGGCCATCCAGTTCATCATGTCTGTGCCAGCTGGAAAAACTAGCTACCCATTCTAATCCCACCTTCCAGCACCCAGTCCATAGCCTTGCATGTTACAGCACTACAGGTGTAGATCCTGGTACCTTTTAAATGAGCTGCCTCAACCACCAATCTGAGCAGCAAATTCCAGACACCTACCACCCCCTGGGCGAATTTTTTTTCCTAATATCCCATCTACTCATTCTACCAATCACCTTAATCTGTGCCCCTTTGTAATTGACTTCTCCACTAGAGGAAACAAGTCTTTCCTGTATACTTTATCTAGGCCCCTCATAATTTTGTACACCTCAATCAAGTCACCCCTCAGCTGTTCTAAGGGAAACAACCCTAGCTAGCCCACCTAATCTTCCCTCATAGCTGCAATTTTCCAGCTCTGGCAATATTCTTGTAAATCTCCTCTGTACCCTCTCCTGAGCAATCGTGTCCTTCTTGTAATGTGGTGACCAGGGCTGTGCGCAAACCTCCAGCTGTGGCCTAACCAACGTTTTATATAGTTTCAGCATTACATCCCTGCTTTTGTATTCAACACCTCGTGCAATAAAGGAGAGCAGTTCATTTGCCTTCTATACTAAGTTATCTACCTCTCCTCCCATCTTTAAGGATATGTGGACATGCACTCCAAGGTCTCTCACTTACTCTACCCTTCTCAATATCCTCCCATTTATTTGTTTTGTTTTCCCTCCCAAAATGCCTAACCTCACACTTCTCCAGATTGAATTCTATTTGCCACTTTTCCGCCCACTCAACCAAACTATTGATATAATTCTGGAGTCCACAGCAATCCTCTTCAATATCAACTACATGGCCAATTTTTGTGTCATCTGCATATTTCCCACTCATACCTCCCACATTTAAGTCCAAACCATTCACATATACTACAAACAGCAAGGGACCCAACTGAGCCCTGTGGAACACCACTGGAAACTGCTTTCCATTCGCTAAAAATCATTACCCTTTGTTTCCTGTTACTGAGCCAATTTTGGATCCAATCTCCTGTATCCCATGACCAGTCTGCCATGTGGGACGTTGTCAAATGCCTTACGAAAATCCATGTAGACGACATCCACTGAACTATCCTCATCAATCCTCCTTATTACTTCCTCAGAGAGTTCAATTACTTCCTCAAAAAGTTCAATTAAGTTAGTAAGGCACCATGCTGACTATCCCTGATTAAACCTTGCCTTTCTAAGTGACAGTTTATTCTGGCTCTCAGAATTGCTTCGAATAATTTGCCCACCACCAAAGTCAGGCTGACTGGCCGATCCTTCGCACCCTTTTTAAACAATGGTACAACGTTCATAGACCTCCAATCCTCTGGCACCTTGCCTGAATCTAGTGAGAATTGAAAAATGATCATCAGGGCATCCGTTATTTCCTCCCTGACTTCCTTCAACAGCCTAGGATACAATCCGTCCAGCTCTGGTTATATATACCACCTTCGAGGATGTCAGTCCCTCCAGTACTCCCTTTCTCATGACGTTTATTGTATCTAATATTTCACACTCCTCCGTATTAGCTAGAATTTCTGCATCATCCCTCTCCTTTGTGAAGACAGAGACAAGGTATTCACTAAGAACCCTGCCCACATCTTCTGCATCACAAGTTACCTTGTACAACCCTGATAGGCCCTACCCTTTCCTTAGTTATCCTCTTGCTCTTAATGTACTGATAAAACATCTTTGGGTTTTATTTGATTTTACCTGCCTATATTCTTTCATATTCTCTCTTTACTTTCCTGGTTTCATTTTTTACTTCACCCCTGTATTTTCTATACTTCTCTAGACTTCTTAACATATTAAATTTTTATGACGATCATAAACTTTCTTTTTCTGCTTTATTTTATCCTGTATGCTTCTAGATAGCCAAGGGGCTCTTGATTTGGAAGTACCACCCTTGTTCTTTGTAGGAATATGCCTACACTGTGCCCATGGAGTCTTGCTTTTGAAAGCGTCCTAATAGTCTGTCACTGATTTCCCTTCAAGTAGCTGCAACAAATCCACTGTCGCCAGGTCACCTCTCAGCTTCATAAAATTTGCCTTTCCCCAATTTAGAACTTTTACTCCTGTTCTATCTTTATCTTTTTCCATAAATATGTTGAATCTAACTATATTATGGTCACTATCACCAAAATGGTCTCCCACTGCTACTTCATCCACTTGCCCAACTTCATTACCTAAGCCTCTAAATCTAGAATTGCGGCCCTCTCGTTGGGTTTGTTACATGCTGGCTAAAAAAGTTCTTTTCAAAGCCTTCTGGGCCCTTCATACTGTTCGTATCCCAATTGATATTAGGGTAGCTGAAGTCCCCAACTATTACTACCCTATTGTTTTTGCGCTCAGAAATGTTCCTATATATTTGTTCTTCCATTTCCCCCTCACGATTTGTGGGTCTATAGAACACTCCCAGTAGTGTTGCTGCCCCTTTTTTTTTATCTCTGAGCTCAACCCATTTGGCTTCTTTCGATGATTCATTTAGTATATCATCCCTCCTCACAGCTGTAATTGATTCTTTAACCAATAATGCCACACCCCCACGGTTCTTCTGCCTCGCAGAGTCACTCACTACTTTTCTCTCTCCCACTCCCTGCTCTGAATTTGTCCTATCTGAATCTGCCCTCAGGTTACCATCCCTCTGCCAATCTAGTTTACACCCTCCCCAACAACACTAGCAAATTTCCTTGCCAGGACATTTGTCCTGGTCCAGTTCAGGTGTAGACCATCTGTCTTGTACAGATCCCATCTTCCCTCCCTCCTGCACCATCTCTCCCTCATCTGGTGTACTCCCCTGTTTCTATACTCACCAGCAAGTGGCCTTGGGGGTAATCCAGAGATTACTACCTTTGAGGTCCTGCTCACTAATCTCTTTCCTAACTCCCTAAACCAAGCCTGCAGGACTTCATCCCTTTTTCTACATATATCATTGGTACCAATGTCGATCACCACCTCCGGCTGTGCACCTTCACCCTCCAGAATGCTCTGTAACCATTTGGTGATATCCATGGCCCTGGCACTGGGGAGGCAACATACCATCCTGGAATCACATCTACGACCACAGAAGCGCCTGTCTGTTCCTCTAACAAATGAATCCCCTATCATTACTGCTCTTCCCCTCTTCTTCCACCCCTCCTGTCCAGCTGAGCCACCCGTGGTGCCATGAACATGGCTCTGAATGCACTCCAGCGAAGAACCAATGCCCTCTCCAGCATCCAAAATAAAAAAACAGTTAGCGAGCGGATCCTCAGGGTACTCCTGCACTACCTGTCTAATTCTCTTGGATAGCCTGGTGGTCAGCCATTCCCTCTCTGCCTCCCATGTTCCTAGCCTGCAATATGACCACCTCTGTGAACCTGCTATCCACGTGGCTCTCAGCCTATCGGATGCACCACAGTGACTCCAGCCGCTCCTTGAGCTCCAAAACCCAGAGCTCTAGCTTCTGCAGCTGGTGACACTTCCTGCACATGTGGTCATCTAGTAGCGTCCACGACTTCCTACATACTATGGGATATGCATTCACGCAACCGAGCTGCCCTGCCGTATCTTAACTTTACTTCACTTATGTTAACTTTATTTTACATTGATTTACTTATATTAATTTTACTTGGCCTTTACTGAATAAACCTTACAACTATGGATAAACCTTACTAGCACTGATAAATCCAACTAATACTTAACACACTTAACAAGTTACAATAAACCTTACTCAAAGCACCTCTTCCCACTGCGCACCAAATTCCCACATGAACCTAATTCACTACTCACTCAGGTGTAGTATCCTGTTTCCTCCTGCACCCCTTTGTAGCCTCCTTATGTCCTCTTCACAACTTATGCCAAGTTATGTATTCTTGGCTGAGAGCCCAAACAGCTATTAGAATACCAGGACAGCTGCTCCTCAGAGAAAACATTCTTTTATTGACAGCTCAGGCTCTCTGATATCTGTGGTCAACTTCACAATGTTTGTTGACACAAGTTAAGTGGTTTCAAGGGTTTGAGGTTTGTGGTTTTTGAATCTTCTAAGGGCCTGGATAATTGACACTTTCATGAGCTTAGTCCAGACATTTTTTACAAGCATAGGAGAAAGTTATCAATGGGTTATATTTTTTTCAAAACTTTTTTTTAACACATCCCCCACACACTATGGTGTTCTATGGTACCATGGTTCTATAAAATGTACAGTGGGTCAATGTGCATGGAAGTGCCAGAGCTTGGCATAGGGGACATGAGGGGATATATGGGGTGGGTGGAAGGGCAGAGCTTGTCATGGGGGGCATGAGGGCCCTGAGGGGGTGGGTGGAGGGCAAAAGGTGGAATGGATGGAGCATGGGGAGTGTTTGGAGGGTGAATAGGGTGTGAGGGGTGAGGGCTGGAGGGTCTTTGTGTTTATTTTTCACTGGGACAAATTCCCACATCACAGAGGTGGGCCTTTTAAATAGCCCATCTCTGCACCTTTTCCTGGGCCCAATTCCAGCTGGCACCCGGCCCCCAGCAATGATGATCCCGCCTTTGTGGACACTTTCTCCCAAGAAGGGCGGGCTGAGCCGGGAATTTTCCGACGCCTCCTACCCACCTCAAGGATGAAAATCCAGGCCTATAAATTAAGTTACATCATTGACTATATAGAACTAAAGTAACTATGAGCTTATCGTAAAATGTTACACTATACCATATTCTATGATTTTATGGCTGATTGTGACTGATTTTGTGAATTGATGTTTCAATGTGAGTCTTGCCCAGTAGAAGCACATGTCAGAAATATTTGGGTGTGCTCTTCATGATTTTTCATCCATAATGGATAAAAAATCATGGGAGTACACGAGTGTACCCAGCAGTCAATGGTCACCACCGGTAATGTGTTAGGAGCGATATGTAAGATTAGTGAGGGTGACATAGTTTAAAAGTCCATTTAAAGGCACAATTTTACTGATGCATAGTTGTGGCAGGGAGTCTCCTGGGATTGGATATTTGGAAATTGGGACCACACCCCCCCGGTTAAAATTAATCAATGGACAATCATGGGAAGCAGACCCACAATATCCTGCTATCAATCCGAATGAGCCAGGTTACCAACTGGAAGAGTGCATTCATAAAATAAGATATCTAGCTTTCATTAATGTTAAGAGTGACATAAATTCCAGGGCATAAAACAGGCAAGCAAAGAGCAAGCCTTCAAGATGATACCTCATTTACAATATCTTCTGCATAGCCAATAGACATAAGGGATGTATCAGCAACAAGGTAAATTCCTTCAAGATGTTCCCCAATCAACCTTCCACAACTACGATACTAAAAGATGGAGAAAGAACAAAGGAAAGCAAAGCAGTTCACATTTTAAAATAAAAATGAGTGATTGTCAATCCAAATGAGTGCCATTTAACAGGTTTCTTCCATCCTCGTAACCTCATTTCTTAACCTATATGCAGAACATGAACTTACTCATGTCAGAATAATTAATGTAAGAGTAGGATAGACTGATCTCAATTTATTTTGTATTCATTACCAGTCCTTTTAAATTAATCACATAATATCATTGTTTAGTTCAATCATAAAAGACAATGGAGAGTGTGCCGTATTCTTTGGATAATATTACCTGTTCAATTTTTGCAAGAAATTGTGTTGGCTATTTTGATTTCTCATTTAATATAGTGTGGTACAGTTCTACAGTGTGCTACAGTCTGTATAAAGATCCCAAATACTTAAAATAATTTTAGAACATAAGCGTACTGAGGCCCAGTAAAGCTATGGGTCAGTGATACTGACAAATATGTCAGGACCACACCCACTGGTGATTTCAATCATTGACATCAACATCATACCTTGGGTGGTCGCCCACCTGCCTGCCCAAGTTGCGGAAAAACACCCACCTTTATAAGTGGGCTACTAAATACTACCAAAGTGTTTCCTCCTGTGGGTTCCAGACCTGAATCGTGGCCTCAACTGCCAGTTAAGCCTGTTACAAATGTGAGGTTTTATACTATAGTTATGTTTTCAAACTATGTTTTTAACATGGGGTAAAATGGGGGAATAAAGAGGTTCATGTGACTTGTTCTGAATTCTGATGACAGCAAACCTAGGTAGTTTGATTTGTAAATATTAAAGGGGGAGGGGCAGGTTGTTTTACTGGGTAGCAGGTGCAAGGTGTTTACACTGGCAGAAACATCTATGCTGACAGTGGATAAACTGTTAGTCTCCAAAGTCCCAGGGAGGTGTTAAGAATGTCAGGTTGCATATGGTTATACTTTAACTGTCTATTTAATTTCAAAATAGAATTAAGTTGGGAGTCTAAAGGATAGCTAATCAGCATTTCTACCTGGATACTAGGTCCATATGATTCACGTTGCCATGGGAATGGGCTTTGATAGGGGAAGGGTGCATAGGAAGCCATTGTAGGATCATATTATAATGCTCTCCTAAAAGATATCCTTGAATTTCATGGACAGGTCATCTGCCTTGATCCAAAAGAGAGAGAAAGAAAAGAGAGAGAGAGAGCAGCTAGAAGCAGCAATTCTCTATGTTTCATTATGCAGGAAGCAGGTGGGAGTTCGCACTTGCATTAAAAAGTCCAAATTCATGAGGATTTAGAATGAGGGGGGAAGATTTGCCTCACTTGAGCTAGAGGTAGAATCTCCAGGAAAACACTCACTGTGAAAGACACTTCTCCACTTAAAAGTCACTAAGCTGAGAACAAAGAAGATGGAGGTAAAGCCATAGGAGCTAAGAATCACTTTGGACTACACCTGGGAGAACCTGGTGTCTACTTAAGAGACAGTGTGATGTATAACAGTAATGGGGGATTTTTGATTGTGGTAAAAGTTAAAGGGGAAATTTGTTTCTGTAATTTATAGTATAAGCTGCTTATGAAATAATGTTTAGTCATATTGCTTTTAGTTAGTTTGTTACAGTAAAAGTCTTAAAATTTGAAATCTTGTTATGCAATTCTGAGTTCCTTTTAAAAGTTAACGGTTTCTATGGAGTTCGTAACAAGCTACACTTTGCCACTTGGCAACTCATAGACCTGTTCTCATCAGGAGTACCACAATCAAGGATATTCTGTTTCCCCTGGAAGGCTGAGATCACAGAAACTCCCAATTTAGAAAGTCTTTGTCCACAACTCCATCCCTTATTATATCACTGACATTGTAAGCTCAGAGGGAACTCTGAAGTTGGGTCAGGACCTACATATCTGAGCTCTGGCCCTTCTGACTTATTCCCATTAAAACTACAGTGGAGGTGCACTGAAAAGGTCAAAGACCTTTTGCACACAGGTATATATTTATGTTTAAGACATAATCATTATGGGCTTATTTCATCTTGAGGATAACTTATCCTTAGCCAAAGTCAAAGTATAAATACTGGCAGGATTGCCAACGTTGCAGTAAGATAGATGTCATCACTCCATGAAGCAGAATCAGAAAGAATGGAAATTTGAGAAGGATATTTACACATGGCATAAAACGTATAGATTATGTGAGACAGACATGGCATTTGCATGCAAAACGCAAAATGCGTTCACTTTCTATATTATACTGGTACCTATGATGCAAACTTTCACCCAAATATCCTTCACTGAAAAATGTTAAGGGCAGAATTTTGCACTTGATGGGCGGGCGGGTCCCACCAGCTCGGCGGCGGCCGAGCAGCCAATCGCCGCTGCTGAAACGGGCCCCGCCGCCAATTTAAGTGGGTGGGCCAATTAAGGCCCGCCCAGCGGTCCGCCCAACGGGAAGTGCTATGCGCTTCCTGTGCAGGGGTAGTGGGGGGCGATTCCCCAACTGTCAGAGTGCGCTCTTTCACACGTGTTTCAAAGTGCTGCCTCAGGGAGATCGCTGAAAGGCTGGCAAATATAAAAAATAGAACAATAAAAAATTCATTAACATGTCCCCCTCATGTAAAAATGTCACACGAGATGGGACATGTTAATGAAATAAACAAAAACAAAACGTTTTTAAAACTGCTATCAAACCTCATCCCGCCACTGGATGAGGTTTGTAAAAAAATCACCTACCCGCCTGTCCGTTGGGCCCGTGCGCTGAGCTGAAGTTCGCACGGGCCCCTCAAAATTGGCAAGTTAAGGGCCTTAACGAGGCCTTTAATTAATGGCGGGCGCGCGTCCTGCTGCATAGCGCGCCCGCCGACTGAAATATCGCAATACCGCGCGCTGACACGAAGCTTGCATGACATTTTAAGCGACATTTAAGAAGATTCTGCCCTAAGAGCTTACAGGAAATACAACTACAAATGTTTTCTGATAGCGCAATTGCCTTTTGATTTTTTTCTGATACATGCTTACATTTGCCTATCATTAGTTCTAAGAGTACAACCACCTGACAGATCATTATATAAATGCAGTTTGTATTATTGACATGGCTAGAATGTCTAAGTTGGAAGAGGGTTAAATGGGACCAAAGAACCAAAAACTGACAGGAAAAACTGTAATGGAACAATGGGTGACCTTTAAGAATGAGATTCTTCAGATACAGGCGAGGTACATTCCAGGGTGAAAGGGAGGGGAACCAAAGCCAAGGCATCTTGGACGACAAGCAGGATAGAGAATATGATGAAACAAAATAAAGAAGGTGCATGACACATGTCAAGTGAATTATTCAAGCAAGAGCTGGGTCAAGGGTTGAGAAGGGAAATGAAGAGGAAAATAAAACTGGCAAAATGGGAATATGGGAATCAAATGGCAGTCAACATAAAGGAGAACTCAAAAATCTGCTACCAACGTGTAAACAGTAACTGGGTAGTAAGAGGTTGAGTGGGCCCTATTAGGGAGGATGAGATACATTTAGAGGCACAGGGCAAGGCTAAAATACTTAATGAGTACTTTGTACCAGTTGTTTAATAAGGAAGAGGATACTGACAAAATATTGGGAGAGGTGGAGAGTAGAGGTAATGGATGGTGTGAAAATTGAAGGTCAGGCAGTGCTGGAAAGTCCTTCTATGCTTAGAGTGGATAAGTCGTCTGCTCCAAATGACTTGCATCCCAGGTTGCTGAAAGAAGTGGAAGTAAAGGTAATGGAAGGACTTGTCATAATCTTCCGATCTTGCCTAGATACGGGGAGGTGCTAGAGGATTGAAAAGTGACAAATGTGACACCCTTATTCAAGCAAGGATGTAAGGCTAATCCTTGTAACTACAGGCCAATCAGTTTAACATCTATGATGGGTAAGGTTTTGGAAACAATGGGCGGAATCGTCCCGGATTTGCACAAAGTGCGACAGCGGGTGTGAAAAAAAAGGCCTTACCCGCCAGCTGCCAGGTTTTCGCGCCTTATCGTCCCCGTTCCAGTGCCTCATTAATATTGCATTCATGGGAAACACGCCAGAATGATGATGGGGCTGCCTCTGACTCGCCTGCACCAGTTTCGCCTCAGGCCTTCAATAATCCGGGCGCCATATTTAAAGGGCTCCCCTGCACAGAGCTAGCTCCCTGTAAGGGATCTGAAGCTGCTGCAAAGTCATGGCTGCCAAAGGGAGGAAACATGCTGCCCCTAAATCTAGTGATGCCTCTCTTAGGCACCTACTGGATGCGGTGGAGGCTGGCTGTGAAGTTCTCTGCTCCCGCTCTGGTCAAGCAAGGTCACCAATCCAGCATGGGATGCAGTGACAGTGGTGGTCAGTGCCGACGCTCTGCAAAGGATTGCAAATAGAGTGAACGATCGCCTCCATTCTGCCAGGGTAAGTCACTTTTCTGATCACCCACACTCGCAATCCCATCACACAGCCACAGGTATCTCACTCATTGCCAGTTCGAGGGACATCACCATTCACTCTCTCACATGCACCTTCACCTGCCCTGCAGATTGTGTCCTCATCCCATCCATGGCACCACTCACCACCTACACATGTCAAGAATCCTTCTCATCTGGCCTGGCACGCATCCTGCTTATACTCTGTCCATCTGTACTCATGCAGGACAAGCTGGCTCACAACAAAAGGGAGAGGTCGCAGACTGGTGGAGGAATGCCCGACAACATGGTGCTCACAAGCTTTGAAAATAGAGCCATCCGGTTGACCAGCGAGATTCTGGATCATTCCTGTGTTGACGATGAGGTCGGCGGTGCTCAATCAAGTGAGGAACCAGCAGTGCAACATTCATCAGACAATCATGCTGTGAGTGATGTGTCCTGTTTCACAGGCCACTGCCATGCACTAATTATCTCTCCTTGCTTTCGCAGGCATATCTGGGAAACAGCCAAGGGGGTCCATAACCCAGGTCCTCGACTCAAGCCTGGAAGACACCTCAGAAGAAGAATCTGATGCCACCCTAATCGAAGACCTGTCACAGCGCTCACCCACACCCTCCACCAGCTCAGAGACACACCTCAGTGGGACGTAGTTCTAGAGTAGCCTTGGGGTCACAATCTGGTGAGCATATTGCACTGCATATTCCACAGCAGGCGGAGTCAGGGTCTTCCCAGATCTCCGGCACTCGGAGGACTGCTGGAGGCCAGAAATCTGCTAAGTCCATGGCAGATGAGGAGCCTCTGGACTCAGCCACACCTCAGTTGCTGGAGCTGCAAAGGCAAGCTCAGAAACATGAGGAAGGGATGTCTTCTACACTCCTCAGATTGCAAGGCACGGTGGAGGGATCCATCTGCCTTCAGGCTGAGGCAACAGCGCCGGCATGCCAATGCACCAAGGTCAACACTGGTAGGATGGTGGCTGCCATGGAGACTTTGGTCCAGGACATCTGCCCTGCACTGCTGCGCGGGCTGAACTCCATCGCTGATGCCATAGTTGGCCTTCAACAGTGTCAATGCAAGAGGGTGCTGGACAGCTTGATCTCACTCCAGCTTCCCCTTCTCCTCAAGGAGTCAGCCAGGGGCCCTTGGGCATGTACAGGGAGGAGGATCAGCAGGTGCACACCCTGGGACCATCCATCCAGGTGAGACAGACATTCACAGAGGCAATGGCGTGACCTCACAGCATGTTGTCATCATCCTCCCGAATCTAGTGATTATTAGGGCCTTTGTTGGATCTCCATGACATGAGCCTGAGCACTGAGTGCATGTATGCTGCCATCAGCCACACAGGAGTCAAACATTCACAGATGCAGGTGAGGATATCAGGATTGTCCTCACTGTATCTCATCATCATCCTCCACAAATCCTGCAGCTATGAGGACCTCCGGAGCATACCTGCCTCGCCTAGTCAGTGTAATGGCCTCCTCAACTTCAAGGACCTTATCACTGTCATCCCCTTCAATGTCTTCCTCATCAGACAAGATGTGCAGCTCCTCCATCTCCTACTCAGCCAGGTCCTCCCCCATTGTAGCAGCAGCTTGTGTAGTGAGCAGCAAGCTGCGATGATGCGCAACACCCTCTGGGGATTGTATTACAGCGCTCCACCGGACCTGTTGAGGCACTGAAACCTAATTTGCAATATGCCTATCGCTTACTCCACCAAAGTACGGGTTGTGCATGAGCCTCATTATAACGTCGCTCTGCTGCAGTCTGAGGCCATGGTACAGGCACCATCAGTCACATCCTCTGTGGGAAGCCCTCCTCCCCAAGGAGCCAACCCTGCAGCCTTTCTGGGCCCTGGAAGATATCAGGGATCTGAGGCCTGCTAAGCCTGTAGGATTCATGGACAGTCCCTGGGAATCGTGCGCAGAGCTGTAGGATACGTTTGTGGTGGTCGCACAGCAGCTAAACATTCAGCAAGTGGAAGCCATTGCAGTTGACATAGTTGACTGCTTGTTGCCATGGAGATCTAACGCCATGTGAGTGAATGCACATTGTACCTGTGGAAAACCTGAGATCTGCATAAATCCCAGTGCTGTTTCTTCCTGGCTTTCCTGATCCCAGGTGAAATGCACAAAGCTCTGCATAAAGTTCTGTGCCTTCACAAGGATGGTGTCTGTGACTTCCCGGTTACACTTGTGCGTGGAGGCTTGCAAGATTACTGCACAGTTCACCTGTGGAGCCCTGGAAGGAGCCACTGCGTAAAAATTGAGCGCCACAGTTACTTTCATGGCCACTGGCAGTGTATGCCCTCCATGTCCCCATGGTGCCAAATCCTGCATCAGTGGCATATGTGACCGACCAGTTCCCTAGACATGCGCAGTCTTCGGCCACACTGGTTCTCAGTCATCTGCAAGAATGACAGGCGCCATCTATAGACCCTGGGTCTAGTGAAGCACCTACAAGCAACATATCAGTGTGGATCTTCAGCTGCAAGTGCAGCAGCCCCTGCCACCCCTTCATATTGAAGAAGGTGCTCCTCTCTTTGCTGAGCCAGGCGCCTCTGTCACACTCTTCCTCTTCTTCGCTGCTCCCTATAAGCCATGAGGCATATCACTAAATAACCAGGCTCCATGATCCAGATGTTCCCCTCCTGCAGGTTCAAAAAGAGAGACACATGGGTTAGCATATGTGCCCTAAGAGCCTCTCTTTGGCAGCTTTGCCGATTGGACTGCGTGCTGTGCTCCCAGCTCAGGCGCAGACATTCACCTAACCCGCACTGCAAGACTGCACTGTTAGCTTGAACTATGAGGGATCTGGTCCAAACCTTAATAAAGACATTGCAAGGAGCTGTGAGCGCCTCCACCAGTGACTGTACCATGGCCACCTTTTGCACGGGGATTGTAAAACTTGCCCAGTCAGTCAATTGTTCTGCTGCCCCCTAAAACACACATTAATTCGCAGTCTGCGCCCAAGGGGTGAAAAGTTCTGACTTTGATGGCACATTCATGCTTTTGCACTGCTTGAGTGGTCAGAAAAGCTTCAGAGGCCTGACTCCAAGCATGTCAATGTAGCTGCAGCTGAACAGTCTCAGCTGCGGAAAAATGCTCACTTTTGACAAGCTTTTCCAAGTGCGTGGCTGCTTCCCTTACCCCACCTCCCGCCAACCCCCGGCATGTGCCGCACTGGAGTCCTTGCCCTGGCACCACACTGAAAGCCAGCCGGGGAAAAGCGACTTGCCTGTTCCCCCACTGAATGCGCGGCGCCTCTTCCTTGATGTCCTATGGATGATCCTCGCGAGCGCCGCACAAGGTTGTGTGCACTCGCCTCCAAGCCCCCCGCAAAGTTCATGTCGCCAGGTGCACGCCTTTTAAAGGCAGTCATGATGCACGCTGTTCTGAAGTCACGCCGACATGGGCGGTAAATTTGATGGATGATTCCGGTGAGCAGGGCTTATAAAGAGATGCTGAAGTATTGAAATTAGTATCCCAACATGCGGCGGCGGGAAACGCAGCCCGCCATTGATGAGTGGAGTGGACGATCAGAAACTGGTTTCACAATGGCATGAAACTGATTTTTGGCCTTTTTGCCATATTGTACCTCCTGCCTGTCATACTGCCTGATGCCAATGGGATTGGAGGATTCCGCCCAATAATCAAGGAGAATAATCAACAGGCACTTGGAGAATTTTGAGATAATTAAAGGTAGCCAGCATGGATTTGTAAAAAGCAGGTCATATTTGTAAGGTAGGCAAGGAAAACCTGTTCTCCTTAACTGATGGTACATGGAATAACGAACACAGATTTAAGGTTTTGGGCAAGATATATATTTGATGTTCTTCTGAGATGGAGTTGATTTTTTTTTAGCAAGTTTTTAAAGCCAACGAATGCCATTCAGGGTAAAGTGCATTCAATTTAATCTACCCCACAATGTCGCTACTTGAACTGGGGGTGGCATATGTAGGCACTTGGTCCCAGAAGTAGGATTGTTCTATTCCCCTGCACTGATGTCCATCATCCTGAAAAGCACAAATAAAATCAACAAAAACAGCTCAGTCGAAGGTAAGTAAGCCACACCCCTCCCCTCCAGACCGAGGCGAGGGGGGGAGGAATCAGGGTCCGGTGGTCAGTGGTGGGGAGGGATGGGGAGGGGTGGGGGGGAGTTGGGGGAGTTGTGGGTATAGTTGGGGGGTGGGTATGGTCAGGTGGGATATATTCATGGGGGGTTGCAGTTGAGGGGGTGTGCAGTCGGAGGGTGCAGTCAGGGGGTGTGGTGCTGTCGGGGGCTCCTGTGCAGGTCAGGTGAGGTACGAGCATCCCGTGGGGTGGTCTGACGATAGTCGGGGGTCTGGAAAGTGGGGGGTAGTCATGGAGGTCCCGTGGGGGTTGGGGGGAGTGTGTAGTGGTGAGGCGAAGGGTGGCCAGATGTCCCATGTGGGCTCGGGGGAGGTCAATACAATAGTTACCCAGAAGCTAGAAGTGATTTTAAATCTTCTAACTTTTTCTGGGTAACTATTGTTGTAAGACAGTGGGTACCATGCGAAGTTTGTGATTTAACTCACATTTTCAGATGGTTCCCATTGGAAGTTTGAACTTCCTGGGCAACTGCCAGGCAATCCTTACCGGGGAACCTCCGGGGGAGCTCCCCGGCGCATCTTTGGGATCCCCCCCAGATAGACTGCCCTGGAGCTCAGAAGTTAAGGGCCATAAGTTCATAAGTCAATATTCTCTGATGTGATACAATCCAAACCCCACTTTCTGACCATGAAAAAGTACTCAAATATAAAGAGGTGTTTTGTGTTTCAAAGCAGTTAACTTCTATATATCTGCATCCATGTATATGTCTGCCTATTCCAGTGACTTCACTGCAATTGATCCAATTACCAGCTGGAATCAGAGGTGACTGGTACATAGTTGTGCAGCTTTGGAACTCCCCGCCTCAGAAGGTTCAGGCAGGGTCATTGAATATTTTTTAAGGCAGAGATAGATTCTTGTTAGGCAAGGGAATCAAAGGTTACCGGGGGTAGACAGGGATGTGAAATTTGAAACACAAACAAATCAGCCATGATCTTATTGAATGGCAGAGCAAGTTCAAGGGGCTGAATGGCCCACCTCTGCTCCTATTTTGCATGTTTGTATACAGTTATTCCTCTATACAAAATAGTCTCTGAAACAACACAAAATTAAATCATTAAAACTCTGAAAACTATACTTACTAACAACAAAACCTCATAGTAAAAATTAACTGTTATAGGAAGATGCTAAATTTATTTCTGCAGCGAGTGACTTCATAACTCTGCATAAAGATGTCACTGTGAGGTGTCTGGTTTGAAATTTAGTTTACGAGTTTGTGATTTTTTTTTATAGTACGTGTTTTGAAATGTCTGTAGTTCTTTTTCTCTAGTTTGGACAGAACATTTGTCCTCATGCAGGTTAGTGATACAACTGATAGAGAAAGCTCAACCCAAAGCCACTTTCAATCAATCATAGCTTGTTTTCTTTGTTAGTGTCAGCATGAGGGTGAAAGAGCCAACACTATCTCTGTGAAGTGCAGGAGGGAGAAGAGCTATTGACAACCCAGGAGCCCAGAGACCCTTTCAGGAGAGGACAAATACGCAGCTACATGAACCATAGAATGCACCGCCCCAGACTCAGTTACCTTAGATTTTTGAGCAGCCTTGCCTCAGAAGACTCAGGTTAAGTAGGGAGGCTGTCACTGACAAATGACATTTAACACAATAGGTTATGTATGCACTGTAAACATATGGGACTACAATCCTACTTTTACTGCTGCCTTGAACCGCCACATAATTGTTTTGCCAATGTCCCTCAGGGTATATCTTTGGTCTCAGCCAATTTCTTCATGCTGCCTTAGATGTGACAGATGTCCTGTTTTCACACACACCCTCCTACACACAATTCCCCGAATGCAGTAGCAACAAAAAAAGTAAGGGCAGTTCACTTATTTTCAAATCAAGGGTGGCTTTCCTAAGGTCCAAGGGTTTATTGACTATTGCTCTCCTCATAATTGTAAACCATGTTATGCCATACAGATATAGAAAGAAATATAGCTACCCAGAATGATCATATAACACATGGTACTCTGCTGAGAATAATGTATATGGGAGCCAGATCTCTGGGAAATTAATATGATTCTTTAATTTTGAGATAATTCTGTGTGTCGCGACTCTTCAATAGAAAACAAAAGTTGCTCCTGTTCTGTCTGCTACAATGTTGGCTTTTTACATCAATTTATGAACTCAGCTGAGAGCAGCTACACAAAGCTTATGTGAGTTCCAGGAGAGTCATCAACCAGACCTTTGTGGTGTAAAAGCAGCACGCATTATTGATGTTTGGACTGCTTTGGAGGAGCCCTGCAATTTTCAGTAAAGAGGGAGAGGTAGAGAAATACCATGATCGACCAGCATCAAAAAAGGTTACTGCTACAGGAGAGCTTGGTACAACATACATTAATCATTTTTCACAGATTCAGCTATGGAGCCAAAGATAAAATGATTGCAACAGTTGTCTTCATTTTCTGGACATCTCCTAATCTCCTAATTTAGGGGATAAATTCCTTGACCGATGTTGACACAAATGCAGTGAACAAACAATATAAGGATTTAATGATACCATGAATGTTTATTGTAGTAAGAGTGCTGGGGCAATTTTGGCTGAATATTTTAGGTGCTAAAAAGGTAGAGAGCTGGTCAAAATGGAATCTTAAGCTGCATTCTCTCACATGATCCCTGAGCCATCTTGAAACCTGCAGCTGTGTGTCAGACCTTCAGTTGAAGTGGGCGAGTGGAGTCCACATAGACTGCTTCACAAAATGTGATGATCAACATTTGAGTGCTAAATCTAGGTGTTTGTCTTAGCACCTTGATGCAAATTGTTCAAATTATATTAATTAGCAATTAGGGGAGATGGTAGTGTAGTGATAATATCACTAGACCAGTAATTCAAAGCCCCAGGTAATGCTCTGGGGGATATAGGTTCAAAAATTGAATTAATAAAAAATGCAACAAAACTCTTAATAATGGTGACCATGAAATTATCATCAATTTAGGGAAGGACCCATCATCCTTACCTGGCCTAGTCTATGTGTAACTTCAAATCCACAGCAATGTGATTGACTCTTAACTGAGTTGAAATAGCCTAGCAAGTCAATCATGTTCAAGGGCAATTAGGGATGGGCAACAAATGCTGGCCTTGCCAGTGACACCCACATCCCATGAAAGAATAAATAAAAATAAATTAGAATCAAGTTGCATAATCAAACCAGACACTCATAAAGGAATATGTTCTGCTGAAGGGTCATTCGGACTCGAAACGTTAACTGTGTTCCTCTCCGCAAATGCTGCCAGACCTGCTGAGTTTTTCCAGGTATTTTTGTTTTTGTTTATTCATAAAGGAATATCTTATTAACACTGCACTTATTTGTTGTTTTCATCCTTTCACCAAAGTAACACCAAATGTTTAGCTTGTGTAACACAGTGGTTGCATGGACGTGATTTATCTTCTGTGATATGACCAACCGCATGTTTAATCCTATGAACTTGTTCTTCTAAGGCATGCTTCTAATGGAGGTGAGGTGGATGCCTGAAGTGTGTCCTATGTATAGCTTTGGGATTCTGCTGGCACCTTGTGTCTAACTGCTTATGGCAGTAAAAGCTAGCGGCTATCTTCTGTTTGCCTAGGAACAGCACTGTTTCCTGGAGCATCTTGTCGTGTTTGGGCAGGGCTCAACACTAACTCAATCCTAGCATCAACACAAGAGACAAGTTTAGATTAGTTGAGACTGAGTCCTCAATTTCCCAGTGCACTCTCTTAGCCTCCTAGATGTTAACTCTCTGCAACTTGCCTACAAACTTACTAAAGCCATCTCTATAGAGATTCGAACTTTATTCCTCAGCACTTTGAGGCAATAAGGAGGGCAGCCTTGAACATCTACAAGCTGCAACAGCCTAATAGAAAGTGTAAAATGACAGAACAGTGTGGACCTTCACCACAACAGGAATGATTGGAGGCTGAGCAAGAGGAGTTTTGATTCTAGTGGGAGTCTGACTCATTTGAGGATTGTTTTTGCCTTGAATGGGGTGAGGGGGGGCGGGGGGGGGCGTGGTTAGTTGCCACACGTTTCCAGTCACCAGATTCAACTTTCAAGCACTTTGGGAAATTGGATCATCAATCACCGTGGTTTCTCCAGAAAGAGTATAGTGATTAAATTGGATGTAAAACCAGTTAAGGTTTGCAAGTTCTGCCAATTATTTTGCTGCAGTTGAGGCAAAGGCTATTATGGTGGGCTGTTGCCAGAATTTGCCAGTGCAACTACTTGCATGAGT
This sequence comes from Cetorhinus maximus, assembly GCF_964194155.1. Lineage (NCBI taxonomy): Eukaryota > Metazoa > Chordata > Chondrichthyes > Lamniformes > Cetorhinidae > Cetorhinus > Cetorhinus maximus. Next base: position 123,524,235 of record NC_135880.1, on the reverse strand, counting down.
TAGAAGGTTGAGCCAATTATAACAGATAGGGAAACAGACAGGCAGACAAAGAGAACTGGGCAAATCAGCAGCTGAGGCCACCAATCAGAAATCAAATGGGTGGGAAGAAATAGAGCATAGGAATAAGCCAGGAAGGGAGTTCTCCATGTTATTTTATGCTATTTATCTGGAATTTCTGCCAAAGTTATGAGAATCCTGCAGAAATTCCAGATGCATGAATCAGTCAAGTGTGTGGCAATTGGCAAATTACTAGGACAAAAACAGAATTACCTGGGAAAAGCTCAGCAGGTCTGGCAGCATCGGTGGAGAAGAAAAGAGTCGACGTTTCGAGTCCACATGACCCTTCAACAGAACTGAGTGTAGTTAGGAGAGGGGTGAAATATAAGCTGGTTTAAGGTGGGGGGCGGGGGTAGAGAAGTTGAGGGTGGGGTGGTTGTAGGGACAAGCAAGCAGTGAAAGGAGCAGATAATCAAAAGATGTCACAGACAAAAGGATCAAAGAGGTGTTGAAGGTGGTGATATTATCTAAGAAAAGTGCTAATTAAGAATGGATGGCAGGACACTCAAGGTACAGCTCTAGTGGGGGTGGGGTGGAAAGACTGACAAGGTATTAGTTGTAGATTTAAAAATAATGGAAATAGGTGGGAAAAGAAAAATCTATATAAATTATTGAAAAAAACAAAAGGGAGGGGGAAGAAACGGGGTGGGGATGGGGGGAGGAAGTTTAAGATCTAAAGTTGTTGAATTCAATATTCAGCCCGGAAGGCTGAAAAGTGCCTAGTCGGAAGATGAGGTGCTGTTCATTCAGTTTGCGTTGGGCTTCACTGGAACAATGCAGCAAGCCAAGGACAGACATGTGGGCAAGAGAGCAGGGTGGAGTGTTAAAATGGCAAGCGACAGGGAGGTTTGGGTCTTTCTTGCGGACAGACCGCAGGTGTTCTGCACACTAGGACTGCCCATCGTCTGCTGTACATCTGCAGAGTGTTTGAGTTTTGCTTTTCCAATGGGTTTCATTCCAGCTTCTCTATGATGACCGCAACCACCAAAAGGACAAACTTCAGAAAATATCATTGCAACAGTCTTGTTGTGGACAGGTATTATGACACAGCCGATGGTAAGGGCTGAGTTGTTCAAATCCCAGAGAGAAACTTGAAACAACTGTCATAACCCATTTTTGCAATTTGTAAGTTTCGAGATGCAGACTTTGAACTCAGTAGTAATAAGACCACCGAGATTCAAGAGATTTTTAATAAACTAAATTAAACATGTATTAATACAAGAAAAATTGTAAGCACATACAAATGTCTACAAAGTTACTACTATAATAACTACAAAAATCCCCTAATTAATCTGAATATCAGTTGCACCCCAGTTAAGGCAACAGTAAAACTCATAGATTTAAAAAATACCCCAGGCAAAGCACATTTGAACTTACGAATTCAAAGTGAGGCTCCTTGCAGACACAGTTGTAGGCTTTCAGACTGGTTAGATCTTAAATGCCTCTGCCTTACACACACAAACTCCTTTCTGTTTATACCTAGCTTTTCCGTTGAAAGTAAATTTTCCATTGTGTCCAAGGCTTTTAACATTACATCTTCTAATTATAACATTTTCATCCCACTAACTTATTAATAATATAAACACATTGCTTGGTGTCTCCCAGCTAGTGCAAGATTTTACTCCCATTCTTGAATGCTTTATTCAACAAATGCAAATGTACACATACACAGAGATGATGAGAAACTTCTTTAGCCAGAGAGTGGTGAATCTATGGAAGTCATTGACACAGAAGGCTGTGGAGGCCAGGTCATTGAGTGTATTTAAGACCGAGATAGATAGGTTCTTGATTGGTAAGGGGATCAAAGGTTACGGAGAGAAGGCGGGAGAATGGGGTAGGGAAACTTATCAGCCATGATTGAATGGCGGAACAGACTCGATGGGCCGAGTGGCCTAATTTCTGCTCCTATGTCTTATGGTCTTATGGCCTTACACCCTTAACACTTATGTTTCCAAAATTCCCCATGTTTATCTAATTACCATTTCAAACCTACTTCTTTCTATACATCAAAGCACCCAGACTAGCTGGCTTTAATCCAATTAAGACACACACACATAAACAGACACCACTAAACTCTATTTTAAAAAATAACTTCCAATAACATTATTGACATTAATCTCTTCATGACAGCATGGCTGATGGACAACACATCTCTGTAAGTATGTGGAGATTGTATCAATAACCCATGCCACTGACTTTAATTGGTGTTATTCTGATGTTTTTACCAACTCGATTCCAATGCTGGAAGTAAGCATTGGAAACCCGAATCTACCACCTTTAATACGCAAAAATGTCAATCCATGCAGCACAGAACTTTCAACTGCTGTGCTGCCACCTGACAACTTTCTCAATATGCCACCTCCATTGTGTTTATTAAGGTACGTGCACAAGTAGTATAGACTGCAGTAAACAAAAATCACATAAATGCCTCAATATTTGTTTGAAATGAAGGAATAGAGTTTTTGTTGTGGTTCTCCCAGTGTCCCACTGTAACCCTGGGGGGAACGCTCAGATGTATGATGCAAGCATTGTTTCTCTGGGATTTCTGCTGAGGTTACAGTATGAGATCAGAGAAACTCCTGCTGAAAATCAATGCCAAAATATCAAGGGGCGATGGTTAGATTCTCTCTTGTTGGAGATGGTCATTGTCTGGCACTTGTGTACTTGTGTGGCGTGAGTGTGACTTGCCACTTGTTAGCCCAAGCCTGGATATTTTCCAGGCCTTGCTATATTTGAACATGGACTGCTTCAGTATCTGAGGAGTCATGAACGGTGCTGAACATTGTGCAATTATCAGCGAACATCCCCACTTGTGATGAAAAGAAGTTCATTGATGAAGCAGCTGAAGATGTTTAGGCCGACAGCATTACCCTGAGAAACTCCTGCAGTGATGTCCTGGAACTGAGATGAATGACCATCAACCACCACAACCAATGGAGAGTTTTTCTCCTGACTCGTTTTGCTAGGGCTCTTGATGCCACATTTGATCAAATGCTGCCTTGATGTCAAGGGCTACCTAGCCACTCTTGGTGATGGACATTGAAGTCCCCCACCCAGAGTCCATTTTTGGTCCTTGTCACCCTCAGTGTTTTCTCCAAATGGTGTTCAACATGGAGGAGCACTGATTCATCAGTTAAGAAGTACAGTATGTGGTAACCAGCAGGAGGTTTACTTGCCCATGTTTGACCTGATGCCATGAGACTTCATGGGATCCAAAGCTGATGTCGGCAACTCCCTCCTGACTGTATACCACCGTGCTGCCACATGTTGGTAGGACAGGATATACCCAGGGACGGTAATGGTGGTGTCTGGAACATTGTCTGTAAGGTATGATTCCATGAGTATGACAATGTCAGGCTGTTGCTTGAGTAGTCTGTGGAACAACTCTCACAATTTTGGCACAAGCCTCCAGATGTTAGTAAGGAGAACTTTGCAGGGTAAACATTGTCATTTTCGGTTCCTAGGTTCATGCCAGGCGGTTTCATTCCTGTTAGACTTTAGTGGTTTGATACAACTGAGTGAGGCCATTTCAGAGGGCATTTAAGAATCAACCACATTGCTGTGGATCTGGACTCACACATAGGCCAGACTAGGTAAGGATGGCAAATTTCCTTCCCTAACCGACATTAGTGAACCAGATGGGTTGTTACAATCGACAATGATTTTGTGGTCACTATTACGGAGACTAACTTTTTATTTCCAGATTTGTTAATTGAATTTAAATTCCACCAGCTGCTGTGGTGGGATTTGAACACGTGTTCCCAAAGTATTACTAGTCCAATGGCATTACCACTATGCCACCGCCTCCCCAAATAGCTCTTGAATAGCCATTTGGCAAATAAATTAATTTTGGTATTTATTAACCTGTAGCATGGACCTATAATATAGATTACAAAAACTGAAACACTTTGCACTTACTTCACGAAAAATGTTTAAACAACTATTTTATTTTAGAAGGGGAGAAAGGGCTGAGTCATTTTAATTGCATGACGGTAATGCAGTGAAGCGGTTTGAAGCACATTGTATGTTTTTAAACTTTAAAAAAAAGAATAGTTTTTCACAAGAGTGGTGCCCCTTTAAAAATAGAACTGCAGCAAAAATTCTCAATGGCCCTTTTTGAGTGCTTGTCAGTTCCAGGGCTCATTTTGTGAGATGTCTATCTTTGTTATGGTTGCCTCCGGCTGCACCCTGTTGTTGTGCTATCTAATGTATAACAAAACAAAGGAACAGATGGAGTGTAGATAGGTTATGATATAGATTGATTGCGGCAAAACTGTTTCCTTTTTCTGATTTGTACACTTACCGAGTTTAATTTGGTAAATTAGATTCCTGTGGCTGTTTGGTCACATATATAGAAAGAAATGAGTTGGAATAATGCCAGCCTGAGTCTAGGCCTAAAAATGCAAATCTCTTTTCTCTCATTCTCTTTCCTCTCCACTCCATCAGTTTCTTTCATTTGGTGCATCTTTTATACCCTTTATTCACTGCAGTTTTTGAACTCTACCTGGATCATATAGTTTCATTCATATCTGATCACCATTGGCTTATTACAGACTAAATGTGACATGTTGCATTCCCTCTCCTGACAACTCCAGGTTTGTGAATTGTGATTCACCCAACACCCCTTCCTCAAACTCATTAATTTCATTTTGCACAGCGTTGGTATTGATGCTTTTTTATATTCTTTCATGGGATGTGAATGTCACTGAGAAGGCCAGCAATTATTGCCCCTCCCTAATTACCCTTGAGAAGGTGGTGGTGAGCCGCCTTATCGAACCGCTGCAGCCCATGTGGTGTAGGTACACGCAGAGTGCTGTTGGTGAGGGAGCTCCAGGTTTTTGACCCAGTGACAGTGAAGGAACGGTGATATAGTTCCAAGTCAGGATGCTGTGTGGCTTGGAGGGGAACTTGCAGGTGGTGGTATCCCAATGCATCTTCTGCTCGTGTCCTTATAAGTGGTAGCGGTCGCTGGTTTGAAAGGTGCTGTCGAAGGAGGCTTGGTGAGTTGCTGCAGTGCATCTTGTATATGGTACAAACTGCTGTCATGTTGGTTGTGGATGGGGTACCCATCAAGTGGACTGATCTGTCCTGGATGGTGTCAAGCTTCTTGAGTGTTGTTCGAGTTGGACTCAATCAGGCAATTGGAAGCATTCCATCACACTCCTGTGCCTTGTAGATGGTGGACAGGCTTTGGGGAGTCAGGAGGTGAGTCACTCACTGCAGAATTCCTATCCTCTGATCTGCTCTTGTCGCCACAGTATTTATATGGCTGATCCAGTTAAGTTTCTAGTCAATGGAAACCCCAGGATGTTAATGGTGGGGGATTCAGTGACGGTGATGCCGTGGACTGTCAAGGGGTGATGGTTAGATTCTCTCTTGTTGGAGATGTCCATTGCCTGGTACCTGTGTGGGTACAAATGTTACTTGTCACTTAACAGCCCAAGCCTGAATGCTAATCTGCTGCATGTGGACACAGACGGCTTCAATATCTAAGGAGTCATGAGTGGTACTGAACACTGATGTAATCATCAGCGAACATCCCCACTTCATGAAGTCATGATGCAGAAAAGATCATAGATGAAGCAGCTGAAATTGTTGGGCCTGACACTACCCTGAGGAACTCCTGCAGTGATCTCCTGGGACTGAAATGATTGACCTCGAACAACCACAACCATCTTCCTTTGTTTTAGGTATTACTCCAACCAGTGGAGAGCTGACACCAGCACTGGTGAAAGGGAAAAGCTCATGATGCAAAATGCTAATATTTAATGTTATTCAGATTAACAAAATCTTTGCGTCAGTATTTTTCTAGGTTCTTATCGACCCAACATAGAGATACAGAAGTAACTACCACAAAGCCCTTGACAAACATTTCATTTAAAGTCTAAGTCTGAACTCTCCTCACGTCATCTTTGGAAGAAACTGCAGGAAAAGAAGGAAACCAATTTGCAATGCATAACCAAGACAATACCTTCAGTAAAAGGTAAATTCCTAAGAAATTCTGTGCATTATTCAGCTGCTTATTAATAAAAGAGTCAGCGTATTAAAGATCATAATAAATGTTGGGAGGATATTTGCTGGATACAGCACTACAGCACCAAACTCAGCCTCACTGATGTCCTGTATAGCTTCTCTATTAACAAGATCAGCAGCTTTTCTCATTTGTGGCAGCTGCTGCAAAATGATGCTGACAGGCTCCCTTACCTGCCCTGATCCTGATCCTCCCCCTTTGGTTCTCCGTGGCCCTGACAGTTAAGCAGAACACAGCCACATAAATATTATGGCTACAAGAGCAGCTCAGAGGCTAGGAATCACTATTCGCTGAGGCTAGTAAAGAAAACAGTGGAAATTCCCTGAACACGGCAAACATCATCCTTGTACTGAGACAAACTCCCTCCCAGGACCAGGACATTTCACATGAGCTATTTTGGTGTTTCTGTTGGCAGTAGTCTACATGAGTAGAACTTGGAGCTGTTGCATGCAAGATATCACTGTGCCACATTACAGTTGTTCCCTTCACCCTATGTTGTATGCAGCAGTGTTGTACAAAAGGGTCGATTTTTATTTACAAAAGGGAAACATGTTCACTTGGCTGAAGGCTTCTAGGGAAGAACAGCAAATATATAAGCAAAAAAAGGCTTGGTATATTTCCAAGTCAGGATGGTGAGTGACTTGGAGGGGAACTTCCAGATGGCGGTGCTCCCATCCATCTGCTGCTTTTGTCCTTCTAGATGGTGGTGATCATGGGTTTGGATAGTGCCGGCTAAGGAGCCTTGGTGAATTCCTGAAGTGCATCTTATAGATGGTACACACTGCTGCTACTGTGCATTGGTGGTGGAGGGAGTGAATGTTTGTGGATGTAGTCCCAATCAAGCAGGCTGCTTCGTCCTGGATGGTGTCAAGCTTCTTGAGTGTTGTGTGTGCTGCACTCATCCAGGCAAGTGGGGAATATTCCATCACACACCTGGCTAGTGCCTTGTAGATAGTGGACGGGCTTTGGGGTGTCAGGAGGTGAGTTACTCATCGCAGGATTCCTAGCCCCTGACCTGCTCTTGTAGCCACAGTATTTATATGGCTAGCCCAGTTCAGTTTCTGGTCAATGGAAACCCTCAGGATGTTGATAGTGGGGCATTAAGTGATGGTAATGCCATTGAACTTCAAGGGGCGATAGTTAGATTCTCTCTTGTTGGAGATGGTCATTGTCTGACACTTTATGATGGAAGAAAGGTCATTGATAAAGCAGCTGAAGATGGTTGGGTCGAGGACACTACCCTGAGGAACTCCTGCAGTGATGTCCTGGAGATAATATGACTGACCTCCAACAACCACAACCATCTTCCTTTGTGCTGGGTATGGCTCCAACCATTGGAGAGTTTTCCCCCTGATTCCCATTGACTCCAGTTTTGCTAGTGCCCCTTGATGCCACACTCGCTCTAATGCGGCCTTGATGTCAAGGGCAGTCACTCTCGCCTCACCTCGGGAGTTCAGCTCTTTTTTCCATGTTTGAACCAAGGCTGTAATGAGGTCAGGAGCTGAGTGGCCCTGGCGAAACCCAAACTGGGCATCAGTGAGCAGGTTATTGCTAAGCAAGTGCCACTTGATAGCACTGTTGATGACCCCTTCCATTACTTGACTAATGATTGAGAGTAGACTGATAGGGCAGTAATTGGCCGGGTTGGATTTGTCCTGCTTTTTGTGTACTGGACATATCTGGGCAATTTTCCATATCGCCAGGTAGATGCCAGTGTTGTAGCTGTACTGGAACAGCTTGGCTAGGGGTTCAGCAAGTTCTGGAGCACAAGTCTTCAGTACTATTGCAGCATATTGTCAGGGCCCATAGCCTTTGCAGTGCCCTGTGCCTTCAGCCATCCCTTGATATCATGTGGAGTTAATTGAATTGGCTGAAGGCTAGCATCTGTGATTCTGGGGACATCTGGAGGAGGTCAAGATGGATCATCCACTCAGCACTTATGGCTGAAGATTGTAGCAAATGCTTCAGCCTTATCTTGTGCACTGATGTGCTGGACTCCTCATCATTGAGAATGGGGATATTTGTGAGCCTCCTCCTCCAGTGAATTGTTTAAATGTCCACCACCATTCATGACTGGATGTGGCAAGACTGCAGAGCTTGGATCTGAAGTGCCGAGTGGATGATCCATTGGTTGTGGGGTCGCTTAGCTCTGCCTATCACTTGCTGCTTATGCTGTTTGGCATGCAAGTAGTCCCATGTAATAGCTTCACCAGGTTGACGTCTTATTTTTAGGTGCTGCTCCTGGCACGCCCTCCTGGACTCTTCACTGAACCAGGGTTGATCCCCTGGCTTGATATAAATGATAGAGTGGGAGATATGCCGGGCTATGAGGCTGCAGATTGTGTTTGAGTACAATTCTGCTGCTGCTGGTGGCCCACAGCGCCTCATGGATGTCCAGTCTTAAGTTGCTAGATCTGTTTGAAATCTATCTCATTTAGTATGGTGGTAGTGCCACACAACACAATGGAAGGTATCTTCAATGTGAAGGCAGTACCTCATCTCCACAACGACTGTGTGGTGGTCATGGACAGATGTATCTGCGGCAGGCAGGTTGTTGAGGATGAGGCCAAGTATGTTTCTCCCTCTTGTTGGTTCCCTCACCACCAGTCTAGCAGTTATGTCCTTTAGGACTCGGCTAGCTCAGTCAGTAGTGGTGCAACCGAGCCACTGAAGCCCCTCACCCAGAGTACATTCTGCGCCCTTGCCACACTCAGTGCTTCCTCCAAGTGGTGTTCAACATGGAGGAGCACTGATTCATCAGCTCACGCTTGATCTGATGCCATGAGAATTCATAGGGTCCGGAGTCGATGTTGATGGCAACTCCCTTTCGACTGTGCCGCCACCTCTGCTGAGTCTGTCCTGCAGGTGGGACACGACATACCCAGGGATAGTGATGGTGGTGTCTGGGACATGAACCTGTGAATATGAGGATGTTGCTTGACTAGTCTGTGAGACAGCTCTCCCAATTTGGCCCTCAGGTGGGTCGACAGAGCTGAGGGCCACAGGCCAGACCAAGTAAGGATGGCAGATTTCCTTCCCTAAAGGACATTTGTGAACCAGATGGGTTTTTACAACAATCGATGGTTTCATAGTCATCGTTAGACTTTTAATTCCAGATTTTATTGAATTCAAATTCCACCATTTGCCCACTCCTGGGTCTCTGGACTGCTAGTCCAGTGACAATACCATGACACCATCGCTTCCCCTGCATACCCATCTATCAAGTAAAACACAGAGTTAAGAAAAAGTATACAATTCAAAGCTGTGCCACATTCACATAACCCACATTAAATCATTATAACACAAGCATGGTAACTAACTAACCCAGAATGGGCTTGAATTGGGTATGTGGCAGCCTTGGTGCTTTGGAAAATGTAGCAGTGTGGTGACTTTGGTCTGTCATACCATGCTGTTCAATAGGGAAATGAGTTGAAATTGTTGGCCACCCTCACCAAAGCATCATTTACTAGTTTGATCAATATGCATGGTTAGCACATTACCTTGCAATACAAGTATAACAATTAAGAGCAGTAGTGACCTTACCAACCACTGTCAGTGCCAATCTTATATAGCAAGTTAGTTGCAGATGTTGGGGGACTTGTGGTGCAGTGGGTAGCGTCCCTACCTCTGTGCCAGAAGTTCTGGGTTCAAGTCCGACTCCAGGGTTTGATGGCCAAGGAATGTGCATTTATAACATAGTCAGACAGGTTGAGCACCAACTTGTAAATCCTCCCAACATAAGCCAATGGCAGGTAGAAAGAACAGGAGAGATTCCTGGTCAGCCATGTGATTGGAAAAAAAATTGGCACCTCTACCATCACTATTTGTAGCTCCAGAATACAACCTCAGTGAAAACATTTCATGTTGCCACAGCAACATGGACACCTTGGCGGGGTGGGGGGTGGGGGGCGGGTGGGCTCAGTTGGCTGGATGGCCAATGTGGATCAGATTGGTGCCAACAGCACTGGGGCTCAATTCCCCATCCTGGCTAGGATGGATTCAGGATCTGCCTCCATGCTCTACCTGCGGTGGAGGTCGTGGCACTGTGGGTTGGTCTTGCCTTCAAGCAGAGAGCTGAAGAAGAAGAAGTTGCAGATATCATTGTTGCAAATTCAATGCTCTGATTCTGGGCAAGCTGAGTCAATTGTTCTCAATCATTGGCAGGCAAATAAACCAAGGCCTGATCTTTTTGGCAAACCTTCTTTCATTTTCTACCATCTTAATCATTAAATACTGTGTTTGAGCTTTAACAAACTTAACATAAGGGATAAAGAAAAAAAGTCCCCAGGATGTTTTCCCAAAAGATAAATATTAACAAAAATCTCAGAAATGTTAAAAACATCAAAAACAAAAACAAACCACTAACAGATACAAAGGCAATTTAAGAGCTCCTTCATTCCTTGTGGCTTCTCGTGCTCTTATTCCAAATGTGTGCTCAAGGAGGGAAAGGAAACAACACAACTATTGCTTAAATGTTGCAAAAACCTGGAGCTTCAATAAGGCTAGCACATATCATGGGTATAGAAACTTCAGTTCACTAAATGCAGAAGAGTGTGGAATTACAGACCCAGAAGAAATTGGCATTGGGCCTGCCCTTCCAATTGATTGGTCTCTCTGCGCCAGTTGCACACCTGCTTTTCCGGCTGAAACAGCCCTTTATTGTTTATCTTTTGCAGAGCTGCCTTTCGCAATATTGGTTGTGTATGAGAATTTGATTGATGCCTAATAGTCACACTGCTAATTACACATAGACCAACAGATGGCCACAAGTGAATTCGACACATGTCCAAGATCTGGAGTTGATTTGTTGATGAAATGTGTAAAGCATTGAATTGAAGAATAGGCTTTCCACTATAGGCTCAAGGCACACAAGGTACCTTATTGTGTGTGAGGCTTCCTACAATCTACCCAGAGGAGTGCTAATGCAATTCTTCAAACAGCAATATAACTCACAGATTCAGGCCATCAAAAAATTGGCCAATGGACCAGTTTCCCTCTTGGGTTTTGCCAAAGCCAAATTAGCTCCATATTATTTGTGTTTATAATTTCTTATGACCTGGTTTGGTGCTTGAAGCTCATAGATGTGGGGCAGAATTTTATGCCCCACCCACCGTGGGTAGATGAGCTAATTAATGGCCACTTAAAGGCCACTTCCTGCTGCAACCACAATTTTGCACCCAGCGTGAGGAGGTCGGAGACGACTGCAGAAGCCCGGGTGGGTAGTCTGTTTGGGCTTCAAGCAGGAAGTAGAGGTGCCTCCTTCACAGGGCCCCTTTTGTGGTCAGGTCCCCTCCCAAAGTCTGCTCCTTTAGGTATCCACTCCCTCCTAGCCTTTGCACCCTGTCCCCCTCCTCTCCCCCATCCCCAGGGCCTTCAGTCTGGCCACTGAGAGACCCCTAGTACTCACCTCCCATTTGGCTTCTGGCTTCTCAACGTCCAGGACTGGATGCAGTCCCAGCAGCAGCCACTGCTCCCGATGGCACTGCTGGGACCAGGGAGCTGCCGGCCAATTAGGTGGCTAGCAGCTCTCAGAGGCAGACTTCCTCCCCTGATGGGGCAGAAGGCCCCCCCTGCAGCCAATTAATGTTTCTCAGAGCACTGAATGGCTGTGGGGCTGCCGTACGGAGCTGGGGTGAGTTCCCCACTGAACCTTTGAGTGACAGAGTGGGAGCCACCCGTTATATGCTGTCCATGTGGAAAGTGTTGCTGTTATTCTGTTGCCTGACAGATGGATAAATCCTAAGTCAGAAGTTCGAGATCTGCTATAGCCTCAGCTTGAGATATAAGATATGGGTGGAAATATTAACAACGACCATTTTCTGCCTTTGCTCTGCAAGTGGAAAACCTCACCTGTGGGAAACACATATCAGATATTCAGACAGGCACCGTGCATAATGTTCCAATTATTCATCTAAATTGCAGCATAAAGTTAGAAAAAAGGTCCCAAAGTGACCTGTGAAGACAAAAAATGTCAACATTCCTGTAACGAATGTTAATAATTTATCCCCAACAAAACGATATTTTATATATATTGCACTCATCAAAAGTTTATTGTTTTCTTATCTCTTGGAGAAGTAAAATCAAAACATTGGACCACTAGGTGGGCCTTATATCTGCTAACTCTATGCCAGGTCCAGACTGGGGGACCAAAAGACGGGAACTCCCAACTTGGGAAGCTATCACTGCACCATATCCTCCTCCACATCAATGAATATTTAGGGACGAATAGAAGCCACACCCGCACAAGGCCAGGACCCAGGGTGTTCAGGTTTCCCAGCCAATTTACAATAGCCTGATAGAATTGTGCTGAAGTTACAGAACAGGGTCATCAGGATGGCTGCAGGTTTTCAGCCTAGTGAGGTGAAAGTAACAAAGCAGACCAAAATTTGACAGTAATTGACATTACACTGTCAATCACCCTCAGGAAAAAGCACACACACGTTCAATATGCTAAAGCAAAAGTTCATAGCGGTGCAGTGGAAATGTTGGGGTAAAGGCACATTGTTCAGACAGATCAGAGAATTTCACTTGACATTTTGCCTGGCCATTACTTGATGCTGACACTGAATGGCACAAGTTTAAAAGTTCTCATTCCTGAGCACTGACATCCCTATGATAATATCCACCCTGCATGGTCTGTTTGGAAAGCAATATGTTTCAGAAAATATGATAGCTAAGGTTCCTTGTACGTATAAGTTATAAGTACTTGGTTTGATTTGCACTTAGGAGAAGAAGTATCCATTGTCTGGCTTCAACTCTGCAATGAAGAGGGGCTCAACTCCATAGTTCATATTTTGTTGGTTTGCAGCCAACTCAGTAATCTTCATTTTGGAATTTGAAGCCAAAAAAAATTTTATCTGGAGCCAAATTGGCTCCCTGCCTTCAGTTTGCCTGTAAATGGAATGTTGCTTTGTAAGGTTATCTTTTTTCCTTTGTATTGTTCAGACACTGGGGCTAAATTTGATACCCCAGAAAACGGGTGCGGGGCTGGGATGCGGGGTAATCCCACACCCGTTGATTGCAACACAGGGAGCACGGCAACTTTGTGATGCCTTCTCATTGGTTGATTGGCTGAACATATCAGCAGGGGACCAGTGTTATGAGTGGCCAGCACTACTTAAAGCTAGCCTGCACTGATAAAAGCTCGCCTGAAACCTTGAAAGTGGAGGTACATTGTCCCTGGAGCAGACACTGACAGTCATGCAGTAAAGTGACTCTTACCCAGGAAACAGTGAAGAATGGCACAACAGAGAAAAGCACAGGCTCCAACGTTTTTGAGTACTGCAGTGGAGGCCTCGATGGAGGGAGTGGAAATGAGGAAAGGTATGTTGTATCTACAGTGTTGTACCTGAGTGGGTGTCCAAGGGCCATCTGGCTTTCAGTGGAGAAAGCAGCAGACAGACTTAAAGATCTGGCCCTAGAAGGCCTGGCTTAGGACTGCACCACCTCACATGGGCAGCAGCAGTCTGGGCTGGGTGCCTCACAGGCAATAGCAAGGACACTGGTGGGGTGACAGTTGCTGTCATCCTGAGAGATGTCGTCAGGTTGTGCTCTGCGAAGGACTAACTGAAGTCCTGCAAGCTGAGACTGCTCTAATGCAAGCTCATCTTGCTGCCAAGAAGGCTCAGACTGCTGCCTTCATAGCTGCAGATAGTGCTTAAAATGGTTTGCAGGCTCTCACAGCAGTGCAGCAATGTGTGGGCCCACACATTACTAGGATTTTTGAGGCACTGCCCTGGGGGAGCAGCAGTGCCTTCTGTAACTTCTGGAGTCACCCTAATCGTTATAATTGTCCAGCTCCCAGCAGTGGTAATGACTCTGAAATGAGCTTGTTATATGGGAGTTGTGGAGCTTATCTGGAGTGGAACCATCAGGACCTGGTGATTTGTCTATTTTAAGTCCCATTATTTTCTCCGTTACCATTTTTAAACTTGCATTAAATCCACTAAATTCTTCCCATTGAATTATTTCCTGGATTAATATCTTGACCTATGATCCTCTGCCATAAACTCCTTTATCTTGGCCACTGCCTCACTTGCTTTTTCACTGCCAAACACAAATTTATATATTATCACTTGGGGTAAATTAGACATGAGTAGTGAAGATGGGGCGCCAGTTGATTATACAGTATGAGGGAGCCAGAGGATTAGGGACGAGGTGAGGATTTGCCACGTGTCCAACATCTAGTTTATGGTTCATGTTAATATTTTAGAAATAATTTTTAGTTCTGGGGAGATAAAAGTTTAACTGTAGAAAATGGGATAAATACAATTTAAGCAGCTTGGAGTCTATTACACTTAAAAGGTTGGAGTCATGTTGATGTAAGAGGGTAACAGCTAGAAAGTTAAGGTTATAAAACAGCACGTAGGCTTAATTAGCTGGAGAATTGGAGAGTTGGGGTGGAATCATCTGTGCCTGCTATCATCAGGCGTGTTCGGTGGCGTGAGCGGACAATATGGCGCGATGGCCAAAATTGGTTTCACAATGTCATGAAACAAATTTGCGACCGTCCACTCAGCCTGTCGATGGCAGGCCATGTTCCCCACTGTTGAACGTCAGAATCTTATTGTAATATATCAGCATATCATTATAAGGCCAGTCTGCCGGACTCAATCCCACTCCCCCCGCCCCAACGCCCAGCTGGATCATCTGCCACGTTGGCGGGGAAACACACCAGTGCACAACACATCTTGACAACAGTGACGTGCAGAAGTTGGGACTGACCACCAGGGCATTGCTCACATTGCAGACATCAGAGGAGCAGAAGATGCTGGAGCCTAATAATAACGGCACAATGGAGGAATGTCCATGGTATGCTGGGTGGATTCTCGTGGACATTGCTCTGCTGTGAAGTAGCTCACAGAAATTGGAAAGTCACCATTGATGCTCACAAAGGATAATAGTCGAGGGGGTGGGAGAGGAAGTTCTAGGATCGACTTAGAGAGGAAGAGGTGTCAGGGGTGAGGTTGGGGGGGGTGAATGAACATGGCGGGGGGCTGAGGTTGGGAGGGGGGAATGAACATGTCGGAGAGGCTGAAGTTGAGAGTTGGGAATGAAGGTCCCGGGGGCATGAGGTAAGGAGGGGGGGAATGAAGGTGTCGGGAGGGTGAGGTTGGGAGGGGTGAATGAAGGTGTCAGGTGGGAGATTGGGAGGAGAGAGGGAATATGGGGGAGGGGGAAGTTACGAGGGAGAAGATGGCGAGTGGCGAGGTAGGTGTAAGAAAGGTGGAAGAGAAGGAGTTCGGAGAGGACAAGGATTATGGAGAGGGGAGGGAGTCTGGGGGTAAGAAGGAGTGCGGAGAGGGGAAGGACAAAGGATGGCAGCAGAAGTAAGAGTTTCTGAAGGAGCCAGGAAGGGGGAGGGACTAAGCGGGGGTGGCGGGGAGTCGGTGGTGTTGGAAGACTAAGGGGGGGAGTGTTTCTGTTGGGGAGGGGGAGGGAGGTGTTCCGGGGGGAAAGGGGTCCGGAAGGAAAGGAGTTCCGGGGGAAGGGCTCTGGAAGGGGGGGGATGTCCAGGTGAACATGCAAGGGAGGGGTCTGATGGGTCCATGACTGCCTCCTGGGGAGCAAACCGAGGGTGGGCGTGGTATGAGAGAATGATGAGAATGATCGAGGGCAGAGTGAGGTGTAGGGTTTGAGGGTGAGGTTTCGACAGTAGCAGTAGAAGGGACGACGAGGGTAGTTGGTGGGGACTTGAAGACAGACACGACCCTGGGGGTGAGAAGGAGGAATTTGAGGAAGTTAATGAATGTGAACATTCACCAGGACATCCCCAAAGTAAAAGGGTTGTAGCTGGCAGGTCACGGAGGGGAGGTGGAAGGTGATGCCAAGGGGGTCAATTATGATGGGGGAAAGGAGATGGGTGAGTGGGGGAGGGTAAAGGATGGGGGATCAAAAGTAAAACCGAATTAGCACCATGCTGTCCAAATTGAAAGTGAAATGACGGTTGTGATGGGCGAGATCAGGTGCTGCATGGGAGTGCGATCATTGGATGGGCGGAGATGCAGGTCAGCTCAGATGGACAACTGAAAGCAAACTCCAGCAGGCAGCATTGAAAATGCTCAGGACACTGAGGTGGGAAGGATTCGCGTGCATGGGAGAGTGTTTGCACGAGGCTCCGAAAGGCCCTGCCACACACACACTTCTCCCTGCAGAATCACTCATTGGCCAGCTGCTACCTCTGCGGTGACAGAGGACGAGGTTGAGGGGATCACAGGCAAAGGGGACTCAGAGGGAGAGGATAGGCTCTGAGATTCCTGAGTGAATGACCCAGGGGTGTCCAGCTGCTGCGCCTCCTCCCTTCGGGTGCCTGAGGGGTCCGGCCTGACTCCTTGAGGGGAAGGAGCACCTGGGGGGAATGTTGACGTGCCCTTTCCTTCTCGCGTTGCCACTGCAGGAACTCACCTATGGCTCCCGCGATGGAATGCAGGTTTGCACACATCTCCACGTTCTGCTGGACCAGGGTCTCCATGGCGTCCGCCATCTTCCCCATGGAGACTTCCATACATGCACATGTGGGCACCACTTCATCAGAGAGCAGATGGATGCACTCCTCTGTCTCACGAGCCACTCTGTTGAGGGCTTCCAACAGCTCTGCGTGATGTTCCCACACCTTCTGCTGACTCTCCAGGATGAGTTGGAAGGCCGAATCCAGAGGCTTGTCACCTGACTCTGACCTCACAGAATACTCTTTCCCAGCACTTCTCTGAGTGCCAGGGAGCTCAGCTGAATCTGCCTCCTCCTGCCTATGCGGTGACCACCTGATTGTGAACCCAAGCCTGCTCTAGATCTAGGTCCCACTGAGGTGTGTGGCTCTGCGCTGGTGGAGGGTGTGGGTAAGCGCTGTGACGGGTCTTCCAGGCTGCTCATTTCCAACTCTTCAATGGGCCAGATGTCCTCTTGGCTGGAGGTGAGGATCTGGATGGACCTGAGGGACTGGCTGGCTGATGGTGTCGGTCGCTTGGCAGAGCTCCCTGTGAACCAAAGTAGAGATAATTAGTGCATGGCAGCAGAGTGAAAAGCAGGGGAAAGAGAGCACTCACAGTTGCATTGAGAGACAGATGATGTGATGCAGGATCCTCACAAGGGTATTCGCTGCTGACCTCACTGTCACCTCAGGCATGGTCCATGTTCTCACCAGTCAGCATGATGGCACGCTCCTCAAAGAAGTGAGGGGCCTAATGTGGGCCACTCCGCCCCCAATCTGGGACCCCTCCCTGCTGATGTAAGCCAGCTTCTCCTGCATGAAAACAGATGGAGAGAGTGTGAGCAGGACACATGGCACTGCGTGGAATGTTTGTGTGGTGAGCGGTGCAATGAGCAGAATGAGGAGGTGAGCTCAAGATGATATGAACCTAATGAAGATCTGAGGGTGTGTGTGAGAGTTAGTGGTGTTGGCCCTTGAGGTGTGAGATCTCTGTGGATGTGTGATGGGATGTGAGTGTGAGGGTTCAGAGTGATGGGAAGAGTGACGGAATGGATGAGACCATTCATCCTGTGGCAGCACTGGGTGGCTGTCCTCTTTTGCAGGGAATTGGTGCTGATCATCGCTGCCACCGCCTGCCATGTTGGATTGGTGATGCCGCTGTGGCCAGAGCAGAGGTAGAGGACATCACGGCGAGCCTCCACTGCATCCGAAAGGCACTCGAGGGTCGTGTCATTGAACCTGGGGGCTGCAGTCTTTTTGCCTTTTGGGGCATGTCTTCTTTGCAGCAGTCATGGGCTGGAAGCACTGAGAGGTGTGTGCAGCTGCACTTCAATATGGTGCCCAGTGTGATGAAGCAGTGAGATGATGGCGTGGTGGGCAAAAGAGAGCCCGCCCACCATGGAAACACTGTGTTTTCTAGAAATGCATAATTAATGCTGCGGGTTTGGGACAATACGGTGTGAAAAATCACCATTGCGGCCAGCAGGTAAATTGTCATTTTATCTGCCTGCTACCAAACTTAGTGTAAATCTGGGATGATTCCACCACAAAGTGTCTGCACTGTTTGCAAAGAATCGCAGTCCAGGGAGATGTTTTGTTTTGGGAAGTAGAGCTAAATCAGTTGAAAAGCATTCAGTGAACCCTGAAAGCCTATGTCGTGATGGAGATGGGTGGAGCTTAAGAAGATTCTCTGGATTCAATTTGTCTGTGTGTTTGCTGGGAGAGGGGGTTGGTTGCAGTCTGGATCTAGTGTGGCTTGCAGCTCACAGAATAGCCCTGGGAGTTGTTAGCAGGCTCCAGGTAGTTAGGACTTGGAGACAGCCTAAGGAGCTGACAAGGTGATGGACGGTCACTGGTTCTGTGTTGGAGAGGGCTAGAACTCAGAGAAAGCCCTGGAAGCTATTTCAGCTCAGTGCAGCCAGGAGACTGGAGTTTGGAGAAAACCAGCTGCAGTGCCAGCTTAATGAAGCTAGCAGCCTGCAAAAGAGTTGGAGACATGCTGGACTCAGGTAAAGAGATTGAACCATCGGAAGGTGAGCAGTCATTGAGGCAGTCCAAGTCAGAACAGCTTTTGAGGGAACTCAGAAGCTAGATCATTGAAAGTGAAGAGCTGAAATCCCTTCTGAGTAAGATAAAATTTTACTGAGATTTTGTGATTCACAGTGATCACTGATGTCTGGATGGGTTGCTGAGAAATCTGTGGGATCTATCTTGGTCGCAGCTACCATTTAACGTGCAATGTGGTATGTTTATGCACAGTTTGCCTGCTAATTCATATTTACCTCATGTTAATTCTGAACATTAGAGTGTAAGATAGATATTGCAGATTGTTTCACTTTGCTGACGTTGTATAGTAAAGTTTATCTTATTGGTTTAAACCATGGAATTTTGTGGTTAACTTGTATTTTAAACTTTGTCTATTTTAAACAAAAGGTCCCCAACTGGATTGTAATAGCTACTTTTCCATTGAGGAGTGAAGAGAAGATTGCTCTTGCCAATAGAATAATGGGAGCCAAAACTCATGGTTACTCACCTGAAAAGAAGGACTTTTAATGGAATCACACTATTGTGCAGGGTCTGAAACCTCTGAGGATAGCTGTGGCAACTGATAACAGTAACTTTACAATCTACAGTCCCCATTTGTTTTAATATTAGGGAAGATTTTCATTGCATAAATCAATGGAGTATGTGGCAGTTTTGTTGCAATTTTCAGCAGCTCCCCACCTAATAAGCAACCATGCACCCCTTTGATACCCTCTGCTCCACAGAAGCCAAGCTTATGTTTAAATTCAAACCAGGCAGGTCAACTCTGATTGGTCAAGGCATTGTTGGGAATGTTGTTCCCCCACCTGCTACAATGCAGTAGCAACACCAGTGGCATTCTCCATTAACAGGATGATGCCATCAAGCCAAAAAGATGGTCTGCCTATCACATAAATGAGTAGTGTGGGATATGAATTTCAGTGCTGGTTTGATGCCAGGTATGTAGGCTGTATGTTACAATGACTGGTGGATCGCATCAAACAGCACATCACTTTGGCTATTCACAACCGGTAAAATAATGTCTGTACCTAACCACGTGCTTGCAAAACTCAAAATATAGGGTGGAATACTCCCAGATTTGCACAAAGTGTGGTAGTGGGTGGGAAAAATTACATTTACCTGTCGGCTGCAATGGCGGCTTTTCACACCATATTGTCCCATTCCTGCCTCATTAATAATGCATTCCCAGGCAACATGCCGGATTGCTGGCAGGGTGGCCACCAGTTCACCCACCTCACTGTCACCTCAGGCCTTCAGTAATCCGGGCGTCATATATAAAGCCCCTGTGGAGAGCTAGCACTCTCTAAGGGATCAGAAGCTGGTGGAAAGTCATGGCTGTCAAAGCGAGGAAACACACTGCCCCCAAATTCAGTGATGCCTCCTGTGAGTGTCTACTGGACGCAGTGGAGATCCCATCATGATGTGCTCCATCCCCGCTCTGGCAAAGACCAGCAAGCAAGGTCATAAATCCAGCATGGTGGCAGCGGTGGTCAGTGCCAATGCCCTGCAAAAGAGGATAGCCACCCAGTGTCAAAAGAGGATGAATGATCTCCTCTGTTCCTTAGCATAAGTCACTCTTTCCTTCACTCAATTCACGCACTCACAACCCCATCACACATTCACCTGCCAAGGTCATCAGCCTCCATCTCCGCTGTGGATGTCGGGGCAGCACCAAGATGTAGGGCAGGCTTAGGAAGGTTAAAAGTATGTAGTTGCACTGCCTGGGCATTGGTGTTAATCATTTGTGCATAATGCTCATTATTGTAAATAAACGCCCAGGAATGTCTCCTTGTCTATGGCTCCTTGTTATGATGAGCAGTGTTCATGTCACTCAGATGTGAAACCTTGGTTCCTGCACAAGATAAAGGCAAGTGTCTCAGTCCAGGGCCTCTTCCCTGTGCAGTGTCTAACCTTCAGACCGGAGTGATGGTCCAGCCTCAAACTCACTGGACACATTAGTGATGTCTGCACCTCGATGGTGCTTGTCATTGCTGCCAGAATGTCATGGGCAGGCGTCACAGAGTTCCGTCATTCTCTCTGTGTGTTCTCAGCACCTTTGAGGTGGGGCTGGCCCCCCCATCTGTCAGCATCTGCAACCAGTGATGCTGTGCCCCTGAAGGGGACAAGTGCTGAAGACTAACAAAGGATCGGGTGTACTTAAAGTTTCACGGCTGCGTCCCCATGATATGACCCTGATCACAGAGCGCAAGCAAGTTGCCCTCAGCCAGACAGGGGTCAGCCATTTACAGATGCAATGTGAGGATCCATGCCGTGTCCTCACTGCATGTCATCATCCTCGTGCAATCGAGCGACTATTATGGCAACAAGCAGTAAACTACACCAACTGCAATGGCTTCCATGCACTGAATGTTCAGTTGGTGTGCGACCACTGCAAACTCATCCTACAGGTCTGCACATGATTCCCAGGGAGCATCCATGACTCCTATATCCTTAGCAGGTCTCAGATCCCTGACATCTTCCAGGGTCCACTGAAGCTACAGGGTTGGCGTTTCCAGGCATGACATGAGCCTGAGCACTGAGGGTCTGTGCACTGCCATCAGCCACACAGGAGTCAAACGTTCACAGATGCAAGTTGAGGATGTCAGGATTGTCCTCACTGCATCTCGTCATCATCCTCCATGAATCTTGTGGCAATGAGGGCCTCCCGAGTGCACCTGCCTCATTTGGCCAGTACGTTGCCCTCTTCACCACCATCCTCACCTTCGAGGACCTCATCACTGCCATTCCCTATGACATCCTCCTCATCGGATGAGACGTGCAACTCCTCCATCTCTTTCTCAGCCAGGTCCTCCCAGAAGGGGATTGTACAACTTGCCCAGTCAGCCAATTGCTCTGCTGCCCCCTAAATGGTACATTCATTTGCAGTCTGCACCCAAGGGGCAAAAAACTCTAGAGCATTGGGTGACACTTTCATGCTTTTGCATTGCTTGAGTGGGCAGAAAAGCTTCAGAGGCCCGACTCCAAGCATGTCAATGGAGCTGCAGCTGAATGGTCTCAGCTGCGGAAGAATGCTCATTTTCGACAAGCTTTTCCAAGTAGGTGGCTGCATCCCTCAACCCCCCATCCGCCCACGCCCCCCCAGCATGTGCTTGAGTATTTCTTTCAGTCAGTGCTGCCTTGCCCCCCTCCCCCCACCGCCACTCACTCAGCCTGACCAGCAATGGAGCCCCTGCCAGGAAAATGCAACTGTCCTGTGCCCCCTCAAGGCACGGCGCCTCTTCTTGATGACCTATGGATAATTCCCGTGAGCGCTGCACAAGGTTGTGCACACTCACACCCGAGTCCCCCTCGAAGCTCAGGTCATCAGATGTCCATCGCTCATGTACAGTTGTGAAACTCGTTGGCATGCAATCACTCTTGCATTCCCGGATGATCCTGCGTGGGGTGATAATCCCGGCGAGCAGGGTTTATGATTAGATGCAAATGTATTAAAACGACGTTCCCGACAGGAAGGAAACACGGCCCATCATTGACAGGTGGAGCGGACAATCGCAACCTGGTTTCATGGCCACATAAAATCGATTTTTGGCCTTCTCACCGGGTCGGGAAAATTCTGGCCATATCGTTCAACTTTAGATGTGATCCTGGGATTGGACAGCATTTGCTACAAAACCCCTGATTGTGCTCAGAATTACACTGACAACCAATTTAAGATTATCAGTCAGGCTTGCAGTGTGGCTCACTTACACGTGGTGCTAGGAACTACATATTATCACACACAGGCCCCTGTCCTTTGCAGACAGAAAGAGCATGTCCATGCATTGCATCTACTACACCAAAGCTTAGGGAACCACCATTCCCCATGGCAATGCCTTGACCAATCAGAGTTGACCTGCCTGGTTTGAATTTATACCAAAGTTTGGCAGTGAACTATTCCCTGTTGCATTCTCCATGGCAACGGTTCTACCAATCAGAGGCCACCATGCCATCCAATCAGCACTCTCTTCTCATGCAGTATAAATTGTTGTTCCCTTTATAATTGGTATTCTTGCAAATCTATCCTAATGAGTGCAAGATGAAAAGCTTCAACAGCATCTCTTTTTTTCAGCAATAATCAGCCCCTTAATGTTTTTCTGTGGTTACTGCATCATCGTGAGATCTGTGTTGTGTATTGTTAAAACCCAAATGCAAAAATCTTAATGATAACGAGTTTTAATTTTTGAATTTCTTTCCCATGATATGAACTTCATCATTTTATTTCAACTTCCAAGCTGGTTAAAACTTTTAATTGCAGTTGTGATTTTATTATCTTGGCTGAAGCCTTATATTTTTCCCTACTATTTCCTCCCTTTATCTTGTGGACTTTTTTTTAATCTTTGTATCCTCGGAAAAATAAATTGAAATTCTACAAATGAAACTGTGGAAAGATAGGACTCCTCTCTGTTTAAACTGATGCATGATACCTATCATTCAATCTGATACAGAAGAAGAATCTAGCCATTTTACAATAACATATTGCTATACCCATAGATACAGCACGGTGATTTTTTTTTTACTTTCAGTTTAAGTATATAGTGTGCTATAAAAATACAAGGCTTGGCTGTGACCGATGCTCAGATGTATATAACAGTGATATTTTGGTATTTATTAGTTTCTGCTCTGAAACATAAATATAAAATCAGACTTTTTCAAATATGTTTCACATGCACATGTCAAATGCACTATGTATAATAAGAGTGGAACATTGAATTTTGGTTTAAAAACTTTGATGATAATGGACACAAAATTTTGAGCGGTTTAAATTAAACCAAATTCCCAGCGGAATGAGGAATGTAGGGATTAGTCCTGTGTGTCAGAGGGAGTTGTTGATTACAGTATGTCTGAGGATATAAGTTTACATTCCAAAGTGGAGATTTGGAAAGTCTGCAATTGGTGTTTTTTATGATTAGTTACTCTTGACTGGATGGTAATGAAACACTATTGTGCTTTGATGCTTTTCTTTCTCAGAGTTGACAGTGCAGCACTTGGACTCAGGCTCTGCACATCTGTAAGCTGACGGAAATACCAAAATCTTGCATGGTTCTTTGATTGTTACATTTAAGATATCATGTGCTACTAACTCTGCTGCTGGTAAGCATTAAGGACACTAACTCTCTGCTTGTAAAATACCTTGGAGATACTGTAGTTAAGAAGAAAAGAAGATGATTATTCCACGTGGTTTCAGAAGGTAAGACACTGGAATTCCAATGGAAGAATAGGTTATTAGGGTGCAATGAGTTTACATTTTATTTCTAATCTGTATGTTTTTTATTCCTATTTTATTTTGCATAAGTGCAGGATACCTCTTTTCTTGGGCCAGAATTTTTAGATCATTGGGCGGGCGTGCGCCCAACCTGCATGAGTGTAAAATGACGCACGATGATGTCAGGCGAGCGTCCCAACATCATCGCACACTCACGCGATATTTTGGTTAGTGGGCTCCCATGGGAGTTGGCAGTGTGCCAGCCAACAATTGAAAGGCCTATTAAGGCCATTAACAATGGCCCAAATCTTCGGGTCGGCGAGCAGGGGCGGGCCCCACTCGCTGACGTGTAAAATGATGCTCGATGAGACCAGGTGTGCGTCCAGGCATCATCACGCGTCATTAAGATCTTCAGTTCGGTGGGCGCATACTGGAGCTGGCTGCGCGCCCACCAAACTGTCAAAGGCCTATTAAGGCCATTTAAATTCCAATTAAAATAATTAACTGAGCTGCCCGTCCAACTTTAATGTTGGCGGGCCGGCGAAGAGCCCAAACGACCTTCGCATTTATGATGAAACCTCATCCATGGGCGGGATGAGGTTTCATGAAGGCTTTTAAACTTTAATAAAAATTCTTAATAAAATTCATAGACATGTCCCAGCTCATGTGACAATGTCACATGAGAGGTTATGTCTTAAAAAAATTTTTTTTCCTTTACTTAAATTTTTAAAAATCAAACTAATCTCCCTGAGGCAGCTCTGTGCCTCAGGGAGATTGCTGCGCTCTTCCGCGCTCATGTGCGAAAGAGCGCAGGCCCCAACTCAGCCTCCTCCTCCTGCCCGCACAGGCAGCGCTCAGCGCTTCTACGTGCGCGTCATGCTGGGCGGGCCTTAATTGGCCCACCCACGTAAAATGGTGGCACGCAGGCAATCGTCTGTGCACCCACCCCTGCCCGCTTCCGCCCAACCACCCCCCTCCCCCCCCAACGGGAAGAAAATTCTTCCCAATGCCATTGAATTTAATTTTCCGCTGCCTGTCCAACCTTACGGTTGGTGGGCAGGGGAATAGGCCAAGCGGCCTTTGCATTTTTTGCGAAACCTCATCCACAGGCGGCAGTTAGCTTCCCAGCCACTCCTGCTCACCCCCACCGACCGCTCCAGCTCACCCCTCTGACCGCTTCTACCCAACGAGAGCAAAATTCTGCCCTTGGTGTTTTTTTTTATTTTTGTCTTTCTTGCTCTGTTCAATGAAAATGAGATCTTTGCAGAACTGAGAAGGGATGAGATAGGTTTCCAAATGCATTCCTGAGCTGATCTTATTATGTATAGTAGTAAGTCACCACTTTAATTACTAAAATGCATGAAAAATTTAAATGAAAGAAAAGATTAGAGGTTGAAGGAAAAAAGTAAGGCTAAATTTTAACTAAAATAAATGTTTTTTTTGCTTTTCTTTTGATGAAAATGTCTGAAACCTCTCAACTGTGTAACTGCAGGTTAAAGTGCACTTCAGGCCAAAAAAAAGTTACTTTAATTTGGAAAACCTAATTATGGCTTCCATTACCTAATATCTCTAAATATTGCATTCTTTCAAAATAACGATGTTAAGTATTAAGTATCATTAACTCTACAACCCTTAAAAGCACTGTCAGATGCATTCAGAATGCACAGAGTCA
Source organism: Cetorhinus maximus (assembly GCF_964194155.1). Taxonomy (NCBI): domain Eukaryota; kingdom Metazoa; phylum Chordata; class Chondrichthyes; order Lamniformes; family Cetorhinidae; genus Cetorhinus; species Cetorhinus maximus. Next base: position 123,498,803 of record NC_135880.1, on the reverse strand, counting down.
TTCCTAACCCTCTTTTCATCATTTTCATTTAATCATTATTCATGTCTACAGAGCAATATGTGCGCTGGTCCAGTATAGACTGAACACTGTATTCACACAGCAACAATGGAAGATGGTACCTATCAACTGGATTCTCTATGCCAATAGACATTGTGTTATTTATATATTCCTGTGCATGCGTTACAAAATTACAGTTTATGCAAGATGATGAACAGTTCTTTATTTTCACATCCAACATCTGATGTCTGTCGAGTCACCACTTTGTACTTTATATTGTACTTTATATTCTGATTCTCATTCTCTCAGTCTATTGCCATAGAAAATCCCTTTGATAGGCACTATTCTTCCATTGTCTGTCAAGTCCCACTTCACTGAGTCCTAGCCTACAGCATTGCTGTGACTCCCCAAAAACCATTATACAGAGTTAGCTACCAACCAATTCCTCAGGCTCTCTTAATTTCACTCTGTACTTTTTAATTTATGGCAAGGTTTGCATTTATTGACCATCCATGGTTGCAAGTGACTGAATGGCTTGCTAAACCACTTCAGAGGGTCACTTCAGAGGGCAATTAAGAGTTAGTGTGGAACTGGTCTCAAATACAGGCCAGACAAGATAAGAATCATAAATTTCTGCCCTCAAGGACATTAGTGAACAAGTTGATTTTGTGATAAATCAATATCTTCACGGTCATTTATACTTATACCAACTCTTTATTTCCAGATTTAGAAAGAACAGTATTGAAATTCTCAACTATGATGATGAGATTTGAACCAAAGCACCGACATTTATGTCGGACTTTTCATCGAACAAAACATTCAAAGACACATTGTAGGAAGCTAGAGAAAACCAAACCAGAAGTTTGAAAGACGATATGGGAGGAGGCCAAAAATGCTATTGAAGAAGTAAGTTTTGAAGTGGCTTTTGAGGAGAGATGTGGTAAGACATAGGAGTTTAGGGAGAGCATGTTAGAGTTCAAGGATATGGTAGATAAATGCTTTGCCACTTACAGTGAAGTGAAGGAGGAGACACACACATTAGACATAAGTCAGAAGAGCAGAATGCATATGCCAGAGTATAGGGCTGGAGCAGGGCAATTAAGTGATTTCAAAATGAGAGCAAAGGCTTTGAAATCCACATATTTGGGATGGCGGTAAACAGTGTTTGTGATGACAGGGTTGAGAGGTGAGCAATGCTTAAGTATATTACATGTTAGGAGCAACTGAATCATGAATGAATTGGAAACTCTGAAGGGTGGAGTTCATGAGTCAGGCCAGGATAGTGTTGAAGGAATCTATACACAAAGAAGTTGGTGAAGGTTTCAGCAGCAATAGGGGAAAGCAGGTATGTAAGCAGGCAATCTTACATTGTCTTTCCTGGAATCCAACAGTGATTGCACTTCAAAAAGTATTTAATTGGCTGTAAAGCACTTTGAAACATCCGGTACTCATGAAAAGTGCTTTACAAATACAAGTTTTTCTTTCATTTCTTTCTACAGAGGTAGAAGAAGTCAATTTTGGTGGGAGAACAGGTTTAACTTAGGGTCCAATAGAATACCAAGGTAGTGCAGAGTTCAGCCTGAGTATGCAGCTCAAAGCATAGGGGGAATTGTTACCTGAGATACGAAGCTTCCTGTAGAAGCCAAATAGGATGGCTTTGGCCTAGCTGATGTTGCAGTGGAAAGGCTTTATGTGAAGGAATGCATGAACTTAAACTGGGTGGCAGAGATGGTGATGAGAGATGAGGGTTAGAGGCAGTAAAACATTATGGCAGCATTCATAGAGTTGCAGTTAATGGTGGAGAGGTAAGTTTGGGATGTCATCAGCATAATCATGGAAGCTGGTACCATAGTTATGGATGATGTTGCTGAGAGGTAACAAGTAGTTGAGGAGAGGTGGAGGAGAGCCAACAGTGTCGTGCGGGTATACATAGGAAAACAAGCCTTAGCAGGAAATGTACTGACTGATGAGACAGGTGGGAATGAGACCAAGATGGAGCAGTGCCTTGGAAGTGGGCCACAGAGGTGATAGAGAATGGAGTGATTGACAATGTTGCAATGTGCAGAGTGTTGGAAAAGATGAAGACAGATAATGTCATGATTGCAAAGGACATACAACAGAGTATTGCAGCCAAAGACCAACTTTAATAAAAATGCTTTTTCTTCATTAAAGAAACAATGAACAAGAAAAGCTAAATCTCTGTGAAAGCCCTGCAAACAGTAATCCAATATCTGAGTTCAACTGATGAACAAACTTCTCAAACTTTGCTTTTGTGATTTATGACATTTTCTGGTTTGGATTATTTCCTTGTAATCCATTGTCCATCATCAAATATCCTTTATGTAACAATATTTTAATTCCATTACTATGTTACAGCAAGGCTACCACAGGCCTACATTTTTTAAACTTGATTTTGATCCAGTGTATCCTTCCTCCTTAGCACCCTGCTTTATTTTCTTTCCGTAGTAGGCAGAAGAACGAGATGGTCCATTTTGCAAGGTTGATTATTTATTTGTTGAAGCAAATCTTCACAATCAGCGCTTATTTAAGGTGGCTGATATCAGCATTAAGGAATAAATATGTTTCAATTTTATGAGTACACACTGTCTGCATATCAGAAAACCACATGGGCTGCCCATGATTTTCCGTCCACTGATGGAATCAAATAATTATAAAATTGGCTCCTCAGCATCATGATAAGGCACCATTAAGTCAAGCGAGGCATGGATCATAGAGAATAAACCTTTCTACCTCACCCTACCTAACGGTAATGGAAATTTCCTCTGTTGCCCATTTATAATGAAACCGTAAATGTGTTCTCTGTGCTCGCACTCACAATTTATAAATTACAAAAAGCCAACAAGAAGAAATCTTCCCCATTGACCTTGAACCTAGCCTCAGGATAGCATTCCAAGTGCAGTTGGCATCACGGTGGCACATCCACAAGGTTGAGAGTTTTATGGGTAGCACGTTTATAGATGTGGTGACCCCACCACTTAGGGGTATGCAGGGATAAAGGGAATGGGTAAACTCAGGCAGCCAAGTCCCCTTAATGCATCTAACTCTCCAACCAGTATTCTGTTCAGAATATTAGTGATGGCTCCTCTGGGGAGTACAGCCAGAGCCAGGTTCACAGCACTGCAGCTGCCTCTGCTGTACAGAAGGTGCACAAGGAAGGTTGAAAAAAAATAGGTTAGGGGATTCAATATTTAGGAGAACAGACTGGCATCTCTGCAGCCACAACATGAATCCAGGATGGTGTGTTGCCTCCCTGGTGCCAGAGTCAAGGATGACACTGAGCAGCACAGTCCACTCTGTGGGGGTTGGGTGAACAGCCAGTAATCGTTATCCATATCAGTACCAACAACATAGGTAGAAAGAAGGACGAGTTCCTTCAGGCAGAGTTTTGGGAGCTAAGAAGAAACTAACACTCAGAACTCAAAGGTGGATTACTGCCAGTATCAAGCATCAATGAATATGGAAATAGGAGAGTAGAGCAGATGAATGCATGGCTGGAGAGATGGTGTGGGAGAGAGGCCTTTAGCTTCCTAGGACATTGGGGGAGATAGGACCTGTACATGCCAGACACATGACCTGCACAGAGTAGGGACAAATATTCTCATGGGGTGATTTGCTAGTGCTATTGGGGAACGTTTAAATTAACTTAGCAGGGGTTTGGGAACCAGGAGGTAATATTGCTGAGGCAAAACATGGTGCAGAGAGAGTTAGGAGAAACAGATAGCTCTAGAGTAGGAAATAGCATAGTATTAGGTGGGGTCAGAATAAGAGAAAATGTAATAAGGTCTGAATTATGTTTACTGTGCACATATGTGAATGCACAGAGTGTGGTAAGTAAAGTTGATGAGTTGCAGGCACAGTTAATCACTTGAGAATATGATGTTGTGATGATAACAGAGACCTGGCTCAAAAAAGGGCAGGACTTGGTACTAAATATTCCTGGATACAAGGGGCAGGATTTTACCTTTGGTGGGGGCGCTCTGTGGGGGCGGGCGGGCAGGGGAGGTCAGGCAGCTGACTGCCGCCCGCAATCGGCTCCACTCCACAATATCACGCGGGAGGGCCAATTAAGGCCCAGCCTCCGTGGATCGCAACACTGACTGCTGCCTGTGAGGGTGGGGGGACGAGGAAGAGCCAGGCCTCGCTCGCAGTTCACGCATGCGCGAGAAAGGACACTTCAGTCTCCATGAGGCACGGAGCTGCCTCAGGGGAATTGAAGCGCTTTTTTAAAAAATTATTAAGGACAGTAAAAATGCAATAAAACATGTCCCCTTGTGTGACTCTATCACATGAGATGGGACATGTTTTTAATTCCAAAATAAAGCTTTTATTTACTGTTTATTTGCTTTAGGAAACTTCATCCCGCTCGTGGATGAGGTTTCCTAAAAAATGTAAAGGCCACTTGGTTGGACGGGCAGCGTAAATTTGAATTTAATTAGTTTGTTAAGGGCCTTAATAGGCCTTATAATTATCGATGGGCGAGCAGCCGACTCCAGTGCGTGCCCGCCGAATGAAATATCATGCGAGTGCGCAATGACGTTGGGACGCATGCCCGACTTCATCATGTGTCATTTTACACTCGGGCATGTTGGGCAGGAATCCACATGCCGAGGGTAAAATTCTGCTCAAGGTGTTCAAGAAAGATAGGGAAGGAAAGAAAGGAGAGATGACAGTATTGATTAAGGAGAATATTACAGTGCTGGAGAGAGAGTATGTCCTACTGGGGTCAAGGATAGAATTTATTTGTTTGACCTAAGAAACATTAGAGGTACCATTGCACTTTTGGGTGAATTCTACAGGGCACTGACTAATGGGAGAGATATAGATATAGAGGCAATAGAGCCTTTATAAGGGACTTCACTTATCCTAACATAGACTGGGACAGCAAACACGTAAAAGGCAGAGAGGGGAAGGAGCTTATGAAGAATATTCAGGAGAATTTTCTTGATCAGCATGTTTCCAGCCCAACAAGGAAGGAGCCATTGCTGGATCTGAGGAATGAAGTGGGTCAAATGGATCAAGTGTCAGTAGGAGGAGCATTTGGGGGTCAGTGATCATGGTATTATAAGGTTTAGGTTAGCAATGGAAAAGAACAAGGAGCAATCTAGAGTGAAAATAATTAATTGGCAGAGAGCCAACTTCTATGGGGTGAGAATAGATCTGGCTGAGGTGAACTGGAACCAAAGACTGGAAGGCAAAACTGGGCTATCTTCAAAGAGGAGATAGTCTGGATATAGTCAACGTACATTGCAGGAGGGGAAAATGTAGGACAAACAAATCCAGAGTTCCCCAGGTGACAAGTGTGATAGGGACCAAGGTAAAGCAGGGAAAGAGTGCATGTGACAGATGTCCAGTGGATAATACAGTTGAGAACCAGGCTATATATAGAGAGTCCAGGACGAAAGTGAAACAAGAAATAAAAGAAGCAAAGAGAGATATGAGAAGAGAGTGGCAGCTAACATGAAAAAGGAATCCAAAAGTCTTCTAAAGGTATATAAATGGTAAAAGGTTGGTAAAATGAGGAGCGGGGATGATTAGGGACCATAAAGGACATTTATGATTGGATAATAGGGATATGGCTGAGGTACTTAATGAATACTTTGCATCTGTCTTTATCGTGGAAGAAGATGCTGCCCAAGTCATGGTGAAAGCGGAGGTAGTTAAGATACTGGATGGGTTAAAAATTGATAAAGAGGAGGCATTAGATTAGATGGCTGTAATTAACGTTGATAAGTCCCAGGACCAGATGAGATGCATCACAGGATACTGAGGGAAGTAAGGATGGAAATTGCGGAGGGAGTGGCCATAATCTTCCAATCCTCCTTAGATACAGGGGTGGTGCCAGAGGACTGGAGAATTTCAAATGTTATACCCTTGTTCAAAAAAAGTGCAAGGATAAACCCAGCAACTATAGGCCAGTCAATTTAACCTCAGTGGTGGGAAATCTTATAGAAACTATAATTCCGGACAAAATTAACAGTCATTTTGATAAATATGATTCATTAAAGCCAAACCATGTTTAACTAATTTGCACGAGTGATTTGATGAGGCAACTGAGAGAGCTGATGAGGGTCCCTACAGTTGATGTAGTGTACATGGACTTCCAAAAGGAATTTGATAAAGTGTCGCATAACTTGACATCAAAGTTAGAGCTCATGGGATAAAAAGGACTGTAGCAGCGTGGATATGAAATTGACAGAGAGTAGCGGTGAACAGTTGTTTTTTGAACTGAAGAAGGGTTCCCCACAGGTTGATATAGGAATCCTGCTTTTCTGGGGATATCTCAATGACCTAGACCTGGGTGTACAGGGCACAATTTCACTTGACACAAAACTTAGAAGTATTGTGAACTGTGAGGAGAATAGTGATAAACTTCAGGAGGAAAAGACAGAGTGATGGAATGGGCAGACAAATGGCAGATGAAACTTAACACACAGAAGTGTGAAGTGATTCATTTTGGTAGGAAGAATGAGAGGAGACAGTCTAAAATAAAGGGTGCAATTCTAAAGGGGATGCAAGAGTAGACGGACCTTGGGGTATACGTGCACAAAACATTGAATGTGGCAAGGCAGGTTAGAGAAAGAGGTTAATAAAGTATTTGGTACCTGGGCTTTCTAAATAGCAGTATAGAGTACAAAGGCAATGAAGTTTGATAAGTCTGTATAAAACATTGGTTCAGCCTCAGCCAGAGTACTGTGCCTGTCCTGGGCACCATACTTTAAAAAGGATATGAAGGCATCAGAGAGTGCACAGAAAAAAATCATGAGAATGGTTCCAGGGATGAGAAACTTCCATTATGTAGATAGATTGGAGAAGCTGGGACTGTTCTCCATGGAGAAGAGAAGATTAAGAGGAGATTTAGTAGAGGTGTTCAAATTAATCATGGGTCTAGACACAGTAGATTGGAAAATAACTTCCCATTGGCAGAAGGATTGAGAGACAGAGGACACCAATTTAAGCTGATCGGTAAATGAAGCAATAGCAACAAGTGGTTAAGATGTGGAATGTATTGCCTGAGTGTGAGGTGGAGGCAGATTCAATTGTGGCTTTCAAAAGAGAATTGGAAAATTATCTAGAGAGAAAACAATTGCAGGACAATGGGGAAAAGGTGGGGTATTGGACGAGGTGAGTTGCTGTTGCAGAGAGCATAATGGGCTGAATGGCCTTCAGTGCTTGGGCCCCAGCTATTCACGATATATATAAGTGACTTGGATGAGGGAACCAAAAAGCAATATTTCCAAGTTTGCTGATGACACAAAACTGGGCGGGGTTGTGAGTTGTGAGGAGGATGCAAGGAGGCTTCAGGGCGATTTAGACAAGTTGTGTGTGTGGCCAAACACATGGCAGATGCAGTGTAACGTGGATAAATGTGAAGTTATACCCTTTGGTGTGAAAACAGAAAGACAGAGTATTATTTAAATGGTGATATATTGAGAAATCTGGATGTACAAAGGGATCTAGGTGTCCTTGTACACCAGTCAATGAAAGTAAATAGGCAGGTACAGAAAGCAATTAGGAAGGTAAATGGTACGTTGGCCTTCATTGCAGGAGGATTTGAGTTCAGGAGTAGGGATGTCTTTCTGCAGTTATACAGGGCCTTGGTGAGACCGCACCTGGAGAATTGCGTCCAGTTTTGGTCTCCCTTCCTAAGAAAGGATATACTTGCTATGGAGGGAGTGCAGCGAAGGTTCACTAGGCTGATACCGGGGATGGCAGGACTGTCGTATGAGGAGATATTGGTTCCACTGGGCCTGTATTCATTAGAGTTTAGAAGAATGAGAGGGGGTCTGATTGAAACATATAAAATTCTAACAGGGCTAATCAGACTGGATGCAGAAAGGATGTATCCCCTGGTTGGGGAGTCTAGAACCAGGGGCCACAGTCTCAGGAAATGGGGCAGGCAATTTAGGACTGAGATGAGGAAAAATTTCTTCACTCAGAGGATGGTCAACCTGTGGAATTCTCTACCACAGAAGGCTGTGGAGGCCGGGTCACTGAGTATATTCAAGAAAGAAATTTTTGCATATTAGGGACATCAGGGGGTATGGAGAGAAAGCAGGGATATGGCGTTGAAATAGAGGATCAGCCATAATTATATTGAATGGCGGAGCAGGCTTGAAGGGCCAAATTGCCCATTCCTGCTCCTAGTTTCTATGATTTTATGATTCATCTGATGCTTTGATTGTACTACTCACCTGGTCACACCAACAAGTTTTTCGAACCATTGTCATGCTTCTTTTGCATAGACGAACAGTCAGTGAGCTGCGAGCGTATGGACTCTCACAGGTTGGGGAGGTTGCGGGGGACAGTGGGGTGAAAATTGTTCAACTTCTATGCTGGGCTGACTGACAGTTGAGTCCTGAGTGGGGGATGTGATTCCAATGGGGGAGCAAGGAGCATATAGAGAACAATGGTGGCCTAGGGTATTTTTGTAGAACAATGAAAAATACTTTGATTGATTTTTGGGGCAGCCTCCAGCTTCCTCTGGTGAGAAAGCGCCATTGCCAGGGATCAGCGAGTGGAATGTGCGCAAGCACAGAAAATCACATTGGGTAGAATTTTGTCCTTGGCATGTGGACTCAGCAGATGCGGGCGGGGGCAATCAGGAAGCCAATTGCTGCCCGCGATCGGCAGCACACAGCGATTTTACGTGGGCGGGCCAATTAAGACCTGCCCAGCGTGATACACAAGTGGCAGCGCTGAGCGCCATCTGTGCAGGTAAGGGGAGGAGGGCGAGCAGGCCTAGTGCGCAGTTCGCACATGCGCAAGAAAGAGCACTGAACAACCTCCCTGAAGCACGGAGCTGCCTCAGGGAGATGAAGGATATATTATCAGAAAAATGTTTGAAAAAATGTCCCCTCATGTGACTCTGTCACATTAGCAGGGGCATGTTTTTAATTAAAAAAATAAAGTTTTTATTTTATTTGTATTTGCTTTAGGAAACCTCATCCCGACCATGGATGAGGCTTCCAAAAAAATGCAAAGGCCGCGTGGCCTTTTTGCCTGCCCACAATGATAAAATTAAACTCAATTGATTACTCAATGGCCTTAACAGGCCTTTTAATTGTCAGCGGGTGCGCTGCCAGCTCTGGCGCACGCCCACCAGCCGAACTATCGCGCACATTCGGTCGACGTCAACATGCATCATTTCACACTTGTGTTCCTACAATAGGCATAGGACCCCAATTTACATATTAAAATCAGGCATCACTTGTAACAGGTCCATTCGAGAAGTGAGACGGTCAGGCCTTGGGCAGCAATAGATAATTCCTGAATACACTAGGATCGAAATTCATCTTGGATGGGATTGTAGATCAGGCACTTTCATACCAGCTGCCTATTATACTCTCCTCCCGATATTCAGTTTCATTGACTTCAATAGATAACCCATGCTTACTGCTACCACCTAAGCTGTACATCTACCCCACTGCCATTTCCGGATCTAAGTGCATCAGAAGGCATTTTGTAGCAAACAGGTTGTAACAATGATATTTTTGAACTGAGATGTAACAAGATTCGCTGTTGCACTGCTGCCAGAATTTCTTGGTTAAGAATGAATGGGCTAAAATAAACAACTTTGTGAATGGACCATTCAATTATTTTTACCGGTGAATGAATAAAGCAATTTCAAAAAATTGTGAATGACTTTCCTAGTTTTTATAGATGCCAGTCACATAAAAATTGTTCCATATATTATACCATTTGTTTTTTGTACTTATGGCAGTCAACACCTTTTCAAGTTAAAACCTCTTAAATCCTGCTTTAACATAGTGTACATTTTTTAATAATTGTAAAATACCAAAACTTAACTATGTCTTTATTATATTATCATTTACTATTTCTTCACACTGGTTATACCAAAATTCCCAAATGTTTCTGATCTTTATTAGGATAGTAAATCGCTATGTAAGTATGGACAAGTTGCAGAGATAAAAGGAGGGAGCAAAGTCAACATGCAGCTAATTGAGCTTTATGGATCATGAATGAGACTGAGTACAGAGCATGCGTACTTAAGAATGTTGATTTAAACTTCTGGCCTTTCCCACCTCTCTCTCTCTGAGATCCAACCTTATGCCCTTTCCTAAGCAGGAGGCGTGAAACTCATACTAATGTACATAGCTTGCAAGGACACTTGCTGAGTGGGCTGGCATTTAGCACTCTCTTACTGGGCCCTCTTCAGTTTAACAACCTCAACTTACTGGGATCACTAGGGTCAAATTAAGCAAATGATCTGGAAGAGAGATATATTGATCAATGATAAATTTAGTAAGTCAAATGGGGCCACATTTCCACTTGATTTTTCATGTCAAAAATATTTAAATTTACTCAGAAAATAATTTGGTCATGTGTCCAAAGCAGAAACACTAAAATTTTCGATGTGAAAAAAACTTTTAAAAGGTGCCAACAAGTGCCTGTGCACCAAAGAAAATGAGCACAATTTGAAGAGCCTTCTTGAACCAGCACAATCAGCAAGATTTTGCAACTTTGATATGGGAGCATGCCCAGTTTTGTGGTCTTGGCCTTATTCAGGCAAATGGAATTGTGAGTTGACATAAATTCACAGAAAGCACGGCATAAATTTTGAGCATAACTCTTTTAATTCTCAATCTTTTGCGCTGGTTCAGCCAATTCTGCTTGGAATGCGTTAATATAACAAACGAAACTGGACTCCATTATCTTTGAATTTCATACGTGGTTGAATACCAGAGCATGAAGCCATCCATTTACTTAGACACCAATCTTTTGCAGATCATTAAAACCCTATTTTTCAAGATGCTTTATTGCGAAAGCTATTTAGGAAGATTTTGTTTGATATTTAAAGAGATATTATGGCAAAGAGCATGCTACATAATTTTTTGATGTTCACAAATACTCTACATTTGCACTGTGACCAGTGCATTTTTTCAACTGAGTAGCCCATACATAGCGACTGGGATATTTGCAGCTTTTCATTTCCATTGATTGTGCTTTCAGAGCAATCAGACAGGCTGCAATGGGCTGAATATCTTCTATTTGTGCTGTATGATTTTATGAATCAAGCAGAGATCTGGCTAAATGGATCCTTGCCTCGCTTCCCAGACATTGCAAATCCATTTAGTTCTGTTTGATGTCACTGGCCAGGGTTTGATGTCACTGGCCTAGTTGCTCTACTCCAGTTACAGAAGCAGATAAATTATTAAATAAAATAACTGGTGTCTTAGTATTTTAGTTGGAACTACAACCAATATATATTCATAAACCTAGAAATTGCATTACTATGTGAGCACTTAAGGCCCACGTATGGTGGATTGAAGGCATATATACACTGCTGTCTGAAAGTGTGCCGGCGACCACATCAGGAAAGACAAACAAGAGGCATATATTACCCACGCTCACGACAAACATTATGCACTTTGTATATGCAAACAAAGGACAACACATGGCAACATGCACCATCCAATGAAATGAATAAAACCAAAATGACAAACTTGCTGACTTTATCTGCATTTTAGGATAGATATCAAATGGTTTATAAACCATTAGTTACAGCACTATTAAAGGGATGAAAAGGAAAATGTCAACATATTTTAACAAGGATAATAAGAACAAACATTTTTTTAGCTTTTTATTTAATTTCCTCTTTATTCCATTTAATAATTCTGTAACCTGTGCCATACGGGTCAATCGATGTACTCTTAATCTTGTCTTTGCCATTTCTTGCCATCACAAGTTAAAGAAATGAGCAAAAATATTCCAGTGTCAGTAGCATTTAAAATAACTGGGGGGGAAAACAGCATCCTTTCTCTTACATCTGTCATTATGTTTCCCCCCATCTCTCCCCCATGCTCTTCCCAATGTAAGGAATAATTTCTGACATAGCTTCCCTTAACTCTTTAATTTTGTTTACCTTTCACCTCTTAATTATCTTCCTCAAAAACAATTGATGAACCAGTTAGAGGAGATAATGCAATTCACTCAATTTACAGTGGGTCAATTACAGAGCCATTACTAGTGACAATGAAAGGGGCCAAATACTCTGGAAGGGAGTGGTAGGCGAAGAAGACTTATTACTGGTAGCATTAAGTTTGATTGACAGGCCACAGGACGCTATGAGGTATATAGTAGCAAAAGTACGAAGTGGTACTTTTAGTAAATGTAGTTATTGGGTACTGAAAAGAATAGTGTCACCAAAGGAATTGCTGAAAGAACATATACTGACAGCAGCTGTAACTAAAGTAGTTACAGTGCATGCAACTGAGTTTTTGCTTGATTCCAGTTGTCCTATCCAACCCTTTATCCGTGGCTGTAAGCAGGGTGGAACCACTGCTAGGCCATATGTTCTGGACCTGCAACATCAGCTCTCATTTGCCCACCATGCCATCACCTCGCCGCTTCATCACGCTGGGCACCATATTTAAAGTCCAACCATGTGTACACCTCACAGTGCTTCCAGTCCATGATTACTGCAGGAAGATGACCATGAAAGGCAAAAAGACTGCAGCCTCCACGTGTAGTGACGCGTCACTGGAATGCCTTTTGGATGTCGTGGAGGCCCACCGCAATGTCCTCTACTCCCACTCTGGCCACAGGTTGGGCAGCGGTGTGACCAACCAGGCTTGGGAGGCGGTAGCAGTGGTGATCAGTGCCAATGCTGCGCAGAAGTGGTTGGCCATCCAATGCAGATAGAGGATGAATGATCTCATCTGCGCAGCCAGGGTATGGCAACCATCTCATCACTCTAAACTCACAAACTCAATCCATCACACATTCGCTGGCATCTCACTCACTGCCAGCTCAAGGGATATCAACATTCACTCTCTCGCACACACCCTCACATGTCCATCTGGCCTCATCACCTCTGGAGACTGCCTCCTCAGCCCTCACCACCTTGAGGCCACTTGCACAAATCAACATGTGTCCCCACACACACCCTGGGATACCCTATTCCCCCATACAGCCCTCGTCCTGCAACCTCTTCCCTTGCCTGAGGCCACTTCTCCCCCTTCCCCAAGTAAGCCCTAGCCCTGCAGCCATTGAAAGTCACCAAATATGCCTGATCTGGTAGATAGAGACCTGCCATGAGCCCTCCTAAAAGTGATGTGGTTCTGTCTACGAAGCCTGGCACTGATGACTGAGTGCTCCTCGAAGCAAGGTAGGCAAACGAACCTTGAAGTCCTGAGCGAAGTGCAGCTCACCATGTGCACGTCACTTATGTGCTGTTGTGAGACACGTTGGCATTCTTCCCTGCCGACATGGGCAGACGATCCAGCGGGGGGAGTAAGTCTGGCAGCTGGCCTAATAATGATATGCAGATGTATTACAATGAGGTTCCTGACGTCCGATGGCAGGAAGCGCACCCACCATCAGCAGGCTGAGCAGACAATTGCAAACTTGTTTCATGCCGTTGTGAAACCGATCGCTCCATATTGTCTGCTCAAGTCACCAAACACGCTTGATGTCAGCGGGCACGGAAAATCCCAACCAGTGTCTGAATTCCGTGTTTGAAGATGAAGTAATACAAGAATGAAGGAGATAGGAAGTCAAGGAGATCAACAGTCACCAGATCCAGATCATCTCATCACTAACTGTACCTATAAGCACATCTGCCAACAACTGAGGACAAATGCCTTCGCAGGCTCCAACTCAACAGGGAAGTAGGTAAAGAGCCCTGCCATCTTTTGCGAGGACGCCTGCAGCCAACCTGCAACACAGAGGCAGTACTGTCAATGTCAGTCAGCTGCATCACTGACTGCAACATTTCTGCCTTAAGGGTATTAGTTATTGTCTATAGGTAATTAATGTACACATTACACTGGTTTGGTATCAACTGGAGTATTTGGTCCAATTCTAGACACCACAGAAGGATGCAAGGCATTAGAGGGGGTGCAGAAAAAATTCACGAGAATGGTTCCAGGGATGAGGAACTTCAGTTATGTAGATAGATTGAAGAAGCTGAGACTGTTTTCCATGGAGAAGAGAAGGTTGACCTTCTGAGCCACCAGCTCAGATATGCATATAAGATTGGGCCTCCAAGTTAGTTACTTGGAATGTGATGTGACACATATCATAAGTGAGCTGGAGATGTTGAAAACTGGGACAGCAATTAGCAACCCCCATCAGAGGCCACACGGCCCTCCAAGCTCTGCTCAACTGGATGAAAATGGTGAACACAGATGTCGAACATCAAGCATCATCAATGAATAGGACTACGATGAAGAATCAGCAGCAAATATGTAAGCTTCTGTCAGCATTTATAGAGGCACTGCGCACCATTGGAGAGCGATTGGAGCAGTGTGGTAAGCTTTTTGTGGTGCTGGGGAGATGCCATGGACCTTTAAAAATGGAGGACAGGACCCTGATACAGAAGTCCCACCCCCAGTTCCGAAAGATCCAATTTATGCCAGCATGGGGAAGGGAGCAAAGCATGAATCACTCAGAAGGAAAATCCCAATTCAACAGGGCCATTTGAACTTGGTGTTGAGTTCAAACAGACTTCATTTTGGCTATTACAAGGACCTTCACCTGCAGTCTGGCTATCACAAATTGATGGAGTAAAAGTAAGTGCTCTTGAAGGGTGGATAAGAGTTTGATAAAGGTATTTAAAATATTAAGGGGACTAGACAGTGTAGATAGAGAGAAACTGTCCCCATTGGTAGAAGGATCAAGAACAAGAGGGCACAAATTTAAGGTAATTGGAAAAAGATGCAATGACGACATGAGGAAAACCTTTTTTTACACAATAAGCGATTAGGATCCGGAATGCACTGCCTGAGAGTGTGGCGGAGACGGATTTAATAATGGCATTCATAAGTAAATTGGATCATTATCTGAAAAGGAAAAAATTGCAGGACCACAGGGAAAAGGCAGGGGAGTTGCACTAGATGAATTGTTCTTGCAGAGAGCCAGCACGGACACAAGGGGCTGAATGGCTTCCCTCCACACTGTAACCGTTCTATGTTTCTATGAGCAAGGCCAACATTCAAGCTTCTTTCTCACTGAATAGCAATAGAGGGCATTTTATGGCTGCCCAATGTCACCACACATTTAGAGGGGTTCAATGATGGCAGCTACATGGCCATCTGGATCCACCCTTGTATTGAGATAATTGCGTTATTAGCCTGGGCCAGATTCCAGAAACATTCAGATTTCCTGTTAGACATGGCTTCATCTAAGCAATTGTTAACATTGCTATGATTTTGTTTTAATACAGGAATGTAATTCCGCTTTGCATTGGTTCCAAACTGTGGGGAAAAATAACATTTTCATTTGTAGTATGGAGAATGTTGATTATTGCTACTCTAAAAACTAGTTACCAATATTCCAAAATGATATACATTATCTTTAAAATAGTAATCAGAGAGAGGACATTGCCCTTTAAGCCCTTCCTTCTGTTATGCAGTGATAGAGAATTATATGAGTCACTGAGGTCTAAAGTGCTCACATGCTCCAAATTCTTTCCAGTTGTTAGGTTGTGTCCGCATACGGACTTTTCCAGAAAGTGTAACATTCCATTAAACCTTGTGGCTGGTGTAACACCTGGATCCATTGTAACCAGATGAAACCTTGACCAGTTTCAGATGGGTATAGTTAATGTTTTTTATTAGTGTTTGATCTATAGCACAAACTTCTGAGAGGTCTGAAAACTACACAGACATCAATCAACTATGGTAAAATGTAGGCAGTTAACATGTTAGCAGAGGAACTGTATTAAATTATAATCAAGCTCAGTGCAGGGGCTGAAATGACTGTGGTGCACAGAGATATTTTAAATTAAATTTACATTTATTAGTCAATTTGAGAACCCTTCAACAGTAGAGGTATTAATTTTGACTATGCAATAGCAATATCTCTGAAGTATATGATTGTTCGTGAACAATCTACAATGTGCTTCACTGTTTAGAGACATGTTGGGTGGAAGTTTAACTTTTGGGCCCACTCGCTGCAGGTAAGATTGGCAGCAGGTGAGGAATCCAAAAGATCATGGAGCAGGCTTTGCCATGGCTTTTAATGCAGCCACAATATTAACACCCCACTTGCAGGTTTCCCAGCCAGCCAGAGCAGGCAGGCGTGACCACGATCCACACTTGACTGTTCAAACCTCACTATTTAAAAGAGCCCTGGTTGGGATCAGAATGGATCCAATCTAAAATTGTCAGAACAGAGACAGCATCTGTACTTGTGGAGTGTGGGAAGGTTGCACCCCAATTCTCTGAGGCATTCCTGGAGGTAATGCTGCAGACTGTATGGTTCCACAGAGAAATATTCTTCCCAGCAGGTAGGAGGAAGAGGCCAGCCCTTGAGACCAAGCAGGCATGGCTGGAAGTAACTGAGAAGGTGAGCAGTAGGGTTGTGGTGACTCGTTCATGGGTATAGTTTCATAAGACATCATCAGGGCAGGAAAGGTAAGTGCAAGAGCCAGCCCCCTCACTTTGACTTCTCCAGATTCCTCCTGCACAGCACTCCTCAGATTAGCAAATCTTGCAGCTTCAGTCATTCCTCTCTGTCAATGCAGCTCTAAACATCCCCATCTGAACAGCCAACATTGGCACTCACCCTCATCTTAATACCATCTCATACCCAAAAGTCATAGTCACCCTCAATAAATGTTGACCTTTAACTCCATCAAAGCATTCCATTTCTCACACTCATAATCTCTTCTTTCTCTACTTGTAGGTGATGAAAGTGCAGAATACCAGGGAGAGGCAGAGAACTGGGGCGTTACCCTCCAGTAATCGCCATCCCGATGGATACAGGGAAGGAGGTGATGAAGGTCAGCAGAATGGCTAAGTACGTGGCCATTGGAGATGGAAGTATGGTGGTCTTCCAGATGTCTGGTGCCAGAATTAGATAAATGGCACACAATAATCATTCATGTTGACTTGATGGTATGAGAAATATGATCATTTGCACAATGATGACTTTGAGCCCTATTCATTTTGTCAGTTCTAATTCATGTTTTTAATCCCTCACAGATCCTTCAAGCACCACGTAGGAGCTGGAGTGAGAGGATGTTATGCATTCTGAGGAATAAATGTCACACGACACAAGCATACCTTCCACCAGCTCAGGTACGCATACAAGATTGGACTTCCAAGTCAGGTACTTGGGTTGTGATTTGACAGACATCATAAATGAGCTGGAGGTGTTGGAGACTGGACAGCAATGAACAACCACAGGGCCCTCCAAGCTCTGTTCAGCTGGACACAGATGTCGAACACCAAGCATCATCAATGAAGAGGATTATGCTGAAGAATCAGCAGCAAATATGTAAGGTTCTATCAGCATTTATAGAGGCACTACACATCATTGTAGAGCGACAGGATGAGTTTGGCCAGGTTATTGTGATATCAGGGAGATGCCATTGACCTTTAAAAATGGAGGGCAGGACCCTGATGCAGAAGTCATGCCCCCATTTCGAACAGATCCAATTTATGCCAGCACAGGGAATGGGGTAGAGCACAAATCACACAGAAAGCAAATCCAAACTCAACAGGGCTATTTGAACTTAGTGCTGAGTTCAAACAGGCTTCAGTTTGGCTACTGCAAGGACCTTCGCCTGCAATGTGGCAGTCACAAATTGATAGAATATAAACGCTCTTGAAGGGTGGATAAGGGCTGTTTAAATGTCATGATCTGGTTTTCTTTTAAATCCCCAAATTGTTAATTATGAAAAAAACAGACTGAACTTGTCAATGGGAGTTAAAAAAAAAACCTCTGCTGGACTGTTTTGATTGACAGACTATCTGGTGTAAGTTAGAAAAAAATTACCATCTGGTCATGCAGTTTCAATAGAGTTCTTTGTTGCCATTTCCCTAAGAGCTATTATTATGGCATTATGAATATTTGGCTGAATTTAAAAAGCTACAAATATCTTAGCAGGGTGTTCTGAGTTCACAGTTTGATTGACAGTTTAAAAAGACTATTAAAGGATTAGCTGTCTTTGATGTCAGGTCTGAATAGAAGTTTGTTTGTTTTTATAGGAGTATAGCCACTTTAGGATATTTAAAGGCTTTGAATGAGTTTCTTGAATAGCTGTAGGATTGAGAGCTGTATTAGATTGCTATAAGTTTTTTTTCAACTCCACATGTCTCCTGAGGTCTGCCCATGTTGGATACTGGGTGGACTATGAAGGTGGCATGAGGGTATGAGGAGCCCTGGGGCTGGATAGGGGCATGAGTTGGCATGGAGGTGGAATGGACGTATGAGGGCCTATGGAGGCTGGTTGAGGGTCATGAGTTGGCATGGAGGTTGCTTGGCGGTGTCATGAGGTTGAAAGCTATGAGGAGTGAGGGCTAGAAGGCCTAACAGCTTCTGAAATGAAGTCTGAGATGAAGTCCTAGAAAACCAAGGTGGGCCTTCTAACCAGCCCACCTTGACACACTGCCATGCCCACTTAGGATCTGCTTCCAGGTTCGATAGACCCAACTAAATCCTGCCCCAACCACTCCAGAATGAAAATTTGATCTTTAAATCGGGGCGGGTCTAGTAAATAGGGAAATCCGCCTCGGTAGCAAAAATCTGGCCGTCTGCCTCCAGCATGAGTGTCCAAAAATAGGCTTTTGCAATAATACTTATCACTATGGAAAGATTGGCCACCTCCATGAAGTGTCAGACACAGCAGGCAACCAAGAGCATGTTGGCCCTCACTAACGGCCTTCATGCTCTGTTTGCCAGTTTAAATAAGATGAAAGAAAACCTTGCCCTGGCCATTCAGCACTCCACTGAGATGCAGCAAAGTGCTCTAAAGCTCTTGGCTAGCTGGGAAGTGTGGGTGTGACTTAAGCAGGGAGATGGAGAGGGGTCACATGAAAGAGAGGATTCTGCTCCCCCCACCCCACCCTTGCCCACATTCTCACTCCTGCCCCAATGGCTGAGTCTGTTCCTGCACAGGTGTAGGTGGAGCTGACTTTGGCAGGGACCTCATGGGCTCCAAATCTCAAAGAGCATCCATCAAGGGCATCTCACATGTCAGATCAGAGGAATGAGCAGCCACCTTCCAGCTCTGCTGAAACCACAGGGGTAGGCCATGTGGAAGTCCTAGGAAAAGGACAAGAAAGAATTTGTAGTTTCACAAGGGAAATCAGCTAGGTGTCGAAAAATCTGTTTATGTGGTAATTTTATTGTGAACGGTTATGCATCATAAACTTTATTTTGAGTCTCTATTGTGCAGTCACTGTTATTGATGCCTCTCACTTGCTGAGTGGCCACCAGCCTTGAGGAAAATGCTATGACATAACTGAAAGACAAGAAATGGGCATTAGTGAGTTTATAGGATTATTGACCTGCGTGTTGGGGAGGTGGGTAGCATAGACAGTCCACCATTGGTGTGTCATATAGATGCACATATTGAGGTTAGCTTGTCATGCTTGCATAAGTCTGTTGTGGACACCTCTGGCCTGTGGCGGCTGGACCCCTGGCCACATCAGCTTCCTCCTCCTCCTCCTCCTCATTCTCCTAATCTTCCTCCACTTCTTATTCCTCCTTCACCAAAGACGCAGAGCAAGCATCACCTTTCTCCCCCCTACAGCTCCACACCCTCTGCTGCACAAGGCACGCATCTTCAGCAACCTAATGCTGGTGGTGTTGCAAATCACTCAGGGAGTCCGTGTTGCTGTGGCAACATGCACTTTTGCATGCATGTTGTAGTCTGGAGCTATGGATGGTTGAAGGCAAAGGCCCCATCTTTCTTTCCATTATATGGCTGACCAGGAATCTCTCCTGCTCTTACCTCCTGCCTTTGGCGTATGTTGGAAGGATTTGCAAGTTGATAATCAAACTGTTATGAATGTACTTTCCTTGGCCATCAAGTGCTGAACTCAAACTCAGATCTTCTGACTTGACAGGAAAGCTACCCACTGCCAGCTGTCACAAGACAACCTCTTCAGCATCTAACGTCTTGCTAAATGAACACTCGTGCTCATATGGCTTTTTATGTACCTTTCCTGCATATCAGTTGAAGGGACCATCACAAGTGTCATCAGCCAAGCCCTCAGAGAGTAGCTCTTGTCTCCAACAAGCCATTGGCTCATTCTGCTTGAAGGTGCAAATATCAATGGGAAACTTGACTGGTGCAGGATGAAGGCATCATTTCAGCTTCCTGGGTATCTTGCACAGATGTGCATGCCTATCGTCCAGTGGTTGCATACCATCTGAGCATTAATGGCAGGGATTTCCTTTCGATTGCTAAATATTCCTAATGATCTGAAGATGCATTAATGACCACATCTGTAGCTGTGAGAATCCATACATTTCAGAAAATCAGATATGACCACCTCATCAGTTGGACAATGGGTACAGCTGGCAACTCTGACAAACATGGCATCAGCCACCAGGGAGCTGTATTTGTATGTTGCAAATTGTGAAATCCAGCTGATCTCACCAGCAAATTCCTGGAAGGAGCCAGAGACAAAGATATTCAGAACTGCAGTGACCTCGATGTTCACTGGCAATGCATATCCACATGGAAGCAGGTCTTGTTCTAGGAGGATGCAAATGTCAGTGTCACAACCACATAAAATGTGTTTCCTTAAAGTGGTCCCTGAGCTAAGAATTTGTGTGTATGTATGTGACTCACTTTTAATTTATGAGTGGCTCAATTGAAAAATAACCCAGCAGACAAGCATTAATCTTAGACCAGATAGGCTAGTTTGTCACAAAACTACTGCTGAAAGTTATTTAAGTAAAAAGTGATAGTTATTATCTAAAATACAGATACAAAGATTAAAAGCAGGCAAAGAAAAGAAAGATCCTTAAAGATGAGATTTCAAATCACTCTCTGTGAGATATCATTGCAGGCCCATTGCTTGAGCTCTTTCTTTCTGAAGTGAATGGGCTGGAACTTGAGGTTTGGTTTAGCAGCTGCAATGGATTCTGTAGTTGACCAGCCAGTGTTTACCTTTTTTCAGGGATTCAGCAGGTCAACAGGTTTTTGGGGGAGAGAGAATGTTTCCTATTGCTCACTACTTGTGTGGTTACAGCACTTAAAGATTGCCTGCAGTTGATTTCTTAATACTTTCCACGTTGTCTTCTCTTTGCCTAGAACCCTCTCTGAAGTTGTTTCTCAGAGTTCTTCCTGGGGTTCTGCACACAAAATGGTTGTTTGTAGCCTGTCTTTATGTAATTACAAAACTTAAAATGGCTGCTATCTCAAACTGTCAAATTATGCTCCCATATTAGGTATTGGGTTTGCCTGGGAGCATAGCCCTATCTATTATCTTTTTAGCTGAGGTAATTAACCTTTGTCATCTGTCAGCCATTAACTTAAATGATTCCCATTCTCCCAGGTTTGAGGAGTTAGGAAAGAGCTATTACACTCACAGGGATGCCACAATGAGTTTCTGTTTACCCATGGGTAAATGCGAATTAAATTTCAAATGTCCTCACATATCTGAATATGTCCACCTGCAATTCACTTAAAGGTTTCTGGAAGCTTGACCACATTGCAGTTGAAATGGTCAAGTGACTTTTGGCAGTCATCTCTAGAACTTCTGGTGTCCATTTACAAAGGAAGGCTAGCTTTTTTTAACAAAATATATAATATCACAACTACACGTTTGTGACATCTGCAACATCCTGTCACGAAAATATGATTTTCCTCAGGCTCTTGTACTCAGTCATGGCCCGAGACCGGGGGCAGAATTTTCCACCCGTCGGGGGGGAGGTTGAAGAGCGGGCACGCAGAGGCGCGCCTCCGATAGGCATCCCCGATCAGGGGCGCGCTGCTACTTTACGTGGTCAGGCCAATTAAGGCCTGCCCAGTGTGATGGCCGCACAGAAGCACTATGCACTCCCTGTGCGGGCTGGGGGGAATCCCTAAACCTGAGAGTGCGCTCTTTCGTGCATGCGCACAAAAGAGCGCACTCATCTCCCTGAGGCTGCACTTAGCCTCAGGGAGATCAGCTCTACAGTAAAAAATGTTAAAAATAGAAAAAAAAAATTTCCCTGACTTGTCCTCTCATGTGACTGTCACATGAGTTGGGACATGTCCATCACTTTTAAATTCAATTTAATTACATTTTTTAAAACCTACATGAAACCTCATCCTGCTCGTGGATGAAGTTTCATGCTTTTTCTAATGTCCACCAGGGCTCCCGGCCTGCCCGTCAACCTTAAGGTTAGACGGGCAGGTCCATTAATTACTTCAATGGCTCTAACAATGGCCTCAATTGGCCATTGACAGGTTGGTGGGCGCACAGCTGATTTTGCTGCGCCTCCGCCTATCTGAAAATTTAAATGGGGTGCGGTGACGTCGGGAGTTCTGCCCAACATCACCGCACGTCATTTTACATGTCAGCGAGCGGATTCGTCGACCGGGAAATCCTGGCCCTGACCTCTGGTGGTATAGTGGTATTGTCACTGGACTAGTATTTCAGAGACCCAGGGTAATGCTTTGGGGACCCGGGTTTGAATCCCACCATGGTAGGTGGTGAAATTTGAATTCAATAAAAATTTGGAATTAAAAGTCTAACAGTGACCATAAAACCATTGTTGATTGTTATAAAAACCCATCTAATTCACTAATGTCCTTTAGGGAAGGAAATCTGCTGTCCTTACCTGGTCTGTCCTGCATGTGATATCAGATCCACAGCAATGTGGTTGACTCTGAAATGCCATCTGAACACAATTAGGGATGGGCAATAATTGCTGGCCTAGCCAGTGATGCCCACATCCCATGAATGAATAAAAAATATATATATTCTGTGTTGGTGGGGTGGGTATCTCCTCCTGTGAGCTGAGCCTTTTGATCAGGCAAAGAAGCAACTGTAATGGTTCAGTATTTGGAGATTTTGCAGCCTTTTAACCTCATAGCGCTGTCAATCCTGGCTATGCTCTCGCCTTGTTGGCCCTGGAGAGTTTCAGATAGCCCAGGTAACATGCTTAAAGCCAGAATGCTTAAAACCTCAGTCAGTAGGCTTTTTGCATATTTAAATCACTTGTCCCACAGGGGTTTACCAAAACTTAGAAATGTGCAACATTTAAATGTGGAAGTGGTCAGGTTCCTGCTGGCTTCCCAACGCCCAGGCATTTTTTGATGTTTTAGCCCCCACTCTGCACACACCGACATCCATTCACCCCTCCCCTTGCAGATTATAATTACCCCATTCAGTCAGGTCCTTGAAAGTGAAGAACCTATTTGTGAAAAGAGTCCAGAACATTGAGTAATGAAGCACTCACAGTGGATGTTGGTAAGAATTTTCTGATGCACAATTTGCTTCCTATTAAAAAATATTTAAACTGTAAGCTGTTACTTATTTTCTATTATTTTGCTTACAGTTTTATTTCTTCTCTTTCCTTGTTGCAATCTCTCTCCATGTTGCACCAGCACCAGTCATGAGGATAGAATGGAGACCTATTCCTGGGCATCCACTAATTATGGTCTGTTGGTCACTATGAGGCATGCAACAAGATGAACTTCCCTCTGATTTTCCATCCTTTTCAGGATTGAATGTCCAGCAGGAGTTCACTGTAATCCAGTCCACTTAGTGTGCATGTTTTTTAATGTCTATATTTTTGGTCTGAGTCTTTCTGTATGTTTCTGTTTAATGAATTGAAGTAATTGTATTTTTTTTGGTTGCGAAGAGGCATGATCCACTCCAAAATATTATGGATAGAAATAGATTTTCTTCAGTAATTGAAGCAGTGATGTGAATTAAGTGCGTGGAGCATCGTATGCAAAAACCCACATCATACCACTCCTGACATGATGCTGAAATTCAAATCACCACGTCTTCTCTCAACATTGTATTACTAGTTTCAGTTTATTTGTGTTTCGATATATCCTAGAAATAGCAGAAGCTGTACAATCTGTTTCAGAGAAGATATTCAAAAGAGTAACATAAATCTATATGTAAAATTAGTCAGGCAACAGAAGTGAACTTCCACCCAGTCTAAACAAACTTTAGACAGAAGGCAAATTTGCATGGCCAGAACCTGCGGCTCGGTGAGCGGGGGTGGGCCCCACTCACCGACGCATAAAATGATGCATGGTGACGTTGGACGTGCGTCCCAACATCGCTCCGTGTCATTCAGCTCCTCAGTTCGGCGGGCGTGCAGCCGACTCCGCTGCGCAGCCGCCGAACTGTCAAAGGCCCATTAAAGCCATTTAAAAGTCCAATTAAAATGACTAACGGAGCTGCCCATCCAACCTTAAGGTTGACGGGCAGGTGAAGAGCCCAGGCAGCCTTCACATTTATCATGAAACCTCATCCACGGACAGGATGAGGTTTCATGAAGGTTTTTAAAGTTTAATAACAATTTTAAATAAAATTCAGCTCAAGAGGGGACTGTCACATGAAGGGACATGTCTTAAAAATTTTTATTTTTCTTTATTAAAATTTAAAAAAAAACAAACTCATCTCCCTGAGGCAGCTCTGTGCCTCAGGGAGATTTCTGTGCTCTTTCTCGCGCATGTGCTTGGAAGAGCGCAGGCCCCAGCTCTCCCTCCTCCCCCCCTCCCATACAGGGAGTGCTGAGCGCTTCCGGGTGCACATCACGCTGGGCGGCCTTAATTTGCCCGCCCACCTAAAATGGCGGCGCGCAGCCAATCACGGGCGGCAATCGGCTCCGCACCCGCCTGCGCCCATTCCCGACCAACCCCCCCACCCCCTCCCCTCCCGATGGGGAGAAAATTCTCCCCCATGTGTTCTTTTCCCAGGAGTTATCTTTCATACTTGTATAAATGTAAAGAATGCATTTATAATGTTGTTACAAAGAGTGCAAAGACAAAACTTTTCTCCAAAATGTATTTGGTCAGGGTTTTCAGTGTTCATTTTATGAATCATTAAGTTCACTATGTGGGCTGCATTTGTCTACAGAGTTTTGTTCATAAAAGTCACTGACCTCATTGCTCTCAGTTACAAGCCTATCCATCCTCTTTGCACCTGTGTTAGTAAAGGTCAAAACCATCGAGCCACGTTCACGCAATTCTGTGATTTATATAAAATAAAAATATACTGAAAATAGTAGCTGACACAGGAGATACAAGGGAATTTAATGCCCCTTTTCGTGGACAGTGAGAAAACAGATATGGTTGAGGTCTGAAAGTAGCACACCTGCACTCACTCAGCAAATGAATGGTGCTTGGTGCAGAGGAATACTAACTCAGTGAAGAAATAAAATAAGTGTAACATTGTGCTACCTACTTTTTTCAAAGGTTTCAAAATCCAGTCAGCACTAACTGGTCTATTAATTCCTGAACATATCAGTAGGGAGGCAATAGCATTAGTGGAAAGCACAATTTAAAGCTTGTCTGCTCTCTGCTAGCACCTCTTAAAGGCTTCCAAAGCAGCATCTGAAAATCTTGGATACAAACATATGAATGAGGAGCAGGAGTAGGCTACTTGGCCCCTTGAGCCTACTCTGCCATTCAATAAGATCATGGATGATCTGAATGTGACCTCAACTCTACATTCCCACCTACTCCCATTAACCTTTCACCCCTTTGATTATTAAGAATCTATCTAGCTCTGCCTTAAAAATATTCAACGACTCTGCTTCCACCACCATTTGAGGAAGAGAGTTCCAAAGATTCTGAGAGAAAAATTTCTCCTCATCCCTGTCTTAAATGGGCAACCCCTTATTTTTAAACAGTGACCCCTAGTTCTAGGTTCTCCCACAAGGGGAAGTATCCTTTCCACATCCACGTGTCAAGACCCCTCAGGATCATTTGTGTTTCAGTCAAGTCACCTCCTACTCTTCTAAACTCCAGTAGATACAAGCTTAGCCTGTCCAACCTTTCCTCATTAGACAACCCTCCTATTCCAGGTATTAGTATAGGAAACCTTCTCTGAACTGCTTCCAATGTATTTACATCCTTCCTTAAATAAGGAGACCAATACTGTACACAGTACTCCAGATGTGGTCTCACCAATGTCCTGTGCAACTGAAGCATAACCTCCTTACTTTTGTATTTAATTTCTGTCACAATAAACAATAACATTCTATTAGCTTTCCCAATTACTTGCTGTACCTGCATACAAGCCTTTTGCAATTCATGCACTAGCACATCCAAATCCCTCTGCATCTCTGAGCTTTGCAATTTCCTACCATTTAGATAATATGCTTCTTTTTTATTCTTTCTACTAAAATGGACAATTCAATATTTTCCTACGTTATACCCCATTTTCCAGATCTTTTCCCACTTACTTAATCTATATATATCACCTTGTAGCATCCTTATTTCATCTTCACAATTTGCTTTCCTATCTATCTTTGTTTCATCAGCAAATTTAGCAACCATGCCTTTGGTCCCTTCATCAAAGTCATTTATATAAATTGCAAAAAGTTGAGGACCCAGCACTGATCCCTGTTGCACACAACTTGTTACATCTTGCCAACTACAAACTGACCCATTTATGGTTTCAGTTTCATTTAGATTTTATTTATGAACCTTGGTGCCTGGGTGTCTGGATAGACTTGTGACTGAAAGGCCAGGTCAGACCTGTTGAGTTTTTCGAGCATTTCTTGCTTTTGTTTCAGATTTCCAGCATCCGCAGTATTTTGCCTTTACCTGAGTTTAGGAACTCATTTGTTTGCTCTGCAGCTGAAGGAACAGTGAATTTAGACTGCAGTTTTTGGGTGTCTCGGGGAGAGATACGAGTTGGATGAGAATGCTCGGGAATTCACCAGAGGCAAACCATTTGCTAGTCCCAAGTGAGAAGCCTTTTTGTCAAGCTAGTGGTAACTCTTCACTGGTGTATGTGTCTGTAAAGATATGCTGGGTAAAAGAATAGTGAGAATTTGAATTGCCTTCTGTTTTTACTGAGATCTTTCCAGCGTTTTTGTATGGTGCAATATAGTTCATTTTTCTTGTTTTAAAAAATATTTTATTCTTTGTATTAAATGTTCATCAAAAGACACCTATGAATTTGTTCAGTAGCTTTCCTCCACGATCTCTGAAAAAAAAGTTAGGATCTATCAAGCCAGGTTTCACTCTGTGATCTGAATTGTCCAGTATTTACAGCTGCTAGATTTGAAACAATGCCAATATGTCACCCTCTACACTGTGAGCTTTTATTTCCCACAATAACCTTTGATGCGGCACTTTATCAAATGTACAGTACATCCACCAGTTCCCTTTTATCCACAGCGTGTTACTTCTTCAAAGATTTCCAATAAATTGTTTAACTCAATTAAACCCTCTCACAAAACCATGTTGACTCTGCCTGATTACCTTGACTTTATCTAATTGCCCTGCTATAACGTCTTTAATCATAGTTTCTAACATTTTCCCTATGACAGATGTTAAGTTAAATGCCCTGTAATTTCCTAATTTCTGTTTCTCTCTTTTTTCAAATAAAGGAGTTACATTTACTATTTTCCAATCTAATGGAACCGTCCCGGAATTTAGGGAATTTCGGTAAATCAAAACCAACGCATCAACTATCTCATGAGCCACTTCTTTCAAGACCCTGGGATGAAGTCCATCAGGGCCTGGGAACCTGTCAGCCCACAGCTCCAACAGTCTACACAGTACCACTTCCCTGGTGATTGTAATTTTCTTGAGTTCCTCCCTCCCTTGCATTTCCTAATTTACAGCTTTTTCTGGGATGTTACTTGTATCCTCTACAGTGAAGATCAATGCAAAATACCTGTTCAATTCATCTGCCATCTTCTTATTTTTCATTATTAATTCCCCAGACTCACTTTCTATAGGACCAAGGCTCACTTTGTTAACTTTTCTTTTTTAAATATCTATAGAAATTCTTACTATCTGTTTTTATATTTCTTGCTAGCTTTCTCTTGTACTCTAATGTTTCCCTCATTATTAATCTTTTAGTCATTCTTTGCTGTCTTTATATTCTGTCGAATTTTTTTTTTATTCATTCATGGGATGTGGACATTGCTGGCTAGGCCAGCATTTATTGCCCATCCCTAATTGCCCTTAAGAAGGTGGTGGTGAGTTGCCTTCTTGGACTGCTTCAGTTCATGTGGTGAAGGTACACCCACAGTGCTGTTAGGGATTGAGTTCCAAGATTCTAACCTGCCCCCCACTCTTGAGCCATTATATGCTTTTTCTTTAACTTTTTTTTGACACTATCTTTAACTTTTTTACTTAACCATGGATGGCAGGTCCTCCGCTTGGAATTTTTCTTTCTTGTTGGAATTCAGTGTATTCTGAATTTGAATTTTATTCTGAATATTAATTCCCCAGACTCACTTTCTAAGGCCCAGCGCTCACTTTGTTAACTCTTTTCTTTTTTAAATATCTATAGAAACTCTTGCTATCTGTTTTTATATTTCGAGCTAACTTTCTCTCATACTCTAATTTTTCCATCCTCAGTAATCTTTTAGTAATCCTTTGCTGTTTTTTGTATTCCATCCAATCTTCTGACCTGCCACCCATCCTTGCACAATTATAAACTTTTTCTGTAAGTTTGGTACCATCTTTAACTTTTTTAGTTAACCACGGATGATGGGTTCTCCACTTGGCATTCTTCTTACTTGTTGGAATGTATCTATTCTGTGCATTCTGAAATACCCTTTTACATATTTGCCATTGAATCCCTATTGACCTATCGCTTAACCTAATTTGCCAGTTCACTTTAGCTAGCTTTGTTTTCATGCCCTTATAATTGCCCTTATTTAAGTTTAAAATACTGGTCTTGGATCTGCTCTTTTCTCCCTCAGACTGAATGTAAAATTCAATCATATTGTGATCGCTGCTACCTAGGGCTGCCTTCACTATGAGGTCATTAATTAATCCTATTTCATTGCACAATACTGGGTCAAGTATATCCTGCTCTCTGGTTGGCTGCAGAACTGTTCTAAAAGATTATCCCAAAAACATTCTATGAACTCCTCACCTAGGATACATTTGCTCATCTGATTTTTCAAGTCTATGTGAAGATCAAAATCCCCCCTTGATTATCGCCATACCTTTCTGACAAGCTTCCATTAATTCTTACTTTATACTCCATCCTATCGTGTTGTTACTGTTAGGTATCCTTATACCTAATCCTCCTTCTCACATCCCACCACCCCCTTATTCCGCACTCTCTGATTCACAAGGTGCAGATGGTACAAGCATCTTATTTAACTCCACTCCCCACACAATAACTCTTGTGTCTTCCTCCTTTCAGATATCCAAAAAGTACAACCTGCCCAGGCAATGGAGGAACATTAAGATAAGAGTGATGATGAAGACACATCACCCCTTGACTCACAGTCGCAGCCACCAATTCAAATACTGACACTGCGTGTAATATGGAAGATAGCATAGGAGCAAGATGGTGAGGTTATACAACTTTCAGCAGACCACCATGAATCTTGACAATTGCTCAGCTGAGTATTGCACGGCTCATCCAGAGCAGTCCAGGTGTTGAAACCATTGATTTAGCATGCATTGGTCTATTTTGCCTGACAGCATGATTTTCACTGTATGCATGCTGTGCAAATGTGCGTGTGGGTTGTTTACAGGAGTCATTATCATGTGGTCTGCGGATAGCCCTTGTCACTCAGTAGCCACCTTTGGTTTACCACGGTGGGTCAAATGCGGCCAGCATGCCAGCAGACCCGCAGAATGAAGGCATCATGACTGCTGCCTGGATACTAGGCATTGACTGTATGATTCACTGCATATGGTCACACACCAGCTGGATGTTGTGGGAATGGAATCCCTTTCATATCTAGTATAGGGTGGAGTTGGCATCTGGTGCCTTCAAAGTGATGCGTGTGCAGTCAATGGCACCCCACACTATGCAGAAACCTACAACCCTAGTGAAGCAGGTCACTTCCTCTACCTTCTGGTATCCAGCAAGAGAGAATGAAAGGTAGTGAGCTCTCTTTGTGTACAGAGTATTGGTGACTTCCCTGCTACAACTTTGGGTAAAAAATTGCAAGATGTTGCAAATATCTCCAGTTCCAGCCGGGAAGAGCTCCGAACATTAAAGTTCATGGCTACGAACACATTCACAGCCACTGGCAATGCAGTCCTCATCCTGCTCTGAGGTTGGCTGCAGCAGGTGGCATTTTTCAGTGAGAGTATTCTTACTGAAGTGCAGACATCTCCCGCATGTCCCGTGTTGAGGTTCAGGTAAGAGAATTGCTCTCTGAACACCTTGAGTGGTTATAGCCTCCTGCTGAAAACTTTTCCCTCCCTCCTCCTCCCTCTTCCAACAGGTCATCCTACTCACTAGTTTTCTCTGTGCTTTCTAAATCATGCTGTATTCTAAGGGGAATGAATGACTACTACCACTCCGAAGCAATTGGTTCATGCAGAGGCATTGAAGTCAGATCAAACACCTTCAGCACCTGCCACACCACTCTCTGTAGGTGTTTGAAACTTGAAGCAGCTATAGAAAGTACCAAACACTTGTACAATTGTGGCAACAGCCAGAATAAATCAAGAAGCGACTAATTTACAAGTAGTTGAACATTCTTTTAAATAGCTCTGATTGGGGGTCGGAGGGATGGTGGGTGTCCTTCCAGCTACTGAACACAAATTCAGCTGTGCAGGGTTAAGGGAGCACGTTAGCAGGAGCATAATGGGAGTGTTGGCATCGAATCAGCATTGCATGTTGACTGATGCTATGATCCACCTGCTCTGCATCCTTCCGACAGGTGTTCACTGCATGCGCCCTAATGACCTCACCAGTCTGGCACAATTCGCCCCACAAGAGTGTGCGCACACAGCCGGCACCATTCTGGAGTTCTAGTGGTACTCGCAGCGCCAAAAAAATGGGCGTAAACAATCGAAATTCGCACCCCACATTTATTACGTATCAAATGTGCTGTGCCCGGAAATAATTTTTGCTTGTGTTGATGGCTTCAGGAAGGCGCAAATGATGCTTGTAGGGGAGGAGATAAGGCTTTTTATAATATTTTATTCTACCTGTGCACCTTGAGATGTTTCACGCTATTAAAGCAGCTCTTTAAATACCAGTTGTTGCATTTTTTCTATGCTCTGTTCTTCTCTCATTTGTTTTAACTAACTCCTTATCTTTAATCATTCTGTTTGTTTAGTTGTGCTGTCTAAAGAAAGCTGGAGATTAGGTGCTATGATTTATTAATCAGAGCTAACTCTAGAAACACTAGCTGGAAGCTGGCAATGTACATACATGGATGGGTTACACACTTAGGCCTGAGTTTTGCGCTCTTTGGGCGCGCGCGATCAGGGAAAGGGAAACGGGTCCCTGACCGCGATCGGCCCCCAACCGCAATTTCACACTGGCTGGCCGTTAGTTGGCTAGCCAGCGTGAAATGCGCTCTGAGAAAGGCTCAGCACTGCCGGTGGGGATGGGAAGAGGGCGGGCGCCAGTGTCATCGCGAGTGCTGGTGAGCGCTTCCTCTAAGCTCCATGAAGGCTGGCAGAAGCCCCAGGGAGCTGCAGGCCTCCAAATAATAAAAGAAAGCACAAAAATGCTGCAAAAAATGTCCATGCAGCAAGATCAAGCACCTGAAAACATACCTCATTTGAAAAACGGTCCCTAGATATTTCTTTTTATTTTTTACCCTGAGCGGAGAATTTGGCTCAGGTGGGAATTCGGAGCAGAGGGGCAAAGAGGTGCTCCTTTTTCTACTTTATTTTCAACCTCCAGTGGTTGGTGAATTTCCTTCCTTGTCTCCAGGCTAGGTGAGTGCAACTTTCTATTACCTTATCAGTATAAATTGTCAACTAATTGAATGATTGAATAAATAAGGTTGAACAAAAAATGGCGGGGCTGGTGGTGTGCCATGACTGCAGCATGTGGGAATCTGTAGAATATACCACAATTCCAGACAACCATATCTGCAGAAAGTGTCTACAGCTTAGGCAACTTCGGCTCTGAGTTGCTGAACTGCAGTCTGAGTTGCAGACTTTCATCAGGAAGGGGACAATTACCTGGACACTTTGTTCCAAGAAGCAGTCACTCCCTTTAGGTTAGAGTTGTTAAATAGTCAGAGACAGAAGGATGTGACTGCAAGTCAGGCAGGTAAGGGGAACCAGCATGTAGTGATGGAGGAGCCTCAGCCCCTGACTTTGTCTAACAGGTACAAGGTGCTTGCTACCTATGTGGATGAGGAAAAGGACTGCAAGGTGGATGAGCAGACTGACCATGGCATCATGGTGAAGGGTGCCATTGAAGCAGGAGGAGCGAATAGGAATGCGGTAGTGATTGCTGAAGGTATAGTCAGGGGGATAAATATTGTTCTCTGCGGTCACAAGCGTGAGTCCAGATGGCTGTGTTGCCTGCCCAGTGCCAGAGTTAACGACATCTGCTCTGGGCTGGAAAGGAACTTGCAGTGGGAGGGGGCAGATCCAGTGGTCATGGTCAATGTTGGTACCAATGACAAAGATAGGGTTAGGAAAAAGATTCTGTATAGGAAGCATGAGCAGCTAGGGGCTAAATTAAAAAGCAGAACCTCAAAGGTAATAACCTCTGGATTATTACCTGAACCGCGAACAAATTGGCATAGGGTAAATAAGACTACAGAGTTGAATGCGTGGCTCAAAGACTGGTGTGAGAGAAATGGATTTCGATTCATTAGGCAGTGGCACCAGTACTGGGGAAAATGGGAGCTGTACCGTTGGGAAGGCCTACACTTGAACTGTGCTGGAACCAGTGTTCAGGCAAATCGTACAACTAGGGCAGTAAAAAGAGCTTTAAACTAAATAGGAGGGGAAAAGGATCATGTGGGAGGATATAAAGTAAAGTAAAGGGAAACAACAAAGCAATGGAGCTGGGCAGCAATTTGGGCAATGAATTCCAGAGTGTGACAGCAAAGGCCAGAACACACAATCATACAAGTGCGCCAGCAGATAAAGCGAAAATGGTAAAAAAAGACATAGCCTAAGGACCTGTGTCTGAATGCACATAGTAATTGTAACAAAAGGGATAAATTGTTAGCACAGATAGACATAAATATGGATGACCTGACAAGTATTAGAGAGACATGCTTGAAAGATGACCAAGGCTGGATCCTGAATGTTGAAAGGTTTTTGACATATCAGAATGACAGGAAGCTAGGAAAATGTGGTGGGGTAGCTCTGGTAATTAAGAGTGGCATTAATTCAGTACTGTGGGAATACCTTAGTTTGAAAGAGCAAGATGTAGATGTAGAATCAGTTTGGGTGGAGATAAGAAATTGTAACGGTAAGAGGTCACTTGTGCGAGTAATTTATAGGCCCCCTAACAGTAGTTACACTGTAGGACAGAGCATATAGGAAGAAATAAATTGGGTGAGTAAGGAAAGTACTGAGATAGTCATGGGTGACTTTGATCTCCATGTAGATTGGGAAAATCAGATTGGTCCTGGTAGCGTGGAAAATGAGTTCATAGAGTACTTTTGAGACAAGTTTTTAGAGCAGTACATTCTAGAGCCAACCAGGGAGCAGGCTATCCTAGACCTGGGGAAAAAATTCTCGTTGGCGAGCGGGGGTGGGGCCCGCTCACTGACCCAGCAATCTCTTCCCTTGCCTCCCTCAGTACTCTGGGGTAGATCCCATCTAGCCCTGGGGACTTATCCACCTTAATATTCTTCAAGACGCCTAATACCTCCTCCTTTTTGATCTCAACATGATCCAGGCTATCTACACACTCTTCCCTAGACAAATCGACCGCTAAGTCCTTCTCTTTGGTGAATACTGATGAGAAGTATCTCTCCCATTTCTTCTGGCTCCACACACAGATTCCCACCTCTGTCCCTGAGTGGGCCTCCCCTTTCCCTGGCTACCCTCTTGCTTTTTACATATGTATAAAAGGCCTTGGGATTTTCCTTAATCCTGGTTGCCAATGACTTTTCATGACCCCTTTAACCCTCCTGACTCCTTGCTTAAGTTTCTCAATATATTTTGTTCACTTGATTATTGTATGCATTTTGTGCATTGGTTGGGATGTCCTCCTTCAGAGGACATATTGCACTGTCATGCTTCATGTTTGGAAGTCATTGCTGAATGAAGGGGCCTGAGGGACGTCTTACTTGTGTAGGTAACAATGTGGTAAAGTGTTTGAGGTAGTATTTATTGGATGGCATGGTGTGTGTTGTGATTTGTATTCCCAAGGCAATGTGACATGGCTGAACATGCAGCATCTGCCTGCCTTCCCATAAATGAAATGTTAAGAAGGTTGGCTAAGGTCACGAATGGGCAGAAGGAGTGATGTGCTACTCATGCAATCATGGCTTTTCAACGTAGGTAAGGAGCAAAGAGATGGCTCACGATAGTTTCATTGTTTTAAGATCCAGTGTAAAGTGATATCCTTGGGGGCCAGTCATCACTTTTTATCCCGTTTAATAATGGTCTGTTCCCATTGGTCTTCTAAGGGGCAGAGGAATTGTGTAGTGAGGTAACCCTGGATGGAGCTGGCAAAGGTGAGAGCACAATCGGAGCAGGCACAAGTTTGCAAGGGTGCAAATGGTGGCCATTGAGAACAACAAGCCCATTCTCTGGCCGTTAATTGGCCAATTTGGCAAAAATCTCAGGTCAGTTACTGTTAGGCTTCTGACCTAACAGCAAGATCCTGAATCCCACAGGAAAATCCTCCCCCTCATCTCCATACTATAAAAGGACATAGAAGTACTGGAGTAAGAGCAAAAATGATGGCTGCAGAACTGAGAGATTATGGCCATCAAAAAAGATTAACATGTTTGGGCTTTAATTTTTGAAAAGTGAAGACTTAATGGAAACCTGATAGAAGTCTTTATAATTCTTGGGCAGGGTAGATTCATGCAGAATGTTTCCACTTGTGGGAGAATCCGAACTAGGAGTTATAAAAGCTAGATAGTTACTAATAAATCCAACGGGGAAACAAGGAGAAATTTCTTTACTCAGAGAATGGTTAGAATGTGGAACTCATTACCACAGAAAGTAGTTAAGGCAAATAGCTTAGATGCTTTCAAAAGGAAACTAGACAAGTACATGGGAGAAGAGGGAATAGAAAGATATGCTGTAAGGCTGAGATGGGTTAGCTGGAATGGAAGAAGGTTTGTGTGGAGTATAATCATCAGCACAGGCTATTTGGGCCAAATGTTTCTATGTTGTACATTTTATGCAGTTCTACGTATATTGCAAAATGTTTAGGAGAAAGAAAAAGTTATCACTCTTGACAAATCAGTTCCTTATTTATTAATGACATTCACACTGTAAGGATTTTGACCACAAATAATGGATGTTATTACTTCATTATTTTTTTTTAATTGAGAAGCTCTGTTTTATGAGGTAGGCTTGTTTCCACCATTTAATCTTCCCAGCACTTCTGTCATGCTGCTGTGCTGTGATATGTTGGGCCTTCATTTTGTTGATGCATGTGCATGGAAGGTGAATTTCATTGTGTCAGGTAAATAATAAAAATAATTTAATAGAGTGCATATCCATTTATATGATCATTGATATGCCATTTTAAATCAATAATCTGGTCAAACAATTGCAGTTAATATTTTGCTTTGTTGAATTTTTATGCTTTTCAATGTGACAGGTGTTAGTAATAGGCAATGGTGTACACTTTCAAGTTTCAGGACCTGAGTGTCAGCATCAAACATTCCCAGGTCAGACATAGCACAGTTACAAGCAGATTAAAGCTCCCTTTAACCCTGCCCACCCTTAGAAAAGCACCCCTACTGCATCAGTGTGACCCTATGTTCTGCACCAACTACTCTTATGATCTCTCTGAGTCAGGTGCTGATTAGTGGCAGCTGTATGCCCACTTGGAAATAGATGGACTGTCCAAAACTTATTTTATATAAAACCCCTAGAGTGGACAGGCTGAAAAGGCATCAATCTACGCTCGCCTTAAATCCAGCTTCCAAAATGAAAGGCTTGTGCACTACTCCACCTTATTTTCCATTTCATCTCATTTCTCTTTACTGTAAAAAATTTTTATACATCATTTGTTCTCAAATATTAAAAAAACCTTTGATTGCATTATTGTTACATTAATGTATCTTCATATTTAAATAAATCGCAGCAGTTTAAAATGTAAAAACTATGTATAGGAAACATTAACTCAATTATAAAAGTGTCTCATACCTTCAATTTTTACCTACAAAATCTGTCAATTTGGTTTACTTTAATTAGGTTTCAAACTCAAATTGTTTCATTGTCTCAGTCATTGTGCATGAATCGTTTATAGTGCCTTTATTTCAACTGGAAATACGCTTGAGGCATTCATGCTAGAATTAAAATAACTGCCAAAAATGACGGTCCTTTAATGAAAGCCGGGTAGAAATTTTAGCAGTTATAATTATTATTCACAAGAAATTATTTTTACTTCAGATGGACTTCCACCTTCATTAAAATAGCAAAGACATATATAAGATCAAATTTTGCCAACTGCAATTTCTAGCCTTGTAAGTCATTAGCTGACACTGAGCATCATACAGATAACCTACAGAAATTATGGCCAAAATTTTACCTTCGGCATGCGGGCGCACGCCTGACATGCCCGAACGTAACATGACACCGCAATGACGTCAGGTGTGCGTCCCAACGTCATTGCGCAATCACGCGACATTTCATTCGGTGGGCGCACGCCGGAGTCAGCTGCGTGACCACCGATAATTGAAAGGCCTATTAAGGCCATTAACGGTCTAATTAACTTGAAATTTACGCTGCCCGTCCAACCTAATGGTGGGCAGGCAGGCGAAAAGGCCAAGCGGCCTTTACATTTTTTAGGAAGCCACATGCACGAGCGGGATGAGGTTTCCTAAAGCTAATACAAATTAAATAAAACTTTTATTTTGAAATTAAAACATATCCCCTCATGTGACTATGTCATTAAATTTTTACTGTATTTATTAATTTTTTTAAAAAGAGCTTCAATTTCCCCTAGGCTGCTCCGTGCCTCGGGGAGATTGAAGCGCTCTTTCGCGCGCATGCATGAGCTGCACGCCAGGCCCATTCTCCCTCCTCCCCCCGTCCGTTTGGCACGAAATCATCGTGCAGAGCCGATCACGGGCGGCTCCCATACCGCACCCGCCTGCTCCCGCCAAGCCCGCCCGATGAGGGGAAAATTCCGGCCTATACCACAACATTCATTATAGATTATTGTTGCTATTTATTAATCATATGTAAGAATAAAATGACAAAGAGAATTAGATAAAGTTTTGATGCTTTTCTAACACCAAAATTAAAGATATAAATTAAATTAACAGGATCCTATAGAAGTCAGGCAGGAATAACTTTTTTACAGCTCCAGTTTCTGTTCCATCATCTTAAGGATTGCTGGTGAGTCATTTTATGAGTCAATAATATGCCACATATACTCAGAGGAACTAGATTTGATTACTTGGTCAGGTTTCTTCATCTTTACTGAAGAATTTACCAGTACTCCAGACATTACACAGCTCTCTATGGAAGTCTGGACAATGCACTGTGATGGCCAGGCGAGGTCACACGCCAACAAACCATCAGTCATATACATGAGGAGGGAAGGATCTGTTAATAATTAGTATCTTCCCAGGTTACGGATAACACATTTCAGTAGCTTGGGATTCTTTACTGCCAGCTTCCTGCTGAGCCCAGGAGGTGTCCTGAGATGGTATGTGGCTATAGCTGATGGAGGAGCTTTGTGCGTCCTCTCAGTGCTACACAATACTTATTAAAAAACATCAGGATAACAAGTGCAGCTGTCACTACGAAAAATCATTAATTAGAGCACAAGTTCCAGCCTAACATCAAAAACTGGAGTGTTTAGCAAAGCATGAGACTTCATATTTGTAATCGTTAGTGCAAACATATTGATATATTTTTACACTCAGATGAATGTTTCACACAAAACATAACAGGATGTAAAGAGAAATGTTGAAAATGAGCAGTAAATATGTGGCGTAAATGGTTGTTTTCTTAATTAAAACAGCCAGTTCTCCTTAATAAATTTATATAACCACAATTTCTTTTAAAATTGTTATTTTTTGATTTTCTGCCCCTTTCTGAAGTGTCCTTAACACTATCTATTTTCCCCAGTTGACAGAATGGGCAGTAAGCTTGTTACCCCACCTTCAACAGTACCACCTATAAGTGTCTTATTGAGGTAGAAAAATGGACATTCTGCAGTTTTCTCCTTCCCATTGGGAAGTACTTGCCTCGAGAGCTTGGGATTCTTGACTGCCAGCTTCCTACTGAGCCCTGTGTCCCGTAAAGGTGTGACTGAAATCAGTAGCTCACATGCAGGAATTCATCTCCTCCTCCACCTCACTCCGATTTACATAACTTCAGAGATCCAATGTGCTTCGCACCTTCAAGCATGTAATTTTAAATTTATTTTTTCTCCTGCGTGCAAAATAAATGTTTAGCATGAATATGAGATGTAGCCAGACAATAAAACACCAACACTGAGGGGAAATGATTCATGAAACCAATGCTAACAAAGCAGCAGCCAACAAATTGTGAGCAAGGAAGAAAATAAACTATAGCCCAGAACTTCCAATCTCCAGATTGTCGTACCCAAGAGATACCCCTGCAAGATACACTAGGGGGGCTCCTCGGAAGACCCTTTGCATTGACTACATGGGAATTGCCCAGAAAATTTGGACTTCCACTGGGCAATTCTCCTGCGCTCTCAGAAGCTCTGAGTTGAAGGCAGGGGCTTCGAGTTGTTCTGACTCGTCAGCAGAATAGTTATGCAGGAAACAGAAAGATTCCTGGGTAACTGGACTACTGAACCCCTGACACCCCACTGGGCCACCTGACTACCCCCCCCTCCAACACCCCCACCCCCGCCACCCCACCACCCGACTACACCCACCCCGACCCGACTACCCCCCCCAACACCTTGACTAGTCCCCAGACCCACCGGTTCCCCGGGATCCCTGACCCCCCCCAGCTATCCCCGAACCCCGACTACCCTCCCAACCATCCGACCACACTCCTGGCCCCCCAATAACCCGTCCAGACACCCCCTGACTAAACCCTGACCCCCCAACCACCTGAATAAACCCCCAACTCCCAACTAAACCCTCAACTACCAACCCAACCGAGCCCGGGACTAACCACCGCTGACCCGACTACCCCCCTCCAATCTGCCTTACCCCCTCACCCATCCAACTGCGCCCTACCCCTCACCAATTTAATGGCCACCTTCTCCCTTACCCACCTGCCTGCCACCCTCCTACTTCACCCACCAACCTGCCACCTTACCCCCTCACCAACCTACCTGCCACTGTACTACCTCACCCACCTACCTGTCACACCACCCCCTCACCCTTGTACATGTAACACTACCCCCTCACCCACATACCTGTCACACGATGCCCTCACACAATTACCTTCCACCCTACCCCCTACACCTACTGATTTGTCACCTTACCTCCTCACCCACCTGCCACCTACTCGCTCACCCACATACCTGCCCCCTTACCCCCTCACCCACCTGCCACTCTATACTCTCGCCCATTTACCCTATACACTTACTTTCTCTCCGTAGCTTCTCAAAGTGGCTTTGGTGCATTTAAGCTTGCTGGAACATGGCAGCTATTGCCAGAAAAAGGGGCGTGGCTTGGTTTCCCCCGACAATCCTGCCCTCTGAAGGAAGGGCTCCCAGAACAGGTACGATCTGCATTTCCAAGGAGGTCCAGTTTGGAAGTCCAGGCGAGAAATGCGGTGCTCTAGTGCAAAATAAGTAGATAGGAGCGGAGTGGCAATCCGACGGCGATTGCCCCTCCTTGAAAGATTCGGCCCAATATGAGAACAAGATTGGACAGGTAAAGAGTCAGTTAGTGGATAAATTTAAGGTTATAACGTAATGCTAGCTGTAAATGAACTCAATTACCACCACTATCATCAGTCTTTTTGTGATATTTAACAGCATAGCTACTGCAAAAATGGAACTGCTTCCATCTTTGACAGGAGTGTAAAAAGGATGATAAAAAGGGCTTCAATCAGAAGTAAAATCAGGCCAGGTGT
Organism: Cetorhinus maximus; assembly: GCF_964194155.1. Classification (NCBI taxonomy): domain Eukaryota; kingdom Metazoa; phylum Chordata; class Chondrichthyes; order Lamniformes; family Cetorhinidae; genus Cetorhinus; species Cetorhinus maximus. Next base: position 123,458,992 of record NC_135880.1, on the reverse strand, counting down.
ATAATGGCAGCTGATCCATTGCTGCCAATTTTAAATTCCCACTAAAGTTGCGTGTTTTGGCATTTGTTACTAGCAGTGCAAGGTTTGTCTCAATTGTTAGCACTCATGGCTCTGAGTTAGTGGGTTCAAGTCACACTTCAGAGATTTGAGCGTTTACATGCTGCACTGTTGGATGTGTCAGCATGGCCCCGTTTGCCCTGTCAAGTGAACTCCGTGATTTCCGCCACCAAGAAGGACAAGGGAAGCAAATACATGGGAACACTACCACCTGCAAGTTCCCCTCTAAGCCATACACTGGGGAGAATTTTCTCCCCATCGGGTGGGCCCGTCGGGAGCGGGCGAGCGCGGAGCTGAACGCTGCCCACGATCAGCAGCTCGCTGCCATTTTACATGGGCGGGCCAATTAAGGCCCACCCAGCGTGATGCATGCCCGATAGCGCTCAGCGCTACCTGTGCGGGAGGGGGGAGGAGGGAGAGTCGGGGCCTGCGCTCTTTCGCGCATGCACAGGAAAGAGCGCAGAAATCTCCCTGAGGCACAGAGCTGCCTCAGGGAGATTAACTTCAGGTTTACAGTTTCAAATAAAGAAAGTTGAAAATCATTCACACGTGTCCGTTCATGTGACAGCATCACATGAGCTGGGACATGCTTATGAAATGTTTAAAAGAATTTTATTAATGTAATAAACCCCTCATGAAACCTCATCCTGCCCGTGGATGAGGTTTCATGAAAATTGTGAAGGCCGCCTGGGCTCTTTGCCTGCCCGCCAACCTTAAGGCTGGATGGGCAGCCCTGTCAGATTGTTTAATTACTTTATTAGTGGCCTTAACAGGCTTTTGACATTTCAGCGGGCACGCAGCCAACTCCAGTGCGCGCCCACCGAACATAAGATTGGAACGGTGCGCGGTGACGCTGGAACGTACGCCCGACGTCATCGTGCATCACTCGAAGCACCGGCGTGCGGGGCCCGTCCCCACATGCCAAACAGAAGATTCTGCTCACCATCCTGACTTGGAAATATGTCGACCGTTCCTTCACTGTCGCTGAGTCAAAATCCTGGAACTCCCTCCCTAACAGCACTGTGGGTGTACCTATGCCACATGGCCTGGAGTGGTTCAAGAAGGCAGCTCACCACCACCTTCCCAAGGGCAGTTAGGGATGGGCAATAAAAAATGCTGGCCCAGTCAGCGATGCCCATGTCCTGCGAAAGAATTTTTTTTTAAATCCCATGGCACTATTTCAAATAAGTTCAGGGGTATTCCCCAGTGTCCTGGCTAACATTTACCCCTCAGCCCACATCGCTAAATCAGGTTACCTGCTCATCATCTCATTGCTGTTCGTGGGGCCTTGCTGCCATGGCTGCCAAGTTTCCTTCACGAAGACAGTGTCTACTTTTCAAAAGTAATTAATTAACGCTATAATGTGAGCATTTTTATTACATAATTTTAAGATATTTTTCCCCAAGTCTGTCACTTCAAGGCTCATGGGCTTCTGTGATCATTGGCCTTAATTTCCTCAGGGCTCACAGAAATGCTGAAGTCATGATTAAAAGCTCAGAAGTAAAATATTCATTGCTGTAAACGTTGTCAAAATATTTTTGTTAATGGTAATGCTGTGGCTAATTCTTTCAACAGTTCTGTCCTATAAATATTTATTTGAAGATAATGCCATTGATATAATCTCAAATTATATGACACAGATTATACATAAGAATAGAATGGTACACCTTAATATTAAACTAGTTAAAGAGCTACTAAATAACTTGCATTTTAATACAATTGACTGTCTTGCTTCGCAATCTGGGCAAGAATTTTCCTGTCGGTGAGCGGGGGCGGGACCCGCTCGCCGATGCGTAAAATGGCACTGAATGACATCGGGTGGCACTCCTGAGGTCACCCCGCGTCATTTGCATTTTCAGGTCGGCGGGGGCGCAGCCAAGTCAGCTGTGTGCCAGCCGACCTGTCACCAACCTATTGAGGCCATTCAAAAATCAATTAAAGCAATGAGTGGATCTGCCCATCCAACCTTAAGGTTGGCGGGCAGGTCGGGAGCGCTGGCGGTCACCTGAAAAAGCATGAAACCTCATCCATGTGCAGGATGAGGTTTCATGACTGAATTTAAAAATTAACATTCACTTTTACTTAAAGTTATGTCCATGTCCCAACTCATGTGACATTGTCACATGAGGGGACATGGGTGGCAAATGAAATTTTCGAAACAAAAACTTTTTCCCTTTGGGAACCGATCTCGCTGAGATAGCACTTAGTCTCAGGGAGATTGGAGCTTACTTCCGCATTTGCCATTCCCCCCCTCCCGCCCGCATAGGGAGCGCACAGCGCTTCCATGCGGACGTCACACTGGGCGGGCCTTAATTGGCCCGTCCATGAAAAATGGCGGCACACCCCTAATCGGGGGCGCCGATTGGAGGGCCGCCCGCCCACGTCCACTCCCGCACATCCCCTCCGACAGGGGGGAAAATTTTGCCCCTGAACAATCTGCAGTCCTGCCACATCCAGTCGTGAATGGCAGTGGGCAATTAAACAACTCACTGGAGGAGGATCCTCCACAAATATCCTCATCCTCAATGATGGAGCAGCCTGGCACATCAGTGCGAAAGATAAAGCTGAAGCATTCAAAAGAATCTTCAGCCAGGAGTGTCAAGTGGATGATCCATCCCAGCCTCTTCCAGAGGTCCCCAGCATCACAGATGCCAGTATTCAGCCAATTCAATTCACTCCACATAATATCAAGAAACAGCTGAAGGCACTGGATACTGTAAAGGCTATGGGCCCTGACAATATTCCGGCAATAGTACTGAAGACTTGTGCTCCAGAATTTGCCATGCCCCTAACCAAGTTATCCCAGTACAGCAACAACACTGGCATTTACCGGGTGTTTTGGAAAATTGCCCAGGTATGTCCTGTATGCAAAAAGCAGGACTAAACCGACCTGGCCAATTACCACCCCATCAGTCTACTCTCAATCATCAGTAAAGTGATGGGAGGGGTCATTAACAGTGCTATCAAGTGGCACTTGCTTAGCAATAACCAGCTCACAAATGCTCAGATAGGGTTCCGCCAGGGCCACTCAGCTCCAGACCTCATTACAGCCTTGGTTCAAACATGGACAAAAGAGCTGAACTCCAGAGGTGAGGTGAGACTGATTGCCCTTGACATCAAGGCCACATTTGACCTAGTGTGGCATCAAGGAGCCCTAGCAAAACTGGAGTCAATGGAAATAAGGGGGACAACTCTCCGCTGGTTGGAGCCATACCTAGCACAATGGAAGATGGTTGTGGTTGTTGTAGGTCAGTCATCTCTGCTCCAGGACATCACCGCAGGAGTTCCTCAGGGTAGTGTCCTAGGCCCAATCATCTTCAGCTGCTTCCTCAATGACCTTCCTTCCATCATAAGGTCCGAAGTGGGGATGTTCACTGATCATTACACAATGTTCAGCACCATTCGCAACCTCAGATACTGAAGCAGTCCATGTCCAAATGTGGCAAGTAACATTCGCGCCACACAAGTGTCAGGCAATGACCATCTCCAACAAGAGAAAATCCCACCATCGCCCCTTGATGTTCAATGGCATTACCATCACTGAATCCCCCACTATCAACATCCTGGGGGTTACCACTAGCCAGAAACTGAACTGGACGAGCCATATAAATACTGTGGCTACACGAGCAGGTCAGAGGCTAGGAGTCCTGCGATGAGTAACTCACCTCCTGACTCCCTAAAGCCTGTCCAGCATCTACAAGGCACAAGTCAGGAGGTGAGTTACTCATCGCGCGACTCCTAGCCTTTGACCTGCTCTTGTAGCCACAGTATTTATATGGTTAGTGATGAAATACTCCCCACTTGCCTGGATGAGTGCAGCTCCCACAACACTCAAGAAGCTCGACACCATCCAGGACAAAACAGCCCACCTGAACACCCCATCCACAAGTATTCACTCCCTCCACCACCGACCTACAGTGGCAGCAGTGTGTACCATCAACAAGATGCACTGTAGGAATTCACCAAGGTTCCTTAGACAGCACCTTCCAAACCCAGAACCACTATCAACTAGAAGGACAAGGGTAGCAGACTCATGGGAACACCACCACCTACAGGTTCCCCTCCAAGCCACTCGCCATCCTGACTTGGAAATATATCAACGTTCTTCCACTGTCACTGGACCAAAATCTTAGAACTCTCTCCCTATCAGCACTGTAGGTGTACCTATACCACATGGACTGCAATGGTTCAAGAAGGCAGCCCACACCACCTTCTCAAAGGCAATTAGGGATGGGCAATAAATGCTGGCCTAGCCAGTGATGCCCATATCCCATGAATGAATAAAAGAAACCTCCTTAAATTTAATTCTCGGGCTTTTCTGACAACTTGGCCCTGCTCCCACTTGTTGGAAATGGGTTAAGTTAAAATAATGGAAGTCATTTACTCCCTCTGTTCCTGCTTCTTTCTTGCCATTTCCCCAAATCAACTTGCTTTTTTGAGCAGTAGGAAGAAGGAAGAGGAGCCCTACTTTAAATATGCACCTCAGGTCCGTTAATGTCATTGGGCATCTAAATCGGCAATTTCAACCAGAGGCCTAAGTCGGGGGCAGTGTTGCTTTCCCCATCAAGCAAATCTGCCAACAGCCAATCCTAGGCCAGAAGAGGCCCGGAAGGTAAATTCTAAATTTATTTTTCATGTTTCTATGTGGGCCAAGAAAAGCAGGACAACCAAGTCCTCATAAGGATGCTTTAATTTCCCTTGCACTCAGTTACATTCCACCCTCCAAATCGCGGCCTACCCGCCCACTGTCCACAGCAAGAATTCCCAATCATGGCCTAACACTAAATGCCACAGATTTCCCACAGGTCCATGGAAGTGGATTTCAGTCACAAGTTCCCACTCCAGCATGCTGGCCAGGCTGTGAATCTGGCCAGTTTTGGTGCAAAACTCTACTTTCTTTTAGTTAAGTAATGGCTCGCAAGAACATTTACCTTGAAGGGCTCATTGTCCATTGCCAAGTTCCCATTACACACTCTCCCTGCCTCCTTGTTAATAAATTGGAACCCACAGCATTCCCAGGTTATTGCATTTATTGCAAGGAAGATACATAGAAAGGTTATGAGGGAGATGTCGGATCATAGCACTGGATAATGTCATAATTAATGATAAAGAATAGATGTTTCAGCCCAGAAGAGAAGAGCATCAATTTGACGAAATACTTATCGATTTGAAAATTAATTCTCAGCCAGTATTATTTTTTCCTAAACTGAGTCAAATTTGGGTGAAATTATTTCTGAGTTACATATATTAAATAGGTCCCAACTATTATTGTGCACTTTTTAGACAAAATTAGGGATCATGGGATCAGGTGCAATGTATTAACATGGATTGAGGATTGTTAATGGAGAGAAAACGGAGATTAGGGAACAAATGATCCATTTTCAGGTTGGCAGGCTATAGCTGGTAGGGTACCACAATTCTCAGTGCTTGGGCCTTTGCCCAAGTAGGAAAGCTGAACATTTTTAAAATGGCAAAAGAATGGGAAATGTTAATATTCAGAGGAACCTAGGTGTTCTTGTATGAATCTAAGGAATATATCACGCAGGTACAACAAGCAATTAGAAAGGCTAATGGCATGTTAGCCTTTATTGTAAGGGGGTGGGAGGTTGGAGAAAAGAGTAAAGATGTTTTGTTACAGCATAATTATATATTGCTTTGGTGAGACCACACCTGGGGCAGTGTGTACAGCTTTGGCCTCCCTAAGGCTGTACATACTTGCCTTAGAGGGGGTGTAACAAAGGTTCTCTAAATGGGTTTCTTGGATGAGGATGTTGTCCTGTGAGGAGAGATTGAGTTGATTAAGCCTATATTCTCTAAAATTTAGACAAATGAGAGGTGGGGAGGAGTATTACAGGTGGGTGTGGGGCACATAAAGTAAAACGGGTGATTAGCCCACCTGCCTTCCTGCACGCCCCCTGAGCTGTCTCTCATATTACAGTGGGCGGGTAAGGCATCAATTAACGGCCAGTTAAGGACCTCATTCCACCTCTGTCAGAATAATATATGCGGCTGGGGAAGAAAGAATTAAGGAGGCCAGACTGCTACTTTTGCAACTTGAGCTAAAAGGCAGAAAGGAAGGGGTTTACCTCCTTTGTTGATCCTCTGTGCCCAACATGGACACTCCTGTAAGACCCTTTGTGCCTCCCCATCCCGGCCTCCAAAACCTGACTGCCGACTCTCCTCCCCTCTCTCCCCAGGGTCCCCAATCCTTCCTCAACTGAAAACCAATCCAGTCTCCATGGATCTTCTTTTGGGGACTAGTCCCAGCAGCAGCCATTACTGTGTACTGGCACTGCTGAGACTACTCAGCTGCCAGCCAATCAGATTGCTCAGCAACTCTCAAGGGACTTTCTGTCCCTGAGGGGAAAAGTCACACCCTCACCTTGTTAAGGCCCCAGTGTATTATCACTGCACAACAGCCCTTGTTAAAGTCAACGAGCTGCTGACCAACTTTCCAACTAGGGGGTGAGGTATACGCCCGGCCCCCCATAAAATTTACGCAGTGATCTAATTGAAATAAATAAAATTTTAAGACTTGGCAGGGTACATGCTTTGAGGGTATTTTCTCTGGCTGGGGCTTCTAGAACTAGAGCCTAGATTTTCACTCCTGGCTTGCTGCACCCACCTCAGGGAGAAGTACCCCAAATGGCAGCTTCTTCAATCCAGGGGGAAGAGATGGGTGCGGAACGAGTCGGGCCCAACATCTATGAACGCAGATCAGAGAGGGCCACAGGGACTGCCAAGTGCAAAGGCAGCCTGGTTAAAAGGCCCGCCTCAGTTCTCTGGGACTTTGTGCCTGTTGTTTTCTTAAACATTAGGCCCTCTGGGCCTCACACCTCACAGCCCCTCACCCCCCTCCCCAACTCCATACATTCCAATCGTGCCCCTCACCCACCACCCTTTGCCCTTACACCCTCCATGCCAACTCACCCAGTGTCTACCATGGGCAGACCTCAGGAGCCATGCTGAGATGAAATAAAATAAAGGTCTAAATATCTATTACAGACTTAACTATATAAAAAACACTCATTCATGAAAACCCACACGATACATTTAAATTCTCTCAAGTGCTTAATCTCTTATAAAAAAAGCAAACATTTGTATTCACAGCTTGACAGTTCTACAGGTCTTATCCACCCTCAAGAGCATTTAAGCCTACTCTTAAAAATTTGTAACTCACACACTGCAGGATAAGGTCTTTGCTCCAGTGAAAATGGGGTTTGTTTGAACTCAGCAGTGAGTTCAAATGAACCTGCTGACTTCAGGCTTCCCTCATGTGTGAGTCATGACCCTCTTCCACCGCCCCCTCCCCCCACTCCCAGCAAATGTAGAATATGTTGGAAATAGGGGTAGGACTTCAGGATCTGGGTCCCATCAACCAGTTTTAAAGATCACTGGCATCTCCACAACTTCTTAAATCTAGGCCTAGGAGTCACGGTCTCAGAATAAGGTATCAGCCATTCAGGAACGAGATGTGGAGAAATTTCTTCACTCAAAGGATTGTGAATCATTGGACCCTAGAGGGCTGTGGATGATCAGTCATTGAATATAGCCAAGTCAGAGATTGATAGATTTTTCAACACTAATAAAATTGAGTCATATGGGTATAGTGCAAATGATGTAATGGAGGCAGAAGATCAGTCATAATCGTACTGAATGGCAGAGCAGGCTCGAAGGGGTGAATGGCCTACTCCAGCTTCTTTTCTTATGGTCTTATGTTCTTCCCTAATACATTACTCAAGAACAGTTTTTGCAAAACATATAACTTTAACTTTAATAGCACAGGAATAATCATGCAAATATTATAAAGTATGTGAACTACTTTAAACTTCAAAAATATTAATGAGGATCCTAAGTTAAAATAAGTTGAATTTTGTTATAGAGGAATCCCAATGGAATATGGGCCAACAGCAAAAACAACAATACATTGGCCAAGTGTTAAGAATTTAATACTTTTGGGTTTTATTAGGTGCTGTGGATTTGCATTACAGACAAATGGGAAGTAGTGAAACACCATATGGAAAGTACATCTGTTGAGATAAAACTCTATAAATATAAGGTATACAAACATATATAAAATGAGTGACACGCAAGGAGAACCATAGAACCATTGAAAAGTTACAGCACAGAAGGAGGCCATTCGGCCCAGGTGCCCTTTCTAGTCCCAATTTCCTGCACCCGGCCCATAGCCCTGCAGCTTACAGCACTTTAGGTGCAGATCCAGGTACTTTTTGAAAGAGTTTAAAGTTTCTGCCTCTTCCACCAACTTGGGCAGGGAATTCCAGATACCCACTACCCTTTGCGTAAAAAAGTTCTTCCTCATGTCCCCCCTACACCTTCTGCCACTTATCTTGAATTTATGTCGCCTGGTTCTAGAATTCTCCATCAAGGGAAACAATTTTACCCTGTCCACTCTATCTATTACCCTCATAATTTTGTACACCTCAATCAAGTCACCTCTCAAACTTCTTTGTTTGAACTTTGAAATAAAAACAAAATCTGGTGGAAACATTCCACAGATCAGGCAGCATCTGTGGAGAGAGAATAGTGAAGTTAACATTTTAAGTCGATGACCTTTCATCAGGAGATGTTACATATGAACAGTTCATAAGGATGTACAGAACCAGGGGAAAGGGGACTGGAAAATAGAATTCTCTGGGATTAAGAGGAAGACAGGAGATTATTAAATGATAGAAATTAAAATGGTGTTATAGAGGATATGTGAATGGTTACATCAGAAAAGAAAGGTTTGCATTTATATAGCACCTTCCTTGACCTCAGGACATTCCAAAAAGTTTTACAGCCATTGACATATTTTTGAAGTGTAGTCACTATTGGAATGTGGGAAATGCTACAGCCAAATTGTGTGCAGCAAGCTCCCACATATAGCTAGGTGAGAATGACCAAATAATCTGGTTTTGTAATGTTAATTGAAGGATAAATATTGATAAATGTTCCAGGACACCAGGAACTCCCCTGCTCATCTTCAAAATAGTTCCACAGGATCTTTTACATCCACTTGAGAGGATAGATGGGGCCTCAGTTTAATGTCTCATCTGAGAGACAGCACCTCTGACAGTGCAGCACACCATCAGTCCAGCTGTGGAGTGTCACTCTAGATTTTAATGCTCAAGACCTTGCGACTTGAACCCATAACTTCCTGTGTGAGTGTGACTAACTGAGCCAAAGCTGCGTTGCAGAGAGAGAAGGAGTTTCTGGCAATCCACGAAGGTTCCAGTAGCCCAGGCGGAAGAAAACTGCCAGTGAAACCAGGGGTGAAGGTTGTGCTGGTCGTGTCCCGATAGGCGATCAACATCCCGAGCACCAGCCCACAAACTTTGCTATTCCGAGGAGCATTGGTACATCAATTCTACATTAGCAACATCACCTGTCTGAGAAAAAATGGGAGCTGTAGTTAAACTCAGAAGCAGCCAAGGACATCCCAGGGAACAAGGTTGGAATTAGAGCATAAAATACTTAGTAAAATATCTGCATAATAATTAACTGACACGTCAAAGAAATTCATTTTGTGAAGCACTTTGATAATGAAATGATAATTGCATCATTAAAAATGCACAAGTGGAAACGATTTCAGATCTAAAATCAGCAGGATGTTTCCATAATACAATTTTATGAAGTCTCTCACTGAACAGGAAAGATCATCAAATAAAGCCAGATGATTGAAACACAGATACTTCATGCTTATGGAGTGTGGGTTGAGCCAATGCGCAAGCTGTAAAGACATGGGAGTAGATAAGAGAAAGATTTGCTGAGAATCTCAAAGGCAGCATATGACTTTGGCTGGGATTTTCCGGTCCCGCCTGTGGCAGGTGTAATGGCGGGAGGGACGGGGAACTATCAGAGGTAAGGCTCTATATACCAGATCAGCGGTAAGGTGGAGGTGAGTTATAATGTGCTGCAGGGAAAGAGCTCCACAGAGGGGGGAGAAGACAAGACAGAGGCAAGGAAAGGGGCTGGAGGGCAAGGGCTCGACTGAGGGAGAGGGGGAAGACTGCGCAAGGTTGCACCCAGACACATGACTCAATGATGGTGGGGAGGGGAAGCACTCTCTGGGCCAGAATTGGGAGAGAGTCTCTTACAGAAGGACGTAAGAGCCAGAATAAGAGGATTGTGAAGTGAAGAAATGCTTCAGCTCACATTGCTGAACTTCCAAAGACTGTCCTTGTACCAGTCCAGGGAGGGGGAAGGGCATGTCAGTCCGCTGTCAGGTGTGCCCAGCATAGTGTTCAAAGGGCATGGTCATCACCTCACGCCAGGTGGTCCGGGGGGTTTCCGGCATTGTACTCGGCTGCAGATAGTACGGTCACAGGGGAGGCAACTGCAGACTATAGATGGGGAACAGGTAGTGTAGGGGCGGGCACTCGGTCTCATGGAGGGGTTGGTGGGTCCCTATATGAAACAGTACAGTAGGCCTCAAGATGGAGGGGGCGCGGGGTAAGGTCTACACAGGGCATAGGCACCTCAGATGACTCAGGGGTAACACAGGGATATCAACCGCAATGACAATGGGAGAAAGGATTACAGAGGGAGAACTAAGAGCAATAGGAGGGAGGGAAACCTGAAGGTTATGCTCCTCCAGGACGATGGGTGGGATTTCCACAGTCACACAGGGAGGGTCGAAGCTGGTCTGGAAATAAAACCTGAGGGCCACCACCTTGGAACCTCAAGCAATGGCGCAGCCGAAAATGAAGGTAAGAAAAAAGGTTGCTAGGGGAGGCTATTTTGGCTTCTGGGAGGAGTGGATCACAGCACTGGGGTGCTGATTAAAGGCACACCCATCTGGAATCTGTATTACCACATGGGAAGGAATGCACAGCTGACACATGTTAGGAGCATCTCAATAAATACAGAAGCAACCTGGAGCCTTCAATGTAATAGCACGTTCATGCGAGATTAATTCTGATGCGTTCCAATCATTGATCTCCCTGTAATAACCCATTGTACCAATCGTGGTAATCTCCCAGTGAGATAATGACTCCAAAAACAAGTGGGCACCTGGACAAACAGGAGAAGCCTCTTGGAAACCCCACCTCAGAACCTCACAAGACCGAGAGTGTACAGAAGACATATGTCTTTTCTGCAGAAGAGCGAGAGACAGTGTCTTTGATGCCTCCGAATGTCCAAGGATCTGGTGGCTCACATCTGCCACATTCTCCATGTGTTGACACCGCGGGGACTGGGAGGATATCCATTGCCATTGGCTCTGAAAGTCACCGCCACTCTTAACTTCTACACCAGTGGCCCTTTCTAGGGCACCACTGGGGACCTCTGCTGGATCTCTTAAGCTTCCACCCACAAGTGCAAACAGGAAGTGACGGACGCCCTCTTTGCCAAGGCCCACAATTACATGCACTTTGCTAGAGATCGATCTAGCCAGGTAGCCAGTGCACTGAGCTTTGCTGCTATTTCCAGATTCCCACAGATGCAGGGTGCAATTGACTGCACTCAGGTTGCTGTAAAAGCCCCCTGGCAACAGGCACTCCAATATATCAACAGGCAAGGCTTCCACTTGCTCAATTCACAGTTGACCTCAGTGCACTAGCATGCTGGTACAACCACCACAGACTGAACATGGATGGACTCTTCCATCATATGTTGCAATCTGTGGAATGCAGCTGAAAACCCTGCTTGATATTCCCATGCCTGTTGCCACTGCTCCAACATCTGCATCAAGACCGAGTCCACAGGCTTGTCATCTGACTGGGACTCAGCAGGACCCTGGCCTCCAGCAGTCCTCCAAGTGTCGGTTACCTTGGATGCCCCTGCCTCCCCTTGCTGTGGACCAGAATCTGTGCTGTGCTCACCAGACTGCGACACCAAGCATGCTCTAGATCTAGGTCCCAATGTGGTGTGTGTCTCTGCACTGATGGAGGTTGTGGGCGAACACCGTGACGGGTCTTCCACAAGTGGCTGTTCAAAATCCTCATCTGTGATGTTTTTGTGGCTGGATATGAGGGGCTCGCTCCCAGTGCCCCTGGGGCACTTGGCTGTAGTGCCTTTGAGGGACAGCAGAGATAATTAGTGCCTGGCAGCAAAGTGCAAACAGCATATTGCACTCACAGTCTCACTGTCTGAAGGGTCAACTGGGGCAGGGTCCTCACGTGGGTGAGCACTGCTGGTCTCACCATCGTCGCAGGCATAATCCCGGCCCTCTCTGTCCAGGTGTACTGCATGCTTCCCATATGAGATGAGGGCCCTGATCTCTGGCATCCAGCCGTCGGTCTGGGAACTCTCCCTCTTATTGTGGGCAAGCTTAGGCCTGCATGAAGCCAGATGGAGAGAGTGTGAGCAGGAACCATGCCAAGGCAGTTGATAAGGATGGTTGGCTGCCTTGCGTGGGTGCTGAGTGGGGTCATGTACGGGATGAGGATGTGAACTCCGCAGGATGAGAGCCCAGATGGAGACGTCAGGGTGTGTGTGGGAGAGTGAATGGTGATGTCCCTTGTGCTGGTAGTGTGTGAGATCCCTGTGGACTGCTACCTGTGAATGTGTGAGGGGATTGTGACAGTGTGAGCTGAGAGGGATAAGAAGGTTGACTTACCCTGGCTGTGCGGATAATATCATTCATCAGTTTGCAGCACTGTATCGCTGTTCTCCTCCGGGCTGAGACTCACCAGCGCAGACACCTGGGTTGGTGACCTTGCTGGAGCTCCGCTGGCCATCCCCAGAGTAGAGAAGGTCACGGCAAGCGTGACCCAGCGAGGCGTCACTAAACTTTAGGGCTTCACTGTTCCTGCTTTTGGGGGCCATCTCTCTCCGGGAGCAGTCCTGGGCTGCAGACGTGGAAAGACCTGTGTGCAGGTGCGGTTTAAGTATGATGCCCGGAGCAAGGATCCGCAGAAGTCATGGCGGGGCCGGCGAATCACAGGCCGCCCGCCGGCTAAACGCCGTGTTTCCCGCTGATGAATATTTAATGAGGCGAGAGGTGGACAATTGGGCGCGAAAATGTGCCATCGCGGTTGGCAGGGGAGAAACCACTTTTCCCGCCTGCCACCGCACTTAGTCTGTAGAGGGGAAAATCCCGCCCTTTATTTTAGAGGTTTCTTAACCTTCCAAACAATAGCCGCCAATTAAGGATTATGGGGCTAATGGCTAATTTAAGATGATGCCAGGCAGACAGAGGAGATTTCCCTTTGGTCAGTTACAATAAAAGCATTCCTATGGGCTGTGAAGGGATAGTAAAGCACATCTCAGGATATTCGAGCATGCTGATGAAATAGACATCAAATTATCCCGAGTACCACAATTTTTCCACAGGTATTCCATCCTATAGAAAAGATATCTGCTACCATATTCTAAATCACTGGGATTTACGTTGCTGAAAATATGTGATGTGAATTATTGTCTGAACAGAATTAGTGTCTCCTCCCTCTTGAGGCAAGTGTGCACTGAACCATTTGTCAAGATAATCTGCTTATGTATACCACAAAAAGCAAGTGAAAAAGAAAATATAGTCATATTGAGTTCTTGTTGATTGTACAAAGCTCCTTCTCCTGGGAAGGGAAAGCATATCCTCTTGAAAATGAAATTCCTATCAGGACATTCCAAACATTAGGATATTTGGAGAAGGCAGACAAGGAAAGAACCCAATGCTAAAACAGAAGCAAAATACTGCAGATGTTGGGAATCTGAAATAAAAACAGAAAATGCTGGAAAAACTCAGCAGGCCTGGCAGCATCTGTGGAGAGAGAAGTGGAGTTAATGTTTCGTCCGTATGACACTTCTCAGAGTTCCAAAGAAGAGTCATACGGACTCAAAACGTTAACTCTGTTTCTCTCACCACAGATGCTGCCAGGCCTGCTGAGTTTTTCCAGCATTTTCAATTTTTAACCTAGTGTTAAATATTGGTTTAGTGAGGTTTGATTGCTTTGCTCAGAAACTTTTATTTCATCACTACCAGAAATATTTTTCTATTTTATTTCTTACTCACCTCCTTTCCAGACACAAAGACTAAGGCTGTAATTAATGTTCATTAAGAACCACTCATGAATATGCCAAACATGTTGTTACAAAGTATTAAAATTTGCATGCACACAAGTTTAAAGGGGTAGGTAAGTCCTTAGGCAAATCAAGCTCAAGTACTTGGCCCTATATGTCTTCCATATTGTTACTTCATTTATCTCTTTCTTTCTATACAGACAAAATCAAGTTAAAGGAACCAAAACTGCTACAAGAGAATGATTTCAATTAAATATCAATAAGATCAAAGTACTCCATTGTTATTAGACTGGAGAAAACAGCATTAATTAAACAGCATAATGTCATTAAAATCTCCAGGCAGGAATGCGTAAATGTTAAATGCAAATGGTTAAACAAATCTGCACAATCTTGAAATGGAAATGTTTAACCAATTTATTAGACACAATTCCAACCTAATCAGAAGTACAATTTCTGCATTAGGCATTCAGTATCTTGCACAATTTAGACCTTCTCAAAGCAGATTCAGAATCTCTGGAGTTTCCCTATAGATGTATTTTTACTGTTGTGAAATGTCTTTTATTAGTCATTGTTTTACTCTGCTGAAGAGAACGGGACAACAGTTTCAATGATTGTCAAGGAATCCAGCCAGTCAGGGCAGGCACCCAAGTAGATAAATGTACAAGTTGAGAAGAATTACTTTGCTCTCTTGGAAGGGCGAAGTATGAGAAACTTCAGACTGAGCCGGGAAATCATTTGAAAGATCTGTGAGTTGAATATGTCAGATATGGACATGACTTCAGTCAATCCCATCACTGTACTAGGCCAATGAATCGAGTAGATTTTCTCCACAGAGCCCTTTCCAGCTCAAAGTGTACATATCAAGGAATCATATTCAAGTGTGTTCACAATGTGATTGAAGCCTTCATAATGCTTTCTTCACGTTTCACTTATTTCTCTATCAAAGTAACAATGATTCCATAATATTACAGGAATCCAAAAGTGAAGGTGTTAAGATAAGACATATATCACAATAAGAGTGCCTGTTTGGAAAGGGCTGAAACAAATGTAACAAATAATGTGCTGAATTTTTGTGAAATATTTGATTAATGTTTGTATAAAGATTGTTTTTCTCTTGTAACTTTGGAAAATTTATGTTCTGCATTACACGGAGTAAGACTAACACATGCTCAACTGTAAGCAATCATTATTGAAGTAACTTTATTTATGCCTCCCCAAAAGAGAGGGCAGCAGAGAGGAAAATATATCAAAATGTTCAGATCTTGCAATATTTCCTCCCCACTGAAAAACAACAGCCTATACATTAAAATGTAAAATGGTACATGTGCATAAATTCCAAGAATATTAATGACTAAACCAACTTCAACAATACTCGTTCAGTTGTTTTCATTGTAATTGCACCAAAATATATATGACCAATACTTCCATAATGATTTACACATTAAAAAAAAGTTTATCCTTAACACCAGAGTGTGTTTAACAGATCATCATTTGACAAGAAGTAATGAAAATAACTTTTTTTTCTTCTAGCTTCCTACATACTTCCAATTTATTTCTCTTCTGTCTGGGCATCACCTGCCATTTCCATTAGCAGGACTCTGCACTATCAACATCTCTGATTGTATCAAATCTGAACTTTGATTTTGAATACCAACTCCGCTTAATTGTTGGGACCTTGACATTGATGATTTATCTCAATCAAAGTCTCTGACTCATTTTGCTCTGCCAGTGGACTCTGTAATACTGGCAAAACTTCCTGTTTCTTTTTGACTTACATCTACTGTCTAACTTTCACTTTGGGTTGTAGGAAGAATTTGGATTATAGGAAGTTTCCTCTGTTCTCCCTTTGTCAGATTTCCTCTTTCAAGCAAGTGATCTACAAGACGCTGATGGAATCTCTCTCCAATCTTCACTAGGTATGTGAATAAACCTAGTCTCTTTACAACAACTCGAATACATACTTCTCCATATCACTTTGGTGGTTTTTTACCATGAAATTCTGACCAGCACTGAATTCTCTAGGTTTCATGCCTGGTTATGGATAATCTTCACTTTATCTTGCTTTCCTCTTACTTTGTTATTGATGCCAGGCTTAAGCAAACTAAACTTTGTCCTAGGAGAGTATTTAACCACTAACCTGTAAGTTGAGCAACCTGTTGTAGACTGTGAGGTTATTTTGTAAGATAACATAAAATTATCCAGCCTGTGTCAAAAAGAAACATGGAAATTACTGCCTAGCTTGTCACCCAGCAAATATTCTGCAAAGACCTCTTCACAATCTGTGCATTTCTTTCTGCAGCACCATTCAATGTTGAGTGATATGGTTGTATGAGAGTGTGTTTGACTCCATTCTTACTCAGAAATATTTTAAACTCTTCTGATGTAAACTGTGGACACAAACACCTCTGGCAACCAGCTTCTCAAAATCTTAATAGTTTTAGCACTTGTGGTATTAGGCACAGGCTCAGCATTTATCCACTTGCTATAGCTTTCAACCAAAACATTTCCCTTCCACTTCAAATAAATCAACATGTACTCATTCCCATCGGTTTCTTGTGTTTGACCATGAAATGAAAGAAGCTTTGGTTGGATCATTTCTCATTCTGAGACCCATTTCACAACTTTTCACCAACTCTTCGATATCTCTATCTACTTTTGGATACCAAAAATAGCTTCTTGCTACTGCTTTCATATGGTTTATCCTTGTGTGCCCTTGATGAAGCTCCTCTAACAATTTCTCTCTAAACCTTGGAAAAATAATGGA
This sequence comes from Cetorhinus maximus, assembly GCF_964194155.1. Lineage (NCBI taxonomy): Eukaryota > Metazoa > Chordata > Chondrichthyes > Lamniformes > Cetorhinidae > Cetorhinus > Cetorhinus maximus. Next base: position 123,442,212 of record NC_135880.1, on the reverse strand, counting down.
AAAACTCAGCAGGTCTAGCACCGTCTGTGGAGAAAAAGACGGAGTTAATGTTTCAAGTCCGTATGACTCTTCTTCAGAGCTAAAGAGAAGTAAAAATGTGATGAAATTTATTCTGTTTAAGGGGGGTGGAGCAGGTGATTGACAGCAGCGAATTCAGTAGACACCTGCTCCACCCACTTTAAACAGTATAAATTTCATCACATTTTTACTTCTCTTTAGCTCTGAAGAAGAGTCATACGGACTCGAAATGTTAACTCTGTCTTTCTCTCCACAGATGCTGTCAGACCTGCTGAGTTTTTCCAGCATTTTCTGTTTTTCTTTCAGATTTCCAGCACCTGCAGTATTTTGCTTTTATCTTGGAAAAATGATAACTTAAATACCTTAGGAGACAGCCTTGATCTACACTCAGTTCATTTCTACATGTGAAATACTCCTGCAATTTCTCATCATCACATTCTTTAGGCCAACCATTCATGTGCACTTTACCAAGCACCACATCCACATCCACCACATCCTTGAGAGTTCCTTCACTAATTTCTTTGGCAGACAATGGCATGTAATTTGTGTGTGTAAAGTAATGCACAGGTAACTCGGTGGCTAGAAATTGATCAGTCATCGCAGAAAGTCCCAAGTGAATGTCCACATTTGCATGGTCTGTTGAATTACTATATTTAATATCATACTGATGGGTCATCAAAATCAACGCCCATCCCTGAAGCCACGCTGTTGCCATGGATGGTTCTCCCTTCTTTGTACCAAATATGATTGTAAGGGCTTGTTGTTACACAACTTGCAAGCTTTGGGCCCTGCCTGCCATTATGATGGATAATACTTCTTTCTCAACATATGAGTAATTTTGCTCTGACTTTGTGAAAGTACATGAAGCATTTTCTACAGGCTTCTCCATGCCATCTTCCATTATGTGAGATAACACCACATCACACACTAACACCAATTTTCTTCTTGGGATCGTAATGGGTAAAAACACCATCACTAGTCAGTACTTTCTTAATTTCTTGAAATGCTTCCTGACACAGACAACTCCCAATCTGTTCCATCTTTGAGCAGCTATAACAGCGGGGTGAATATATTAGCTTAATCAAGGATGAACTTGGAATAACACGCATCAATCCTCATGAATTTCCTAACTTCTTCTTTGTTCTCTGGATTCTTTGCTTTCAAAATCCCCTCAACTTTCTCCTGCATTGAGGTGGATACCTTCGCCATCTAGTTGGTGACCCAAGTATGTTACACTAGACACCATGAAGCAATACTTGTGCTTTTTTTAGCTTCAATTCCATTCTCTTGAAGTTGATCTAGAAATGTATTTAACCTTACAATATGCTTTTTATCTGTCTTACTGCTAATTAGAATGTTATCTAAGAAGCAGCACACTCCTTTCATCCTGTTTAGCACCTGATCCATGACACTGTGGAACTCTGCAGGAGCAGTAGATGCTCCAAATGTGACCTTTTGTATGGGTACAACCCTTTGTGTGTATGAATGGTAAGTAGTTTCTTGCTCTTATCAGTTAATTCTAATTACAAATATGCATTTGACAAATCTATCTCACTGAACACCTTTCCAATAGCTAAATTAGAAAATAAATCTTCACTCTGTCATGAACATGTGCTTTATGCCAAACAATGATTTTCAATCCATCGGTTCGAAATGTGAATTGAACTTTTTAAAAGCCAGACTTTTTTTAAAAACATAGACTAAAAGTGACTTGAACTCACAGACATGATGGTTTACTAATTTGTATTGCTATACATTTCACATTCTAAACCCCATTGAGATGGACATGGCATGTCTGCAGAAACCCACCAATGGCAATGACTGGGGAAACCCTTTCGAGTTACCAACAGTCACAGATTGCAACTCTTTCAAGTACAATCACAGTTCTTGGTTTCCGGGAGTGGGACATGAACCTACAACCCTCTGATTCAAAGGCGAGGGTACTATGAACTGAGCCACAGCTGACACCTCCAAAATTCTTTCGAGTTATCAACAGTCACAGATTGCAACTCTTTTGAGTACAATCACAGTTCTTGGTTTCCGGGAGTGGGACATGAACCCACAACCCTCTGATTCAAAGGCGAGGGTGCTATGAACTGAGCCACAGCTGACACCTCCAAAATTCTTTCGAGTTATCAACAGTCACAGATTGCAACTCTTTTGAATACAATCACAGTTCTTGGTTTCTGGGAGTGGGACATGAACCCACAACCCTCTGATTCAAAGGCGAGGGTGCTATGAACTGAGCCACAGCTGACACCTCCAAAATTCTTTCGAGTTATCAACAGTCACAGATTGCAACTCTTTTGAGTACAATCACAGTTCTTGGTTTCCAGGAGTGGGACATGAACCCACAACCTTCTGATTCAAAGGCGAGGGTGCTATGGACTGAGCCACAGATGACACCTCGCAATGACTGGGGAAACTCTTTCGAGTTACCAACAGTCACAGATTGCAACTTCTTTCGAGTACAATCACAGTTCTTGGTTTCCCGGGAGTGGGACATGAACCCACAACCCTCTGATTCAAAGGCGAGGGTGCTGGGGAATGCGGAGGACTCGCATCTCCTCTCCAATTAACAAGGTATCAATGACAATCACCTGAGGTATTCAACTGTTTGAGATAGACCATTAAAGACTAATTGCTTGGACAATGGTACTCTGGCTTAAGATAGCGCTCCAGACATGAGAGGAGAGAGGTCATGATCTAAAATTCTCTCTCCTCCATCCCCACCCCCTTTCCGATCCCCCTATTTTCCAATAATTTATATAGATTTTTCTTGTCCCACCTATTTCCATTATTTTTAAATGTATTTCCATCCATTGTTTTATCTCTACCTTTTAGCCTATTTCGATCCCTTCCCTTCACCCACCCCAACCCCACTAGGGCTATCTGTCCTTGCTCATCCTGCTTTCTTACTTTCATACTTTCTTTCAGCGATTTGTGTATAAGGGCACCCAGGTCCCTTTGTACATCAAACTAACAGATTGGAAGCCTTTAAACAGTGAAACTGAAGAGCTGCAGCCATGTCTTGGTGAAAGACTGCTGCTCACCGTACATCTTCTCTAAGTGTGTTCTTACTGCTTGACAGATGATTTCAAACTTCTTGGAAACCCATTCACCTTTCTTCATTCATATAGACCTGTACTTCCCTAATGTAAGCCTTCACTGTGGCATGGGAGCAGCTTAAGCAGCTCTATCTTGGCCTTCTGATGAGTATGAGGGACTAAAACCTGACCCTGTATATTTTTTTAATAAGATATGCTCATTGCTACCTCCACAATTTTAAAACTGGACCAAAGACCTAAAATGGCTGAATCTATGAGCAAAAGATATTACCTGGTAGTATCATCGTACATCATTATCTCTGAAGAGCCATGAACAAGAAATTATGGGCTGCACAGACTGAATTCAAAGACTGCTATATAAAGGCCATCTGCACTTCATAACCCAGGCTGGCCAACAGGCGTACGCACATCTGCTAAGACAAAGGACCGTGTAATCTTCCTTTCAATTCTTAATGGTTGAGACATTGAACAATCTCGGGGACCCAGACAAGGGATACACACCCTTTGTCAAAGGTGGTGTGAAGAGGTGGGCGTCCTGAGACATGAACCCCTGGTTTGTGGAACCAGTAATATTGCTTTGCTGCACTGAAAAGTCTCAGTCTGCCCTTTTATCATCTGACTAGCAGCATCACAGACACTGCTCTACACTGCTTCTATTGGAGGGCGCCCAGGTCACCCAGAGAGATTGGGCCAACTAGGTTTGTATTCACTGGGGTTTAGAAGAATGAGAGGAGACCTCATTAAAACAAAAAACATTCTGACAGGGATGGACAGACTGGATGCAGGGATGCTATTTCATCTGGCTAGGGTGTCTAGAACAAGGGGTCACAGTCTCAGGGTATGGGGTAGACCACTTAGGACTGAGTTGTGGAGAAACTTCTTCACTCAGAGTGTGGAGAATCTGTGGAATTCTCTACCACAGAAGTCTGTGGAGTCCAAGTCACTAAATATATTTAAAAAGGAAATGGATAGATTTCTGGACTCTAAAGGTGACTAGGGGTGTGGGGAGATTGCAGGAGTAGGGCATTGAGATAGAGGATCAGCCGTGATCACATTGAATGGCAGAGCAGGCTCGAAGGGCCGAATGACCTGCTCCTGCTCCTATTTTCTATGTTTCTATGTTTCACTGAGGAAGCGCTTCCACTTGTTTGCTAGCCTAGTTGACCCTGACACGATGCAGAGAGCTCGCGGAACCCTCCAATCATTGTTAAAGCCAGAATGAAGGGATAAATTTAAAGTTATTTACTTACTTGCCTATTTTAATATTTCATAGAATTATACAGCACATTGTGTCTACACTGGCTCTCAGAACAATTCAGATAGTCTCACTCTCCTCTACCCTTTCCCGGGATCCCTGCAAAGCTTTTCCCTCCAGGTGCTCATCCAATTCCCTTTTCAAAACCACAAATGAAACTGCCTCCATGTACTCTCAGGCAGTGCACTCCCAATCCTAACCCTTGCTGCACCTTACATCTATATCACTTTCCAGCTTGCCACCAAAGCCGATTGGGAGTCACATTATCTGAGGTGATACATAAAATACCAAAATTAGTCCTCCCACAGCATGGCATAACAGCGCGCATGAAAAATAATTCTTACAGTAAAAATGGTAAATGTGTTGAGAGTATGTATTTGCCTCTCTATGAGGTAGATTTCTGTAACCATACCCCCCTCCAGGAATACAAACTGCATTAGAAGATGTAGGGCTGTCTACTAAATTGGATTCAATTTCTAATTTTCATCCAATTTTATTAGGTCATTAAATTTATTTTGTAAAATATGTTAAAGTTTTTGCTACATACATCCGTCTGTCTCAAAGACATGTTACATGTGAATTTCTATTAGTGAGTGAGCCATAAACAAAATGTGTTATATTGGAGCTCATATTACTCACCCAGTAATCAACAAGTGATAACTATGGCCATAAAACTGACTGCACTCCAATATTTTGCACTTTGGCCACTTTTGAGTGGAGTTGGGCAGCCAACATCTCCCTTGCTTCTAAGTAACAAATCAGGCAGGGTGACTGGCGAAGTTCATCTTTCAAAAGTAAATACAGAAAGATGAAAGCTATTGAAAAGAACCCTGTACATTCTGTAGATAGGATAAAGTTGACCACATGTGTCACTACAAAGGGAAATTTTGCAGTTTCATAGTGTTTAGTGTTGAACAAATGGATAAACTACTTATGACACCGAAACCTTGGGGATGTGGATTAATTTCAAACTGTTTGCAGATAGGATACTTCCTTAAATCAACCCATTTACTTAACATGTGCCTTTCAGGATTATATTTTGCCATTCTACATAAATCTTTTGCTTCCATATTATGTGTTACCCTTCTCATGCCTTTAAAGCAAGGATTTAACTTGTGCAGTTCGTTCCAGCTGAACGGCATATGTTAACCTCCTGCAGGTTTTCAAAGGCAATCATAGTAAATTCAAACTGATAAGTACTTCGCAAGGGACTGCAACATTTTGCTGGTCATGTATTCATCAGGACTTAAGTCACTGGTCGTGCACAATAAATGTTTGTGCAGTCTCAAGCAGCCTTAGAAGTTAAGGGACAAAAGTGTCGGGAATTGTAAGATCGCATTCTGTTAAAATTGAGCTAAGTTGATGACCTGTGTTATTGTATCACCAAACAGATACCAAAATATTGCAACTATGTTTTTTTTAAAACGTGATATTTGAAAAAGAGAATTGCATCTTTTAAGGACAGGATTACCAGTGAGTGAAAGTAAAAACACTCTAAACCCAATTTTGAACCCTATACCCATCCAGAAAAGGACCTGGACGGCGGTGGGAGGTGGGGTGGTGATTGTGATTAGAAAAAGAGGCAACATGGCATTCACCTGGTCAATGTGACCAAAGACTTCCATTGGATTGGTCCATGATTATGCTTGGCAAAGTGCTGCAGTGGTTTGCTGTTGTCTTCTGCAGTATGGCTGACCAGGAAACTCTCCAATTCATTCCCACCTAACATCAGGCTTATTGGAAAGAGTTACAGGCTGATAATCAACCTGTTTGGCCACATTATGCAAGTGGAGAGGTGATGGCCTAATGGCATTGTCACTGGACTAGTAATCCAGAGACTCAGGGTAATGTTCTGGGGGCCCAGGTTCAAATCCATGGAATTTGAATTCAATAAAAAATATTTGCAATTAAAAGTTTAACGATGACCATGAAACCAGTGTCAATTGTTGTAAAAACCAAATTGGTTCACTAATGCCCTTTAGGGAAGGAAATCTGCTGTCCTTACCTGGTCTGCCTGACATGTGACTCCTGACCCACAGCAATGTGGTTGACTCTGAAATGGCCTAGCAAGACACTCAGTTGTATCAAACTGCTACAAAGACTCAAAAAAGAATAAAACCAGGCGGACTACCCAGCATTGACCTAGGCACCAGAAATGACAATAGCAAACTCAGCCCTGTCGACCTCCTTACGAGCATCTGGGGCTAAACTGGGGGATCTGCCTCACAGACTAGTCAAGCAATAGCCTGACATAGTTGTACTCATGCAATCATATCTTATAGATATTGCCCCAGGCACCACCCTCACCATCCCTGGGTATGTCCTGACCCACTGGCAGGACAGACCCAGCAGAGGTGATGGCACAGTGGTATACAGTCAGGAGGGACTTGCCCTGGGAGTCCTCAACATCGACTCTGGGCCCCATGAAGTGTCATAGCATCAGGTCAAAAATGGGCAAGGAAACCTCCTGCTGATTACCACGTACCACCCTCCCTCAGCTGATGAATCAATAGTCCTCCATGTTGAACACCACTTGGAGGAAGCACTGAGGGTAGCAAACGTGCAGAATGTACGCTGGGTGGGGGGACTTCAATGTCCATCACTAAGAGTGGCTTGGTAGCACTACTACTGACCGAGCTGGTTGAGTCCTAAAGGACATAGCTGCTAGACTGAGTCTGCAGCAGATGGTGAGGGAACCAACAAGAAGAAAAAACATACTTGACCTCATTCTCACCTACCTGCCTACCGCAGGTGCATCTGCCCATGACAGTATCAGCAAGAGTGACCACCACACAGTCCTTGTGGAGACGAAGTCCGGCCTTCACATTGAGGATAACCTCCATCGTGTTGTGCGGCACTACCACCATGCTAAATGGGATGGATTTTGAACAAAACAAGGATACCTGGAAAAACTCAGCAGGTCTGACAGCATCTGCGGAGAGGAACACAGTTAACGTTTCAAGTCCGTATGACTCTTCAACAGAACTAAGGTGAAATATAAGCTGGTTTAAGGGGGGTGTGGGCTAGGTAGAGCTGGATAGAGGGCCAGTGATAGGTGGAGATAGCCAAAAGATGTCATAGACAAAAGGACAAAGAGGTGTTAACGATGGTGATATTATCTAAGGAATGTGTTAATGGTGACATTAAGGGTAGAAAGCAGAACGAGAAAGTACAGATAGCCCTAGTGGGGGTGGGGTGAAGGGAAGGGATCGAAATAGGCTAAAAGGTAGAGATAAAACAATGGATGGAAATACATTTAAAAATAATGGAAATAGGTGGGAAAAGAAAAATATATATAACTTATTGGAAAAAGGGGGATCAGAAAGGGGGTGGGGATGGAGACGAGAGTTCATGATCTAAAGTTGTTGAACTCAATATTCAGTCCGGAAGGCTGTGAAGTGCCTAGTCGGAAGATGAGGTGCTGTTCCTCCAGTTTGCGTTGAGCTTCACTGGAGCATTGCAGCAGGCCAAGGACGGACATGTGGGTGTGAGAGCAGGATGATGTGTTGAAATGGCAAGTGACAGGGAGGTCTGGGTCATGCTTGCGGACAGACCGAAGGTGTTCCGCAAAGCGGTCACCCAGTCTGCGTTTGGTCTCTCCAATGTAGCAGAAACCGCATTGGGAGCAACAAATTGAGGGAAGTGCAAGTGAAATGCTGCTTCACTTGAAAGGAGTGTTTGGGCCCTTGGACGGTGAGGAGAGGAAGTAAAGGGGCAGGTGTTGTACCTTCTGTGGTTGCATGGGAAGGTGCCGTGGGAGGGGGTTGAGGTGTAGGGGGTGATGGAGGAGTGGACCAGGGTGTCCCAGAGGGAACTATCCCTGTGGAATGCCGCCGGGGTGGGGGGGGGCGGGGTGAAGGGAAGATGTGTTTGGTGATGGCATCATGCTGGAGTTGGCAGAAATGGCGAAGGATGATCCTTTGAATGCGGAGGCTGGTGGGGTGATAAGTGAGGACAAGGGGGACCCTATCATGGTTCTGGGAGGGAGAGGAAGATGTGAGGGTGGATGCGCGGGAGATGGGTCGGACATGGTTGAGGCCTCTGTCAACCATCGTGGGTGGAAAACCTCGGTTAAGGAAGAAGGAAGACATGTCAGAGGAACTGTTTTTGAAAGTGGCATCATTGGAACAGATGCGACGGTGGTGAAGGAACTGAGAGAATGGGATGGAGTCCTTACAGGAAGCAGGGTGTTAGGAGCTGTAGTCAAGGTAGCTGTGGGAGTCGGTAGGCCTGTAATGAATATTGGTGGACAGTCTATCACCAGAAATTGAGACAGAGGGGTCAAGGAAGGGAAGGGAAGTGTCAGAGATGGACCATGTGAAAATGATGGAGGGGTGGAAATTGGAAGCAAAATTAATAAATGTTTCCAGGTCCAGACGAGAGCATGAAGCAGCACCGAAGCAATCATCAATGTACCGGAGAAAGAGTTGTGGGAGGGGGCCGGAGTAGGACTGGAACAAGGAATGTTCCACATACCCCATAAAGAGACAGGCATAACTGGGGCCCATGCGGGTACCCATAGCCACACCTTTTATTTGGAGGAAGTGAGAGGAGTTTAAAGAGAAATTGTTCAGTGATTTTGAACAAATCCAGCAACTCGAGACTGGGCATCAATGAGGTGCTGTGGGCCATCAGCAGCAGCAGATTTGTACTCGAACACAATCTTTAACCTCATGGCCTGGCATGTTCCCCACTCTGCCATTACCACCAAGCCAGGGGATCAACAAAGAGTGCAGGGATTAATGAAAAGTGCAGGAGGGCATGCCAGGAGCAGCACCAGGCATACCTAAAAATGAGGTGTTAACCTGGTGAAGCTATAAAATAGGATTACTTGCATGCCAAACAGCATAAGCAGCAAGTGATGGACAGAGCTAAGAGATCCCACAACCAATGGATCAGATCTGAGCTCTGCAGTCCTGACACATCCAGTCGTGAATATTGGTGGACAATTAAACAACTCACTGGAGGTGGAGGCTCCAAAAATATCCCCATCCTCAATGATGGAGGACCCCAGCACATCAGTGCAAAAGATAAAGCTGATGCATTTGCTACAACCTTCAGCCAGAAGTGCCGAGTGGATGATTCATCTCAGCCTCCTCCGGAGGTCCCCAGCATCAAAGAAGCCAGTCTTCAGCCAATTCAGTTTACTCCGCATGATATTAAAAAATGGCTGAAGGCACTGGATACTGCAAAGGCTATGGACCCAGACAATATTCCAACAATAGTACTGAAGACTTATGCTCCCAGAACTTGCCGCACCCCTAGCCAAACTGTTCCAGTACAGCTACAACACTGGCATCTACCGGCTATGTGGAAAATTGCCCAGGTTTGTCCTGTACACAAAATGCAGGACAAATCCAACCTGGCCAATTACAGCCCCATCACCTACTCTCGATTGTCAGTAAAGTAATGGAAAGGTTCATCGACAGTGCTATCAAACGGCACTTGCTTAACAATAATCTGCTCACAAATGCCCAGGTGGGTTCCGCCAGGGCCACTTAGCTCCTGACCTCATTACAGCCTTGGTTCAAACATGGACAAAAAAGCTGAACTCCCGAGCTGAGGTAAGAGCAACTGCCCTTGATATCAAGGACGCATTTGACCGTGTGTGGCATCAAGGAGCCCTAACAAAACTAGAGTCAGTGGGAATCAGGGGGAAAATCTCCACTGGTTGGAATAATACCGAGAACAAAGGAAGATGGTTGTGGTTGTTGGAGGTCAGTTATCTCAGCTCCAGGGCATCACTACCGGAGTTCCTCAGGGTATTGTCCTCGACCCAACCATCTTCAGCTGCTTCGTCAATGATCTTCCTTCCATCATAAGGTCAGAAGTGGGAATGTGCGCTGATGATTGCACAATGTTCAGCACCATTCGCGGCTACTCATACTGAAGCAGCTCATGTCCAAATGCAGCAAGATCTGGACAATATCCAGGCTTGGGCTGACAAGTGACAAGCAACATTCACACCACATAAGTGCCAGGCAACTACCACCTCCAACAAGAGAGAATCTAACCATCATCCCTTGATGTTTGATGGCATTACCATCATTGAAACACCCACTACCAACATCCTGGGGGTTACCATTGACCAGAAACTGAACTGGACTAGCCATTCAAATGCTGTGGCTACAAAAGCAGGTCAGAGGCTAGGAATCCTGCGATGAGTAACTCACTTCCTGACTCCCCAAAGCCTGTCCACCAGCCACAAGGCACATGTCAAGAGTGTGATGGAATACTCCCCACTTGCCTGGATGAGTGCAACTCCAACAACACTCAAAAAGCTGGACACCATCCAGGACAAAGCAGCCTGCTTGATTGGCACCACATCCACAAACATTCATTCCCTCTACCACTAACGCACAGTGGCAGCAGTGTGTACCATCTACAAGATGCACTGCTGGAATTCACCAAGGCTCCCTAGACAGCACCTTTCAAGCCCACGACCATCTAGAAGGACAAGGGCAGCAGATAGATGGGAGCACCACCACCTGGAAGTTCCCCTCCAAGTCACTCACCATCCTGACTTGGAAATATATTGCCGTTCCTTCACTGTCGCTTGGTCAAAATCCTGGAACTCCCTCTCTAACAGTACTGTGGGTGTACCCACACCGCATGGACTGCAGTGGTTCAAGAAGGCAGCTCACCACCATCTTATCAAGGGCAACTAGGGATGGGCAGTAAATGCTGGCCCGGCCAGTGAAGCCCACATCCCACGAATGAATAAAAAAAAGCACCTTCCATGGTCATCAAGTCCTGAATTGGGACTTGATCACAGAGCAGAGGTAGGGATCACTGCGCCACAAGACCTCCTTGCTCCGACAACAGGAGACCCAAAAAACCTATTAAAGGACCTCATTAACAGACAGCAAGATACTACAAGTGTATAACCCAAGTGAAAAAGATTAACAGGAAAGTTTTCAGACAATTGGGCGTGAGTGATCAGTACAAATTTCCAGTTACCAAATGCTTGAGTTCCAACAATAATATTGACACCATTAGATAAATTGCATGGGTACAACAACCTTAATGGAATACAGTTTTTCTGGTAACTTTTCTTGGTTACACTTCACCTTTTATTTTGTATTGGACCTTAGATGAAATTCTTAAACAAGAGGTCAGCGGAACAGAATCGTGAAAGAAGAAAGGCGTGGTTCTCAAAACAACAACATTCATTGTACCTCAAAGTGTGCCAAGACATCCAACTGGAAGCTACTAAATCCAGCTGCACCTTTGAAAAGTCAATGTTAATGTAATGCTTGAGGTTGCAGAACAAACTAATCAAGCATAGTTTGCCTGATACACAACGGAAGACGGTGTATACTGGCAGCTTAATTTGCCATCATCCAACCCTAATTAACCAGAGTCCATGAGGTCCATAGGCATCTTTCTCTATTCAGTGTAATTCTGCATACCACTATCATTCCTTCCTCTGTCCAGTTTCTGATGTTGCCCACTCATTCAGACCTTCTCTGATCTGGCCTGTTCTTCCTTGACAATTCACCTTCGATTTGCCAACACTAGACCCTCAATCCACCTTTTCAAATAGTCACACTTTCTCAATTTCCACTTCTTTACTTCCCATGAGATGCTGGGACTCTAATTTTCCTGCAGACAAATTCATTGGTTCTTCGCTCTGCCAGCTGACTCTAAGGACCCTTCACCAAAGCCACATTTCAAAAGCTGTAATCCTATTCTCTTCATCCTTATTAGGGGTTTAGCTGTCACACTCATCCAGACCAGAGATTTTGCTTTTTTAAGTGCAGGCCAATGTTGGATGCCCTCCATATTTCATTCAGCTGCCATGGCTTCTACCAGTCAGAGTCAACTTGCCAACCAATCAGCACTTTCCTCATATAGTATAAATTGTTGTTTTCCCCTTTACATTTGGTATTCTTGGAAAGTGTCCTGATGAGTACAAGACAAAAAGCTTTGACATATCTCTTTTTTCAGCAATACTTGAGGATTATGTGCAGTTGACCCACAAATTGCCACATGCTCATGATAGACCATGAGATATCTTTGTACATAACTAAACAGTTAGTTGACTCCTCCACGCTTACTGTCAGATCTAATAGAGTGCTTGGCACATCCTTTGATGACTGCATAAAATGTTTGTTCTCATTTAATGCCAATCTTGTAAAAGGCATTTTTGTAAATTTTGAATCTCAAAATGTTGCAGCATAGGATTAATTCAATCTGACCTTCAATCAGCATGTTCCTGTACCTCAATTTCCTCCTGCTCATTTATGCCAGCATTTGCCTGGTAATACCCCTTGAAACCTGTTACCTAAATGGTTGGATGCAGTTGTACAGCATTCTTCTGCTAGAGAAGCATAATAATGAGGGGTGCTGTGAGGCTGTCACTTCTTCTGCAGCATGAGAATCAGGCAATGCTTCTTGTGTCACATCTGTAGTGTCATCTGTGGAGCCAATTTTGATTAATTGGTAGCATCCTTGTCTGAGTTAGAAGATTGTGGTTAAATATCCCTCTACAGGGCTCCAGCACTTAATCTAGGCAGATTGTTTAGCACAGTACATTGGGAGTATTGCATTATTGGAGGTGCTCTTGTTCGGATAGGATATTAAACAATCTGTTTTGTCAGCTGGATGTTAAAGCCTGCATCACACTATTCAGAGAAGAGCAGGAAGTTCTGGACATATTTTTAAGTCAACACTAACAAAATTGGATTGAGTAGCAATTCATTTGCTTGCTGTTTGTGAGACCGGCCCTGGCAGGTAAAAAAAAAATTTGGCCCTTCAAGAGTACCTCAGCATGGAAGTGACCAAGGTTAGCAAGCTGCCAGTCTTCTGTTTGGGCTACACTTCACTTTACAAGACCTTCCCTTCAACTTTAAATCATCAAATCCATTCACCAAACCACAGACCTGCCACATAGGAGACCGGAAACCATAAATCAGAAACTGAATTTACTGTAATCTCTAAAAGTGCACTATCTTTATCTGTATCCAATCTTTATGTGTGTGTGTTTGTGCGTGAGACCAAGGGTTCTCAATAACTCTATTTATGAAGCCCAAGATCCAATACGCTTTGTTAACAAATCTCTCGATATGACCTGCCACCTTCAAATATCTATGCACACGCAGTGCCAGATTCCTCTTGCTATGACCTCCATAGAGACCAATAACTTTTTTTTTAAAAGCTTTGAGCTTTTTTTGTGGGCATCACCATCTTGCCAGCATTAATTACCCTTGAGAAGGTGGTAGTGAGTGGCTTGCCTAGGCCACTTAAGAGTTACTGTGGGTTTGGAGTCATATGTAGGCTAGGCAAGGATAGCAGATTACCTTCCCTAAAGGGCATTAATGAACCAGATGGGTTTTTATGACAATGGCTTCATGGTTATCATTTGACTTTTAATTCCAGATTTCTTTTGAATTCAAATTTCACCATTTGCCATGGTGGAGTTTGAACCTGGGTCCCCAGAGGTAGGGCCTATGGAATTACTAGTCCAGTGGCAATACCACTACACCACCACTTCTCTTCCAGTTGATGGCTGAATGGATGACATGACAAAATTTCATGTTTTAAGACAGGTAAACAGATTAAATACGCTATCGATTAAATACTATTTTTGTAGGCTATTTATACTTTAATCTACAGAACAGAACTTTCCCCTTTTATTTCTAACACAACCATAAAACCCACTTCATTGTCCCTTAAGCTGTCACTCAATTTTTCCAGACCCCATCCAAAGTAATTCTTAGCTCCCAAGGGTTTACTTCCATTCCTTTCCTTTCCCAGTCTGGTCATTTTTAATCCCAGAATTGTCTTTCACATTGAGGGTTTTTCCTGAAGATTTTCCTTCTAGTGCTAGCAAGGAAAATCTTCCAACCTCATTTCAAAATCTCACAAGTTTGATCTTTTCAGTGTGAACGCAAGCTCCTACCTGTATTTCTGCATGGTGAACCATAGAGACTTTTGGCCTCGAACAACTCCGTCTATTCCCGATCCTGGCAGATTGACCTGTCTGTAAGTTTTCAGGTCTATCTTAGAAACCCTTCCCCTCTCAAAGCCCATCTCCTTAGCAATGTGAATCACATGGGCCCTGTATCCAGGTAGAAATGCTGATCACCTATCTTTGAGATCCCAACTCTCTTTTGTTTTAGAAGTAACTGGACAGTTTAAAGCATAACTGTTAACAACCTGACATTCTCAACACCTTCCTGGGACTTTGGAGACTAACAGTCTAACAGTTGTAAACACAGATGCTGCTACGGTTGTCTCCAAGTGTGAACACCATACTCCTTCTTTCCAGCAAAATAATCCAGACCTCCCTTTATTCTTTACCAGCCACATACAGGCCTGTTGTTAGGCAGACTTCAGGACAGGTCACATGGCCCCCTTCATTTAACCCTACTGTAGAGACATAGGTCCCAATTTTGTTGAGTCATGGAGACTTTGCAAACCTTCCAAAATTGTGGGCACGATTCAGACCTGAAAGTCCCGCCCCCGTTTTCAAAAGATCCCATTTTTGCGAGTAGGGGAAAAGGGGAGGACATGACTCACACATGAGGGAAATCTGAACTCAGCAGCGCCATTTTAACTCAGTGCTGAGTTCAAAAGGACACCATTTTGACTGTAGAAAGGTGTGGGATTAGCAAATTTTTACAGTAGATATAAATGCTCATGAAGGGTGGAGAAGGTCTGTAGAACTGTCAAGCTGTAAAGTTATTTAAATCCCCAGCCCTTTAAAGATTGAAAGAAACAACCTGCCTTTGTCAGTAAGAGGTAAAATAAACTCAAGCTGTTCTTAAAATCCTCAGTTCTTTATGAAAACAAAAAAAGTCTTCCTATGTCTGTAAGGGGTTTAAAAAACCTCTATTCTAGTGGTTAAAATGGCTGTTTGTTGATGCTTCCCCAAGGAATATCATCATGTCATTGCTAATACTTGGCTGCTTTCCACAACCTATAATTATCTCAGCAGGGACCCTAGGTTCATGGTTTGATTGACAGCTCAAAGAGGTTATTAGATGATTAGTTATCTCTGATGTGGGGTTAAAATACCAATCTGTTTTTATAAAAAATTAAGTACTTCAATGGATTAAAAAATTTTGAATAGGCTTGTATGAAAGGCATTTCTTTTTAATATAATGAAGGTTATAATGGAGATTTAGATCTTTATTTTATTTAATCTCACCATGGCTCCTGAGGCATGTCCATGGTGATTATTGGATGAGTTGGCATAGAGGAAAAAGAGTGGTGGGTGGATTGGCATGAGTTGGCATTGGGGGCTATAAGAGGCTATGGGGTAGGCAGAGGCATGTGTTGACATGTAGGATATGAGGGTCCATGGAGGTGGGTGGGGGCATGAGTTGATATTGAGGGTATGAGGGCCCATGGGGTTGGGTGGAGGATGAGCTGGCATAAAGGGTATGATGGGCCATTGGTGGTGGTTGGGGTCATGTGTTGGCATGGATGGGAAATGGGGAGTGGTTGGAGGTGAGAGGGTGTGGATGATGAGGGCTATAGGGCCTAAAATATGGGCAAACAACTGGGACAAGGTCCCACAGAAGTAAAGTTGACCTTTTAAACAGCCTGCCTCAGCATTCGGCCGCACACTGTGGCCACCTCCAATCTGCGTCCAGAGGCAATGGGCCTGACTGTATCCTGCAACAACAACCGCTCCCTGGGACGAAAACCCTGCCATTCAGAGGAGTTTCTCCTGAGGCGAGTGCAACAAACTGGGAAATTTCTTGACTCGTGCTACCCACCTCAGGAGCGAAAATCCGGGACACAGTCCCAAAACATAACAACCTTATAAAGCCTCATATTTATAACACTCGGGGGAGAATGGTCCCCATGATGAGTGGGCTGAGTGGGTGCGGGCGTAGGTAGGCACAGACCTGATCGCCGCCCGCGATCAGGTCTGCGCTGCCATTTTATGTGGGTGGGCCAAGTAAGGCCCAGCATATTTCTCGACTCCTGAGGATAGCAGGAGTGGGTGGGCAGCAGAGGGAGTGCACTGACTGCCGGGTCCAATGGCGACCCAGCGGCCTGTTTAAATGAAGGCCTGGCAGTCTTTGCAAGGTTGCTCACAAATGGCCGGTAGAAGGGCTCACCAGAGGGCTTCTGGTGAGCAGGCAAGTCCAGAGGATAGGGCAGCGGAGCAGGCCAGTTTGGAGGATAGGGCAGTGGGACAGTGTGCCCTGCGGTTTTCAGGTGAGTACCTAGCTGCCCTCCTGGAGGAGGTGGCAGCACGGTGGGAGGTCCTGCTTCCGAGATACGGGAGGCGGAGTCTTCCCCACCTGACCAAACATTCGTGGGAGGAGGTGGCCGAGAGTGTGAGCTCCCATGATGTGGTGCAGCGCACGTGGGTCCAGTGCCGCAAAAGATTCAACGAGCTCTTGCGCTTGGGAAGGGTGAGTACCATGTTGAATGAGGTTACTTAATGCAGCCGTTGCCCTTTCCCCACAAACTGCCCATCAGCAACTCTGAGTGCAGTTACAGCATTGAATCCTTCACGGCATGTATCCCTCGTTGGGTGGGCCAGCAGATATTGCCCATGCCTAGTTCACCCTGAGAAGGTTGAGCTAAGATGGGTTCTGCACCCACGGCATGTGTGACACTAACACCCAGAGTATAGAATCGGGGGGAAACTCAAGGATCTGCACCTAGGCGCAATGCTGGAACTGGAAAGCATATCAAAGTCAGGGTGCTAACATGCTGAGAGGGGAGCTACCAGGTGGCGGGGCACCCATCCATCTGCTGGTCTTTGCGCTCCATGTGCTTGTGCCTCCTTGCTTAGCAAAGTAACGCCTTGTGGTGCCACATGTGATGGAGGCAGCATTTGGGCAAGAGTGGGTCAACCCACTCTTGAGTATGCTGCAGCTGCAGGGTAATGAAGAACTGGAGTTCTGCAATGTCCCACTCTGGTTGGGGTGGCAGGGATGCAATGGGAATCCAGGTACAGGGTGGACTAATCAATGCTCTTCTCTCCTTTTCAGGAGAAGACTGCACACAATTCCGCCGAGCGGATGTGGACTGGCGGAGGCCAGGCCCAGTTAGCCATCTTGACTCCTTTTGTACAGCAGGCCATGGATCTGGAGAGGCACCATGTGCCCAGGTCCACCGGTGGCGGTGAGGCTGGGTGCCACGGGGAGGTATGTTTGCTGAGCACTGAGGTCACCATGTGTGTCCCAGCAGCCATGGCACTGCTGAATGTTCAGTGATTGTAGTTTGCAACATGGGTTGACCATTGAGGTAACTCATTGTAAAATGATGCGCGGTGACGTCGGGCGAGCGTCCTGATGTCACCGCACGCCATCGCGATATTTAGGTGGGCAGGCGTGCGATGTTCTCGTATGCACTCCCACCATTAATTAATCAGTTACTTAAGGCCTTTGAGGCAGCAATAGTCTGCAATTTTTCTGAGCCCATGCGATCTTCAAGACTTCGCATGGGCGCAACGGGCAGGCGGGTAGGAGACATTTGTATAAACCTCATCCACGGGCGGGATAAGAAGGGTGAGTGGGGCCGTGAATGGTATCTGTTAGATAGTTAATTGTGTGAGCAGGAATACTTCAAAACTCATAACAGCTGCTTGGACAGGAGTAACAGCCTTCAGGCCAGCACTCTACTGTGAAGATCATTTTTGGGGCTTGCAGATTTCAGGAAGCCTTCCCTTAGCCTGGAAATTGGAGTTGTGCTCTCCACTGGATGCACCTCCTCTGAGGAAGGAGGGAGGGCCAGAAGGGGAAGGAGGCCAGGAATGCACATTTAGCCTCCATGGGAGCCACCTTTGGGAGGAGAGGCGCAGGCACAAGGCGCGCAGGGCCAAGGCAGAAGGGGCCGCAGAAGACACCATTATCCTGTTGCCAGGGTATACAGGCGGAGAAGCAGCTACCTCAATATGTCTGAGGTGCAGTGCTGAAAGAGGCTCCTTCTCACAAGGGAGACAGTCACCTCCATCTGTCAGATGATTGGCCCTGAGATCTGCGCAAACTGTGTGGGTGGGCACCCAATGCCAGTGGCGCTGAAGGTGACAGCTGCCCTCAACTTCTATGCCTCTGGCTGTTTCCAGGGTTCAGTGGGTCATTTTTGTGGAGTCTCCCAGATCAGCTGTCCACACTTTTGTCAAGCAGGTGACAGACACTCTGTTCAGGGGTGCATTGACCTTCATGCTGTACCGCTGGGAAGAGGCCAGCCAGACAGAGTGAGCCAGAGGATTCTGCAAGTCTGTTGCAAGGTACCCAGGCAGCTCCCACGACGCTTACATCCTCAGACACTCCCAGGTGCCAGGACTCTTCAGTGCTCCAGCCCGGCTGGATGGATGGCTGCTGGGTGACAAGGGCTATCCCCTCAAAAGGTGGCTCATGACGCGTCTCCACCATCCAAGAACAGAAGCTGAGCAACGCTACAATAGGAGCCATGGCTCCATAGGGCTGTGGTGGAGAGAACCATCGGTCTTCTCAAGATGCGCTTCCGATGCCTGGACCGTTCAGGGGGTGCACTCCAACACCCCCTAGATCGCAGTGTCGCTGTTGGTGGTTGCATGCTGTGCTCTCTACAATCTGGCACTGGAAAAGGGCGATGCAGTGGACGAGGAACTTGTAGACGCAGTTGCTCCAGATGCACACGATGAATCCGGCAGTGAGTCCGAGGATGAGCACGCAGAGGAGAACGCTGAGGGGGTAGACGCTGATCCAGGCATTTTCCAAGGAGGCAGGGACACCTGGGAGGCTTTAATCCAAAGAACCTTCAGCTAGCCCACCACATATGGACCTTCAACACAAGCCAGGGCTGTAGGTTCCGTACTCGATACCTGAGTGCTAAATTTGCCTGGTTAGGAACATTAACTAAGGGCCTTGTCAATAAAGCTCAATGACAAACAAGTCACTCATAACATCATGGGTTCCCGTCCACCTGCAGAAGTAAGGAATCACCCTGAGCCATGTTCACATATCAAAATTTAATGAGATTACAAAATTAACTTCAGAAACCAAAAAAAAAGGTGTTGCACATCACACCAAGCCTTCAATGAACTACTGTGGGCCAACATAAAAGCACCTGTGAGAAACCCATGGTGTGCCTTAGATACTTTAAGTTTACGCTTACGGCTGCTACGTCTAGGTGCACCTCCATTGCCGGCACTGGCATCTGAGACAGCCTGCTCACTATGCTGTCCTGTTGGCCTCGATAACCTTGGTGGGCATCCTTTGGCCTGTGGTGCCTGTCCTGGCCCCGCCTGGGAGGGAGCTGCCAGTTTCATGGCTGGCATCTCCCCAGTTGCCGCAGCGTCATCGGATATCACAGTCACTGGCAGAGGGGCGGAGGAGCAGCTGCCCTCATCCAGAGCGCCCTGTGAGGAGCTCACAAAGACGATAGGCAGCTACTGCGCCGAAATGAGTTCACTTTGGATCTCCCTGCTCACCATGGATGGATGGGCACCGAGCAGGGATACCTGGTGCCCAAGCCATACTATACAGGCACTGACCAGCTGAGGTCAATGCTGATGTGAGGGATTTCTGGTCTGAGCGCATCCCCAAGAAGCCTCTCCACGAGAGTCGCCACTCTCTCCATGGAGGAAGCATGGCGCTCAGCCTTGAGGCTCATTGTTTCGGCGATGGTCCACGTGGACTCCTCCAGCACGAAGACCACGTCACACATTGCCTCATGTATCTCTGCCAGATCCTCCCGCACACCCTGCTGCACTTACAGCATTTGATGCCTCACGGACGACTCCAGGGGCACATCACCAGCAACCAACCCAGTATGTGCCTGGTACCCTGAAGTCCTCTGACTGCCAGCGCCCTGGGCACTCCCTGTCCCTGCTAGCTCCTCCAGCAACTGTGAAGTGCCCTCACCGCTGTGTCCTGGGACACTAGCTGAAGATCTAAATCGCACCAAGGTGCTAGTATCAGCGCTGGTGCCTGCCTGGCAGAGATGGTGTGACGCTGGTGAGCCTATTTCCTCTGGGCCCTCAGGTGTCAGAGGTGGCCCCTCTGCCTCCTCCTCCTGGCCCTGCTCCAGTGATGCTGAAAGGAAGAACAAGGACATTTGATTAGTTACAGTGCAAACAATATCAATTTTCATGCCGGTCCCCCGGATCATTATGCGCTCATCCTTCCATAATCAATGGGAAACCCATGTTGCACACTTCAATCACTGAGCATTCAGCAGTGGCACGGCTGCTGGGACACACATGGTGATCTCAGTGCACGGCAAACATACCTCCCCGAGGTACCCTAGCCTCACCAGCACCGTTAGACCTGGGGGCATGGCGCCTCTCCAGATCCATGGCCAGCTGCTCAAAGGTGTCAGAATCATCAACTGAGCCTGTCCCCCACCAGTCTGCATCCACTCTGTGGAATTGTGTGCAGTCTTCTCCTGAAAAGGAGAGAGGAGTATTGATTAGTCCACCCTGTACCTGGATTCCCATCACATCCCTGCCAACCCAACCAGAGTGGGACTTTGAAGGACTCCAGTTCTTCATTACCCCGTAGCTGCCGCACGCTCATGCAAAGAAGCCAGGGCTGACCCCCCCTTGCCCAAATACTGACTCCTTCACATGTGGCACCACAAGGTGTAACTTTGCTAAGCAAGGAGGCACAAGCACGTGGAGCGCAAATACCAGCAGATGGATTGGTGCCCCGTCACCTGGTAGCTCCCCTCCCAGCATGTTAGCACCCTGACTTTGACATGCTTCCAAGTTCCAGTACTCTGCCTAGGTGCAGATCCTTGAGTTTCACCCCCATTCTACACTCTGGGTGTCAGTGTCACACAAGCTGCGGATGCAGAGCCCATCCTAGCTCAACCCTCTCAGGGTGAACTAGACTTGTGCAATATCTGTTGGCACACCCAGCGAGGGATAGAAGCCATGAAGGATTCATTGCCGTTACTGTACTCAAAGTTGGGGGATGTTGGAGCAGGGGGGCGCTGCTGGGGGGGAAGGGTGACGGCTGCATTAAGCGACCTCAGCCAACATGGTACTCACCCTTCCCGAGCGCAGGAAGTCATTGAATCTTTTGTGGCACTGGGCCCATCTGCGTCGCACCACATCATGGGAGCTCACACTCTCGGCCACCTCCTCCCACGCACGTTTGGTCAGGTGGGGAGGCCTCCACCTCCCATCCCTCAGAATCAGGATCTCCTGCCGCGCTGCCACCTCCTCCAGGAGATCAGCTAGGCACTCATCTGAGAACCGAGGGGCACACTGCCCCGCTGTCCTACCTTCCAGCCTGCCCTGCCCCGCTGGCATTCCCTCCAGCCTGCCCTGCCCCGCTGGCATTCCCTCCGGCCAGGCCTGCCCCGCTGGCCTACCCTCCGGCCATGCGTGCTGCACGGTAGCCCTCTGCTGTGCTCTTCTGCCGGCCATTGTGAGCAGCCTTGCAAAGGCTGCCAGGCTTTCATTTAAACAGGCTGCCAGGTCGCCATTAGACCCGACGGTCTGTGCGCGCCCACTGCTGCCCGCCCACTCCCGCTATCCTCAGGAGTCACGAAATACGCAGAGCGAGCCTTAATTGGCCCGCCTGTGTTAAATGACAGTGCGGATCCGATCACGGGTCTGCGCCTGTTCCCGCACTGCCCACCCAACATGGGGAAAATTGTCCCCATGGAGTTTCTTCCACATATGCTCCTGTGACTTTAAATGTTTATTGCTTTTGTATATAAGAAATTTGTTGCGCACAGTCCTGGATATAATGGTGATGATGCATCCTGGGGAGTATCAAATGGGACGCTCAATGCCAGCTTGAAATTTAGCCTTAGTCCTCCTCTAAATAATCTGCCAGTGTGTACCACATCTTCAAAAGCACCTTGGCCTTCTGCAGGATTGAGTTTTGAGCTGCCTCCCTCGCCAGCAACAGCCTCAGCCAGGTGCCAGATAGAGAATAGTAAGCCAATGGTAATTGACAGCAGTCCTCAGAAGCATTATGAAGCCAAGAGGCGTATTCCTTCTGTGGTGGCCACCACATCCAAGGTCACATCCACAGCAGCGAAACTTGATTGCAGCAGGACGATACCTGCTCCTCTCAAGATAGGCCAATTTCCCAGAAGGGCTAAAAAAAAGGCATTCAGTGTCTCAATAACTTATACAAGAGGCCAAGTGTTTGCTTCAGGTGACTGCTTTGCTGTCTGAAAAATGGACCATCCCAATATCAGGTTGGTTATCTTTCAAATATCTTACGAGTGCAGCGCACTGGTCACTAAAATTGGCTATTGATGTGCCTTTTTACAAGTGTGAAATAGCTGCAATGACATCCAATTTCTAGGCCAAGGTTTCCCTTCTGCGCTTAATAAAACAAATCACTTTTTCACCTTTTATTCATGCTTGTCAAAAATTGTAACTGCCTAATAAAGTCTGTTTAACTTTTTTTAGTTCAATCTTTTGAAATTTAGTGCAGTACTCAAATCTAATTTTTCACCAGAATTCGCTAAAAAGTCATTTCCAGTTGTTGCTTATCATGAATAGAAAAATTGGATAAGATCCCTTCCTGTCAAAAGCAAGTTTCTGCTGTTGTCATGTGAGTGGGGAAGAAAAGTTTGTATGCCAATATTTCCATTTAGAGTCGCTCTCCAAGAAAAATAATATGCAGAACAGAAACCAATTTTGAAATGTGCAGGATATCTAATTTTCGGGTCAAGGGGACAAGATATTCACCTGGTGGGTGAGGAATGGTAATAGATAACACCAGTGCTAAATCTACATATCAATCACGTCAGCACCAGAGAACAGACACATGCTTAATCAATATCACAAGAAATTAGGCACATACCCCAGCAGGGATCAAACATTTATGCACCTCAGTATTACCAGAGATCAAACACACATTCACCACAGAACTAGCAGGATAAGATGCATTTCAAACTTTATTCAGAACCTTGAAGCAAGAATTTTGTAAAATTAATTTGAAAGTGAACTATAAGATATGAATAATGTTTTTATATTGCCTTTCATATCTTTCACAATATTTTTTTAATTAATCTCAAATCATCAAATTTAGGAACATGGAAAAAGAAGCAGGCCATTTAGCCTCCTTCAGCTTCTTTTGCCACTCAATTAGATAATGCCTGATCTGTAATTCAACTCCATTAACCTGCCTTTGATCTGTATCTCTTGATACATTTACTTGATAAAATTCTGTCCATCACAGCTTCAAAATTTTAATTAATGCAGCATTCTTTATCTTTTGGGAGAGAGAATTTCAGATTTACACTACCTTTGGATTAAAATGTGCTTCTTGATTTCATTCCTGAATGGCCTAGCTCTGATTTTAGGATTGTGCACCCCCCCACCTTCATCCATTCTGGATCCCCTCACTAGGTAAAATAGCTACTCTGTCTCTATTCTATTGCATTCTGGGAGAATGCAGCTATAAATATGGAGTTAAAAGGGAATCCTGTTATAAATACAGAGTTATAAGATTAAAAGAGTGATTCTTCTATGAAGTAGGGATTAAAAATTAAAAGCATATTTCATTGGCTGGACAAAAGTTCAGACGTTTATAAATATGCGTGGTCATAATTGTGTGGACACCAACATCCTGTGGCATATGATATGCATATTCTCTAACACAAGGCAGTTCCTGAAAAAACAAGAACTGGCCTCTACATCACCCCAGCAAAGCATTGATAAATTGTAGGCTACCATAATCTCACAATGGATACCTTTAAGGATTCCCTTAAATCGCTTGTCAATTGAATCCTGGTAACTGAGTGTAGCAGGAAAGTGACCACCATTTTCACCTCTCAGTACCCAGTTTGCTCGAAGGATGTTGACTAAAACAAAGGATGTTGTCCAGCGTGTATGCTCAACATGCTTCCTGATGGTTCAGCCCTTTTATGGTATAAACATTGGAACCACACAGTAGGGGCTAAATTTTACGTTCGGCGGGCAGGCGGCACCCGACCCAATCAAGTGTAAAATCACGCGAGAAGATGTAATCCCAACATCATTTCACACTCATGTGCGCATATGGCCACAAACAATTAAGAGGACAATTTAAGCCTATTAACGGCTCAATTTACTCTGATTTTTCGTTGCCCGTCCAACTTTACATATGGACGGAAGGGCAAATTGGACAAGTGGCTTTTGCATTTTTCATCAAACCTTATTCAAGGGCGGGATGAAATTTCCATGATGAAATAAAATAAACATAAATTTCTGTGGACAGCATTTTTATCAGCTGTATTTTCAGGTGATTGATCATGATGCATGGAGACTTTTCTTCAGCTTTTAACACATTTATTTCAACATTTTCAGGTCTCCAACTCCCTGAGGCAGCTGCTTGCTTTCAGGGAGCTTTCTCACAGTGCTCACCAATGCACACGGAAACATCATCGCCCACCCTCTTCCCGCCCCCACCCCAGCAGCGCTGAGCATTTCAGCATGCGTTTCATTAATTGGCCAGCCAGCATGAAATCGCGGCCTGGGGTCAATCACAGTCGGTGGTCCGTTTCCTGACTGCTCCAGGGCCCGCCGATCAGTTGCACCCGCCAAAGGTAAAATTCAGGACTAAGATTTTTAGATTTGCTGGATTCACTCCAGCGCCTCTCAAGGTAAAGGTATAGCTGCTGCAGTGTAGCGACAATAGTTCTGCCCTTAATTGGGATAGAGGTATCTCGCTAGACTCTGTAACATTCTACTCATGAAGTTAAGGTAAGGACTGCTTTAAATATTGATGGATATCTTAAATATCTCTCTGTAACATTATTTAAACCCGGATTCTCTAATAGAAACAAGATTATACTTTCTTTTCCTGGAACTAGAACTATCAACATTGCAATTACCATCAAATGTGAATTGCATGTTCGGTTCTTTAATAAATTTTTATATAATTTGAAATATATTGTCTTATATAGTCTTCTGTATTCAAACTCATCTCCGTACACTGTTCAGTGGAGAAGTATATTATTGAGGAGAGATACCCAGATACCTACAATATCTGGGTTGCTATAATCTGGCTAAAACCTGTTAGAAAAGGCTATCTGGAGGATGGTAATATTCTCTGGTGGTTCCTTTCCTTCAGAAAGAGTTATATCAGTTCTTCAGGCCCATTTAAGTGTCTGTGAGGCCTGACTTTCAAACCTTAAAGAGAGTGATTATCCGAGGAGTACGTGTGATCTGGAATAGTCCCGGAAAGGAGCAAGGATCTCATCCACTTCAGCATCCTTTTATCTTTTTAAACAATTCAGTGAGATCACCCCTCAATCTCTCAACTCAAGAGAATGCAAGATAAGTTTTTGTTTCAAATTAACACTTTAATTTAACCCTTTAATTTAACCATTTGAGCCCTGGTATAATTTTGGTGAATCTGCATTGCAATTATATCCATCTTGAGTTGTGGTACCTAAAACTAAATGCATTACTCCAGTCTGACAAATAATTTGTAGAACTGAAATATAACTTCCTCCCCTTAGTATCCCAGCCCTCTTGTGATAAAGACCAATCTGATTACTTTTTATATCTCTGCTCTAGCCTTTTGTGACCTGTTGTAACCTCCACAGTTCTTAGTCTCTTGCCTTTTAGAAAATATTCTGATTTGATATTCTTCCTGCTCCTATGTACACAGTGTTTTGTTCCTCCTAACTTAGTGCCGCCTGCAACTTTTGATATATAGCTTTATATTCTGTCATCCAAGTCATTAATATATATGATGAAAATCTGAAGTCCCAGTACTGGTCCTTGAGAAATGCCTCTTGTCATATCTTGTCAATCAGAGGGCACATTTTGTTGTACAAAATCTATAGTAGTCTACGAGTACAAATGAACTATAGAAGGAGTTGCAAAGTAAATGAAATAATAGCCTAGAACTGTGCTTCCCAAACTATTTTCCAATGCGACCCAATTAAACATTTGAAAATTAGAGTGACCTCAGATGCCAAAACAAACTGCAATAAAGCAGCATAGCATCAAAAAGTACATAATAATTAAAGTGTGAGTATAATGGATCAACATATAATACATCATATAAATGAAAATCTGTGTTTTTAAAGTACTTTGTAAAAATGTTATTACTTTATGTACTCACCAATCCATTACTTCATCTGAGCTACTCCAGCACCTTGGCCTAGAAGCAGCAGATACTAGTGATGTTCACATTTGCACTCAGCATTACTGATCTACAGCAACTTCAGACCAAGGTTCCCTGAAGGCCATCTTGACATCATTGATTTTAATATGAGACTAGTCAAATAAATTTTGAATTTGCTACTGAGGATTTCAATTGACACAAAATAATATTCATAGTCCCAGAGGCTACAGCTGCAATGTGGATTTGGCTAGACATATTGCAGCTTTAAAATGTATATGATTTAATTCACAAGGTAAGTTACCTGAGTGTGGAGCCGTGCTCTCCCAAAACTGAGGCTGGGCTTTATAAGGAAAGCTGAGTGCTCCTGAACAGGAGTAGAACATGAAGTGTGATATTTACTGGCCACTAAAGTTTTAGCCAAGAACTCCATATTCTCTGGTGACAGAATATTCAGAGAAGTCCCCTTCCCCCCCACCAGCTCCACACACGTTGCAATCAGTCTCTAACACCCGCACATGTACACCGTAATTAGCCCCTCTACCCCCTGCCCTACGCACACTGTGATCAGCATCTCTCCCCGACACACACTGTAATCACCCTTCATCTCCCCCGAACAAACTGTAATCAGCGCCTACTCTACCTCCCCAACACACACAACTGTAATCAGCCTCTCTTCCTCCCATACACTGTAATCAGCTCCTCTCCCCTCAACCCTGTTCCCCCTACCCTCCGCCACACGCACACACACACACGCACACACGCTACTCTGTAATTAGCCACTGTCTCCCCATACACACAGGTCAGCCAGCCAGTGGTAGCGAGCAGGAGGCATTGCAGTTCTGACAGCCTGAGCCAGTGTGTGGCCATTTTTAAATGTTCTTGAGAAGAAGAAAAGAATCCCAAGTCCAAGAGATGAATAGGGCAAAGGCAGAGCCGGATGCCACCAGGGCCTTGGTGCAGGGCACAGACTTGGAAAGGGGGAACTCGTGACTCCCTCCATTGTTCCTGTGACCCCAATTGAGGTTGCAACCCACAGTTTTGGAAGAGCTGTCCTGGAAATTTCTTAACACAATGCCCATTTTACAGGCACTGGTGGTGTGCTGGTATACATTTTGCACCAGAATTGTGCCATCACTTATCAGTAGCACAATGAATATCGCACAGCAGGATTTACTATATCTTTCCCACTGCCGCTCCAGTCTCCACCATTTTGGAGAAGCTTTGAAATGGGCAGTCAAGGTTCCTACTAGAAGCAGGCGGATGTTTCCTTAGAAAATGTGAAGTGAGGTCCTGTGACATCAGAAGAACTCCAAGGCAATTTTGAAGCACTAACTTGCACATGCCCCGTTCATTGCTACTTGTCAATCACTGGCCTAACTGACCTAAAGGGAAAATTGTCATTTAAAGTTTTATACTACTGCTGAAGCTCAACTTCGCCCCATTCTGTCCTTGTTTATAAGTTTCTACTATGTGAGGAGCTAGTTAAACCTAACACTTACTGTAAAATGTTGTGTTATGTCACTGTTACTATTTTCTTGTTCTTGAGGGGCAAATTTTCTCATATCCACTCCCATTGGGTAAGTGTTTCAAGTCTCTATACTTACCCACTGGAATCAGTACGAGGATGAACTGATTTCTGGTTGGGCCTCAGTTCAATATGTAGGGCAGGCTGCCAGGGCTGAATGAGTGCTGACAGGCAACATGCCCATCATGGATTGGACAGGAATTCCAGCAGAAATGAACCAAAGTTGGAAGGAGGGAGGTAATCCTAGGAAAGGGAAAGGAAAGTCTGACGGTAGGTGGGAAGATTTCTGTGGTGCTTTATAGCTGGATTTTAATTTAAGTTTGAACTGTCTATAGCTGTCCTTCTTTACAGTCTACTCAGCCACTTGATACTCCGTTACATTTACTCTTTAATAAATTTGTCCAGCAGTCAAAAGTATATTGCAGTGTTATTCTTTTATCTTCTAAAGACAGGAAAGATACACGAAGGGAGGTACAACCAGTAGCTGACTGCTGAAAAGAATCTCTACATGCTACAAATTTGACCAGCCATCTGGTAAAAAAAACATTCTTTCTTGGGCATGTGGAACTAGAGCTCAGCTACAAGAGTTATCTAAACAATTAAATGAAAATATCCAGGTTTAAAGAAAAAGGGTAAATATCCTGAAATTGTAGAACTTATGCCCTCTTGTTTTGTGTTCATGATTCAAGTTAAGTAAGTGGCTTGCTCATCTCAACTTTATTTGTACTTTTCAGCTTCTGAAAGAATTTTATTGTCTCTTCCTTCGGGCTTATTTTCTCCATTTGAACATAGTTGTATGCCCTTCAAGGCCAGTATAAGAGTTTCTGCTGCCCTAGATGAACTTGCAGCCTGGCACCACCCCCCCAGCCACCCCACAATAAAAATATTTTGGAAAATGTGTCCTTTAAAGTGGTCCCACTCACAACAACTAAAAAATAAAATTCCCAAACTCATGTGCAGTTCCACAGCCTGCCCTGCCCTGCCCTCAGTTAGGTAACTGGCAACTGGCAACATCATTCCCCGCACATGATGCCGGACAATTGGGGATGAAATTAACTGTGTTACGACAGCAGACTAATGGTACCAACTACCTATGGGCAGTTTGAACATTTTAAGGAGGACCCGTGTGTTTTTTTAAAAAAAGAAATACAAGACACTGAGCAAAAGATGGCTGATAATGTAAAGTGACCACATTGTGGAAAATTCCTATGTGGATTATACTTGACCGATTGGTCCTGAGAGGACATGGAATGAAAGGCGTCAAGGCTTCCTTCAAACATACACATTTGAAAGGGAGAAAAGAAAGATGCAAAAGGCTGAACTTCAATATCTTATGGTTGTGGACACAAAAGACTGGTTTGCACATCTCCACAGACATCTGAAATCCATATCCTATTGATATATATCTCAGAATGTGTAAATGGTCTGAGGTGAAAAGAACATGGACTCTGGGTGCAAGTCATAGTTTTTTCCCATTCCAGAATACACAGGGAAAAATCAGTTAAAAAGCTGGTGTGCTGGTGTGTGACTGCAAGTGACAGCAAGCAGAAGAACAAGTCAGTCACCCCATGCAGTTTGCAGGCAAAGAATCTCTCTCTCTCTCTCTGTTGCTGGAGGCAAAGCTCAGCAGAAGCCA
This sequence comes from Cetorhinus maximus, assembly GCF_964194155.1. Taxonomy (NCBI): domain Eukaryota; kingdom Metazoa; phylum Chordata; class Chondrichthyes; order Lamniformes; family Cetorhinidae; genus Cetorhinus; species Cetorhinus maximus. The sequence continues at coordinate 123,412,721 of NC_135880.1, read as the reverse complement.
CATGCTAAAGGAAAGAGGACAGACTTTCAGCCACCCTGCAGAACTATGTGTCTCCAAACTAACTGCAAAACTGCCAAAGTCAGCTCTACCACAATCACCCAAATTAACAGCTACCATGTACTGCCATCTATGCCTCACGGGCAAACCAAAGACTGATTTGTATTTTTTTAAACTTTTTTTTGGACTCAACTTCTCATTTCTGATTTGTGTGTATGTGTGTTTAATTTTTATTATTTTTCTCAGGTTTTAATAAGTAATAAACTTTCTCTTTCTTTGACTCAAGAAAGCCTGGTTAAATTGGCTCCTTTTAAAAAATAAATACACTTGGACTGGGAAAAGGTATCATCAGGGGGAGGGATCCCTTTTAAATTAATCTTGTTGGATTGAATAAAGAAGGGGAGCCAGCTCATTCCTCCTCACCCAGGAGCATAATAAATTGGAGTCCAATTCGGGAAGTTAACAAATTGGGGTCTCACTGGGGGACTGATCGTAATAAATATATCAGCCTGTGTTTTTAAGCATATAAAAATTCTGCATCCAATAAGTGCCATACCCACTCTTAACCATCGGAAGAAAATTGTCGAACTAATTTATGGCAAGTAGTTGACTTATTTGCAGGCTGGTATTTTTGGAAACAGCCCTCATCATAATCCAAAGGTGCAGCACTGTCCACCATGATGTTTCCTCACATCAGTGCCAGTTAGATTCACGTGCTCTGCCCCCGCACCTCTCAGGAGACCTCAACCTACATCGTGAGATCATGACACTCACCCGGGAGATTGGAAAATAGCAAATGTAACTCCTTTATTAAAAAAGGGATGGAGACAGAACACAGGAAACTACAGGCCAGTTAGCTTAACATCTGTCAAAGGGAAATTGTTAGAAACTATTATTAAAGGCATTGGACGGAATCGTCCCAGTTTTGCACTAAGTGCAGTAGTGGGCAGGTAAAACGACATTTTACTGGCCGCCGCAATGGCAGCTTTTAAGAATATAGGAACATAAGAAATTGGATCACCAGTAGACCACTCAACCCTCAAGCCTGCCCCGCCATTCAATAAGATCATGACTGATCTGCCCCAGGCCTAAACTCCTCTTTCGTGCCAGCTCCTCATGGCCCTCAACTCCCTGATGTTTCAAAAATCTATTTACCTCCTCTTTAAACACTTTCAATGACTTAGCCTCCACAACTCACTGGAGTAGAGAATTCCTGGCATTCACCACCCTTTGAGAGAAGAAATTCCTTCGCATCTCAGTTTTAAATGAATGTCCCCTTATCTGTAACTATGTTCCCTAGTTTGAGATTCTCCCACTAGTGGAAACATCGTCTCAACATCTACCCTGTCAAAAACCCTCAGAACCTTGTACGTTTCAATAAGATCACCCCTCATTCTTCTAAACTCGAATGAATAAAGGCCTAACCTGTTTAGCCGTTCTTGATAAGTCAACCCCTTCATCCCAGGAATCACCTAGTGAATCTGCTTTGAACTGCCTCCAATGCCAGTATATCCTTTCTTAAATACGGGGACCAAAGCTGTGCACTTCGCCGTATCATCCCAAACCCGCCACATTAATTATTCATTCCTGGGATACGTGCCCTTACGATGGCGGGCCAGCTCCAATTTGCCTTCCATGCCATCACCTCGCTGCTTCATCATGCCAAGCATCAGATTTAAAGTACAGCCACACTCAGTGCTTCCAGCCCAGCATTGCAGCAAAGAAGACACGGCCCCAAAAGGCAAGAAGACTGCAGCCCTCGAGGGGGGGCGTGCAGGGAATGAGTCTGGCAGGCTGGCATTATAATGATATGCTGATGTATTACAATGAGGTTCCCGATGTCCGATAGCAGGAGCGTACGATCACAAACTGGTTTCACGCCGTCATTAAACCGTTCACGCCATATTGTCTGCTCACGCCACCGAAGACACCCGATGCCAGCAGGCATGGAAAATCCCAGCCATTGGAGCAGGGCACTTAGAAAAATTCAGGGTAATCAGGCGAGTCAATGTGGTTTTCTGAAAGGGAAATCATGTTCAGCCAATTTATTGGAGTTCTTTGATGGAGCCACATGTGCTGGGTAAAGGGGAACCAGTGGATGCACTGTATTTAGATTTCCAGGAGGCATTTGATCAGGTGCCACATCAAAGGTTATTGAGGAAAATAAAAGCTCATGGTGTAGGGAGTAACATTTTGGCACAGATAGAAGATTGGCTAGCTAACAGGAAGCAGAGGGTAGCCATAAATTTTTCTGGTTTAGTGGGATGTAACAAGCAGTCCACCACAGGAATCAGTGCTGGGGACTCAGCCTTTTACAATTTATATAAATGATTTGGATGAAGGAACCGAAGGGATGGTTGCTAAATTTACTGATGACACAAAGGTAGGTAAGATAGTAAGATGTGAAGAAGCCACAAGAAGGCTACAAAGGGATATAGATAGGCTAAGCAAGTGGGCAAAGACTTGGCAAGATGGAGTATAATGTGGAAAAATGAGAAATTTTCCATTTTGGCAGGAAGAATAAAAAAGAAGCATATTATCTAAATGGTGAGAGATTGCAGAGCTCTGAGATGCAGAGGGATCTAGGGATCCTAGTGCATGAAATGCAAAAGGTTAGTATGCAGGTACAGCAAGTAATTATGAAAGCTAATAGAATGTTATCGTTTATTGCGAGGGGAATTGAATACAAAAGTAGGGAGGTCATGCTTCAGTTGTACAGGGCATTGGTAAGACCACAGTTTACACTGTACAATACTGTGTTCAGTATTGGTCTCCTTATTTAAGGAAGGAAGTAAATGCATTGGAAGCAATTCAGAGAAAGGTTACTAAACCAATACCTGGATTGGGCGGGTTGTCTTATGAGGAACAGCTAGGCTTGTACCTGCTGGAGTTTAGATGAGCAAGAGGTGATTTGATTGAAACATAAAAGATCTTGAGATGTCTTGACAGAATGGATGTGGAGAGGATGTTTCCTCTTGTGGGAGAATCTAGAACTAGGGGCCACTGTTTAAAAATAAGGGGTCGCCCATTTAGGACAGAGATGAGGAGAAATTTTTTCACTCAGAGGGTTGTGAGTCTTTGGAACTCTCTTCCTCTAAAGGAGGTGGAAGCAGAGTCTTTGAATATTTTTAAGGCAGAGGTAGTTAGATTCTTGATAAGCAAGGGGGTGAAAGATTATTGGGGCTAGGCGGAAATGTGGAGGTGAGATAACAATCAGATCAACCATGATTTTATTGAACAGGCTTGAGGGACCAAGTGGCCTACTCCTGCTCCTAATTCATACGTTCATATGTCACCCATTCCCTGGGCATCACCCATTCCCTTCCCCATGCATGCCAGTTAGAAATTAACTATTAATTACTTCAATCTGCATTAGTTTTTAGACGAGTGTGGATTTGGCCTGACTACTAGAGGAAGCTGAAGCTCACTACTAAGTTAACACATTCTCAGTCTCAGTGTCTTGCCATTCCTTATCCCAATTTCACTGGCACTGACAGTTCAGGAAACCTATCTCCCTGCCTGCTCCATCTTTCCTTGCATTAATTTTCAGATGTCCAATTTGAAGCTATTGTTGCCTGGCTGTGCTGACTCTGAGCCCAATTGAGCTGCCTGCAGAGCACAGCAGAGTGAGGCCCTCCCACTGCACCTTGCAATCACTTGGAGTGTTTGGGCGTGAGGCAGTTGATTGGGCTAGCTTGGGCAGGGGAACCATGAGACACGAGCAACTGAGAGCCTTGCCTGACAGTCAGAGTCAGTCAAAAGGCACAAGACAGCTTTTCAAGCAGCACGCACGGTGGCAGGGAGTGGAGAACGATTCACGGGGGGTGCGGGGGGGTTACGGGGTGATGCCACACTGCACACTGCAGCACACACAGACACACTGAGTGAAGAAGGCAGCTGAAGGCTGAAGGGCGGCCGCGAGCAGCTCAGTCAAAGTCAGATATCAAACCAAACGGGTCACAGGGCTTTCAAGGGATTGCGGAAGAGCGGAACCGACTGGATGGAGCGAGCACGTGCACATGCCATGACGTGAGGAAAGTGGTCAGGAGACTGTGAACATACACAGGGCGGGGTGTGGGTGTTGCCAGGAAAGAATTGTGCCTGCTTGCTGCTGCTGTTGGCTTTTGCCTGTTCCAGGCCAGCTGGCCAGAGGGAGGGGCTGTCAGCACAGGGAGGATCAGAGGGAGAAGAAAACTGCATAGTGCCCCACCCCCGGGCCCTCGGTTAAGTGCTGAACTGCTCACAAAATCTCCAGCTTGAGTTCTTTTTTTTTGCAGTTGCACTGGTGTGCAGCGGCTGCTACCAATGCTCCCCAATTCCTGTTGCCCTAGGCAACCACCTAGTTCACCTAGTGGATGCGCCGGCCCTGATGCTCTTCGACAGATTGACAAAGATCACAATCACATTTCTCATTAGTAAGATATCCTTTGCAAATCTATTAATGCTATTTTACCCAGTCATTCATACCTATCATTTTAGGTTTACGGTTTAAAATTTGTTCAACTTGAAACTACCATTTTAACTAGTGCATTTTAGTGCAGGTTAGCATTCTGAACTCAAAGCAAGTTGAGACTCCTGAAGACTCATCCCAAGTCTGACTCTCACCCCATGTTTCCAAATGATAACAATGGCTGGACTATTTGTAGCCATTCTCTTAAACTACATTTCACTAATGTCCTACAAATGCAAGGTGACTTTTTTTTGCTTCATTGCTATTGACTGTTCAAGTATGGGGTTAACTATATACAGCTATAAAAAAGTGAACACATTCAGTAAAACAGTTCAAAAAAGGAACCCAGGTAACTGGCAGTGCCATAAAAATGGAATGGAGATGAGCTCATGGTTTATTGTTCAACTGAAATGATCTATTGTACAAATGTCCTCTCCCTGCATGGTACCACCTGCTATTAAACTGACAGAAGAAATACCACCTGTAGACAATGAGTAATGTCTGTTTCATGCCTTGCCTAGAACAGTTGAAGATGGCGTATGGATTAGTTTAGTAACAGCAGTCTTCAGATTTTCAGGCAGAGCGTCTTCTTAAATTATATACTTCATACAACCTAGAAGGTCATTATGGCTCACCATTTCTTTCTCGCTGGAACGTTTTAAAGGCAGATTAGTCACAGATCACAAATTCCAAGTTTTTATTGGTGAATGATACTCCTTAAAGTTACAGAGATCCTCCTGGGTATACAATTATTTTATACATCTGCTGCTGTTTTACCAATGTGTTTGATGTTTCCCTTTTGCTGAGCAGATATTTGTTTCACATCTTAATAGCAGAAAGAGACTGTTTGAATAATTTGCTAGCAAAGCCACAGCAGTCACTTCCTTGTATTTAGTAACAAAGGATTGGCAATATTGGTGGACAGATTATTTTAAGTGTCATATCAATGAATGGGATGCGCCCAATCTGTTCTTTCGGGGAAATGCTCTGTGGTATTTAAATAGGAAAAGCAGATGGAATATTGGAATGTTTTAGGCCAATTTGTTGCTTTCATTGACATAACAAACCAAAATTTGAAACATCACAGATAGCATCAATATTACGTATAACCTTATGGAATTGATAGCAATGTTCATGACTCAATTTAAAACGTTAATTAGGTAAGGATGAGAATAGGTTACTTATCTTATCTCAATGTAATGGCTTGATGTCTGAATTGGGTCTGCAAAATATTTTTTCCAATACCAACCTCCCTTAAAGTTAGGCCCAAATCCTTCTATTTCATACATCACCAGTTAGCATCTCATTTAGATTTTCCCCCATTATCTTCAGCCAAGTTTCAGAACTTGCCACAGCACAGAAAACACTACAGTCAAAGTTAGCAGCCACATGCTTTATGACTTCGATTTGTCTTCCTCAAGCTTTACACAGCATTCAACAGTCTCCAATTGCATCTTGCTCCACAGCTTCAGTTCATCTCAGTGGCGTTCTCTGTGCATGTTCTACACTTACCTGTCCTGATGCAATCAGTATTTCTTTTCAATCACTTCTCTCTTCACGCCTGCATATACATCAGGCATTCCATTCACAGATCTCTCGTTTCTGGGCTGCCAGTCAACATTATCCATAAACATGGGGTTGGTATGTAATATTGATGGTGAATCAATGGAATTCTCTACCCCAGAGAGCTGTGGAAGCTGAGTCATTGAGCATGTTCAAAACAAAAAATCAATAGATTTCTGGATACCACTGACATCAAGGGATATGGGGATAGCTGGGGGTGGTGGGGGGAATTGACACACATGTAGATGATCAGCAATAACCTGTTTGAATGGTGGGGTAGGCTTGATGGGCTGAATGGCCTATTCCTGCTGTTATGTTCCTATCTATCCATACGTAGGCACCTTAAAAATGCTATACGCTTGCAAGTTGTTGTTGAATCAAAATCTCTATTCAATCAACCAAATTCCCTTATTATTAAAAACTTAAATCATAGCTAGAACTTTGGTCCTGTGAAGCCCTCCCCAACTGGTTGGAGTACTGATAGGAGCCCCACTTTGATTTTATTGGGGAGGCCCAATGTGATTTAACTAATCAGTGCCGGGGTTTCCTCAGGATTAAGGAGCCAGCGGGGCAGAAATCCCACCCCACCTCCCCCCACTCTTTCCCCCCCCACCCACTGCCTCTCTGAAAGCTGTTAGTGAATCAGAGTCCCGTTGCCAGCCTTGCAACAGAGCGTGATGGCTCCCTCTGTAATCCTCTAAGGCCCAGTACGAGGATAGCCACCAGAGCCCTGGATACAGATGGGTAATGGTGAAGGGGTCGCCCAAGAGGGAGCAGAAGGAGGGGAGGGGGTGTCAGAGGCAAGGACAGGGGCTGGCTTTCAGTGATCCCACCCCTCTTCCCAATACCAGGCCCCTCGAACAGGCAGAGTGCCTGACAACAAGGGACCTCCCCATACAAGGCCATAGGCAAACGTGGCAAGGTTTGCTGCGCGGCCTTTGGGGGGTATGAGAGAGCTGTGCATTTACCATTTAATCCCAGAGCCACTACTAAATCCTGGTGGGTTTAGGGGTAATTGGTGTCAAGTGCCTCCTTAATAAGCCTAATAAAAATCCTGCTAGCGGGAGGGATTCTTACGATGTGCCCTTCCCATCCTCAACTTAATTGGGCTCAGCTTAATTGGGAACAACGGGTAATCCCACCCTATTCTCCCGCCCACCACGCCCCCCATCAAGTCTGCTCTGCTGGGCTCAATTAAATTTCGCCCCCGTCTCCATTTTAGGAAGTAGTAGTTTGTTCCCCTTTATTTATCCATCAGATTTCAGAGTCCATAAACTGTGTGTATTTATCAAATTATTTGAGATTGAATCTTGTTACTGCACCTGGGTGAAAAAGCCTACGTCAACTGCCTGGGAATATGGTCGGCTGCAATAGGGACAAAAGCAGAGATCAGACAAAAATATCACTAAGAAAACTGAGTGTAGGCCTCACCTGAACACCAAGAAAGAAAGATATTTATACTGGACGCCACAGGAGTGTAGCCAGTAACATTAGACCAGCAAAACTACGATCATATTTGCCCTCATTAAATTGTCAGCTATTTATAATACTTAAAAGACCTTTTGTTGCCATGGATACAGCAACCCCCAACAGTGTCTGCTCAGATTGCATCCTCCATCACAACAGAAAACTCTGGCATGATGTGGATAAGCAAGAGACCAGTGAATGCATAACAAATTGTTCTCAAATGGCTAACTCTTGACCTCACACTCATTCAACAATAGTTGGTGGTGTAGATCTGGCATGATTCATACTGAAAATACAGTGTTTGCTAAATGTATGCCCCAAATTTAAGTGTGTTAATTAACCTAATGGTTTGTCTAAAAGTCAGAAATTGTTACTGTCAAACTATTCTTTTTTCAGAGTAACAATAATTTAACACTAAAATGGATACGATATGTTTCACATCTGCACCCCAGAAGTTGTGTAATTACTTACTGAAGCGATATGAAACTCAAAGTGTGGGATGATTTACAATCCATTTTATTGTACAGAGATGTGTATACTTTCAAAGACGGAAGTGGGGCACATAGACACCAGTTAATTGTACTTATCAATTGGAAATTAAGCTGGATCTTTTGGGAGCAAGGACACTAACAGATATGTTGCAAAAGGTTCTCAATGATTTTTAAAATTGTGCTGAGGAACTGACTACCATGCCCCAACCTAACAAGGAAATAAAGCAAAATACTGCGGATGCTGGAAATCAGAAATAAAACCAGAAAGTGCTGGAAAAACTCAGCAATCTGGCAGCATCTGTGGAGAGAGAAACGGAGTTAACGTTGCAAGTATTTGACTCAGCTTTAGAACTAAAGAGGGGTAGAAATAAAAACAAAAAACCACTGCGGATGCTGGAAATCCAAAACAAAAACAGAATTACCTGGAAAAACTCAGTAGGTCTGGCAGCATCGGCGGAGAAGAAAAGAGTTGACGTTTCGGGTAGAAATGTTTTATGCAGTTAAAAAGGGGGGGAGGGTCAGGTAGAACAAACAGGAAGATCAGAGATAGGTGAAAGGGCGGGAGAGATTAGATAACAAAGATATCATAGAACAAAAGGCAAAGGGTGGAATCATCCCAGATTTGCACGAAGTGTGGTAGCGGGCCTGAAAAGTGACGTTTTACCCATTGGCTGCAATTGGTGTATTGTTCCCCTCTCGCCTCATAAGTTATGCAGTCATGGGAAACATGCCGGATCAGTTGCAGGCAGCCTCAGGTTTGCCCGCCACATTGTTACCTTGCCGCTGCCTCATACCGGCGCCATACTTAAACTGCAGCCACGCTTACAGTTCTCAATGTTTGCAGCCCAGGGCTGCACCGCTGAAGACATGGCCCCAAAAGCCAGGAAGAGTGCAGCCCCCCGATTCAGCGATGCATCCCTGGGACGCTTTCTGGACGCCGTGCAGGTCTGCCGTGAAGTCCTCTACTCAGTTCTGGCCACAGGAGGCCCATCAGTCTCACCACTCCAGCTTGGGAGGCAGTGGCAGAGGTAGTCAGTGCCAAAGCTGCACACAAGAGGTCAGCCATCCAGTGCAGAAAAAGGATGAATGATCTCATCCTTGCTGCTAAGGAAAGTCTGCCATCACATCAATCCCAATTCACCCACTCACAATCCCATCATACATTCACTGGCATCTCATACATTGCCAGCTTAAGGGACATCACCACTCACAGTCTCACACAGACCCTACATCTCCATTTGATCTTATCTCCTCTGGAGACTGCCTTCTCATCCCGTCCATGGTTCCACTCAGCAAACGCATGCCTGGCATCCTTCTCATTTGGCCTAGCATGCGCTTTGCTCACACTATCTCCATCTGTCTAATGCAGGGCAATATCTTGCACAATCACCAGGAGAGCTCAGGCCAGCTGTGGGATGCTGGGCATCAAGGTCCTCGCTCTGTTCGAGAGTTGCGCGTTAGAGCTGGCCAGAGTGGACATGGACTATTCCTGCGGTGACAGTGAGGTCAGCAGTGAACACCCACATGAGGATCCACACCACATCATCCCTCTCTCAATGCCACTCTGAGTCCACTGTTCTATGCTCAACATAGCTGCCAAGCACCAATAATCTCCACTTTCTCTTCTAGGCACATATGTCACGTCGCCCTCAGGCAACCATGATCCTGCCCCAACACCTGAGCGCACCTTGGCTGAGGACTCTGAGGGCAGCACCATTGCAGACCCAACACGGTGCTCACCAACACCCTCCACCAGCACAGCGACACACACCTCAGTGGGACCTAGATGTAGAGAAGACTTTGGATCACAATCTGGTGAGACACCACACAATCTGTTCCACAGCAGGCGGAGGCAGGGGCATCCTTGTTCACTGGCAATCAGAGGACTGCTGGGGACAAGGAATCTGCTGAGTCCAAGTCAGATAATGAGCCTCTGGGCTCAGTCCTCAACCAGTTGCCGGAGCTGCAAAGACAATCACGGGAACATCAGGAACGGATGTCTGGTGCCCTCATCAGATTGCAGGGGACGATGGAGGAATCTGTCCTCCTTCAGTCCAGGGTGATGACACCGGCATGCTGACACACGGAGGTCAACACTGCCATGACATCAGTCCTGCACTGCTGCTTGGGCCTAACGTCATATTTGGCCTCCAACAGTATCAACATGAGAGGGGTGCAGAGCAGCTCGATCTCACTCCAGCTTCCCCTTCTCCTCAAGAAATCAGCCAGGGGCCGTTGGGCAACCATATGAAGGACCAGCAGCTCGACACCCTGGGGCCATCCACCCAGGTGATTCCAGGAATACAAGGCCAATCCAAATACCCTCTTTCTGTGACCCCATTACCTCCAGCTCCACAGGCTGAGGAGGGTGCAGCTGGTCACAGCAGGACCCCGAAAGCAGGCCGAGGTCCTCCAGGTCTCAGCCCTCCAGTGAATGCCCGCCAAGGTCAACACAGACAGGGCGTGGCAGACAGCAGGCTGCCTCCACCTCTGCTGTGGATGTCGGGGGAGCAACAAGGCGTAGCAGCAGGGTTAGGAAGGTTAAGAAGATGTAGGTACAGCCTGGGCTCTGGTGTTAATCACTTGTACATAATGTTCACTATTGTCAATAAACACCCAAGAATGTCTCCTTGCCTATAGCTCCTTGTTATGATGAGCAGTGTCCGTGTCGCTCAGATGTGAAACTTTGATTCCTGCACAAGATAAAGGCAGGTGTCTCAGTCCAGGGCCTCTTCCCTATGCAGTGTGTAACCTTCAGACCAGAGTGATGGTCCGGCCTCACACTCACTGGACACTTTACTGATGTCTGCACCTCAATGGTGCTTGTCATTGCTGCCAGAATGTTGTGGGCAGGCGCCACAGAGTTCCGTCATTCTCTCTGTGTGCTCTCAGCATCTTTGAGGTGGGGCTGCCCCCCATCTCTTCAGCATCTGTGACCGGTGACAGGGCGCTCTTTAAGGGGTCAGGTGCTGAAGGCTGCAAAAGGATTAGGTGCATTTAAAGTTTCATGTCTGTGTCTCCATGATAGGACCCTGATCACAGAGCACAAGAGAGCTGCCCTCAGCCAGACAGGATTCAACATTCACGGAGGCAATGTGAAAATCTATGGAGTGTCCTCACTGTTTGTCATCATCATCCTCCTGGAATCTAGCGAGTATTAGGACCTCCGTTGCATTTCCATGACAGGAGCCTGAGCACTAAGGGTATGTGCGCTGCCATCAACGACACAGGAGTCAAACATTCACAGATGCAAGGCGAAGATGTCAGGACTATCCTCATTGCTTCTCATCATCATCCTCCACAAATCTTAGGAAAATGAGTGCTTCCTGTGCATGCCTGCATCATCTGGCCAGTGCGATAGCCCCATAGCCAGCATCCTCGCCTTCGAGGACCTTGTCACCCTCACCTCCTTCAACACCCTCATTGGAGGTGACATGCAGCTCTTCCATCTCCTCCACAGCCAGGTCCTCTCCCTGTTGCAGCACAAGGTTGTGCAGCGAGCAGCAAGCTATGATGATACGCAACACCCTCTGGGGACTGTATTGCAGTGCTCCTCCAGACCTGTTGAGGTACCACAACCGCATTTTCAGGATGCCTATTGTTTTGCTCCACCAAAGGCTGGGTCGCAGCATGAGCCTCATTGTACCGTCGCTCTGCTGCAGTCTGAGCCTGCCACATGGGCTTCATCAGCCACGTCCTCTGCAGGTCGTCCTTGTCCCCAAGGAGCCAACCCTGCAGCCTCTGTGGACCTTGGAAGATGTCAAGGATCTGAGACCTGCTAAGAATGTAGGAGTCATGGACACTCCTTTGGAATTGTGCGCAGAGCTGTAGGATGTGTTGTGATGGTCACACACCAGCTGAACATTCAGCGAGTGGAAGCCCTTGCGGTTGATGTAGTTGACCACTTGTTACCACAAAGAATTAAGTGCCACTTGGGCGCAGTCAATGGCACCCTGCACCTGTGGAAAACCTGAGATCTGCGCAAAGCCCAGCATTGGTGCTTCCTGGTTTTCCTGATCCCGGGCGAAATGCACAAACTTCTGTGCCTTGGCAAAGCTGGCAATCAGGACCTCCTGGATACACTTGTGTGTTGGAGACTTGCGAGATCCAGCACAGGCCACCTGTGGAGCCCTGGAAGGAGCCACTGGCGTAAAAATTGAGCGCCACGGTCACTTTCAAGGCCACTGACAGTGGATGCCCCCTATGTCCCTGTGGTGCCAAATCCAGCAGCAGATGGCATATGTGAGCGACCAGTTCCTTAGACATGCACAATCTTCAATGGCACTGGTTCTCAGTGGGTCTAGCGAAACACCTACGTGCAATGGCTCCTTGGATCTTCAGCTGCATGGGCAGCAGGTCCTGCCTCCCCTTCATCTTGAGGGATGTGCTCTTCCCTTTACCGAGCCAGGCTCCTCTGCCGCACTCTACTTCTCTAAACCATGAAGAATACCGCTAAGTCACCAGGCTCCGTGATCCTGATGCACTCCTCCTGCAGAATGAAAGAAAGACATGCATGGGTTAACATATGTGTCCTAAGTACCTCGCTTAAGTCTGAAGGCGCATGCCAGAGAGTGCTGGCCACCACTTGGATGGCCAGTGTGTAGTGTGCTTCATGGCTTTCCGAAACTCCACCCACCTCCGCCCTACTCCATTTGAACGATTGGCGGCAGCCTCGGTCATTGGACTGAATGCTGTGCTCTCAACTCAGGCACAGGATTCTCCTAACCCGCAATGCAAGGCTACACCGTTAGCTTGAACCATGGGGGATACTGGTCCACACCTTAATAAAGACATTGCAAGGGGCTGTGAGCGCCTCCACCAGTGACTGTGCCATGGCTGCCTTTCATAAGGGGATTGTACAACTTGCCCAGTCGGACAATTGTTCTGTTGCCCCCTAAAACGCACATTAATTTGCAGTCTGCGCCCGCGGGGTGAAACTTTCTGGAGCATTTTGTGGCACCTTCATGCTTTTGCTTGAGAGGGCAGAAAAGATTCAGGGGCCCGACTCCAAACATGTCAATGGAGCTGCTGCTGAACGGTCTCAGCTGTGAAAGAATACTCACTTCTGACAAGGTTTTCCAAGTGCGTGGCCACTTCCCTCACCCCCTCCCCCAACATGTGCTTGTGTACTTCCTTCAGTCTGTACTGCCTTGCACCCCCCACCCCCCCACTCCCCCTCCCCCTGCCAGCCTCACCTGCACTGGACCCCTTGACCCGGCACCGCGCTGAAATCCAGCCGGGAAATAGTGGAGTTGATTGTATGCCCCACCACCATCCCCTCCCAACCCCATCCCTCGGAATGCGCGGCACTTCTTCCTTGATGTCCTATGGGCGATGTTCACAAGCACTGTGTAAGGTTGTGTGCACTCACCGCCGAGTTCCCCTCGGAGTTCAGCTCATCAAGTGCACGCCTTTTAAAGGCAGTTGTGAAACATAGAAGCAGAAGTAGGTCACTCGGCCCTTTGAGCCTGCTCCGCCATTCAATATGATCATGGCTGATCCTCTATCTCAACGCCATACCTCTGCGCAATCCCCATACCCCTTGACGCCTTTAGCATCTAGAAATCTATCTACTTCCTTCTTAAATATATTCAGTGGCCTGGTCTCCACAGCCGTCTGTGATAGAGAATTCCACAGGTTCATCACCCTCTGAATGAAGAAGTTTCTCCTCATCTCAGTCCTAAAAAACTGATCCCATATCCTGAGATTATGACCCCTTGTTCTAGACCCCTCTCCCAGCCAGAGGAAACATCCTCACTGCATCCAGTATGTCCAGCCCCGTCAGAATTTTATACGTTTCAATGAGATCCCCTCTCATTCTTCTGAACTCCAGTGAACATGGGTCTAGTCGACCCAATCTCTCTTCATACGACAATCCTGACATCCCAGGAAACTGTCTGGTGAACCTTCGCTGCACTCTCTCTATGGCAAGTGTATCCTTTCTTAGGTAGGGAGACCAAAACTGCACACAATACTCCAGGTGTGGGCTCACCAAGGCCCTGTACAGCTACAGTAAGACATCCTTGGCCTTGTGCTCCAGTCCTCTCGCAGTGAAGGCCAACACACCATTTGCCTTCTTAACTGCTTGCCGCACCTGCATGCTTGCTTTCAGTGATTGGTGTACAAGGACACCCAGGTCCCTTTGTACATCAACACTCCCCAATCTATCACCATTTAAATAATAATCTGCCTTTCCTACCAAAGTGGGTAACTTCACACTTACCCAAGTTATACGGCATCTGCCTATATATTTACTCACTCAATCAACTTATCTAAATTGCCTTGAAGCTTCTTAACATCCTCCTCACTACTCACATTCCCACCTAGTTTTGTAGTGTCAGCAAACTTGGAAATATTACATTTGGTTCCCTCATCCAAATCATTGATATATATTGTGAACAGCTGGGCCCAAGCGCAGGTCCCTGCGTTACCCCACTGCCATTCTGAAAAGGACCCATTTATTCCTACTCTGTTTCTTGTTTGCTAACCAATTCTCAATCCATGCCAATATCTTACCCCCAATCCCATGTGCGTTAATTCTGCACACTAACCTCTTATATGCGTTCAAAAGCTTTCTGAAAAGCCAAATACACCACATCCACTGGTTCTCGCTTATCCATTCTGCTAGTTACGTCCTCAAAAAACTCCAGGAGGTTTGTCAAACATGATTTCCCTTTCATAAATCCATGTTGACTTTGTCTAATCTTGTTGATATTTTCTAAGTGTCCTGTTATCACATCCTTTACAGTAGTGCCCTAGCATTTTCCCTACTGCTGAGGTTAAGCTAACCAGTCTGTAATTCTCTGTTTTCTCCCTCCCTCCATTTTTAAGTAGTGGGGTTACATTTGTCACCCTCCAATTACCAGGACTGTTCCAGAATCTACAGAATTTTAGAAGATGACAACCAACTCATCCACTATTTCCATGACCACCTCCTTTTGTACCCTGGAATGTAGATTATCGAGCCCTGGGGATTTATCAGCTTTCAGTTCCATTAATTTCTCTAGCACTGTTTTTTCAGTAATACTAATTTCCTTCAATTCCTCCTTTGCACCAGACCTTTCGTTCCTTCATATTTCTGAGAAGTTATTTGTGTCTTCCTCCACGAAGACAGAACTAAAGTAGTTGTTTAATTGCTCTGTCATATCCTTGTTCTCTATTATAAGTTCTCCTGGTTCAGACTGTAAGGGACCTACATTTGTCTTTAATAATCTTTTTCTTCTTACATACTTATAGAAGCTTTTACAGTCCTCTTTTATGTTCCTTGCAAGTTTACTCTCATACTCTATTTTCCCCTCTTAATCAATCTCTTGGTCCTCCTTTGCTGAATTCTAAACTGCTCCCAATCCTCAGGCTTGCTATTTTTTCTAGCAATTTTATATGATTCCTCTTTGGATCTAATACTACCTTTAATTTCTTTATTTAGCCATTGTTGGGCCACTTTTCTTGTTGTGTTTTTGCACCAGAAAGAAATATATAATTGTTGCAATGCATACATTCATTCCTTAAATATTAGCCATTGCCTATCCACTGTAATGCAGAGTTCCCCAATCTATCTTAGCCAACTCACGTCCCATATCTTTGTAGTTTCCTTTGTTTAGATTAGTTTTGGACTGGACTACTTCACTTTCCAACCTTAGGAAGAATTCTATCATGTCATGGCCACTGTTCCTTAAAGTACCCCATACAACAAGATTATTAGTTAACCCCTTCTCATTGCACAAAACCAAATCTAGGATAGCCTGTTCCCTAGTTGGTTCCTCGATGAACTGTTCTAAAAAAACCATCTCGTGCATACTCCAGGAATTCATGTATCACAGTGTTATTGCTAATTTGGTTTGCCCAATCTATATGTAAATTAAAG
Source organism: Cetorhinus maximus (assembly GCF_964194155.1). Taxonomy (NCBI): domain Eukaryota; kingdom Metazoa; phylum Chordata; class Chondrichthyes; order Lamniformes; family Cetorhinidae; genus Cetorhinus; species Cetorhinus maximus. The sequence continues at coordinate 123,396,889 of NC_135880.1, read as the reverse complement.
TCACCCATGAGTACTGTAGCACACTTGTTACATGCATCTCTAATTTCCTACTTAATACTGTCCCCTACCTTACCACTATTGTTTGGAGGCCTATATACACCTCCCACTAATGTTTTCCACCCTTTGTTGCTTCTTTGCTCCACCCAGACTGATTCTACATCTAGATTTTCTGAGCCAATATCCTCTCTCACTATTGCACTGATTTCATCCTTAGCTAACAACGTCACACTACCTCCTTTTCCTTCTTGCCTTTCCTTCCTAAATATCAAACACCCTTGGATAGACAGTTCCCAGCCTTGGTCAGCCTACAGCCATGTCTCTGTAATCACAATTACATCATAACCGTTTACATCTATTTGCGTTGTTAATTCATCTACCTTATTGCGAATGCTCTGTGTTAACAGATGCAGTGCTTTTAGTCTTGTCTTTTTACACATTTTTTTGTACTATGGCCCAATTTGCTGCTAGCCCCTGTTTCGTCTGCCTTCCACTTTTGCTTTCATTTCCATCTTTGTTTCCCTCTCTTGTGTCTCCCCTCTCAGGTTCCCATCCCCCTGCCAATCTAGTTTAAATTGTCCCTCATAGTACTAGTGAATACCCCTGCGAGGAAATTGGTCCCGGTCCTGCTGGGGTGCAACCCGTCCAGCTTGTACAGGTCCCATCTTCCCCAGAATCGGTCCCAATGCCACAGGAATCTAAATCCCTCCCTCCTACACCATCTCTCCAGCCACGCATTCATCTGCTCTATTCTCATATTCTTGATCTCACTAGCACTTGGCACTGGGAATAATCCTGAGTTTACTACCTTTGAGGTCCTGTTTTTTAATTTATTTCCTGGCTTCCTATGTACCGCTTGCAAGACCGCAACCCTCTTTTTACCTATGTCATTGTTACCAATCTGGACCACAACATCAACTGTTCACCCTCCCCTTCAGAATGTCCTGCAGCCGCTCAGTGACATCTTAGACCCTGGCACTAGGGAGGCAACCTGGTGTCATGTCTGCGGCCACAGAAACATCTATCTGTTTCCCTTATGATAGAATCCCCTTTCACTATTGCTCTCCCACTCTTTTTTCTCTCCTCCCCACCACCCACCCCCCCACCGACCCTGTGCAGCTGAGCCACTTATGGTGCCACAGTCTTGGCTCTCATTGCATTCCCCTGAGAAACCATTTCCCCCAGCTGCTTCCAAAACAGAAAATCTGTTAGAAAGGGAAATGGACCCAAGGGACTCCTGCACTACCTGCCTAGTGCCTTTACTCTGTCTGGCGGTCACCCATTCCCTCTTTGCCTGTGCATTCTTTACCTGCGGTGTGACCACCTCACTGTATGTGCTATCCACGAAGATCACAGCCTTGCGGATGCTCCACAGTGACCCCAGCCACTGCTCCAGATCCAAAATGCAGATTTCAAGTAGCTGCAGCTGGAGACACTTCCTGCATACATGGTCACCATGGATGCTGGAAGTGTCCCTGACTTCCCACGTTGCACAGGGGGAGCATTCCACATAACCAAGCTGCCCTGTCATGACTTGCCCTTAAATTACTCCCTTTACTTTTACTTCCTCTAATTTAGAGAATATTAATGACAGGAGAAATATTCACCAAGTCCTACTTACCAAGGCCGCTGCTCTTCTTTCTGAGGTGTGGTAGAAAATGAAAGGATCACCTCCTTCCCTTTTCAGTGAACTCCCTCACTCACGAAACTCCAACTGAAGCACTCAAATGCAGCCCAAAGCAGCACTCCAGTGCAGATAAAAGCAGCATTCCAGTGTACACAAAAGCAGCACTGTAGATGGCTTGCTTTTATGCTGTCTGAATCTAGCTTCTGAAAACCTGTTCAAGTCAGTTACGTAATTAACTAGCTGCAAGCAGAACCTAAATGAGCCCTATTTTAAAGCTGGACTAAAACTCACCTTCTCCCAGCCAAAAGAGCAACTTTTAGCTAATTGCTTAATTAAAGAAAGACTAAATTATAGATAGAAATTAACCCTTAAATTACATTAACCCTTAAAACTCCTCCACTCACCAAACTCCAACTGAAGCACTTAAATGCATCCCAAAGCAGCACTCCGCGCCGTTCTTAAGTCATACCAATGTGGGCAATAAATTTGACATGGGGGAATGATTCCAGTGTGAGAGCACAATAATGAGATGCAAATGCATTAAAATTAAGTTCACAATGCTGGACAACAGGAAACATGGCCTGCCATTGACGGGCGGAGCAGATAATTGCAAACTGGTTTCATGACGACTTGAATCCGATTTTTGGCCTTTTGGCCATATTGTCCACTCACGTCCACCATGACACCCACCACCAACGGGACTGGACGAATCTGCCCAAAGGGAATGAAGTGGCTGTAGTAAAGAAACAAAGCATTGGTCCGGAGTAAGTGTTAATGGCAGAATAAAGGACAGCTCCGTCTGAGAGCAAAAGCATGAAAACAAGATATGGACTGGCCCTTGGCAAAAAACAGAATCAAAATGAAAAGTTCACGGTCTAAAGTTGCTGAGCTCAATGTTGAGCCCAGAACGCTGTTAAAAGCCTAATTATAAAATGAGTTGCTGCTCCTATGGTTGGTGTTGGGCTTCACTATGACATTGCATCAGGCCAAGGACAGAAATATGAAAATGAGAGCAATGTGGTGAATTAAAATGGTAAGCAACTGGAAGGTCAGGGTCATGCTTGTGGACTGAATGAAGGTGTTCTGCAAAGTCTACGCTTGGTCTCCCCAATGTAGAGGAGACCACATTGTGAGCAGCGAATGCAGCATATTACATTGAAAGGAGTAAATTGCTGCTTCACTTGGAAGTAGTGTTGGAGCCTTGGAAAGTGAGGAGAAAATAGGTGAAAGGTCAGATGTTACACCTCCTGCGATTGCATGAGAAGGTGCTGTGAGAAGGGGATGGAGGTTGGGGGTGACTGAGGAGTAAGCCAGATTGTCAGGCAGTGAAAAGTCCCTTTGAAATGCTGACAGGGGAGGAGAAGGGAAGATGTGTTAGGTGGTGGCATCATACTGGAGGTGGCAGAAATGGTGGAGATTGATCCTTTGAGTGTGGAGGCTGGTGGGGTGGAAAGTGAGGAAAGGAAAACCTTATCATAGGCCTGAATTTATCTATTTGTGTACTTGCTTCTAAAAGATGCAACTTAATTTTCAGAACCTCCTCAACCACGCCCTACCCATTTCCCACACTCCTGCTCTCACCCCTTCCCTTTCCCCTTCCTTCTAGAACTATGTGCAGGATTTTTCAGTCAGCATGGGGTGGGCAGGCCCGACATGCCGACGCGTAAAATGACGCATGATGACGTCAGGCATGAGCCCTATTAAGGCCATTAAGGAAGTGGTTCAGGTAATTGTAATCGCTGCCCATCCAACCTTAAGGTTGGCGGGAAGGTGAAAAAGCCAAGTGGCCTTCACGTTTTTTAGGAAACCTCATCCACGAGCGGAATGAGGTTTCCTAACGCTTTCATTAATTAAATTTTTAAAATTTCCTAAAGACAAAAACATGTCCCATTTCATGTAACACAGTCACATGAGGGGGACATGTTTAAATATATTTTTAATCCATTTATTCATTACTTACAATAACGATTCAATCTCCCTGAGGCAGCTCCATGCCTCAGGGAGATTGAAGCGCTCTTTCGCGCATGCACAGAAGAGCTCTGGCCCTGACTCTTTCTGGCCCTGACTCTTTCCCCTCCTCCCGCCCACACAGGTAGCGCGGAGCATTACGGCTCTCATCTTACCTTAATTGACCTGCCTGCGTAAAATGGTGGCACAGAGCCAATCTCAGGTGGCGATCGGCTCCGTGACCGCAGGTGGCGATCGGCTCCGTGGCCGCAGGTGGCGATCGGCTCCGTGACCGCAGGTGGCGATCGGCTCCGTGACCGCAGGTGGCGATCGGCTCCGTGACCGCAGGTGGCGATCGGCTCCGTGACCGCAGGTGGCGATCGGCTCCGTGACCGCAGGTGGCGATCGGCTCCGTGACCGCAGGTGGCGATCGGCTCCGTGACCGCAGGTGGCGATCGGCTCCGTGACCGCAGGTGGCGATCGGTTCTGTGACCGCCCCTGCCTGCTCCCGCCAAGTGCACCCGCAGCCTGAAAAATTCTCCAGAAACCAGTTCAAAACTGTTCTCGAATCCTGATATAGCTTGCTTCCTTTTCCTTTCCCAGCTGGGTAACTTCTAATCTCAGAACAAGTTTTCACTATGAGGATTACACTGGAGGTTCCTTCTCTCTAGCCCAAGCTAGGCAAATCTCCCAGCCTCCTTTAAATCCTCGCAACCTCGGTCTCTTCCAACCAAGCACAAGCTCCCACCCTCTTTCTGCGTGGTGAGCAATAGAGTTAGCATTTTCTCTGCTTCAGGTGCCGAACCAGCTGCCTTTATCTCCTGCTCTCTGCAAGATGGCTGCAAACTGTCTTGTATCTGTGAGGTTCAGTGATAGCTTAGGAACACAGGAAACTAATACTACAATGGCTTTCTATGGACTTCTCCCCTCCCAGAGCTCATCGCCATGGCAACATGAATCACATGAAAATTGTATCCAGGTAGAAATGCTAAATGCTCTGGGCACCCAACCCCATTCTATCTTGGAAGTAAACAGACAGTTTAAAGTGTGACTCTTCATAAAACCTGACATTCATAGCACCTCCCTGTGAGATTGGAGGCTTACAGTCTACCCACAGTCAGCACAGATACTGTTCCCATTTTCCACAGGTGTGGACATCTTGCATCTTCTCAGCAAGTCTCTTGACTTGAACCGCTCTTGTCCCCATAGCAACCAAGACACCTAGGTTTTGTTGTCTGGCAGTATCCAGAGAAGGTTGCATGGCCCCCTTCATTCCCCCATTTTATCTTAAATTAAAGAGACAGACCCAAACCATACAATCTCATAAACTTTATATTCATAACAACAAATAAATGCTGATAAACAGTTATTTATAAAGCTGACAGCTCAAAAAAGAGCCCTGTAAATATATACCTCAGGGTACAGCAGGGCTGAGAAATTGGGACTGGGACCATCCATTTCTTGGGCACACTGTTAGTAATTGCATGATATGGTATGGTATGTTATGGTAGTGCCTTTAGAGCTCCAAAATGGTATCTGCAGTGAGCATGCACACACTTGTGAGATAAAACGCGTTGGATGTGATATTGCAGAAAAGATTCACAAAAATTGTTCCAGGGATGAGGAACTTCAGCTATGAAGGTAGTTTGGAGAAATTAGGACTGTTTTCCTTGGAGGAAAGAAGGCTGAGAGGAGATTAGATAGAGTCATAGAGTTTTACAGCATGGAAAGAGGCCCTTCGGCCCATTGTGTCCGCACCAGTCATCAAGCCCCTATCTACTCTAATCCCATTTCCCAGCACTTGGCCCGTAGCCTTGTATGCTATGGCATTTCAAGTGTTCACCTAAACACTTCTTAAATGTGGTGAGGGTTTCTGCCTCTACCACCCTTTCAGGCAGTGAGTTCCAGATACCCCTACCCTCTGGGTGAAAAGATTTTTCCTCAAATCCCCTCTAAACCTCCTGCCCCTTACCTTAACCCCTCCACTAAGGGGAAATGCTTCTTCCTATCTACCCTTTCTATGCCCCTCATAATTTCGTACACCTCAATCAGGTCCCCCTTCAGCCTTCTGTGCTTTAAGGAAATCAACCCCAGCCTATATAGCCTCTGTTCATAGCTGAAACTCTCCAGCCCAGGCAACGTCCTGGTGAATCTCCTCTGCACCCTCTCCAATGCAATCACATCCTTCCTATAGTGTGGCTACCAGAACTACACACAGTACTCCAAATGTGGCCTAACTAATGCTTTATACAGCTCCATAATAACTTCCCTACTCTTGTATTCAATGCCTCGACTAATAAAGGCAAGTGTCCCAAGTGCCTTCTTAACCACCTTATCTACCTGTCCTGCTACCTTCAAGGATCTATGGACATACACACCAAGGTCCCCCTGATCCTCTATACTTCCTGGTGTCCTACCATTCACCGTGTACTCCCGTGCCTTGTTATTCCTTCCAAAATGCATCACTTCACACTTTTCAGGATTAAATTCCATTTGACACTGTCCTGCCCATCTGACCAGCCCACCTATACCGTCCTGTAGTCTAAGGCTTTCCGCCTCGCTATTTACCACACCACCAATTTTCATGTTATCTGCAAACTTACTGATCATATCTCCTACATTCATGTCTAGGTCATTAATGTACACTACAAACAATGAGGGACCAGCACCAAACTGTGCAGTACGCCACTAGACACAGGCTTCCAGTCACAAGAACAACATTCGACCACCACCCTCTGCCTCCTGCCATTAAGCCAATTTTGGATCCAATTTGCCAAATTGACCTGGATCACATGGGCTCTTACTTCCTTGACCAATCTCCCTTGCAAGACCTTGTTAAAAGCCTTACTGAAGTCCATGTAGACTACATCAACTGTGCTACCCTCATCTACATACCGAGTCACCTCGAAAAATTCAATCAAATTTGTTAGATAAAATCTCCCCCTGACAAAGCCATGCTGACGATCCTTGATTAATCCTTGCCTCTCCAAGTAGAGATTAATTCTGTCCCTCAGAATTTTTTCCGAAAGCTTCCCTACCACTGATGTTAGACTCACTGGCCTATAGTTCCCTGGCTTATCCCTACTGCCCTTCTTGAATAATTGTACCACATTAGCTGTCTTCTAGTCCTCTGGCACCTCTCCTATGGCCAGAGAGGATTTGAAAATTAATGTCAGGGCCCCTGCAATCTCCTCCCTTGCCTCCCACAGAAGCCTAGAATACATCTCATCTGGACCTAGGGATTTATTCACTTTTAAGCCTGTTAAAACCATTAATACCTCCTCCCTCTCAATGCTAATTTGTTCAAGTTCCTGATTTTTATACCTACATAGTCCTTCTGTGTAGTGAATACAGATGCAAAGTACTCATTTAAAACCTCACCTACATCTTCCGGCTCCTCACACAGATTGCCTCTTTGGTCCCTAATGGACCCTACTCCTTCCCTGGTTATCATCTTTCCCCTAACATACTCATAAAATGCCTTTGGATTTTCCTTTATTTTACCGGCCAGTGTTTCTTCATGCCCCCTATTCACTCTCCAAATTTCTTTTTTAAGTAACCCCCTGCACTTTCTATACTTCTCTAGGGCTTTGGCTATTTTGATCCCTCGGCACCTACCATAAGCTTCCCTTTTTTCCCCTCATCTAATCCTGTTAGTTGCTCGACATCCAGGGCTCTCTGGACTTGTTGGTCCCACCCTTCACCTTTACGGGAACATATTGGCCCTGCACTCTCACTATTTCCTTTTTGAATGACTCCCACTGCTCTGATGTAGATTTTCCTACAAGTAGCTACTCCTAGTCCACTTTGGCAAGATCCTGTCTTATCATATTAAAATGGGCCTTCCCCTAATTCAGAACCTTTATTTCTGGTCCATCTTTGTCCTTTTCTTAAATCTTACTGAGTTATGGTCGCTATCATCGAAATGCTCTCCCACTGACACTTCTACCACTTGCCTGGCTGCGTTCCCTAAAACTAGATTTAGTACCACCCCTTCTCTTGTAGGACTTGAAAAGCTATCCTGGATACATTTTAAGAATTCGTCCCCCTCTAAGGCTTTCACACTTTGCCTATCCTAGTTAATACTGGGGAAGTTGAAATCTCCTTCCATTATTACCCTATTATTTTTACGCTTCTCTGAAATTTGCCTGCATATCAGCCATTCTATCTCTCCCTAAATGTTTGGGGGATCTATAATACACTCCCAGCAATATGATTTCCCCCTTTCTGTTTTTAAGTTCTACCTATATGGCTTCATTTGAGGAACTTTCTAAGATATTATCCCTCCTTATTGCAGTGATTGACTCCTTGATCAATATTGCGACACCACCTCCTCTTTTACACCCCCCACCAGCTGTCTCACCTGATGATTCTATACCCTGGAATGTTGAGCTGCCAGTCCTGCCCCTCCCTCAACCATGTCTCCATGATGGCAATGATATCATATCCCCATGTGTTAATCAACTCCCTCAACTCATCTACCTTACTTGCAAGGCATCTTGCATTAAAATAAATGCCATCCAACCTTGCCATGCTCCCTTGTGCCTTAACTGACTATATACGCTCTGCTTCCAGATTGACTTGGCTTTTCTTCTATATTTGTCTGTACATTACCTCCTACTATACCTCCACTCCGTATCCCATTCCCCTGTCAAACTAGTTTAGACCCCCACCAACAGCACCAGCAAACCCCCCGCAAGGATGTTGGTCCCGTTCCGGTTCAGGTGCAACCCGTTGGACTTGTACAGGTCCCACCTTCCCCAGAAACAGACCCAGTGATCCAGGAATCTAAAGCCATCCCTCCTGCACCGACTCTTCAACCACGCATTCATCTGCTCCATCCACTATTCCTATACTCACTAGCAGGTGGTATTGGGAGTAATCCAAAGGTTACAACCTTTGAGGTCCTGCTTTTCAATCTGCTACCTAGCTCCCTGAATTCTTGTTGCAGGACCTCATCCCTCTTTCTGCCTATGTCATTGGTACCAATGTGAACCACAATCTCTGACTGTTCGCCCTCCCCCTTCAGAATGCCCTGCAGCCATTCAGTGACATCCTTGACCCTGGCCCCAGGGAGGCAACACACTACCCTGGAGTCATGCCTGTGGCCGCAGAAATGTCTGTTTGTACCCCTCGCTATTGAGTCTCCTACCACTATTGCTCTTCCTCTCTTTCTCCTCCCCCCTTGTGCAGCTGGGCTCTAGCTGCACACCCCAGAGGAACAGTCACTCTCACCATTTTCCAACACAGAAAAATTGCTCTTGAGTGAGATGCACTCTGGGGCTTTCCTGACTACCTACCTGCCTGCCTCTCTTCTTCTGACTGGTGGTCACCCATTCCTTCTCTGACTGCACTTCCTTAAGCTGCGGGGTGACCACGTCTAAAAACATGCTATCCATGTAACTCTCAGCCTCGCGGAAGCACTGCTGTGCCTCCAGCCGAAGCTCAAGCTCTGAAACCCAGTGCTCAAGCTGGTCAAACCGGTGGCACTTCCTGCAGTTGTGCTCATCCAGACTGCCAGGAGCGTCTAAGACTTCCCACATTCTGCAGGCCGTACAACACATGGGGCTGAGCTCCGCTGCCATACCTTTAGTTAAAATATTCTTACCCTAAATTTATGCCAAGTAGCTAATTATTTAAGTTTCTTTCTTCTTTAAAAAAAAAGCTAGAACTCTTACCTTTCCTTAATATAGCTTTAAAGTGGAGAAAAACAACTTACTCATTACCTACCAGTCAGCTCTCTGCTTTGCACTGATGTCACTTTTGTCAGCCTTTTCGAATTTTGGTGGGGTTCCTGTTAGGGTTAGCTACTGCTCCGACCAGCTCGATCTGGGCCTCGACCCTCAGGCTTTTATTGAGAAACTCCGCTGGTGCCATTCACCCTCAGATCCGCTCCAACTGGCTCCTAACGGTATTCAAAATCTTGAGGGATCTGGGCAGAGTAGATAGGGAGAAACTGTTCCCACTCGTGAAAGGAGCGAGAGTGAGAGAACACAGATTTAAAGTAATTGATAAAAGAGGTAACAGCGACTAAGTAAATTGCTCCTTCGAAAGTGCTGACACAATGGACCAAATAGCCTCTTTCTATACTGTATAGCTCAAAGTTCTCTCTTAACCTCGCACACATTCTGTGGCAGGAAGGACCAGCCACCAGCACTATTTAAAGGAGTCATCAACAACTTACAGGCTGATAGCTGGTTGATTTCTTCTGGTTCTTGCTATGATTCTGTAACCTCTGAGGGACTTGCTGAATTGCTGTCTGAAGAAGAGTCATAAGGACTCGAAACGTTAACTCTGTCTTTCTCTCCACAGATGCTGTCAGACCTGCAGAGTTTTTCCAGTAATTTTTGTTTTTGTTTCAGATTTCCAGCATTCCCAGTATTTTGCTTTTAACTTATTACAGAGGGCTTTTCATAAGCGACATGCTTGAACCAGCCCTCCAGATTATTTGCGCTTAGAGCTCACTGGTCAAAGTCTCCAAGAACAACCCTGATATGCAGTAGGAAAGGCTGTACCTTCAATTACTACATTTCCTCCCCCTTTAGTTTTTTTACACTTCCTATTTACAGAGAATGTTTGAATAACCCACAACATATACATATATACAACGCAGGTGATTAAAGATTAAGTGTCTGAGGTAGTTTCCTTATTCAGTTAGAGCGGCATAGCTCTACCACTTGAGGTTCTTCCAATGGATCGACACGATCAGGAACTGCAGCATCAAGTATATCATTAGAAAGTGGCAGTTCAGGGTTTGGCAACTCTAAAGAGACATTGGGTATGTCTATTCTAGGTCGATCTGTCACATCAGGGATTAATGGTTTGACGTTAATCACAGGCGGAATAGCTGGTTGTTGGAATGTCTCTCTATTCCTAAGATAATCTACATGTTTTCAAACAATTACATCTTCCACTTCCACCTGGAAGGACAAGCACCAGTTTCTGAGATAATTGTACCAGGAACCCAACAAAGTCCATTTCCAAAATTCCTCATGAAAACTATATCTCCTACAGTGAATGTGCGAGCTTTGCTATGAATAATGTGATTCAATTTTTGATTACTCTGATTCTTCTCTACCTTCCCATCTAAGTTTTGAAACACCAGACATAACCTTGTAAGTAGACGGTATTTCACCAATAATTCAGATGGCATTGAACCTGTAGTTGAATGAGGCATCGTACGATAAGTGAGAAGAAAGCAGGAAAATTGAGTTTCTATAGTATCTTTGGATAAACTCTTCATTCCTGATTTGAAAGTTTGCATAGCTCTTTCAGTTAAACCACTTAATGAGCAATGATATGGTGCTGTTTTAATATGTCTGATTCCATTTAAACTCATGGACCTCTGAAACTCTGGACTGGTAGACTGTACCATTGTCCGAAACAATGACTTCCGGTAGGCAATATATACTAAAACATTGTCACAGCTTCTCGATAGTTGCGCTCGATGTCGGTGATCTGACTTCATACACATCCATCCATTTAGTATGTGCATCTACGATCAATAAAAACATGGGGCACAATTTTTCCCTTGTCGGGCGGGCATGGCGAGTGGGTGAGTAGGGTGGGGGTGGGAGGAGCACGAGCGTTGAAGTGCGTGCACACAGGGGAAGAATCTAAGAAATTCAGCACAAGCACAACTCCTTGTGGTGCTGGAGCATGTACAGTGCTATCTGTAATGGGAGACAACTGAATGCGTCCACATTTGCAATATGCAAGCCAGGACGGTGCATGAAGGTATACTCGTACGCAGATAATATCAAAGCCCAACATTGAATTCTTGCTGAGGCTATTGGTAGAATGGATTTATCCTCACTGAATAAACCCATTAATGGTATATGTTCTGACACAATGGTGAAATGCTGTCCATGCAGATACCGGTGGAATTTCTTCACTCTAGATATCACTGATAAATCTTCGTTTCCTAGTTGGGAATAACTTCTCGGCTGCAGAGAGGGTTCTAGAGACATAGCCAATTGGTTTTTTTGATCCATCTTCCATTATATGTGATAACACAGCTCCCACTCCATAAAGAGATGCATCACGTGTTAATACTAATTCTTTTGGTGGATCATAGTGTACCAGTAAACATGGGCCAGAGTTTTTAGCTCGTCAGACGGGCGTGCGCCCGACCCGAATGAGCATAAAATGATGCGCGATGATGTTGGGTGAGCATCCTGATGTCATTGTGCACTCGCGCGATATTTTAGTCAGCGGGCGTGAGCAGGAGTCGGCAGCACACCCACCGACAATTAAAAGGCCTATTAAGGCCATTAACAATGTAATTGAAATTAATTTTTCGCTGCCATTCAACTTTACGGTTGGCGGGCAAGCGAAAAGGCCAAGCAGCCTTTGCATTTTTTGCGAAGCCTCATCCACAGGTGGGATGAGGTTTCGATCCATCATTAAAAACAATTAAAAATTTTCATATTCATTTCTAACATGTCCCTGCTCCTGCAACATGAGAATGACGTGACATGTGACAATTTAAAAGTCTTAAAATTTTTTAAAATCTTTGTTTTTAATTTTTAAGCTCTTCATCTCCCTGAGGCAGCTCTGTGGCTCAGGAAGCTTTTCCAATGCGCACCCAATGCGAACTCCATGACCAATGATGATTCTTTTTTAACAACAGGTGTAATGGTCCTAACACTGTTGACAGGTTTGGCAAGAAGTGGCTTTAATAATTGATCATGCCCAGAAAAGACTTGAGTTCAGTTACACTGCATGGAGAGGGTGCCTCTTTGAATGCCCCATCTTCCCCTTCCACCAGATGCAAACCCATGGCGTCCACCCGGTGACCCAGGTAAATAACTTCTGGTGCTTGGAATGAACATTTCTCTTTCTTTAATCATACACTGGCTTCCAAGAATCTTCTTAACACCTCTCCTCGGTTGGCCAAGTGTTTGGTCTCAGTTGACCCTGTGATCGGAACATCATCTAGGTATACTACCACTCGGGGAAGTCCTTGCAAAAGACTTGTTCTCTGGAAGGTAGCGCATGCAGATGAGGCTCCAAGGGGTAGGCAAGTATATTGATAAAAACCCTTGTGCGTGTTGATGGTTACATACCCTCTAGAGATGCTATCCAGCTCTAACTGTTGATTTGCATAGCTCATGTCCAGTTTGGTATAGGAGTTGCCTCCAGCTAGCTTTGCATACAAGTCATCTATCCTCGGGACAGGATATTTATCTAGTTTAGCTGCCTTGCTCACGGTCAAATTATAGTCCCCACAAATACATTTCACCACTGGGACTGTGGGCACTGCCCACTCTGAAAATTGGACAGAGTGGATGATGCCCAGCTTCTCTAAGTGGCACAATTCTGCACCCACCTTCTCCTTTAAGGCACAAGGTACAGGTCTGGCCTTAAAGAAACATGGTGTCGCCTGAGAATTCACATATATTTTTGCTTGAAACTTTTTAACTTTCCTAATTCGTCATGAAATACACCAGTATATTTTCCAGTTCAGGAACTCCTCCTGTTCTTAAGTGAGATATTTCAGACCTGTTGACTTTTTTGTAACCAGTGTAGGCCCAGAAGACTAGGTCCTTCGCCTGTCACTATGATCACTGAAAGCTGGGCTGTCTGTTGCCTTTACGACACAGGTACTGTCACGATGCCCTTTACCTGTATGAATTCTCTGGTGTATGTCTTCAATTGTTGTTCACTCCAGATTCAGTGGCTGGGTACCCTCATTTAGGTATTTAAAGGTGTGCTCTCCCACCACTGTGGCTGAGGCTCCCACATCTACCTCCGTTATTAGTGGCTTCACATTCACTTGGATTGTGACGGTAATAGGTTCAGTTTTTACTGCTGTGACATTGTACAGGGTATCGGTATCAGTATCGGCAGCTTCAGGTTCTGTTACATTATTCACTTCAATCATTTTGGTCTGCTGCCTTATGGGCTGTTTCGATTTTGCCCTGCATTGCTTTGTTATATGACCTTTCTTATGGCATTCTGCCTCCTTGAATCTACAGGTATCTGGCATGTGGACACCCCCACATCTATAACAGATTAGCCTCAGAGTCGCTGCTGAAATGCTTCCGCTAGGCCTTTTCGTTTTTCTAGCAGCAGAGATTGCCTCTCGCTTTGCTGCTGTGCCTCTGTTTTTCGCATCACACCCGGTGGTAGGTTCTCGCCCCACATGAAGAACAGCGCCGTGTTGTATGTGTTGTAAACCCTGCGAGTTTCCATGGCAAGTGCTGTTTCAGATCAATGTTGACTTTTGCGAGCAAACAGTGCTGAATGGCATGTCGTGAACTCCACAAACTAATCAGTCCCGCAACATATTGTTGAGTGTGTCTTCAAAGTCGTAGTGCTCACTCAACTGCTTCAACTTCACTATATAGCTTGTGATGGACTCTCCCGGGGCCCTTACTCTGGAGTTAAACTTAACCCTCTGCATTATTACAGATGGCTTCAGCTGGTAATGCACCTTCACGAGGTCTACTAATTTGTTAAAGGACTTAGAATTGGGTACGTTCAGGGTTGTCAGGCTGCGGATCAGGTTATATGTCTTGCTACCACATAAACTCCTCCAAGGTAATTTCATTCACCATGAAATAAAAACCAAGGCGCTCTACTTACTGGCTCCAGTCTTCCATCGTCGCGTCGTAAGGATCGATTCTGCCGAAGAGTGGCATGACTGGTGAGTATACTTTTCTTTTGTTCTTAAGATCTGATGTACTCACATTCATAAGGCAAGGTACAGCATCGGAGCCATTTCACCCTCATCACCAAATGTAATGACGACGTACAGAACAGATTTCTACTTTAAACACATAATTTTATTACCGAGAGCTTTTCAGAAGTTACATGCTTAAAGCAGGTCCTCGACTAGAAAACTATACACCCCACCGGATTACCCGCACATAGGGCTCATTGGTTGGAGTCTCCCAGAACAATCCTGATAGGCAGCAGGCAAGGCTATTGCTGTGCATACCCATCAGCCTTCTCCTGTAGCTGGCTACATACATCAAAGTGCTCACCTGAGTCCTCTGCAGCAGAGCTCCTGTGTAACCTTACCTTCTGGTGAGTTGGCACCTATGTTATGCTTGGCCACTGCCCGGGCTGCAGGCCAATCATGCCTGGTATCTCACCACGTGTGGATCCTACCTCTATGCTATCCTGTAAGTTCTGCAAATATCAGTAGCTGAGCTGGTGTCTGCAAATGTGAAAACGAATAACATTGTGTTTTCATGGTTGTTATTTTCTGGCTTTTCCTTCACTCCTGTTTAACCTTCTTCAGTGTCCAAAAGAGGAAAAGCACAATGTTGTGGTACAGAGAGAAGGAAAGGTAAGAAGGGCATCCTTACACCACCTGCAGGTTGTTAAATCAGAAGAGAATGTGGAATGAGGGGGAAGCGGAATGTGAAAAGGAGATTTAGGTGTGAGGATAATACGGTCATCTTCAATGGTCTCAGCCTCAATGTTGGCCTTAGCAGTGGATGTCCCAATAATGGTCAGCACCATTTCCTCCATAGGGGATAGGACATGCAGGTACACCCTGCCACCCAGTTAAGTGCTGCTGCCTCATGTTGTGTCTCCCCTGTCCTGCAAGAGACAGGGAAGTGTTTCAGAAAGTGAGGTGCAGTTGGGACGATAAGGCATTTGAAGATGTATTCACTGACGTTGACCACTCGTGTGAGGTCATTGAACTTCTTGCAGCACTGCATCCAGACCCTTGGTGATTGAGCTCCTCTGCTCCCACTGCCTTCTGAATGTGGATCTGGAGGGCCTCCTAACCCCCGTGGATACAGGATATCTCTCATTTCCACAAACTCCAAGGCCTCTAGCGCAGTACCCAAGAACATTGGAGTCCACTCTCTCCTATGTTGTGCCATTCTGCACTCTTTCCAAGGTAATATTTACTGCAGCCACGACTCTCAGCAACTGCTCCAGTCTCAGTGCACTTCCCCTTTGAAGATCCAGACCAGCTTTCTGGAGTGCAGGCTAGCATTAAGTTTTGTTAGCTACTCACAATTTTGACCCCCTGCTAATGCATCCAGTTATTCAACAGCACAGTTAGCACTGGCTGGATGCTGAAAACACTCAAATTAGCAAGAAGCACAACGTTAAAGTGCACGTACTTTCAATGACTGAACATAGAATAGTAATGCAAATAAGATCCCAGAGCCAGTTTTCAGGGGTTATCCAATTTAAACCCCAAGGAATCAGACTAAAAGTGCTGTGCAACACAGGCTTGTCTAAACTTAGCTGCAAGTAATCTCTTAAGACTTTGATCATTTTTATTGCAGTACACATAAGTGCAATTTGTAGCAGTGGTGGAGTTATAAATTATTGGAGAGAGATGTGAGTGCCAAAGAAAGTAGATTTGCTTTTTTCATTACGGTACGGCAACATGCCTCTCAGCTGAAATCTTTCATTTTTGACAGCTGATTTGGTGTAATTACTGGCATTTGCAACCTACTATTATTCTGTGTGTAAATCTCAGTGTAGTTAATGTGAAAAATCCTTATCCATCAACCTATTTTATTTCCAAACCCTGATGATTCTGCGAGTATAGCATTAGGAATTCTTGAATAAAGCCAGCCTGTGGACTTATGCCAGGAAACAACAAAGCAGATATAATTGGTGTTGTATAAGACAATATTCTGGCTTGTCACAGAAAGCTGCACTGAGGAAAATGAAGCATTTTGAAAAGCTTTGAATAGTTGTTTGTTAGGAGACAAACACTAAAAGAAAAAAGCTGTAATTGTGATTCTTGGATACTAATTAATTTTTCTCTTCTGATGTCCTTGTTACCAATAAAGCCATTAGTCTCCTTCAACTAGGCTATTACCTCTTTATGGCTCTCAGCTCTGCTCCCTTTAGTCCAAGGGATACAGTCTTGAGAGGCTGTGTTAAATAATTAGTTTATTCATTCTCCGTCAGATTTGGCTGGACCACGTAAAGCATCATCAGGTCCTGCTCTCATCTGCTAAAACTGCTCACTATCTAGGATTATCCTAAACTACCAATTCTATAAGACGTAGGAGCAGAAGTAGGCCATTCGGCCCATTGTGTCTGCTCTGCCATTCAATGAGATCATGGCTGATCTGGTAATCCTCAACTCCACTTTCCTGCCTTTTCCCCATAACCCTAGATTCCATTACTGATCAAAAATCTGTCCATTTCAGCCTTGAATATACTTAATGACCCAACCTCTACAGTAAAGAATTCCACAGATTCATTACCATAAGACCATAAGACATAGGAGCAGAAATTAAGCCATTCGGCCCATCGAGTCTGCTCCGCCATTCAATCATGGCTGATAAATTTCTCAACCCCATTCTCCCACCTTCTCCCCGTAACCTTTGATCCCCTTACCAATCAAGAACCTGTCTACCCTCTGAGAGAGGAAATTCCTCCTCATCTCTGGTCCTAAATGGGCAATCCCTTACTCTGAGATTATGCCTCTGGTCCTAGACTCTCCCACAAGAGGAAACAACCTCTCAGTATCTACCCTGTCAAGCCCCCTAAAGATCTTATATGTTTCAATAAGGCCACCACTCATTCTTCTAAACTCCAATGAGTACAGGCCCAACCTACTCAACATCTCCTCATAAGAAAATCCCTCCATACCCAGGATCAACCTAGTGAACCTTCTCTGGACTGCCTCCAATGCCAATATATCTTTCATTAGATTAGGGGACCAAAACTGTTCACAGTATTCTAGGTGTGGCCTAACTAGCGCCTTGTATAGTTTTAGCAAGACTTCCCTATTTTTATACTCCATTCTCTTTGAAATAAAGGCCAACATTCCATTTGCCTTCCCTATTACCTGCTGAACTTGTATGTTAGCTTTTTGGGATTTATGCACAAGGACCCCCAAATCGCTCTGTGCTGCAGCTTTCTGCAGTCTTTCTCCATTTAAATAATATTCAGCTCCTCTATTCTTCCTGCCAAAGTGCATAACCTCACATTTTCCCACATTATATTCCATCTGCAAGTTTTAGCCCACTCACTTAACCTGCCTATCCCCCTGTAGACTCTTCGTGTCATCCTCACTGCTTGCCTTCCCACCTATTTTTGTGTCATCTGCAAACTTGACGATAGTACATTGACTTCCCTCACCTGAGTCATTAATATATATTGCAAATAATTGTGGCCCCAGCGCTGATCTCTGTGGCACTCCACTAGTTACAATGCAAAATGCAAAGATAACTCCCAGCTTCTTTACTCTTCTGCAAACCATCTTCTTAACTACCTTTCCCCAGTCTCCATCACCCTCACCCCCAACAATAAATGCAAGGAGTTAATGGACTTCGTCACTAAAATTGAGACCATCCAATCAGCTGCCTCTGCCACTTCCCCCCCACCTCCCACTTCCAATAGTCCAGGGGGTCAAAATTCCTCTAAATTTCCCTCTGTCCAAGCCCTGAGCTCGCATCTTTCTCCACTTTCTCTCCTATCTCTTTTGCACTCTCCAAGCTCATCTTGTCCATGAGTTCTGACTAATGCTCCCTCAATCCTCTCCCCACTAAACTGCTGATCATCCAACTTTCCCTCCTGGTCTCCATGTTAAATGACATTGTTAATTACTCTTTCTGTTCAGGTGCTGCCCCTCTTTCCTTTAAATCTGTAACATCGCCCCTTTCCTCAAAAAGTCAACCCTTGTCCCACCCTGTCCTTACAACTACAACTTTTGCCCCATTTCCAACCCCCCTTTATTCTCCAAATCCCATGTCCACCTTTCCCAGAACTCCATGTTTGAATTCATCGAATCAGATTTCCACCCGTGCCACAGTACCAAAATGGCACTTACCAAAGTCACAAATGACATCCTATGTGACTGCAATAAAGGTAAACTATCCCTCCTTATCCTTCTTAACCTCTCTCCAGCCTTCGGCACGGTTAACCACACCATCCTCCTCCAACACCTCTCCACTGTCATCCAGGTGGGTGGAACTACACTTGCTGATTCCTTTCTTATCTATGTAATCATAGCCAGAGTTTCACTTGCAACAGCTTCTCTCCTTGCTCCTGCACCTATACTTCTTGTGTTCCCCAAGGATATATCATTTGCCCCCTTCTATTTCTCATCACATGCACACAGACAACGTGATGAGGGGCTGAGTAAATTGGGCCTATACTCTCTGGAGTTTAGAAGAATGAGAGATGTTCCAAAAGATTATGAAGGGGCTAGGGGTAGGCATGGAGAGGTTGTTTTCCCTGGTTGGAAAATCTAGAACCAGGGTACAGTCACAGGATATTAAAGCGATATTAGGGCAGATAGCCAAAAGCCTAGTCAAAGAGGTAGGTTTCAAGAACCACCATTTAGGAAAGAGATGAGGAGAAATTTCTTCATTCAGGGGTTCTGAATGTGTACTCTAGGAAGTATTGCCAGCTGAAGCTACTCGAAATCCACATTTTGGAGTTGGAATTGTGGCAGGAGTCACTGTAGAGCACCCGCAAGGCTGAGATCTTCATGAATAGTACACACAATGAGGTGGTCACACCACAGGTAAAGAATGCACAGGCAGAAAGGGAATGGGTGACCGCCAGACAAAGTAAAAGCTCTAGGCAGGTAGTGCAGGAATCCCTTGGGCCCATCTTCCTCTCTAACAGATTTTCCGTTTTGGATACTGCTGGGGGAGATGGTTTCTCAGGGGAATGCAGCGAGAGCCAAGGCCGTGGCACCACGAGAGGCTCAGCTGCAAAGTGGGAGAGAAAAAAGTGGGAGAGCAATAGTGAAAGGGGATTCTATCATAAGGGGAACAGGTAGGCATTCCTGCGGTCGCAGATGGGATGCCAGGAAGGTATTTTGCCTCCCTGGTGCTAGGGTCAAGGATGTCACTGAGTGGCTGCAGAACATTCTGAAGGGGGAGGGTGAGCAGCCAGAGGTCATTGTACATATTGGTATAAACAGCATGGATAAAAAGAGGGATGAGGCCCTGAAAGCAGAATATAGGGAGCTAGGAAATAAATTAGAAAGCAGGATCTCAAAGTTCACAATCACTGGATTACTCCCAGTGTCATGTGCTTGCGAGATCAAGAATAGGAGAATAAAGTAGATGAATGCTTGGCTGAACAGATAGTGTAGGAGGGAGAGATTTAGATTCCTGAGGTATTGGGATCAATTCTGGGTAAGATGGGACCTGTACAGGGACCTGGACGAGTTGCACCCCAGCAGGACCGGGACCAATATCCATGCAGGGGTATTCACTAGTACTGTGGGGAGGGTTTAAACTAGAGTGGTAGGGGCATGGGAATCTGAAAGGGGAGACACTTGAGAGAGAAACAAAGATAGAAGTGAAAGACATAAAAGTAGAAAGCAAAAGTGGAAGGCAGAGGAAACAAGGGCTATCAGCAAATAGGGTCATAATACAAAAAATATGTGTAAAAGTGTTAAAAGGACAAGTCTAAAGGCACTGTATCTGAATGCACGGAGCATTTGCAATAAGGTAGACAAATTAACAGCCCAAATAGATATAAACAGGTACGATTGTGATAATGAGACGTGGCTGCAGGGTGACCAAGGCTGGGAACTGAATATCCAAGGGTATTGGATATTTAGGAAGGACAGGCAAAAAGGAAAAGGTGGTGGGGTGGTGTTGTTGGTTAAGGATGAAATGAGTGTAATAGTGAGAAATTATATTGGTTCAAAATCTACATGTGGAATCAGTCTGGGTGGAGCTAAGAAGCAACAAGGTGCAGAAAACATTAATGGGAGTTGTCTATAGGCCTCCGCACAGTAGTGGTAAGATTGGGGATGGTATTAAATAGGAAATTAGAGATGCATGTAACAAGGGTGCTATAGTAATCATAGGTGACTCTAATTTATCTACATATAGACTGGGCACGCCAAATTAGCAATAATACTGTGTGTACGAGATTTTTTTTAGTGCAGTATGTCGAGTAACTGACTAGGGAACAGGCTATCCTAGATTTGGTATTGTGCAATGAGGAGAGGTTAATTAATAATCTTGTTGTGCGGGGTCTTTTAGGCAACAGTTGACCATTACATGATAGAATTCTTCATTAGATGGAAAGTGAATTAGTGCAATCCAAAACTAGGATCTTAAATCTAAACAAATAAAACAACGAAGGTATGAGGGGTGAGTTGACTACAATAGATTGGGGAACTTAAGTAAAAGGTATGACAGTGGATAGGCAATGGCTAATATTTAAGGAATGAATGCAATAGTTTTACATTCCTTTCTGATGCAAAAACACAACAGGAAAAACAGCTCAATCATGGCTAATTAAAGAAACTAAGGATAGCATTAGATCCAAAGAGGAGTCATATAAAGTTGCTAGAAAAAGTAGCAAGCCTGAGGATCGGGAGCAGTTTAGAATTCAGCAAAGGAGGACCAAGAGATTGATTAAGAGAGGAAAAATAGAATATGAGAGTAAACTTGCAAGGAACATAAAAGCAGACTGTAAAAGCTTCTAAGTATATAAAAAGAAAAAGATTAGTGAAGACAAATGTAGGCCCCTTACAGTCCGAAGTGGGAGAATTTACAATAGAGAACAAGGAAATGGCATAACAATTAAACAATTACTTTAGTTCTGTCTTCACGGAGAAAGACACAAATAACTTCCTAGAAATACGAGGGGGCCAAAGGTCTAATGAGAAAGAGGAATTGAAGGAAATTAGTATTACTAAAAAAATAGTGCTGGAGAAATTAATGGGACTTAAACCCAATAAATCCCCAGGGCCCAATGATCTACATCCCAGGGTACTAAAGGAGGTGGTCATGGAAATAGTGGATGTGTTGGTTGTCATCTTCCAAAATTCTGTAGATTTTGGAACAGTCCCAGCAGATTGGAGGGTGGCAAATGTAACCCCACTATTTAAAAAAGGAGGGAGGGAAAATACAGTGAATTACAGACCGGTTAGCCTAACATCAATTGTAGGGAAAATGCTAGGGTCTATTATAAATGATGTGATAACAGGACATATAGAAAACATCAATATGATTAGAAAAAGTCAACATGGATTTATGAAAGGGAAATCAGGTTTGGCAAACCTACTGGAGTTTTTTGAGGACACGACTAGCAGGATAGATAAAGGAGAACCCGTGGATGTGGTGTGTTTGGATTTTGAGAAAGCGTTTGATAAAGTCCCACATAAGAGGTTAGTATGTAAAATTAAAGCACATGGAATTGGGGGTAATATATTGGCACGGACTGAGAACTGGCTAACAGACAGGAAACAGAGTAGGAATAAATGGGTTTTTTTGGAGTGGCAGGCGTAAACTACTGAGGTACTGCAGGGTTCAGTGCCCCAGCTATTCACGATATATATCAATGATTTGGTTAAGGAAACCAAATGTAATATTTCCAAGTTTTCTGACAACACAAAACAAGGTGGGAATGTAAGTGGTGAGGAGGATGTTAAGAGGCTTCAAGGTGATTTAGACAAGTTGAGTGGGTGGGCAAGTACATGGCAGAAGCAGTATAACATGGAGAAGTTATCCACCTTGGCAAGAAAAACAGAATGGCAGAGTATTATTTAGATTGGGAAATGTTAATGTACAAAAGGACCTGGGTGCCCTTGTGCACCAGCCACTGAAAGCAAGCATGCAGGTACAGCAAGTAGTTAGGAAGGCAAATGGTATGTTGGCCTTCATTACAAGAGGACTAGAGTACAGGACCAAGGATGTTTTACTGCAGCTGTGCAGGGCCTTGGCGAGACCACACCTGGAGTATTATAGTGCAGTTTTGGTCTCCTTAGCTAAGAAAGAATATATTTGCCATAGAGAGAGTGCAGGGAGGATTCAGCAGACAGATTCCTGGGATGGCAGGATTGCCGTATGAGGAGAGATTGGATTAACTAGGCTTGTATTCCCTGGAGTTTAGAAGAATGAGAGGGAATTGAAACGTATAAAATTCTGACAGGGATGGACAGACTGGATGCAGGGATGATGTTTCCTGTGGCTGGAGGGTCTAGAACAAGGGTTCACAGTCTCAGGATATGGAGTAGGCCATTTAGGACTGAGATGAGGAGAATTTTTTTCATTCAGAGGATGGTGAACCTGTGAAATTCTCTATCACTGAAGGTTGTTGAGGCCAAGTCATTGAATATGTTTAAGAAGGAAATAGATAGATTTCTAGACTCTAAAGACATCAAAGGGTATGGGGAGAGAGTGGGAGTAGGGCATTGAGATAGAAGATCAGCCATGATCATATTTAATGGCAGAGCAGGCTTGAAGGGTCAAATGACCTATTCCTGCTCCTATTTTCTATGTTTCTATGTGGTTGCCTGGGTCCCAAGCTCTGGAATTTCATCCCTAAAACTCCCTGCCCCGCTCCTTATTTTTCTTCCTTAAGGTGATTCTTGCAACCTACCTCTTTGACCAGGTTTTTGACCATCTGCCCTAATATCGCCTTAAGTAGATCAGTGCTCAATTTTGCGCAATAAAACTTCTGTGAAGTGCCTTGGGACATTTTATTGCGCTAAAGCCGCTCTAAAATATAAGTTGCCATTGTTGGAGTTGCTTCAATATTTGGACCTCCATCTAGTCTGGCTGGCTCTGCTTGATTTCAATTTCAACTTCCATGTGATCTGATTGGTTCAAAATGCTTTTGTTCTGACATCCCATAGTTTCAAATGATCCGATTGGTTAATAATGGCAATTTCCAGCACCAATGGGAGAAAATTGGAATTTGTCTTGTGAAACACTGGCAAGCTGGTACCTGGGCTGCCGCACTGACTGTGACCTGAAAACACTTTCGGTCGGCATGTATGCGACTTCTTAATTCCGACCAGCATATCCCAAACAGCATGTTACAAAAGCAAAATACTGCGAATGCTGAAAATCTGAAATAAAACAGAAAATATTGGAAATACTCAGAAAGATCTTTGCTTTTCTCTCCAAAGTAGAGGGGCGCGAAACTCAATTGCACAGAGCTGCTTTTAGTGTTGTCGCTGTGCCACTTGCCCTGCAACGTCAGTAGCTCATGGAGGTGAAGAGGAGAAGGCTGAGAGAGGAAGATCTGCAAGGAGGGAGGAGAAGGCAGGCTCACCAGGCCTTACCCAGTGAAGGTCTGGGAGCACCACTCCAACTTTGCATTGAGCTAGGAACAGTGCCTGTGGAGACCACATGCGGAATCATCCCATATTTGCACTAAGTGTGGGAGTGGGCATGGGAAAAGACATTTTACTCGCTGGCCACAATGGTGGATTTTAGCACTGTATCGTCCCATTCCAGTACGCCTGCCTCGATAATCATGCATTCACAGGAAACGCTCTGGATCAATGGCGGGCGGGCTCAGATTTGTCCACCACGCCATGACCTCAGCGCTTCCTCACTCCGGGTGCTATATTTAAAGTGCATCAGAGCGCAGCCTATTTCATGTCTCCAGACCAGGTCTGCTCCTGGCGACAGATGGCCACGAAAGTAAAGAAGACGGCAGCCCCCAAATTTAGTGACGCCTCTCTAGGGTGCCAGCTCAACACAGTGGAAGGCCGCCGTGATGTCCTCTACCCCACTCTGGCCACAGGAGGTCCACCTGAGTCACCATTCCAGCCTGGGAGGCAGTGGCAGGGGTACAGAGGAGGTCAGCCATCCAGTGCAAGAAGAGGATGAATTCTCTCATCCGTTCTGCTAGATTAGGTCAACCACCTCATCACTCTCAACTCTCATGCTCTCAAACCCATCACACATCCGCTGGGATCTCACACCTCAAGGGACAACACCACTAACTCTCACACACACACCCTCACATCTCCATCAGGCTCGTATCCTCTGGAGCTCATGTGCTCATCCTGCCCACAGCTCCACTCACCACACAAACATTCCACGTAGTGCCATGTGTCCTGCTCACACTCTCTCCATCTGTTTTCATGCAGGAGAAGCTGGCTTACAACAGCAGGGAAAGGTCCAAGACCGGGGTGGGGGGGTGGGGGCAGGGGTGGGGTGTGGAGTAGCCCACATTAGGCCCCTCATTCACTTTGAGGAGCATGCCATCACGCTGACTGGTGAGGACAGGGACCGTGCCTGCGGTGACAGTGAGGCCTGCAGTGCACACTCACGTGAGGATCCTGCATCACATTATCCCTCTCTCAACGCAAATGCGAGTGCTCTCTCTCCTGCTTTTCACTTTGCTGTCATGCACTAATTATCTCTGCTTTGGTTCACATGGAGATCTGCCAAGCAACCGACACCCTCAGCCAACCAGTCCCTCAGCTCCATTAGGTCCTCACCTCCAGCCAAGAGGACACCTTCCCCATTGAAGAACTGGAAATAAGCAGCCTAGAAGACCCATCACAGCACTTATCCACACCCTCCATCAGCGCAGAGACATACGCCTGTGTGAGACATGGATCTTGAGCAGTGTGACTGACTGCTCTTTGGTGATGTGGTGCCCACATGTGCCCGTATGGTGGTCTCCATGGGAAAGATGGCAGACGCCACGGAGACCCTGGTCCAGCAGAATGCGGAAATGCACACAGACCTGCACTCCATTGTGGTAGCCATGGATGAGTTCCTGCAGTAACACCATGAGAGGGAATCAGGGCACCTGGACGTCTCTATAGTTGCTCCTTCCACTCAAGGAGTCAGGCCAGGGCCCCCGGGCACCTGAATGGAGGAGGTGCGGCACAGGATATCCCTGGGTCATCCACTCAGGAATCTCAGAGGCTGTCGTTTCCCTCCAAGTCCCCTTTGCCTTAACCCCCTCAACCTCATCCTCTGTCACCGCAGAGGGAGCAGCTGGCCCACAGAAGGACAGCCAAAGCAAGCTGGAGTGCTCAAGGCCTCAGCTCTCCAAAGGACCCACACTGAAGTCATCAGAGGCAACAGAGCAAACCACTGCACAGGCTGTCTCCACCCCTGCTGCAGATGTCAGGGCAGCACCTAGAAGAAGTGGTAGGCCTAGAAAAGTTAAGAAATTCTGATTACAAGTGGTTGCACAGGTGAACACATTTTGCCACTTTATAATCTGAAAATATATTCACTTTCACTGAATAATGTGTAATGGTGTCTTTCAGCTTCATTGACAGGCTTGGCATGTCCTCCCACTGCATCCCACCCCATCCGCACCCCTGCCAGCCACATTCAGCCAGACCAGCAGGGACTCTGGAGGGTGAAGTGTGTATGTGTGTGTGTGTGTGTGTGTGGCAGGGCCTTTTGGAGCTTCATGCAAGCACTCTCTCACGCAAGTGGAGCTTTCCTCCATCATACTCATCTCTATGTCTCGAGCATTTTCAATGCTGCTTGCTGGGGTTCTCTTTCAGTTGTCCATCTGAGCTGACCTGCATCTCCGTCCACCCAATGACCACAGTCCCATGCAGCACCTGTGTCTGTCCAACATGAAGCTCCGCTCACTCCCCCATTACTATCGACCCCCCGGCATCACCTTCCACCTCCCCGCCGTCACCTACCAACCTGAACCCTTGTCTTTCCAGGATGTCCAAGGAATGTGCATGTTCCCTACTTTACTGAGAGTCCCACCCCCATCCAAATTGACCTCCCCGACATCTGTGTCTGCCTCCAAGTCCCCACCATCCACCCTCGCTGTCCCTTCTACTGCTACCGATTCACGCTCACCCTCCCACCCTACGGGCTTCCTCTGCTCCCTCTCAGGCTCACCATCCCCTCCACCACACCCACCCTCAATTGGCTCCCCAGGAGGCTGACTCCACCGGCCCCTTCCTTGCACGTTCACCTGGACATCCCCCCTTACTCCCTTGTCCACCCTTACTCCCTCCTTCCCCCGGACACTTTCCACCCTCTGAACTCCCTCCGCCCCCGGACACCTTCCCGCCTCTGAAATCCCTCCTCTCCTCAGACACCTTTCATCCTCCAAACTCCCCCCTCCAAACCTTTACACCTTCCTCCTCCCTTTGGCCTACCTCCCCTCTTGCCGCATTCTCCCCCATTACACCTTCCTCCCCCCCATGCTCCCTCTGCCCGCTCCCACCCTCACCCTCCTTGACACCTTCATCCCCCACCCCCCACCTCACTCCCCACCCTGCCTTCCTCTCCCCTTGCCTTCGCCGATCATCCATAGCAATCCATGGCCAAGACCATGATTTCCGATGCAGACCCGCAACATCAACGGAGACTTCCCACCTCCTGTGAGCCTATTCACGGCAGAGCCAGGTTCATGAGAATCCACTCAGCATGCGATGCACGTGTTCCTCTAGGGTTCGGTAGCTGTTGGCTCCAGCTCCTTCTCAGATGTCCGCGATCTAAGCAAGGCCCTAAAGGTGAGCCCCAACTTCTGCATGTCACACTTGTCCAGGCGTGTTCTGGGCTGGCGTGTTTTCGCATTGGCATAATGGAAAATCTGGCATGGGGGGTGTGGTTGAGGGCGGGGGGGGGCAATTCCAGTTGGGCCATACTTTGCATCCCATTATTGGGATGCAAATTGGGTCCATGCCGGCCACCAGTAGGATTTGCGTGCCGCCATCTGGACACCACTGGATGGTCCCACTGTGCTTTCATGCTGGTGTGATGCCGATTTCTACCTCTCATGCCAAATTGCCACCTCCGCTCCGGCACTTGCCATGATGCCCGACGCCAATGGGGCCGGAAAATTCCATCCTATGATTCACAAAGGAGACAGTCATAGAGTTATACCCCCTCCTTCACACCGACCTGAAGCCTCAAAGCAGGGCGAGGATGGTCCTCCCAGTGGCCATGAAGGTCCCTGTCGCCCTTACCTCCATGACACTGGACCCTTCCAGGTGGGAGCAGGTGTCATCAGCAATATATTGCAGTTCACCATTCATAGGTGCATCAGGGAGGTCACAGATGCGCTGTATACAAGATGCAGAGATGTCATCATCTTCTCCCAAAGAAGGGAACGCCAGGGTGGAAGGGCACTTGGATTTGCCAGAATAGCGGACTTCTTGACGGTGCAGGGTGCCAACTCACCAGGCTGCCATGTCAATAAGGAATGATACCACAACGCAAGGGTTACCACCCTCTTAACATGCAGTTTGTTTGTGACCACATCAAGAAATTAAATTTGGTAAACGCCCACTCCTATGGCAGTATCCATGATGCTTTAATCCTGAGACAGTCAGCAATACTGACCATCTTTGGGCCTTCCAGGCAAACTGGAAGATGGTTGCTTGGCAACAAGGTCCACTCCTCCTCACATGGCTCATGACTACCTTCTACCATCCCATCATACAAGGGCGTTTGACGAAAGCCATGCAGCCACTTGCAGTACCATGCAGCAAGCCATCAGTCTCCTCAAGCTGAGGGTTCGCTGGTTAGATCCATCAGGGGAATCTCTGCAGTGCATACACAAGTGCATGGAAAGTCCAGCCACTGCCTTCTGGGGGTAGGAGGAGGCAGGGCAGAGACCACATCCACTATGTGCAATTGGATGTAGTGAGAGGGATCAAGACTAATATCTTAACCTTTAAATAAGGGCAATTATATGGGAATGAAAGCAGAGCTGGTTAAAGTGAACTGGAAAATGAGGTTAAGAATAGGTCAGTAGAGATGCAGTGGCAGAAATGTAATGGGATTTTTCAGAATACACAGAATAGATCAATTCCAACAAGAAAGAAAAATTCCAAGGGGAGGACCCGCCATCCGTGGTCAGCTGAAAAAGTTAAAGCTAGTATCAAACTTAAAGAAAAAGCATATAACTACGCAAAGACAGACAGCAAGTCAGAGGATTGGACAGAATATAAAGAAAAGCAAAGAGTGACAAAACAATTATTCAGGAGGAAAAAAGAGAAAGCTAGCTAGAAATATAAAGATGAATAGTAAGAGTTTCAATAGACACATAAATAAAAAAAGAGCTGACAAAGTGAGCATTGGTCCTATAGAAAATGAGTCTGGGGATTAATAATGGAAATTTAAGAGATGGCAGATAAATTGAACAGGTATTTTGCATCGATCTTCACTATAGAGAATACAAGTAATATCCCAGAAATAGCTGTAAATTAGGAAATGGAAGGAAAGGAGGAACTCAAGAAAATTACAATCACCAGGGAAGTGATATTGAGCAAATTGTTGGAGCTGCGGGCTGACAAATCCTCGGGTCTGATGGACTTCATCCAAGAGCCTTAGAAGAAGTGACCAGTGGGATAGCTGATGCGTTGGTTTTAATTTTCCAAAATTCCCTAGATTCAAGAAGGCTCTACTAGATTAGAAAATAGTGAATGGAACTCCTTTATTCAAAAAGGGAGGGAGACAGAAAGCAGGAAACTACAGGCCAGTTAGCTTAATATCTGTCACTGGGAAAGTGTTAGAAGCTATTATTAAAGATATTATAGCAGGGCACTTAGAAAAATTCAAGGCAATCAGGCAGAGTCAACAAGGTTTTGAGAAAGGGGAACCATGCTGATCCAATTTATTGGAGTTCTTTGAAGGAGTGACTTGTGCTGTGGACGAAGGGGAACCGTGGACGTACTGTACTTAGATTTCCAGAAGGATCTGATAAGGTACCACATCAAAGGTTATTGCGGAAATAAAAGCTCATAGTGTAGGAGGTAACATATTGGCATGAATAGAAGATTGGCTAGCTAACAGGAAACAGAGGGTAGCCATAAATGGGTCTTTTTCTGGTTGGGGGGATGTAATGACTGGTGTGCCATGGGGATCAGTGCCTCAACTTATGACAATTCATATAAATGATTTGGATGAAGGAACAGATGGTCTGGTTGCTAAATTTGCTGATGACAAAAAGATAGGTTGGAAAGTAAATTGTGAATAGGATGTAAGGAGGCTACAAGGGGACAGATATGGGTTAAGTGAGTAGGCAAAGATCTGGCAAATGGAGTATAATGTGGGCAAATGTGAAATTGTCCATCTTGGCAGGAAGAATGAAAAAGAAGCATATTATCTAAATGGTGAGAGATTGCAAAGCTCTGAGATTCAGAGGGATCTGGGTGTCCTAGTGCAAGAATCACAATAGGCTAGTATGCAGATACAGCAAGTAATTAGGAAAACTAATAGAATATTATCATTTATTGTGAGGGGAATTGAATATAAAAGTAGGGATGTTATATGCTTCAGTTGTATAGGACACTGATGAGATCACACCTGGAGTATTGTGTACAGTACTGGTCTCCCTATTTAAGGAATCATGTAAATACATTAGAAGCAGATCAGAGAAGGTTTGCTAAATTACTACCAGAATGGGAATGTTATCTTATGAGGAAAGGTTGGGCAGACTAGGCTTGTATCCGCTGGAGTTTAGAAGAATAAGAGGTGACTTCATTGAAACATATAAGATCCTGAGGGGTCTTGACAGATTGGATGTGAAGAGGACATTTCCTCTTGTGGGAGAATCTAGGATCCATGGTCAGTTTAAAAATAAGGGATCATCCATTTAAGACAGAGATCAGAAGAAATTTTTCTCTCAGAGGTAGTGAGTCTTTGGAACTCCCTTCCTCAAAAGGCAGTGGAAGCAGAGCCTTTGAATATATTTAAGGCAGAAGTAGATCAATTCTTGATAAACAAGGGGGTGAAAGGTTATCGAGGGTAGGCAGGAGATTACAGCCAGATAAGCCATGATCTTGAATGGCGGAGCAGGCTCGAAGGCCTACTCCTGCCACTGACTCATATGTTCATATGATCGTTTGTATTTTGAAGCTTTTCTACAATTAAAAGGAACACTTTCACCCCACCATGGATGCATCATTCCCTAACAGGATATCCATATCAGACCGCCCAACACAATGTCTCCTTGGCCAACATCATTCGTGAAAAGCCGACAGCAAAAACTTTGGGTGGAATTTTCTGTGGCCGCTGGCATCAGGCATGTTTGGCAGCATGAGCAGACAAGATGGCGAGAAGGCCAAAAATTGCTTTCACGATGTAGTGAAACCAGTTTGCAATCGTCCACTCAGCCAGCTGATGGTGGGCCACGTTTCCCGTCATCGGACGTTGGGAACCTCATTGTAATACATCTGCATATCATCATAAGGCCAGCACGGTGGAATCATCCACCGCCCCCCTTCTCCACAGCTGGATCGTCTGCCTGCGTTAGGGGGAAAACACGCTGGTGCAGAACACGTCTTGACAACTGTGACGTGCAGAAGTTGGGACTTACCGTCAGGGCCTTGCTCACATCACGGACATCCGAGGAGTGGAAGATGCTGGAGCCCAACAGCAATGGTACATTGGAGGAGCGCCCATGGCATGCTGGATGGATTCTCATGGACATGGCTCCCCTGTGAAACAGCTCACGGAAGGTGGAAAGTCACTATTGAGCGTCTGCTCACAACAGATGATGGTCGAGGGGATGGAGAGGAGGGTCCAGCTGTGTTTGGGAGAGATAGATGTACCATGGGGTGGGCGAGGAAGGTCTAGGATCGACTAAGAGAGGAAGAGGTGTCAGTGGGGGGAAGGGGGGTTGTGAGGCTAGGGGGGCAAACAAAGGTGTCAGGGGTGAGATTGGGAGTGGGAAACAAAGATGTCAGGGGATGAGGTGGGGAGGGCGGGAAGGAGTACAGGGGAGGAGGAGGGGGTAACGGGGGAGAAGATGGCAACTGGTAGGTATAAGGGGGGTGGAAGGTGTAAGGGAAGGAGTTCAGGTGGGGAAGGAGTGCGGAGAGGGGAGGGAATCCAGGGGGAGCAAGGAGTGTGGACAGGGGAAGGAGTCTGAGGGTTCAACGGTAGCGGTAGAAGGGATGGCGAGGATGGTTGGTAGGGACTTGGAGGCAGACACGAATCCTGGTGGTAGGAAGGCGGAGATCGGGGAGGTTAATGTGGATGGGGGTGGGATTTTCAGGAAGGAAGGGAATGTGCATGTTCATCTGGACATCCCCAAATGAAAAGCATTGTAGGTGGTGGGTCACGGAGGGGAGGTAGAAGGTGATGCCAGGGGGTCAACAATGATGGACGAAAGAAATGGGTGACTGAGGGTGGGGAAAGGATGGGGGAGTGAATGCAAAACTGAATCATCACCATGCTGTCTAAATCGAAAGTGAAACGAGAGTCTTGGTGGGCAAGATCAGGTGTTGCGTGGGAATGTGATCAGTGGGTGGGCGGAGATGCAGGTCAGCTCAGATGGACAACTGAAAGCGAACCCCAGCAGGCAGCACTGAAAATGCTCAGCACATTGGGGAGAGTACTTGCACGAGGCTCCGAAAGGCCCTGCCACACACACACACTTCTCCCTCTAGAATCACTCCTTGGTCAGCTGCTCCTTGTGCGGTGATAGACGACAACAGGGACTCACAGGAAAAAGGGACTCGAAGGGAGAGGACAGCCTCTGAGATTCCTGAGTGGATGACCCAAGGCTGTCCAGCTGCTGCTCCTCCCTTTGGGTGCCTGAGGCCCCGCCTAACTCCTTGAGGGGGAGGAGCACCTGGAGGGACGTTCTCCATTTCCAACTTGTGTTGCCACTGCAGGAGCTCAACCATGGCTCCCACGATGGAGTGCAGGTCTGCACACATCTCCGCATTCTGCTGGACCAGGGTTTCCATGGCGTCCACCATCCTCCCCATGGAGACTTCCATACGTGCACATATGGGCACCACTTCATCAGGGAGCAGGTGGAGATGCACTCCTCCGACTTGCGAGCCACTCTGTTGAGGGCTTCCAACAGCTCTGTGTGATATTCTGATGCCTTCTGCAGACTCTCCAGGTTGAGTTGGAAGGCCAAATCCAGAGGTTCGTCATCTGACTCAGGCCTCACAGATGCCCCTTCCCCAGTAGTCCCCTGAGTGACGTGGAGCTCGGCTGAGCCTGCCTTCTCTGGACATGTGTCCATGTGATACCCACCAGATTGTGAACCCAAGCATGGTCTAGATCTAGGTCCCTCTGAGGTGTGTGTCTCTGAGCTGGTGGAGGGTGTGGGTAAGCGCTGTGACAGGCTTTCCAGGTTGCTTATTTCTAGCTCTTTAATGGAGGAGGTATCCTTTTGTCTCAAGTTGAGGACCTGGAAGGAGTTGAGTGACTGACTGGCTGAGGGCATTGGTCACTTGGTAGAGTTCCCTTTGAACAACATAGAGATAATTAGTGCATGTCAGCACAGTTGAATGCAGGAGAGAAAGCACTCACATTTACGTTGAGAAAGGGATGGTGTGATGCAGGATCCTCACAAGGGTGTTCACTGCCAGCCTCACTGTCACCGCAGGCACGGTCCACATCCTCACCAGTCAGCATGATGGCACGCTCCACAAAGTGAGTGAGGGGTCTAATATGGGCTACTTCACCCCAGGCCTGGGGCCTCTCCCTGCTGTTCTGGCCAGCTTCTACCGCATGGAAACAGGTGGAGAGAGTGTGAACAGGGCACATGGCACTGCATGGAATGTTTGTGTGGTGAGTGGAGCCATGGACAAGATGAGGACCCGAGCTCCAGAGGATCTGAGCCTGATGGAGATGTGTGTGTGTGTGTGAGAGTTAGTGGTGCTGTTCCTTGAGGTGTGAGATCCCTGTGGATGTGTGATGGGTTTGTGAGTGTGTGAGTTGAGAGTGATGAGAAGAGTGAGTTACCCTGGGAGAACAGCTGAGACCATTCATCCTGTGGCGGCACTGGGTGGCTGCCCTCTTTTGTAGGGACTTGGCACTGGTCATCGCAATCACCGCCTCCAATGCTGGATTGGTGATGCCATTGTGGCCAGAGCAGGGGTGGAAGACATCATGGTGGGCCTCCATAATGTCCAAAAGGCACTCGAGGGACACGTCACTAAACTGGGGGGCTGCAGCCTTTTTGCCTTTCAGGGCCATCCCTGCCTTCTGTGCAGCAGTCCTGGGCTGGGGGCACTGTGAGGTATGCGTGCAGCTGCACTTTAAATATGGCGTTCGGCATGATAAAGTGGCAAGGTGATGGCGTGGCAGATGAATGAGAGCCTGCCCGCCTTGAAAATGACATATTTCCTGGGAATGCATAATTAATGCAGCAGGTTTGGGGCGATATGGCGTGTGAAGCTGCCATTGCACCAGAAGGGTAAAATGTCGTCTTCCCCACCCAACGGCTTTGTAAGAAGATCAACCATCACATTATAAAAATTGCTAATCAGGAGCAGAGTCTGTATTCAATATACCCCGCCCCCCCACCCCAGTTACTATATACTTTCTCTTCAGGACGTGAACCTAATAAGTAATTAGGAAAATTAGCTCACTCCGCAGATAAGCACCTAACATTTTTTTGTTTCCTGCTCTTGATGTGACATTACATTAGGTCAAACAGGTGAAATAGCCCATTGCCCATGGACTGTTCTATTCTCCTTGAAGCATTTTTTTGATAATAATTACTGGGCAGAATTTTGCCCTTGTCGGGTGGGCTTGGCGGGGTCAGTCGGGAAGCCAACCACCACCCGCAATCGGGGCCGGACCACAATTTTGCACTGGTGGGCCAATTAAGGCCCGCCCAGCGTGAAACGTGTGCTGCAGCGCTCAGTGTTGCCTGTGCGGGGAGGGGGGGAGGAGAGTGAGCGAGGAACTTTGCACACTAGAAAAGCTCCCTGAGGCACAGAGCTGCCTCAGGAAGATGAAGAGTTCTGAAAAACAAAAATAAAGAATTTTAAATGTTAAAAAACATGTCCCCTCATGTGACTCTGTCACATGAACAGGGACGTGTTATGAATGAGATATGAAACTTTTTATTTCATTTTTATTTGCTGTTGAAAACCTCATCCTGCCCATGGATGAGGTTTCCTAAAACGTTAAAAGGCCACTTGGCCTTTTTGCCTGCCCACCAACCATAACGTTGGACAGGCAGCAGAAAATTTAAGTTAATTAATACTTCAATGGCTTTAATAGGCCTTCTAATTGATAGCGGGCACGCTGCCAATTCCTGCGTGTGCCTGCCAACCAAACTGCACATTGACATCGAGATGCTCGCCCTTCATCGTGTGTCATTTCGCCCTCGAGCAGGTCGAGCATGCACCCGCCTGCCGTGGTGAAAATTCTGCCCGCTGGGTACTTCATATGGAAAGTCATGGTAGAAATGGAGAATTAAAATATCACTTCATAGGTGTAATCCCCTGCATCAAGCTTCGGTGAATTGAGATGGTATTGGAGAAGTGCCCTCGCCTCTACATTGCATTTTGAGGATATTTCCATTTCTGACAAACAGCCGTTAAAAAATAAAAGTTGTATTGTCATTGAGGATATCCAAATTGGACTTTGAAAACAATTTAAATTAGACTTTAACTCCATGTTGCAAAAGAAGGGTTTGGCTATAACAATTGAAATAATTTGTACAATTTTGGGATACAGCCTATTAGTAAATTTGAGGCATGGAATGTGCAAATTGTAGCATGTTCAGGAGGAATATGTGACTTTTGACCTATTGTTCCCAAAACTTGCCACGCTGGGCTTTTTCTTCATGTCATTTCTGGGTCTGTTGTAGATCAATTGACAGAGATTAATTGCTGCTTTTAGTCAACAGTTCTATTATAATTGTGCCATGTGGCTCCCTGGATATTAGAAGGCCTTGGTTGTTTTTCATCCAGCATTTCCTATGTTCCTATCTATCTATTGTCATGATGACGTGTCATGTGCAATGTGGAATATTAATCATTAGTTTCATCGTCTAGTGTAATGCCTTGGCTTGTTTTTTTAAAGAAGAAAAGAAACAACTAGAACTCAAACAGACTGTGCTTTAACATGGCTGCACAAGTCACTGTCCTACAACTTGGCCAAGTTTCTAGAAGCCTCTGAATGTGGGTTACCAGGGGTCATGTCTAGGCACTTCCTTGATCTACTTCACACCTACCATTGTCTGAACTCATTGTAAAACATAAGGATAATAGGCCACCAGACTTCATGACCCCAGAAAATGCCAGGAACAAAGAAGAACTAATGATACTTATTATGCAAAGAGGGTTCTAAGAGCCCTCTATCTGTTTTGATGGCACCTTGATAGCTTTGACATTGGGAGATTGAATTTCCTTCATTAATGCGGATTGCTCCCCCATTGTGTGCCAATAGCAGCTGTCACATGATCTGAACCCCACTTATGAAAAGTTATGATTATAAGCCTGTCTGTTTACTACAGTAGGAGGAGTCTGCAGAGTGTACCAGAAACATCCAGAGAATACTGCAGAATGTCACATCTTCTCTCTCCCTGCTATTCTCAACTTCAGACCCTATCTCTGTTACATTTCTGGAACACATCACTGAGATAGAGAATTTTAATGAAAAGGAACTTCAAGTGTCTTAGCGTCCACTTTGGAAAAGGATGTATTACAGATTAAAATAGACTGTCTCCAGAAAAACAACCAGTTTACATTGGCCACAATACCTGGAATTTCAAGACCACCAAAGTAACGTCAGATCATATACTTATTTTTTTTCCGCACAGATTTTAACTCTTACCAATTCCACCTCCTCTACCCTGTAACTTGCTCTGTTTTACATGCTATTGTATGTGTGTGTATGCCAAGGGATTCTGGACATGTTTTTAACTTTTAAATAAGTCTTATACTTTTACCTGAGTGAGTTTTTAACAATAAAACCAACTCCTTACTTGTTAATTCAAGAGATCTGGCTGGCTTATTTCTTCACATAGCTTTACCTATTGCTGAGTGCATACTGAAAAATCACAACTTTTTTAAAAATTCAAACTCTGTTGTAACCAACCTCAAGAATGGAAAAGAGAGGAATTTATTCACCCCCCGACTTGGTCATAACACTATAAATAGATTTGTATTTGCACAAAGTTCTTCAATTAGCAAATTATTGGACTAGCAGTTACAGGAGGGAACTGAACTCTGATCACCAGGTTTATTGATCTAATTTAAATTATAACTATTTAAAGCTCAGCAAATTTAAGTTCCTGTCATGTTGTGTAGGCCAACAATCTGTAGATAATATACGTGTGCTTTCTATAAATCATACTATAACACCACTTCAGTTTTTGAGGTATCTGATCCCATGGAGAAATAGTAAGGTAA
The DNA here is from genome assembly GCF_964194155.1 of Cetorhinus maximus. Classification (NCBI taxonomy): domain Eukaryota; kingdom Metazoa; phylum Chordata; class Chondrichthyes; order Lamniformes; family Cetorhinidae; genus Cetorhinus; species Cetorhinus maximus. The sequence goes on along the minus strand of NC_135880.1, from coordinate 123,360,545 downwards.
AATGTTGTATAGCATTGACATTCCCAGCTTCAAAAGGAGGTGAAATGAGATTTCAGTATCAATCAGGCAGGTACAATATGATTTCATTTACAGTCAGAAGGATATATTGGGCCTCCAGGAGACGCACTATAATAGCATTGCCTTCCAATACTTTTAAGTGAGAATGGAAATTAAGCATAGGTGACAGCTATTAATGATAATGTCATTGCATAGGATAATTGTAAACTATGTGTGCTTTGCTGTTGTTGTTTATGATGTTATTTGAATCCCTCAGTCTAATTGCTGGCCAGTATTTTTCCCAGATATCCATTTTTCTCCTTTTACACAGAGTCAAATTACATTCTGGCCAATAAACGGCACATTTTTCCAATAATTATCACCACTGGCAGTCTTCCACTGCTCAAAATACAATTACAACTGTGTGGGACTAAGACCTCACACTGTATATTTTATAATATATATATAGATGTCCTCATGACTATTTCTAAAATTTTAAAAACTGAACAAAGATCCTTAAAATGGCTAAAACTATGTTTATCTGTGACCCCAGAGCAAAAGTAGCCACTTTGCAGTTTCAGAAACTCACACCTCATTATCTCTGAGGAGCAACTAACAATAACCAAGGTGCTGCACAGCCTAACTGCAAACGATGTTTCATCGAAGGCCTTTCATATTTGATAACCCAGGCTTGCCAGTGGAGACAGTTTGTCTATAAAGACAATGGCCTCTCAAACATCCCTTTTAATCCATAATGGCAGTGCTGAAGACCGAGCTGAATTCCAGGCCCCAGATGCACATCCTTTGTCAAAGCTGGTGGAGAGGTGTTAGTCATGTGACATTGGCTTCTGGCTCGTGGAACAAGTAATATTGTTTTATTGTACTGAAAAGCTCAGTCTGCTGTTTACCATCTGACTAGCAGGCCACACCGAAGGAGCTCTGGCCTAGGTTGGGCATCTGGCCCCATCTACACTGCCTGTGTTGGAAATTTTTGTTTCATCACCCACAAGGCTGATTCATCCCTACATGCCTATCTCATTGCGTGAAGTCAACACCATGGGAAAAGTTAATTATACAGCATCAGTTTTCAACCCACCAGTTTCCATTAAGGAATACCTCATTGGACTTTGATTCTGGACTCTGGAACCCACACAAGACAATATTTCTTTTCTCTGTGGTCTCTGCACTATAAATCTTTCTTTTCTCTATCCCTTTGTTAGGAAATAGAGACAGTTTAAGTAAGTTATATTTGTATTTGTGGGTGTTAGGAATGAGTTTTAGCTTTAAAGTATGATTTGTATTCTTCTGTATTTGTGTGTTAAGAAAAGGTCAAGTTGAGTTTTAGTTTCATTTTATACAGTGAAACTTGGGTTTTAGTTTCATTTTTGAGGGAGCCAGCAGGCCTAAAGCTGTTTGTATACCTGCATTTATAATGAGTTTACAATTTCTGAAGAGAGATTAAAGCAAACACAAGAGTAGAAAAAAAACTGTGTTGTCATCTAGCAACAGAGGTCCAGAGAGGGAGAACCACCCATACACACACAGAAAAACTAAAGAGAAAAAGCAGCAGTTTGAGATCAGATGGAAGAAGGTGCCAGGACAAGCAGGACATGAAAAGGGACAGATAGCAGGTTCCAAACTAAAGAAGAAAGTCCCCAAAATTCAGGAGAGTGGAACAGGAGAAAGTCCCAAGAAGACCTTGTAGTCAAAAGAAGGGCAGGGACCTGGAAAAGGTCCTGTTAAGTGAAGTTAAGAGTGAGGAGCAGAGGAAGGCTCCAAGGTTCAAGCTTAAGGAGAAAAGCTGCAGAAAGCAGATTTAAAGCAAAAATGGCTTGTTAGGAGTCAGAAGGTCCAAAGAGATAGCTGAAGGTCTGTAACTCTTTGCCATGGGCATGAGAAGCAGTGGTGTACTGTTGGCTTCTGAGTTGGTGAGAGAAAGTGCATGGAAGACAGCTTGAATGCATGTGGTGACCCAGAGGAGAGGAACATCGGAAGGAGAGTTTGGATCCCAGGAAGTGGACCCTTGCAGAAGATGTCTGAGAGAAAGTGTCCATTTGGGAGAAGATTTCAAAGTGAGTTCTTGGAGAGTAGAGATTGGAAATCCTTATGTGAAAGAGGAAATTCAGTGAGACTAGTCAACTCATGGTGTGACAAGCGTCTGGGGGGAGTTAAGGAGAGATCCATGGCATCTGGTTGGTGTGACATCTGTCACTTGGTTTCAGAGTGTGGTGTGTCTGACCACATTGGCTTCTGGCTTGTGGAACAAGTAATATTAGTTTGCATGGTCTATGTATTTATTGTGAACATTAGAGTATAAGGTAGCTTTTGTAACTTGTGTTATCCCTACAAATCTGCATATATCTGTAAAAATATAGTTGTGGGTGAAGGAGTAATGTAATATAATTAATCTCTTCTTGTTAAATAAATGTTTAATTCTTTTGTTAAAAGTTCATCAGCTGACTTCTGTGACTCTGTTCAGTAGCCACTCTCAACTTATCTAAACAAAAAAAAAAAGTTAGGATCCATCAAGCCGGGTTCAACCCTGGGATCTGGCTTGTCCAGTAGTAACATCAGTTAGGATCGTAACACCTCTCTTTACTATCTGAAGGTGAGGAGGATATTGGGAACCCTCTTTTCACATTTTGAGTGTCTGCAAGTAAACTAACCCTTTGAGTTCATCCCATCTCGAGTTTGCTGTCGGGTTATTAATAGAAAATTGGATCGCACCAAAACTGACGGGTTGGGAAATGTGTCACCGCTTATGAAGAGGGAAATAAATCAAAACAGAGATGGGCGGTGAGAGGAGAAATTAGTGCTATTTAAATTAAATCCCTTCCTGTCCATAACACAACATTATTGTATCCTGGTTTAAAATATTTTATGGAATGTCAATGCTGGGTCTTCACAGAATCACAGAATTGGTACAGCGCAGAAGGAGGCTATTCGACCCGTCATGTCTGTGCCAGCTCTCCATATGAGCAATGCATCTATTGTTAATCCCCGCCTTCTGTCCGTAATTCTGCGCATTCTTCCTTTCAGATAATAATCCAATTCCCCTCTTGAATGCCTTTATTGTTCCTGCCTCCGCTACACTCTCAGGCAGTGCATTCAAGGTTTTAACCACGTACTGCATGAAAATGTTTTCCTCATCTCACTATTGCTTCTTTTGACAATTACCTTAAATCTGTACCCTCTTGTTCTCGATCCTTCCACCAATGGGAACAGCTTTTCCCTATCTACTTTATCCAGACCCATCATGATTTTGAATAGCTCTATTAAATCTCCTCTCAACCTTCTCCTCTCTCAGGAAAAGAGTCCCAATTTTCCCAATCTATTGTTATGGACAGGTGGGGGGTTAATTTAAACAGCACTAATTTCTCCTCTCACCACCTATCTGTAAACAGAAGGGTCTTTTGATTTGTTTCTGCCTTTATTAGTGGTGGCATATTTCCCCAACCCCTCGGTTTTTGTGCAATCCAAGTTTGTATTAATAATGCCGCAGCAAACTCGAGATGGGATGAACTCAAAGGGCTAGTTTATTTGCACACACTCAAAATGCAGGAAGCAGGTTTTGCAATGTCACCTCCACACTCAAACAGTAAAGACAGGGATAGAGAAAAGAAGGTTTGACAGTACAGAGACCACAGAGAAAATAAACAATGGTCCATATGAATTCCAGAGTCCAGAGGTATTCCTTCATAGAGGTCGGCGGGTTGAATACAAATTTAGTTCGCAAGATGAGATAGGCATGCAGGGATGAATCAGTCTCGTAGGCAATGGCACAGAACTTCCAACATAGACTCATAGACGTTTACAGCACAGAAGGAGGCCATTCAGCCCATTGTGTCTGCGCCAGTCAAGAAATATCTGACTACACTAATCCCATTTTCTAATGCCTGGCTCATAACCCTGGAGGCTATGGCAATGCAAGTGAATATCTAAATACTTCTTAGATGTTACAAGAGTTTCTGACTCAACCACCCTTTCAGGCAGTGAGTTCCAGACTCCCACCACCCTCTGGGTGAAAAACTTTCTCTTTAACTTTTTCTCTTAGCTTTTTACCTCTTACATTAAATCTATGCTCCCTGGTTATGGATCCTCTACTAATGGAAAAAGTACCTTCTTATCCACCCTATCTATTCCCCTCATGATCTTATACACCTCTATCAGATCCCCTCTCAACTTTTGCTGCTCCAAGGAAAACAACCCCAACCTATCCAATCTTTCCTCATAGCTCAGACCCTCCAGCCCAGGGAGCATCCTAGTAAATATCCTCTGTGCCATCTCCAGTGCAATCACATCCTTCCTATAATGTGGTGACCAGAATTGCACGCAGTACTCCAGTTGTGGCCTAACCAGCATTTTATACAGTTCCAGCATAACCTCCCTGCTCTTGTATTCTATGCCTCAGTCAATAAAGGCAAGTATCCAAAATGCCTTCTTAACCACCCTATCTACCTGCCGTGCTACCTTCAGGGATCTGTGGATATGCACACCAAGGTCCCTCTAATCTAGTGCTTTCCAGGGACCTACCATTCATAGCGTAATCCCTTGCCTTGTTAGCCCTCCCCAAGTGCATTACCTCTCACTTTTCTGGGCTGAATTCCATTTGCCACTGCTCTGCCACCTGACTAGTCCAGTGATATCCTCCTGCAGTTTACAGCTATCCACCTCACTATTTATCACCATACCAATTTTTGTGTCATCCACGAACTTCTTGAGTTCTTCAATACCCCCTACATTTAAGTCCAAATCATTTACGTACACCACAAACAGCAAGGGCCCCAGTACTGAGCCCTGCAGAACCCCACTAGAAACAGACTTCCAATCACACAAACATCCCTCTACCATCACCCTCTGCTTCCTGCCTCTCAGCCAATTTTGGATCCAATGTGCCACCTTGCCTTGGATCCCATGGGCTCTTACTTTTTTGACCAGTCTGCCATGAGGGACCTTGTCAAAAGCCTTTCTAAAGTCCATGTAGACCACATCAAATGCATTACCCTCATCAACACTCCTGGTTACCTCCTCAAGAAATTTGATCAAGTTTGTCAAACACAACCTTCCCTTAACAAATCCATGCTGACTATCCCTGATTAATCCATGTCTCTCCAAGTGCAGATACATTCTTCCCCTCAGGATTCTTTCTAGTAACTTCCCCACCACCGAGATTAGACTGACTGGCCTGTAATTTCCTGGTCTATCCCTTCCTCCCTTTTTTTAATAATGGGACAATGTGAGCAGTCATCCAGTCCTCTGACACCTCACCTGTGGCCAGAGAAGATTTGAAAATTACTGCCAGGGCCCCTGTTATCTCTTCCCTTGTATCCCTCAACAGCCTGGGATATATCTCATCCGGGCCTGCGGATCTATCCACTTTTAAGGCCACTAAACCCACTAGTACCTCCTCTCTCTCTATGTTAATTTCCTCTAATATTTCATAGTCCTCCACCCTGGTGTCTATACCTGTGTCATCCTTTTCCATTGTGAAGACTGATACAAAATATTAATTGAGGACTGTACCCACTTTTCCAGGCCCACACACAGTTTACCTCTATGGTCCCTAATTGGCCCTATTCTTTTCCTAGTTATTTTCTTGCTCTTTATATATTTAAAAAACTCCTTTGGGTTTTCCTTTATTCTACCCACCAATGCTTTCTCATGCACTCTCTTAGCTTTCCTAATTTCCTTTTTAAGTTTACCCCCTGCGCTTTTTATACTCCTCTAGGGACTCCGCCATATTGAGCCCTCAGTATCTGCCATAAGCTTCTCTTTTTATCTTAATCCAAACCTTTGTGTCCCTTGACATCCAGGGTTCTTTGGACTTGGTGCCCCCACTTTGTTTTTACGGGAACATATTTGCCCCGTACTCTCGCTATTTCTTCCTTGAATGCCTCCCACTGCTCTGACAGTTTTATCTGCAAGTAGCTGCTCCCAGTCTGCTTGGGCCAAATTGTATCTCATCTTAGTAAAATTAGCCTTTCCCCAGTTTAGATCTTTTATTCCCAGCGCAACTTATCCTTTTCCATAGCAATCCTAAATCTAACTGAGTTATTATCACTATCTCAAAATGCTCCTCTACTGATACGCCATCCACCTGCCCGGGTTATTTCCATTAGGCCCAGAACTGCCCCCTCCCTTGTTGGGCTTTCTACGCACTGACTAAAAAAGTTCTCCTGGATGCAACTTAAGAATTTTGCTCCCTCCCTACCATGCACAGTAAAACCATCCCAGTCAATATTTGGGTAGTTAAAATCCCCCACTATTACTGCCTTATTATTCTTACACTTCTCCAAAATCTGATTGCATATTTGATCCTCTATCTCTCCCTAACTGTTTGGGGGCCAATAGTACACACCCAACAGTGCGTTTTCCCCTTTTGTGTTTTTTAATTCTACCCATATGGCCTCATTTGATGATCCATCCAAGATATCATCCCTCCCCACTGCTATAATTGATTCCTTTATCAATACCGTGACCACCCACTCCCTCCTCTTCTATTCCCCTCTCTGTGTCATCTCAATAACCTATAACTAGGAATGTTCAGCTGCCAATCCTGCCCTTTTAGCCAAATCTCGGTCATAGCTATGATATCTGTGCCTATCTGTGCCCTCAGCTCGTCTGTCTTATTCCTCAGGCTCCTTGTATTAAAATATATTCCATTTAGCCTTGTTAAACTCACTTCTTTCTTATGTAGCCTATGTTTCCTCTGCCTTCCAGACTCACTTACTAGTGTTTTAACTTCTAATTTCATCTCAGCTTCTCTCCCTCTGAACTACTTTTCAGGATCCCATCCCCCTGCCATTTAGTTTAAACCTGCCCCAACAGAAGCAATGTAGATAGGGCCAAGTGTTCAACCTGGTTAGAGCTCCTTTCTGTGTGGCTGCTAGTCAAATGATAAACAGCAGACTGAGCATTTCAGTTCAGCAAGGCAATACTAACTTGTCCAACAAGCCAGAGCCCTAGGTCACATGACCCCCTCCTCTCCACCAGTCCTTCATCAAAGGATGTATATTCATCATCTGGAATTTGGCTGGGTCACAAAGACTGCTAAATGTCCCAGCCATTATGAGTTGAAAAGGAATGCTTGATGGCCTTTCATCTTAGCAGAACGTCTGTCCCCTGCTGGCAAGCCTGGGTTATCAAATACAAATGGCCCTTGTGGAGTTCTCTTTGAAGTTGGGCTGTGCAGTCCCCAAGTGGCCCAGGTGGCTCCTCAGAGATATCGAGGTGCGAGTTTTCCTGAAACTGCAAAGTGGCTTCTTTTGTTCTGGGGTCATGGACAAACATTGGTTCAGCCATTTTAAGGATCCTGTTCAGCCAAGATCCAGTTTTAAAATTTAATTATAGCAATGGGTAAATATATATATTTTATTAAAAAGTGCAGTCTGAGGTCGTAGTCCATCACACTATCTACATGACTAAAGTTCCTCATCTCTGGAAACATTCTCTAATGCCTTCACATCTTTCCTAAAGTCTGCCCTGATGAATAAAGCCTAGGATACTTCTTGTTATAAGAAAGTTTGAAATGAGAAAAGTTGATTGCTCTATCAGTTTGTTACTGCTAACATATGCTTTACAATTTACATTGTTTTGGGTTCCATATAATTTATATATGAGAGAGATTAATATGTGTTTCAAGAATCTAGTAACATACAATGCATCAAGTTTTGATTACCTTTCTATAACTATTTAATGTTTGGGGAAGAATATGGTGATGTCACAAAAAAAAAAAATAACATGAGTTAAACTTAGCAATAAGATATGATCAGCGGTTGTCCAATCATCCTACAATGGCATTAAACACTAAGGTATTGTGCATCCTAGTAAAGGCTACTTTGTTCAGTAATTAGACAATGAAACCTCAAATATTGTGCTAATCCAAGCCTCTGGCACATCCACACTGTTTTGGCATGACATGAAGTCATATTAAAATGGATCCTTTTGTTCTGAATTACAGTCAAAAAGAGTACACACCTGCAAATATATCATTCCTCTAACATTACCACTAAATTATGGACATTTATAGTGTTAGTGGGATTCTCTTCCTTCCAATGCAGATCATTAAAATGTTTCTAACCCAGGGGTGTGAAATTCAATGGCACTACCAAAGCCAAGCACCCTCTTGGAGACAGTCAGGTGCCACCAGCGCAGCCTGGGTAGCATACCATCTTGCATGCACTAGAGAACAAGAGGCAACGGAACTGGCAAGATCTGCAATATGACCAAGAAATGGAGCAGAGTATGCAGAGAAGGGAAGCTCTGTGAGGAAGGAGGAGAAGAAGGCTCTACACAGAAAGCCCTACCCAAGGGTTTGCCGAGAATATTTCTCATGCTTACACTTTACCCAGGAGCAGTGCCTGTGGTAACTCAGGTTCAACAAGGAGGTAGCCGCTGAACTGCACCATCTCCTTCAACCTGACCTGGAATCTCACAGTAGGGCAAGGATGCCCCTGCCAGTGGCTTTAACATCACTGTCACACTCAATTCTTATGCTGCCAGGTCCTTCCAGCATGGAACAGGAGACATCGGCAACATTTTCCAGTAATCCATCCATTGCAGAATTTGCAGAGGTCATGGAGGCCACCTCCTTTTCACTGAGGAGAGACAAGCAGGATGAAAGGGCACATGGCTTCCCCAGAATAGCGGCATTCCCAATGGTGCAGGGGACCACTGATTGCATGCATGTGTTCTGTGGGCACCCCCCACTCTTGCAAACAAGAAAAGGTTTAGGAACAAGTGCACTTGGTGTACAACACTGCCAGGACAATCATTTTGGTGTATGCCCACTATCCTGGCAAGTAGCCATGACACCTTCCTCCTGCGCCTATCGGCCCTACCCATTGTCTTCAACCCTTCTAGACGAACCAAAGGCTGGCTGCTGATGGACAAGGCTAATTCCCCTGCTCTGGCTGTTGATCCCCCTCCCCCATTCCACCACTTGAGCTGAGCAGGCCTACAACAAGAGTCATGGAGCCATTCGGAACATCATCCAGTAGCCAATTGACCTCCTCAAACAGCATACCCACTGGCTGTTCGGGCAGAGCATTGCAGTACACGGAACAATGGATCTGGAAATACGTGGTGATCTGCGCATCCTCCACAACCTTGCCATTAAGAGGGTGCAAGCATTACCTCCAGGAATTCAGAGGCCAACTCAGGAAGAAAAGGAGGAGGATGAGGAGCAGAGGGAGAGGGGTCAGGGGGAAGGCATCCTGGCCTCTTGTAGCTGGACGTGCCACCATAGAGCAGATTATTAGGCTCCAATTTCAATGAAACAACTTCCCCACACAAACAAAGACCACCATTGACAACTGTTACATCCATCTGTGACACCCCATCACAGCATCTCCTTGCCCTCGCCCCCAGCATTAAAGGCTACCAACAACAAACTTTCCATAACATTATCAACAACACATCCAATTAAAAAAACAGAAGTGGAGTATTCAGCCTTGAGCATTCCCTTAGTGCCTGTCCTAGTGCTCCCATGCAGTTCTACCTCAGTCTCTTACAATCTCTGGAGGGTCTGGCGTGTGGGTCTCATAGCCTCCTGTGGAAAAACTACGTCTCTGTTTGAGTGTACTTCTAAGACTAGTGCCTCCAATGTGGATCACTGAATTTTTCAGCCTCTTCCTGCAGTGGTGCTTTATTTTTCGTTACCATAACCTTCAAATATGACTTCTTTGCAGTTTTCACTTCGGCAATGCAATTTTTCCCTTTAAGAGAGACTGACTGCCTTCAAGAGCAGAAAGCAAGCTCGCCTCACACACGCTTAGTGCCCCCTTGTGCATGCAGTCAGCCAGCCGTGCAGGTTGCACTTGACTGCATGCCACAATCATGTAAATCAGGAGGCAGTACAAAATTTATGTGCTGCCTATCTCTATCAGGACCATAGCAGGCAGGTCACAAAAAGCAACCCCCACACCCGAGAAACTGGACAATCCAATTTTTGGAATTATGTTTATTAGGGGGTTCTAAAATGCCTCTTACAAAATCCAAGCTTTTCTTGAGCCCTACCCTAAATCTACTATCCACATGCCTTCTAGATCAAAATAAACATACAAAGAGTCAAGCAATCTGTAGAAACTCTGACCTTGACTTTGAACAAAAGGAATCACAAACAAAACTCTTGTCCATGTAACTTCAGTCATGTAAATTGTTCTGTTTTGATGAAACATGGATAATGACAAAAGTTTATTGACTCAATAACAAGTAAATGGTCTGACTTTTCCATCAATGAACAATGTTTAAGCAAACATAGCCTCATTTTCTAAAGTACTTTAGAAAAGGGCAACATATACTGGCCAAAGTGATGTAAGGAAATGTTATAGCCCAGGTGCACAGATGAAAGCTTTGCTGATTAAGAAACAACATATAGGGCAGGATATTCGGGTCGTCGGGTGGGCGTGCGCCCATCATTTCCGAGCATGAAATAGCGCGCAATATTTCGGTCGGCAGGCGTGTGTGAGAGTCGGCAGCCCACCCGTCAACAATTAAGAGGCCTATTGAAGCCATTAGTGAAGTAATTGACCTGAATTTTTCTCTGCCCGTCGAACGTTATGGTTGGCGGTGGGCAAATCTGCCAGGCGGCCTTTGGATTTTTGAGGAAACCTCATCCAAGGGAGGGTAATTTTTTTTTAAATATAAATGTTTGGGCAGAATTTTTTCATCAATATGTTTAGGTGAGTGATTCTCATGGGTGAAATTTTTTTTTCGGAATTTCATAATGTTTATTTTTGGCTTTAAAATTTTTGAGCTCCCTGAGGCAGCCCTCAGCCTTCAGGGAACTTTCATTGCAAGCTCTCCTGCATGCCCGCGCTGGTGTCAGCGCTCACCCTATTCCTGCCCCCACCCTGGCAGCGCTGGGTCTTTCAGCACCTTTCATGCTGGCTGGCCGTTAATTGGCGGCGACCCGTTTCCTGGCCGCTCCCGGGCCCGCCCACCACGCCCACCCACCGTGCCCACCCACCACGCCCGCCCACCGTGCCCGCCCACCGTGCCCACCCACCGTGCCCACCCTAAGACCCGAAAATCCTGCCCATAGGCTATGATGCAGTTTTTAAGATAATCAATATTTAAGAATTATTTTAGCAAGGGGCAAATCCAGAGGTTAATTAACCATGCAGATGTTGTAAAAGTCTAACAATTCCATTGACTGCAATGGAATTGAATGTCACACTGCATATAATGGGGAGCTGACTCAATATCACTCGTTTTGCATCACCGCCTGAGAGAAATTCTTGCCCCAGAATCTTTCAAAATAATTTATATTATTTTTTAAATGACTAGATTATTATCACAGACTAGGTAATCTGAAATCCTGGCTGTGATAGCATAATTGACCTGCTTACTATAAACAGCTATAAATCTTTGTGGCGAGCTCATATTTATCTTTTCAAATAAAAGATGAATTTCAACCCACAACAATATATGAGCATGAAATGCGTTTGTGGTTTTGTTTGTCTTTGTATTACAGTGCTTTCCACAATCCTTTCCCACTCAGAGCATAAACAAGGGGTGGGATAGCAGGGGTGGGGGCGTGGTGGGTGGGGGGTGGATTTTAGGTCACCAAAATAGGCAGTGCCCTTGAAAACTGCAGGGAAAACTTACTTCCACGCTCCCAATCCAACCAGAGTGAGGCCTACCATTGGAGCAACAACATGGTCTAATGGTAGAGTTTCTCACTATGCAAATAGAAGTAATATGACATGCATAGGACCTCAATTACCACTTTGGGAGACTCCTAGACTGACCTTGTGCCAGGGACCTTCTGACCACCTTTATCTAGCAGGACAGTTGAAGAGGACAAATAATATTATGTTTAAAGTTATTCTTTGTTGGGCGAGGGAGAGACAGGAGTGCTCCTTCAGGCCCCACGAGAATAACGCAGGTTAGCCAACTTCAGCCAACTGAAACCTGTTGAAAATCTTTCCCGTCGAATTTTCAACACTTCAATCTCTCTTACCTTCGAGACAGATCCACAACAGCATCTTCAATTAGTGCTGTAAGAATTTGTCACACATAGTTACTGTGACAATTCAGAAACCTTTGACTGCCTGAAATGGAGAATGATTTGAGATTGTACAGAAGCCATATTATAAGACAAGGGAAAACTATTCTAGAAATTCTATTACTGAACGAGTTGGCAAGCCAATGTGATTTAGGAGCTACACATTCGCATTTGTACTACTTTACATTAATATAATTATTTTCTCATGAGGTTTAATTTTTCTCCTATTTTTGGAGAATGCAACATTATGCATGTCTGTCTCCTGCCTACCAATACCCAGTCACCCAAAGTATTTATTTTATACTCTCTTGAGAGGAATCAATGAACATAAAATAATTCAACAAATGATAAGTGCCTTAAGGGGCACTTTACATTATTGCAACAGAACAAATGAAGCTTTAACAGAAACTTATCAAATTAAAATGTCACTTTGGGGAGGTGATGATGCACTGCAGCCTGCCATCCCCCACCCTCACCGCCCCCGCACCACCCCCATACCCCCCCCACCTCACTGCACCCACCAGTTACGGAAGATTTCAAGCGTACCAGATGACACTATGAGCTCCCTCTGCAAGGATGCATGGGATGTGGACGTAACCATAGAAGAGAGGCTGGCAGTCTGGCTGAACGATGCCCTCATGCGCCAACTGATCTTTGTGAGTGCATCAGAACCGAAGGAACATATTGTTTGATTTGATCAGCCAATTGCTGGGACATACAACCTACATGCCAGGCATTGCATTAGCACTGAAGCTCATGCACATGATGTTGTTCAACTGTGTAGTAGGCAGAACATCTTGATCATTGTTCACTGCATATCGCACAAACTCGCAAATGGGCCAACGACTGCCATGTTCGGACATGAAAAGTGTCTGGCCTATCTCAAAGTACCCTGGAAAGGCAAAATTTCTCAAAAATTTGAACAACAGGGTAAGGAAGCTGTTTCACACTGCTATTATGCAAGTGGCATTTTTCACAAATACAATGCAGCCATCAGTCCAAAAAGATGTTCTGCCTACCACACAACTGAGCAAAGTCATGTATGAATTTCAGTGCTAGTGCAATGCCCCAGTGACTGGCTGATCAAATCAAGCAGCATGTTCCTTCATTTGTTCATAATAGGCAGAGTACAGGTTGTACCCAGCCAGCCTGTATTTGCAAAACCCAAAACAAAACATTTACTGTTAGATGTGATTCAGTGATTAGGCAGCACTTGTTGAGCAATACTGAGTTTGTTAATAGCTACACTAACAACCAATTTAAGATAATCAGTTAAACTCGTAATGTGGCTCATCTATACTTGCTAGAGGTGATATACATTCACATGCAGGCACCCTTTCTCTGCAAACGCAAGAAATTTGTTCAAGCCTTGCACCTGTGGGATAAATTGTTGTGATCATTTGAAATTTGGCATTCTTACATTTGTCCTGATGAGTGCAAGATACAAAGCTTTGGCAACATGTCTCCCTTTTCAGCAATAATAACATAATCCTTTAAGTACTGGGCAGTGTAATGGAGTGGCAGAAAAATGTACGTAAGAGTGATTTTGATGCATGATTATGTGATGTCAAAGTACAATATGTGGCAGAATTGGTGGCATTTAGTTATATAGTCACAGATTTCACTCATTACAAAATGGTTACCACTTTCCAATGGCACAAAACTAACAGTATAACTGCTCAGTGAAGTCTTGCTCCGACTTTGAAATTGAATATAATGAAAACCATGGATTTATCCATGTTACACCACTTTGATTTGACACCATCTGAAATATAAACTCCAGTGCAGTGTTAATGCATTTAAGGAAGTGCTCAAAAGACTCCCTAAGCACTTAGTAAACTTATGCAGAGTTGTGCTAAGTGTCTTTAGGAATATGTAACCTGCTATCCATGTTCTACAAACAGTAATATTTAATGGCCAGGAGCAAAGATCTGTGTATGCATTTAGAGATGTATGAACTTATGAATTAGGAGCAGGAGTAGGCCACTCGGCTCCTTGAGTCTGCTCCACCATTCAATAAGATCATGACTGATCTGATTGTAACCTCAACTCCACATTCCTGCCTATCCCTGGTAACCTTTCACCCCCTTGCTTATGAAGAATTTATCTACCTCTGCCTTAAAAATATTCAAAGACTCTGCTTCCACTGCCTTTCGAGGAAGAGTTCCAAAGACTCATGTATCTGCGGAGCCCTTTGCCAACTGTGAGCTTTCCATTTGGAATCAAGCAATATAAACAAGCTGCTGCCTGCTTGGAATCTCATTCAGTAGTTATCAGTCTCTGACTCTAATTTGATTATATCATCACATAATATGAAGCATTTTGTGTCTATATTGAAACCAAGGTAAAGTTTCCAATTTCAAGATAAGATTTGTATACCGTTCTTCCGCAACTGTGAATATATTTGACAATGGGAAGTCATTTTATTTTTGGTCAACATCTGTTAAGATAAAATGACAGTATTGTCAAAATCAGCTAATTGGAAACAGCAAAGTTATTGGAAAGATGTTGACTGGATTTTGCAGCCAGCAGTGAAGCAACAGCGGACACCACTGAACTCAGAGAAAGCTGCCCACAAAGATCTATTGATCTCTGAAATGCAGACTTCCCTTTACACAAGTTAATTTAAACCTTGCACAAAGCCAAAGGGATCTCCAGGCATGCAACCACAGTGATATCAGCAAGTAGGGTAAACAGCCAATCACATTTAAGTATTCTCAAAGACTGCAGACCAGGGAGTAAAAGGGATGAATCCCTTTTCTTCTAACTTAAAATTTCAGAGAAATAAATGATTATGATTGAATAAATATAAAAGCTAAAATGAAGGTAAACTTAAAAAAATATATACAGGGTATGTGGAATTTTTTTATCATAATGGAGAAATTCAACATTCCACTAGTATAAAATTAGTTTTCAGTGCTTTTTAAATTCATTTTTTCGATGTGATTTTTCTGGCAAGGCCAACATTTGGTGTCCATTGAGTAGGTGGTGGTGAACCATATTCTTGAACCACAGCAGTCCATCTGGTGTAGATACACTCACAATACTATTAGGAAGGAAGTTCCAAGTTTTTGACCCAGTGACAATGAGGGAACGGTGATATTGTTCCAAGTCAGGAAGGTGTGTGGCTTTGAGGGGAACTTGCAGGTAGTGGTGTTCCCATGTGTTTGCTGCCCTTGTCCTTCTAAGCGGTGAAGGTTCATGTTTGGAAGTTGCTGTCAAAGGGTGCTTTGGTGAATTGATGCAGTGCATTTGTATATGGCACACACTGCTGCCATTGTGCATTGGTGGTGAAGGGAGTGAATGTTTATGGTGAATGGGACGCTGATCAAGTGGGCTGCTTTGTCCTGGGTGGTGTTGAATTTCTTGTGTGTTGTTGAAGCTGCACTCATTCAGTCAAATGGACAGTGTTCCATCATACTCCTGATTGGTGCCTTGTAGATGATGGATGGGCTTTGCGAAGCCAGGAGGTGAGTTTCTCACTGCAGAACTCCCTGCCTTTGACCTGTTCTTGTAGCCATGGTATTTATATGGCTAGTCCAGTTCAGTTTCTGGTCAATGGTAACCCCCAGGAAGTATTGATGGTGAGGGATTCAGCATGGTAATGCGATTGAACTTTAAGAAGAGATAGTTAGGTTCTCTCTTGTTGGAGATGGTCACTACCTGGCAAATTTGTGGCACAAATGTTACTTGCCACATATCAGTCCAGGCACCCTGTTGCATATAGGAATGAACTGCTTCAATATCTGAAAACTTGTGAATCATTCTGAACACTGCAATTATCATCAAACATCCCCATATCAGATCTAATGATGGAGAGAAGGTAGTTAGAACATAAGAACTTAAGAAATAGGAACAGGAGTGGACCATTCGGCCCCTCAAGCCTGCTCCGCCATTCAATAAGATCATGACTGATCTTCTTGTGTTTCAATTTCCACGTTCCTATCTAACTTCAATAATCTTTGATTCCCTTGCCTAACAAGAATTTATCTACCTCTGTCTTAAACATATTCAATGGCCCCACCTCCACCACCTTCTGAGGCAGAGAATTCCAAAGTCACACAACCCTCTGAGTGAAAAAAATTCTCCTCATCTCTGTCCTAAAAGGGAAACCCCTAATTTTAAAACAGTGTCCCCTAGTTTTGCACCCACCCACAAGGGGAAACATCCTTTCAATGTCCATCTTGTCAAGGCCGTTCAGGATCTTGTATACTTCAATCAAATCACCCCTCACTCTTCTAAACTCCAGTGGAAACAAGCCCAGTCTGTCCAACCTTTCCTCATAAGATCAACCCACTCATTCCAGGTATCAATCTAGTAAACCTCCTTTGAACTGTCTCCAATGCATTTATATCCTTCCTTAATTAAGGAGACCAAAACTTCACATAGTATTCGAGGTGCGGTCTCACCAATGCCTTATATAACTAAAGCATAACATCTTTACTTTTATGTTCAATCCCTTTCGTAATAAAGGATAGCATTCCATTAGCCTTCTTAATTACTTGCTGCACCTGCATACTAACTTTTTGTGACTCATATACTAGAACACCTAGATCCCTCTGCACCTCAGAATTATGAAGCCGTTCTCCATTTAAGTAATATTCTTCTTTTTCGTTCTCCCTGCCAAAGTGAACAACTTCACATTTTCCTACATTAAACTGCATTTGCCAGATCTTTGCCCACTCACTCAACCTATCTTTATCCATCTGCAACCTCCTTGTGTCCTCTTCACAACATACTTTCCTATCTTTGTGTCATCTACAAATTTAGCATTTAAATCTAAGCCATTGATGTAAATTGTAAAAGGTTGAGGCCCCCATTACAGACCCCTGTGAGACTCCACTTGTCACATCCTGCCAATCAGAAAAAGACCCATTTATGCATACTCTCTGCTTTCTGCCAGACAGCCAATCTTCTCTGCATGCTAATATGTTACCCACTACACCATATGCTTTTATGTTCCGTAATAATCTTTGATGTGGCACCTTATCAAATGCCTTTTGGAAATCCAAGTACAGTACGTCTACAGGCTCCCCTTTATCCACTGCGCATGTTACTCCTTCAAAAAAACTCCAATTAATTGATTAAATATTATTTTCCTTTCACAAAACCATGCTGACTTTTCCCAATTGCCTTGAGCTCTTCTAAGTGCCCAGCTATAACCTCCTTAATGTTCGATTCTAATAACTTCCCCACAACAGACTTCAAGCTAACTGGCCTATAGTTTCCTGTTTTCTGCCTCACTCCCTTCTTGAATAGAGGGGTTATACTTGCTACTTTCCAATCTGATGGAACCTTTCCAGAATCTAGGGAATTTAGGAAAATTAACACCAGTGCTTCAACTACCTCATTAGCCACCTCTTTTAAGATCCTAGGATGGAGTCCGTCGGGACCCGGAGACTTGCCAGCCTGCAGCTCCATCAATTTGCTCAGTACCATTTCCCTAGTGATTTCAATTTCACCAAGTTCCTTTGTCCATTTCACCTCCTGATTTGCAGTTATTAATAGAATTTTTTTTGCATCCTCTATAGTGAACACAGACGCAAAATATTTGTTCATTTCTTCTTCCATTTCCTTATTATCTACTATTAACTCCCCACTGTCACCCTCTAGAGGACCAACTCTCACTTTACTTACTCTTTTCCTTTTTAAATACCTGTAGAAACGCTTGCTATCCATTTTATCCAATTCTAGCTAGCTTCCTCTCATACTCTAATTTCTTTCTCCAGCTGAAACTTTTAATCATTCCCTGTTGTTCTTTATATTCTATCCAATCACCTGTCCTGCCACTCACCTCTGCAGAGTTGTATGCTTTTTCCTTAAGTTTGATGCTTTCCATAACATCTTTAGTTAAACACGGACAGTGGGTCCCCCCCCTTAGAATTTTTCTTTATAGAAGTAATGTACTTATTCTGAATACTCTGAAATATCCCCTTAAATGTCTGCCACTGCTTCTCTATTGGTCTATCCTCTAGCCTAGTTTCCCAGTTCACTTCAGCTAACTTAGCTTTCATCCCCACATAGTTGCCTTTATTTAAGTTTAAGACTTAAGCAGTCTTAGACCCACTCTTCTCCCTTTCAAACTGGATGTAAAATTCAATCATATTGTGGTTGCTGCTACTTAGGGGTGCCTTCACTCTGAGGTCATTAATTAATCCTAGTACATTACATCATACCAAGTCTAATATAACCTGTTCTCTGGTTGGTTCCAGAACATGCTGTTCTAAAAAACGATCTCAAAAGCTTTCTAAAGGCTCCTCATCCAGGCTACGACTGCCAATCTGATTTTTCCGGTTTATGTGTAGATTAAAATCACCCATGATTATTGCCCTCCCTTTGTCACAAGCACACAATATTTTCTCTTGAACACTTTGTCCTACACTGTGGCCGCTGTTAGGGGGCCTGTAGACCACTCCCACAAATGACTTTTTCCCCCTATTATTCCTCATCTCCACCCAAACTGATTCTACATCCTGATCTCCTGAACCAAGGTTATCTCTAACTATTGCACCAATGTCCTCTTTGATTAACAGTGTTACCCCTCCACCTTTACCTAGCTTCCTATTTTCTTGATTGTCATGGAGCCTTCAATATTAAGGACCTAATCATTGTCATCCTGCAGCCACGTCTCCGTAATTGCTATCAGATCAGATCATATTTATTTACTTCAATGTAGGCCATCAATTCATTTATTTTGTTATGAATGTTACGTACATTCAGATAGAGAGCCTTCAGTTTTGTCTTTTTGTTACCTTTGTAACATTTAGTCTTGATTGTATTCTTAGATTTTTTCTCTCTGTCCCTTCCTGCCATTCTCTGACCCTCATTTCTCATATTGCTATTTTGCTCTCCTGTCTTGACTCTACATCTTGAATTACTGCCTCTACACAAGCTTGATCCCTGACCCCTCTTGTTTAGTGTAAAGCCTTCTCTACTTTCCCGGTTATGTGATATGCGAGGATACTTGTCCCAGCACAGTTCAGGTGTAAACTGTCCCAACGGTACAGCCCACACTTTCCCCAGTACTGGTGTCAGTGCCCCACAAACCGGAACCCACTTCTCCCATACCAATCTTTGAACCATGCATTTGTCCCTCTAATCTTATTTGCCTTATGCCAATTTGCACGTGGCTCAGGTAATAATCCAGAAATTATTGCCTTTCAGGTTCTGCTTCTTAATTTGATACCTAGTTCCTCATACTGACTTTGTCAAAACTCTTTCCCAGTTCTACCTATGTCATTGGTACCTACATGGACCACGACAACTGGATTCTCCACCTCCCACTGCAAATTCCTCTCCAGCCCTGAGCAGATGTCCTGAACCCTGGCACTGGGCAGGCAACACAGCTGTCTGGACTCTCGCTCTTTGCTGCTGAGAACAGTGTCAACCCCCCTCACTATACTATCCCCTACTACCACTACATTCCTTTTTGCTTCCCCCACTTGAATGGCTTCCTGTACCACAGTGCCATGGCCAGCAAGCTCATCCACATTGCAGACTTCGCTTTCATCCACACAGGTTGTGAGCACCTGTTTGACACTTGCAAAGCCTGAGGCTCCTCCCCTTACTGTCTGCTAGGTCCCACTACCTGTCTTACTGACAGTCACATCCTCCTGTCCCTCACTGCTGACCCTCTTCTAAGAGGTGTGACTGTCTTCTGGAACAAAGTATCCAGGTATTTCTTCCCTTCCCTTATGTTGCACAGTGTCTGCATTTCGGCTTCCAGATCAATAATCCTGATCCAGAATTCCTCAAGCTGCTTACACTTCCTGCAGACGTGTTTGTCATGGATCGCTTTGGCATCCAAAAGCTCCCACATCTCACAGCTGCAACATTGTTGCAAAAGCTGAAGATAGTTGGGCCCAGGACACTAACCTAAGGAACTCCTTGAAGTGATGTCCTGGGGCTGAGATTATTGGCCTACAACAGTCACAGCCATTTTCCTTTGTGCAATGAATGATTCCAAACAGTGGAGAGTTTACCCCGTGATCCCCTTTGACTTCAATTTTACTCAGGCTTCTTGATATCAAAGAACAAAGAAAAGTACAGCACAGGAACAGGCCCTTCGGCCCTCCAAGCCTGTGCCGATCATATTGCCCGTCAACTAAAACATTTTACACTTCCGGGGTCTGTATCCCTCTATTCCCATCCTATTCATGTATTTGTCAAGCTGCCTCTTAAACACCACTATCATACCTGCTTCCACCACCTCCTCTGGCAGCGAATTCCAGACACTCACTACCCTCTGCGTAAAAAACTTGCCCCGCACATCTCCTCTATAGTTTTCTCCTCTCACCTTAAATCTATGTCCCCTAGTAATTGACTCTTCCACCTTGGGAAAAAGCTTCTGACTATCTACTCTGTCCATGCCACTCATAATTTTGTAAACTTCTATCAAGTCGCCCCTCAATCTCCGTCGCTCTAGTGAGAACAATCC
Organism: Cetorhinus maximus; assembly: GCF_964194155.1. NCBI lineage: Eukaryota > Metazoa > Chordata > Chondrichthyes > Lamniformes > Cetorhinidae > Cetorhinus > Cetorhinus maximus. The sequence continues at coordinate 123,340,101 of NC_135880.1, read as the reverse complement.
GAGTTTCTCCAACCTCTCCTCATAGCTAATAACCTCCAGACCAGGCAGCATCCTGGTAAACCTCCTCTGCACTCTCTCCAATGCCTCCGTATCCTTCTGGTAATGTGGCGACCAGAATTGCACGCAATATTCCAAGTGTGGCCTAACCGAGGTTCTATACAGCTGCATCATGACTTCCCAGCTTTTATACTCAATACCCCTGCCGATGAAGGCAAGCATGCCATATGCCTTCCTGACTACCTTATCCACCTGCGTTGCCACTTTCAGCGACCTGTGGACCTGTACCCCCAGATTCCTCTGCCCGTCGATGCACTTAAGGGTTCTGCCATTTACTGTATAATTCCTGCCTGTATTAGACCTTCCAAAATGCATTACCTCGCATTTGTCCGGATTAAACTCCATCTGCCATTTCTCCACCCAAGTCTCCAACCGATCTATATCCCGTTGTATCCTTTGACAATCCTCTTCACTATCTGCAACTCCTCCAACCTTAGTGTCGTCTGCAAACTTACTAATTAGCCCAGTTATATTTTCCTCCAAATCATTCATGTATACTACAAACAGCAAAGGTCCCAGCACTGATCCCTGCGGAACTCTACTAGTCACAGCTCTCCATTCAGAAAAGCACCCTTCCACTGCTACCCTCTGTCTTCTATGACCAAGCCAATTCTGTATCCATCTTGCCACCTCACCTCTGATCCCGTGCAACTTTACCTTCTGTATCAGTCTGCCATGAGGGACCTTGTCAAAGGCCTTACTGAAATCCATGTATATAACATCCACTGCCCTTCCATCGTCAATCATCTTTGTCACTTCCTCGAAAAACTCAATCAAGTTAGTGAGACACGACCTCCCCTTCACAAAACCATGCTGCCTCTCGCTAATATGCCCATTTGCTTCCAAATGGTAGTAAATCCTGTCACGAAGAATCTTCTCCAATAATTTCCCTACCACTGACGTAAGGCTCACCGGCCTGTAATTTCCTGGATTATCCCTGCTACTCTTCTTAAACAATGGAACAACATTGGCCATTCTCCAGTCCTCTGGAACTTCACCCATAGCCAGTGAGGATACAAAGATTTCTGTTAAGGCCCCAGCAATCTCCTCCCTTGCCTCCCTCAGTACTCTGGGGTAGATCCCATCTGGCCCTGGGGACTTATCCACCTTAATATTCTTCAAGACGCCTAACACCTCCTCTCTTTTGATCTCAACATGATCCAGGCTATCTACACACTCTTCCCTAGACAAATTGACCGCTAAGTCTTTCTCTTTGGTGAATACTGATGAGAAGTATTCATTTAGTATCTCTCCCATTCCTTCTGGCTCCACACACAGATTCCCACCTCTGTCCCTGAGTGGGCCTACCCTTTCCCTGGCTATCCTCTTGCTTTTTACATATGTATAAAAGGCCTTGGGATTTTCCTTAATCCTGGTTGCCAGTGACTTTTCATGACCCATTTTAGTCCTCCTGACTCCTTGCTTAATACTTTCTTTATATTCTCCATGGGCTTCATCTGTTCCCAGCCTTCTAGCCCTTACGAATGCTTCCCTTTTCTTTTTGACTAATCTCACAATATCCTTCGTTACCCAAGGTTCCTGAAACTTGCCATTCTTACCCTTGGTCACACTTGATCAAGTACTGCCCTGGTGTCAAGAGTAGTTACTCTGACCTCACTTATTGGGCTGAATTTTCCCTCATCAGGGGGGAAGTTGATGGGCGGGCAAGTATGGGCGCGCTTCCGATTGGCCCCCCTGATCGGAGGCTCGACGCCATTTTACATGGGTGGACCAATTAAGGCCCGCCCCACGTGACATCCGCAGGGAAGTGCTATGCACTCCTTGTGCGGGCGGGGGGGGGATTCCTTAAACTGAGAGTACGCTCTTTTGCGTATGCACACATAAGAGCTCATTCGCCTCCCTGAGGCTAAGTGCAGCCTCAGGGAGATCGGCTCTAAATGTAAAAAAGATAAAAATAGAAAAATTAAATTTCCCTTACATGTCTCCTAATGCGACAATGTCACATGAGTTGGGACATGTCCATAATTTTTACAAAATCTTTATTAAAATTTTTAAACGCCTACATGAAACCTCATCCCACAGACACCCACATCCCCTAAATGAATTTTTTTTAAATCCATGCCATTACTAAGATTGCCTATTCTCACCTCCATAACATCATTCAGCTTCACGCTCACCTCAGCTCAACTGCTGCCAAAACCCTCATCCATGCCTTTGTTACCTTTAGACTTGACTATTCCACCACATTCCTGGCCAATCTCCCATGTTCTGCCTCCATAAACTTGAGTTCATCCAAAGTCCTGCTGTCCTTATCCTAACTTGTAGCAGGTTCCTTTCACCTATCAGCCCTGTGCTCGCTGGCCTACATTGGCCCCCATTCATGCGAAGCCTCATTTTTAAAACTCCCACCCTCATTTTCAAATCCCTCCATAGCCTGGCCCTTCCATATCTCTGTGATCTCCTACAACCCCACAACCCTCCAAGGTATCTGTGCTCCTCTAATACCAGCCCCTCGAATATACCCAATTTTAATTGGTTCATCATTGGTGGCCATGCCTTCAGCTGGCTGAGCCCTGGAATTCCCACCCTAAACCTCTGCATCTCTCCATCTTATGTTCTTCCTTTAAGACACACCTTAAAACCTACCTCTTTGGCAAAGCTTGTAGTCATCCATCCGAATAACTCTTGTTGTGGCTCAGTGTCATATTTTGTTTTATAATGCTCCTATGAAGCACCTTGGGAAATGTTATTACATTAAAGGTTCTGCATGAATACACGTTGTTATTGTTGAGGAGCAGATTTGCAGTTAAATGCAAATATCCAAAAGTTGATGTCCAAGTTGCAGTATACCGCTGTTAGCCTTGCAATAACAGCCCTTCACTAGTTGCCTCACCATGCACATGTATTGAATGCCATGAAGCTGCAATATTGACCAGGTAGGTACAAATTAATCCATCGTAGATATTTCAGACTAGTAACAAGTTGTATTAAGTACTAGTAAGTACTCTTTTAGTTGTCTGATAATTGCTGATGGCTGATAATCAACATCTCTAACAATGAAAATTAATTATTACAAATGTGAAGTTTCATGCCTTCAGGTTTTGAGTTTTGTATAGTGAAAGTACTGCTCCACCAGTTTCGAGCAGGTGACCTTCTTGCCTGCTCGGAAGAGCAGGTTAAAATTGGACGGGAAGCGAGCAGGACCTTGGCAGTTAAATCCCATGGTTAACTGCCCACTTATGTGGTTTCTGCCATGTTAAAATTAACTCCATAGTGAGGACATAATAAAGAGTCAGACTATGCCTACAGCTTGAAAACAATTCAAGTTAGAGCGGTGTAGATACAGATATTTAAAACAATTACAAGGGCAAAGGTGTGAAGTAGCCTTTCTAGAAAGTCAAACAGTTTGCAGTAGTTCCTCAAGAGTTTATGGTAACAATGGGTGTTTTAAATGTCAGTTTGGTGTGTGGTTTCTCTATTAGTGAAGAAGCTAAATCTCACATCCACATTTATGGCACAAAAGATCGAAGAGATGAGTGGTGGCTGTTTAAATCCATAAGGTGACACAAAATTTCAAAGTAACTTGAAGTAGTCCAATACTAACTCTAAGAAAATGTTGACTTATTAAATGGAAACATCTTTTTCTTTTACCTTCACTTGCAAAAAGGCATTCACACATGAAGCTTTTCTTCTTGTTTTCTTTTCAATTACCATTAGTGACATGTAATCTCCTCTCCTCCTTTCGCCACCACTTGATCTGTCATCAGCATGCTGTTTTCTCTTTCTCCAGTGAAGAAGAAATGGTCTCTCCAGCAGGCTGGTTCCTTCAGAGCTGGAAAAGAAAAAAAAAAGATCAAAAAGCACACTTGCAGCAAATGTCAAGAGACCCCTGTAGAGCCATTTTTACCTCTTGCTGAGACTGTGCTGGACTCCAATAAGCAGCCAATTGGTGGGGGATGAATTGTATATATTGCCTATTGTGTTTCAACGCAGCCCAGCGGAGGCAGTCAATTAGGTCATAATAATACAGAGCAAAACCCAAATAAACATGTCGATGAATGTAAGAAAATATCCATTATCTGGTGTTCGGAGTTTGTATGCAATACTCACCAAGTTTCATATTATCTTCAAAAGCTAATGCCTACCTTCAGGGACGCTGTTATTGCATGAGACCCTGAGCCTGACAGAGACCCCACACTGATTCAGTAAAAGGACACCTTTGCAATAGTGATGGCTAATTCATGATCATTTTCTCAACTATATTGGTATTACTTATAGAAGACATGCCTTTCCATCATTGTACATGTGCAGTTTTGACATCAGATTAAGGAGGCAGGATTTTGTATGGCTGTTTCGTAAAATGTAGGGGCACCAGACCAAACCTTTACAAAAGGACGCCTGCATCAGGCTGGAGTAAGATGGGCACAATGGAAACAAGATTTGAAAGGACCTACCTGTACACCTTGCTTCAAACTTTAATAGAGGCAGAAACTTCGGACGGAATCATCCCAGATTTGCACTAAGCGCGGTAGCAGGCGTGAAAAAAGTTGTTTTACCCATGTCGGAAATGGTGGTTTTCGCACCGTATTGTCCCATTCCCGGCGTGTCCCACCTCATTAATAATGCATTCCTGGGGAACACGCTGGATTGCTGGTGCGGCAGCCTCTGATTCGAATGCCCCACCGTCACCTCAGTCCTTCAGTAATCCGGTCGCCATATTTAAAGGGTGCCCCTGAGCAGAGCTAACACTCTCTAAGGGATCAGAAGCTGCTGCAAAGTCATGGCTGCCAAAGGGAGGAAACACGCTGCCCCCAAGTTTAGTGACGCCTCCCTCAGCCACCTACTGGATGCAGTGGAGGCCTGCCATGATATCCTCTACCCCTGCTCTGGTCAAAGACCAGCAAGCAAGGTCACCAATCCAGCAAGGTGGCAGTGGTGGTCAGTGCCAATGCCCTGCAAAAGAGGACAGACACCCAATGCCGAAAGAGGATGAAGGATCTCCTTCATTCTGCCAGGGTAAGTCACTCTCAATTCACACACTCACAAACCCATCACACATCCACAGGGATCTCACCCTTCACTCCCTCACACACACCTTCATCTGTCCTGCGAATTGCCCATGACACCATTCACCACCCACAAATGCCAGGCATCCATCTCAACTGAGAAAAAACAGAAAATGCTGAAAAAACTCAGCAGGTCTGACAGCATCTGTGGAGGGAGAAAAAGGGTTAAGGTTTCAAGTCTGTATGACCTTTCTTCAGTTTTTATTTCAGATTTCCAGCATCTACAGTATTTTGCTTTTATCCATCTCATCTGGCCTGGCAAGCGTGCTGCATACACCATCTCCATCTGTATTCATGCAGGATAAGCTAGCACACAATAAAAGGGAGAGGTTGCACACTGCTGGAGGAATGCCCAACATTAAAATAGGTTCATCCAGCTGGCCCACAATGATCTGGACCATTCCTGTGCTGATGGTGAGGTCAGCGATGCTCAACCAAGTGATGCATCAGACAACCATGCTGTGAGTGAGTTCCCCTGTTCTGCAGTTCCCTGCCATGCACTAATTATCCCTCCTTGCTTTCGCAGGCACACCTGGGAAGCAGCCGGGGTCGGGTCCATGAACCAGGTCCTCGAGTCAACACCCAAAGATGTGCTGGCGGCCACCATGGAGACATTGGGGTCCAGGGCATCGGTACTGCACTGTTGCACAGGCTGAACTCCATCATGGATGCCATAGTTGGCATCCAGTAGTGTCAATGTGAGAGGGGTGCGGGCCAGCTCATTCTCACTCCAGTTTCCCCTTCGCCTCAAGGAGTCAGCCAGGGACCCTCAGTAATCCACAGGGAGGAGGATCAGCAGGTTCACACCCTGGGGCTATCCACCCAGGTGACTCCGGGAGTGTCGAGCCCATCTGAATGCCCTCTTCCTGTGACCCCAGCAGCTCCAGCTCCACAGGCCAAGGAGGTTGCGATTACCACGCAACAGGACCCCAAAAACAGACCAGGCCCACCAGGTCTCGGCCCTCCAGAGGTCTCCTATCAAGGTCATCACAGACAGGGCATAGCAGTCAGCAAACTGCCCCACCTCCGCTGTGGAAGTCGGAGGAGCACCAAGCAGCAGCATTAGGAAGGTTAAGAAGATCTCGTTACACTGCCTGGGCACGGGTGTTAATCTCTTGTACATAATGTTCACCATTGTAAATAAACTCCCAAGAATGTCGTTTTGCCTATGGCTCCTTATTCTGATGAACAGTGTTCATGATGCTCAGATGTGAAACATTGGTTTCTGCACAAGACAAAGGCAGGTGTCTCAGTCCAGAGCCCCTTCCCTGTGCATTGTGCAACCTTCAGACCAGAGTGATGGTCTGGCTTCACACTCACTGGACACATTACTGATGCCTACACCTCGATGGTGCTTGTCATTGCTGCCAGAGCCTTGTAGGCATGTGTTACAGAGTCCAATCATTCTCTCTGTGTGCTCTCAGCACCTTTGAGGTGTGGCTGATCCCCAATCTCATCAGTATCTGTGACCAGTGATGCTGTGCTCCTGAAGGGGTCAGCTGCTGAAGGCTGACAAAGGATCAGGTGCATCTAAAGTTTCACAGCTGCATCTCTATGATATGACCTTGATCAGAGAGCACAATCAAGCTGCCCTCAGCCAGACAGGAGCCAAACATCCACAGAGGCTGTGTGAAGATCTATGGAGTGTCCTCACTGCATGTCATCATCAACCTCCTGCAATCGAGCAACTATTAGGGCCTCAGCTGCATCTCCATGACATGAGCCTGAGCACTGAGGGTATGTGCGCTGCCATCAGCCACACAGGAGTCAAACGTTCACAGATGCAAGGTGAGGATGTCAGGACTGTCCTCACTGCATCTCGTCATCATCCTCCACAAAGCTTGTGGCTATGAGGGCCTCCCGAGCGCGCCTGCCTCGTTTGGCCAGTGCGATGGCCTCATCGCCAACATCCTTGCCTTCGAGGACCTCATCATCCTCATCCCCTTTGACATCCTCCTCATCGGCTGAGACGTGCAGCTCCTCCATTTCCATCTCAGCCAGGTCCTCCCGCCGTGGCAGTGCCAGGTTGTGGAGCATGCAGCAATCGACAATGATACACCACATTCTCTGAGGACTGTATTGCAGTGCTCCACCAGACCTGTCGAGGCACCAGAAACTCATTTTCAAAATGCCTATCGCTTGCTCCACCAAAATCCAGGTCGCAGCATTCATTGTACCATCATCAGCCATATCCTCTTGGGTAGCCCTTAACCCCAAGAAGCCAACCCTGTAGCCTATATAGACCCTGGTAGATGGCAGGGATCTGAGACGTGCTAAGGACGTGGAAGTCGTAGATGCTCCCTGGGAATCGTGTGCAGACCTATAGGATGCGTCGCACATCAGCTGAACATTCAGCGAGTGGAAGCCCTTGCGGTTGATGTAGTTGTCTGCATGTTGCCATGGAGATTAAAAGCCACATGAGTGCAGTCGATGGCATCCTGCACTTGTGGAAAACCTGAGATCTGCACAAATCCCAGTGATCTTGCTTCCTGGCTTTCCTGATTCCAAGCAAAATGCACAAAGTTCTGTACCTTCACGGATATGGCGTATGGGACCCTTTGGATGCACTTGTGCATGGAGGCTTGCGAGATTCCACATAGGTCACCTCTTGGGTGCTGGTCCAAAATTGAGCGCCGCAGTCACTTTTATGCCCACTGGCCCCCCATGTCGCCAATTTATGCAGCATGTGGCATATGTAACCAACCAGTTCCCTGCACATGTGTTGTCTTCAGCAACACTGGTTCTCAATCATCTTCAGGACTGACAAGTGCCATCTATAGACCTGGGTCTAGTGAAGCACCTACGAGTGATGGCTTACTGTGGATCTTCAACTGCGCGCACAGCAGGCCCTGCTGCCCCTTCATCTTGAGGGAGGTGCGCCACCCTTTGCCAAGCCAGGCACCTCTGCCACTCTCTTCTGCTTCTTCTTCACTCTCAGTAAGCCACGAGGCATACCGCTAAATCACCAGGTTCCATGATCCTGATGTTCTTCTCCTGCAAGATCAAAGAAGAGAGAGATGCATGGGTTGGCATAGGTGCGCTAAAAAACTCTCTTGGTTAAGCCTGGAGGCCTCTTCATGCATGCAGGAGAATGCTGGCCACATTTGGATGGCCAGTCTGTAGTGTGCTCATTGGCTGTCCGAAACCCCACCCACCTCCGCCCCACTCCACTTGACCGACTGGCAGCAGCTTCAGCCACTGGACTGAATGCTGTGCTCTCAGCTCAGACGCAGGCATTCTCCTAACCCGCTCTGCAAGGCTGCGCTGTTAGCTTGAACCATGATGGATACTGCTCCACACCTTAATAAAGATATTGCAAGGGGCTATGAGCACCTCCACCAGTGACTGCGTCATGGCCGCCTTTCATAAGGGGATTGTACAACTTGCCCAGGCGGCCAATTGCTCCCTAACTGGCACATTAATTTGCAGCCAGCATCCGAGGGGTGAAACAATCTGGAGCATTTGGTGGCACTTTCATGCTTTTGCGTTGTTTGAGTGGGCAGAAAAGCTTCAGAGGCCCGACTCCAAACACGTCAATGGAGCCGAAGCTGAAAGGTCTCAGCTGCGGAAGAATGCTCACTTTTGACAAACTTTTCCAAGTGCGTGGCCACTTCCCTCAACCCCTACCCCACCCCAATCCCCGGCATATGCTTAAGTACTTCCTTCAGTCTGTGCTGCCTTGCCCCCCACCTCCCCGGCATATGCCTTGCCACACTCCCAGCCTGACCTGCACTGGAGCCCTTGCCCTGGCACCACACTGGAAGCCAGCCAGGAAAAAGTGACTTGCCTGTGCTCCCTTCCAAATGCACGGCACCTCTTCCTTGACCTCCTACAGGTGAGGCTTGTGAGCACTGCGCAAGGCTGTGTGCACTCATCTCGTGTTCCCCTCAAAGTTCAGATCGCCTTTTAAAGGCAGTTGTGAATCATGCCAATCTGAAGTCATGCCACGTGGGTGATAAATTAGACTGGAAGATGGGGTGATTCCAGTGAGCAGGGCTGATAATGAAATGCTGAAGCATTGAAATTAGGTTCTCGACATGGGGCAGCAGGAAACATTGATGGGAGGAGCGGACAATCACAATCTGGTTTCATGACAGTGTGAAAACAATTTTTGGCCTTCTCGCCATATTGTTCACCCCCACCCCGCACCCACCATGTTGCTTGACGCAACATAGCCAGAAAATTTGGGCCTTAATTATGGGAATTCCAAAATCTAATGAGGGCAGATTGGTAAAATTCATCATCCTCCTTGGAGAAAACAAATCTGGATGTCAAAACCTGAGTATTTTGGTCAGCTTTGATTTAATGCACATAGAATTTCACACTGAGAAAGCTTCAGCGCTACTGAGTGGGCCGGTAAAAGGGCGGGCACTGACAAACGTGAGGGTGCGGGTGGGCATCTTATAGCGAGCTCCCTGAAGGCAGACAGCTGCTGCGGAACTGCCTCAGGGAGCTGCAGACCTGGGCAGATTAAATGTCAAGAAAAACATGCACCAAACTGTGTCTATGAAACACATTCAAGTGCCTGATAGCCAAACTCAATAAACATCAGTGCCCTGATATCTTTTCTCATTATATTTCACCCCAGACATTTCATCCCGCCCTTGGATGAGGTTTTGTTAAAAACGGGCTGCCTGCCTGCCCGTTTTGCCCATGCAATGAGCGCGAAACCGCACGTGCAACATACAATCATGGAAAATAGGCTTTTTAATGGCCTTAATTGGCCTGTTTAATTGTTGGCGGGCGCAGCTCTGACTCCCGTGCGTGCCTGCCGACCTCAATATTGCTCGGCATGTGCAGTATCACCTGGACACATACCTGACGCCATTTCGCACAATTTCACGTACGACCCACCCCGATCAACTTAAAATTCTGGCCCATATTTAATTTGTTAAATTGGCATTTGCTTTTATCCCACAACACTAGCTTGAGAAGTCAACAATACACTGGGATTTCTGACATGGCTACATAGCACATTGTCCTGAAATAATGAACATTGAGTTTTTGGCTTGGAAACATTATGCTTACAGATTAAAAATGAAGGGTCCTAAAAATAAACAGTTAAGCAACTTATTGAACAATTATTGTTAAGCCAGTTGAATTTAGAAATTAATCAGTGTAACATTATTAAAATAAGCAGGTTAATGCTTCTGTTAAAATAGTGGAAAGGAGAATTTGATATGAGCCTGTTAAATGTTGGTAGAGTAATATGACACAGCGTAACTTCCAAGCTTAAATTACTAACAGCAACAGGCTGAGCTATTCAAACCTATTTCAATATTGTGAATCTAATCATCTGTGTCAGAGCAACCATTATTTTCTTTTAACAGCTCATTGCTGTTGCACTAAACATCACTTCATATTTTGTGAACTTTGATTCTAACACACTGAAAACAATAATCATAGATCTGAGTTCATAAAACGTATTTCTAAATATGGGTATCTTTTTCTTTGATTGTCAATTTGTACGGAAACAATAAATTTAAGTAAATATGTGAACAATGCCAGTAGAAAGAGCAAGCCAACTTTTCAACTGCTACTTTTACTACTCTGAGTTTTGCCTAAATCAGTAGAAGAGAAAAATAATAGAAATCATTTTTTTGAACACCTTGAAAAGGAAATGGAAAGACAAATTGAATGCTATACTGCCACTCAGAATGGAGATTAGTCATACAAAGGAACAGTAAGATTTGTAAATATCAGCGCATCAGTACTTATTGTTTAAGATAATCACTCATGATTTTAAGGGAATGGAAGACAATCAGACCCCCCCATCTCATCAGCAGGCAGCCCTGATCCGATTCCTTTTAGACTGATTTTCTTCATTATTATTTCCCTAATATTCATCTCCATACGAAGACAGGAGAATATTTTACCACTCAGGGAAATGCATTTATTAAATTTTCACTGTGAGTATTCTTCAAGAATATAACAAAAAACCCTTAACTGCTATCCATATATGTCCAACATTTCCATATATGTTCTTAAATAGTAACTTCTGAAACACCAGGGCATCCAGCACTCACATTTCTAGCTAATTGTCTACACTGCTCCTTATCATCACTGTTCTGTCCAAAAGTATTGAATAAAATAGCCCGAAACATCTTCAGCAACTCTGTCGTCTACACTTTGACAAATGTCATTAATGTGGGTCATTTTCTGTGCTGAGGTTTTATTGTATAGATTCACAAATAAAAATCTATTGGCTAAATTTAAATACAGTGCAATAAACTTGTTACATTATTTTGTATGCTGGATGAGTGATGATATTTTTGTTATCGCTCTTTCCCTTAGTGTATCATGAATCTTGTTTAATTCTTAACTGATGACCTTTTTTTTACATGGAGATAGTAAATATACTGGCTGGCTTCAAAATTTCATTGGCTACTAGTTGGGATTCAAGAGACCCTTTACCTCCTTGTGCAGGTTCCTGTGATAGTCCTGTAACTGGCAGTCATGTTTGCTGTTGATATAGCCACTTGGTTCGATCCATTTTCTGATGCATCTACAGTTACTTTCACAGCAATGCTGGACGTGACCAATGTGCCAACACCCTGAAATACAGCATCCTCATTTGTAGCTACTCCAGCCATGATGAAGTTTACCCAACCAGTTTAACTGGTGACCTGTGCATGAACAGACCTGTAAGTGGAAAAGAAGCCTTGTATCATTGTTCTGGATACTCAATCTGCCAGCTTTTTGAAATAGGGCAAAAACGTCTCTTGCAGGTTGGCTCCAAGGCCTTACAGCATCAACCTGAACAGCTGCAAGACATGCTCCCATAATGGTAAGGCCTCTACATAACTGTGACTCCTATAACTGATCTTGTTCGGGAAGCAAAGTCTTTCCCTAAGCAGGTGATCTGAATCCCTAGACATGCAGCAGAGACACAAACTGTATTGGTCCCACTCTTCAAAACCTCCCAATTTAAAATTCTCATTCCTACATTTAAATCACTTCATAGGTTCATCCTTGTCCCTGTTACTTCCTGCAGGCCTCCAATTCCTCCACCCCTAGAACTCTCTATTCCTCCAACTTTGGCCATCAATGCCTCGCCCTTCTCCCCACCATTGAAAACCATGCATTCAGCTGTTTAGACCGTACACTCTAGAATTCCCTCCTTAAACCTCTACTTCTTTTGCTTCCTTTAAGGTCTTCCTTCAAACCTATCAATTTGAACAAGTTTTTCATCACACCTTCTAATAGTTCCTTTGGTTTGGGGTCTGTATTTTGTCTGATTTATGCCTGTGCGAAGCATCTTTTCATTTTTTTTTTACATTAAAGGTGTTATAAATATGCTGTAGTTGCATCTGTCATGGCAGGCAGGATGAACAGCTATGACGGTGCAAAATGACTTACAGATCATTAGAGTGCAATTTGCGGCATGCATATTTGAGGGAAGTACTTGGCATAGAAAGTTGTATTGTAGCCTTATCTTGACCAGTCACCTTTCATTTACCTACCATTTTACTGAACTTGCACCAAAGTGCACTGAGTCCCACACAAATCATTGATCAACAGTCTGTTCAAAAACAGTCTTGCTGAAAAAGTCACTTTCAAGATTACCTTGCTTTCCCACATTTCATAGATGACGGTCCCTGTTGCTTGGCTGTTGAATCTAGCTTGCCTCCATTTTACATCAATATTGAAGTAGTACTAACATCTGCTCTCCCATATGCAAATACAGGGGTCTGTAATGGAGCAGCATTAATTCTAATGCTCCATTGGTCAGCCCACATGGTGGGAGCTGACACAATTTGTGCAAAGCGTTAAAAACAGCTATGATCAGGATTAATAGATACTCCTGATATTCAATAATTCACCCAAAAACTGTCAGTTACCCACAATTAATCCCTGAATGGCATACAAGTGGAAATTTCTGGTCTTGCCTTCCTCTCTTTGGTTTCTAAGGTTTCCATAATTTACATTAAATTGCTTAGCATTCAGTACAACATGAAAACTACATTTCATTCTTGAATGCCACAAATTACGTCTCATGATTGCAAAATACTGCGTATACGAGCACACCCTCTTTATTGCTTATGCTATATCAATGTATTGGACTCCCATAGCTGCTGTTTTAGGGCCTTGAACACCTAATAGGTTTTGAAGGGTGGAATTTTCCTCTAAGTGCGGTAGTGTGCGGGAAAGTCCGCGTGATCCCAGCTGGGCGGCAGTTCAGATCAATCCACACGGTTTTCTGCATTTCAGCTCATTAATTATGAATCAATGAGGAGCTTATCGAATATTGTGATGCATGGGCAGGGATTCGTTCACCCCGCCATTACCTCATGGGTTGGTAGGTCCTGGCGCCATATTTAAATGGCACACACACAGACATTCACTCACTGCATGGCCAGGTGTGTTGTTTCATTCTGGCTCTCAGTAGCCCCTAAAGGAAAAACCCTCCGCTGCACACTACAGCAAGGCCTCCCTGAGGATTCTCCTCCAGGCTGTCCAGGAAAGGCGAGAGGTCCTCGTTCCTCGGGATGGGAGCAGGACGTCCTCCCACCTGATCATACAGGCCTGGGAGGAGGTCACCAGAGAGGTCAGCACCCATTGACATCAAAAACAGACTGCCCTGCAGTGCAGGAAAAGGATGAATGACCTGGTGTGCTCCGCCAGGGTAAGTGAAACGTCCACTGATTCCAAACTCACACTCATGGGGCATCCGGCAGTCTAAGAGTGAGAGTCCACAGGGGTGACGCCCACTACCAGCAGATGGGACATCAGCACTGAATGTCTGCCAGCCGCTTTAAGCTCGCTATCTGATGTAAGTTCTTGCACAAATGGTGTCTTAATCCCTTAATGGGGAGAGCTCAGCACACATAATGGGCATGCATGCTTCTGAACTGCTCTTCCATCCATAGTGCTCACAGTCAAGCCATCTGTCTTTATGCAGGACAAGACCTCCCACAACAGAAGGGAAAGACAGGAACGGGACTCCAGGGCTGAGGACACTGTCCTCTCACGAGCAGCAGGCAGCAGAGCTCGCTGGAGCAGATAGAAATTATTCCTGTGTGAAAGATGGGATCGGCCACCCCAACAAGCTAGTGAGAGTCCACCCAGTATACATCAGCCACATGTGGACAAAGACTGCACAAGACATGGTGGCCAGAATTCTATGCTGGTTGTGCAGCTGAATGCCTGAACCAACAGCGCATGAAATCGCATGAGAAGACGTCAGGTGCGTGTCTCAATGTCATCGTGCACTCGTGCAATATTTCGCTCGGCAGGCGCAGCAGTTGGAAGTACGCCCGTCGCTAATTAAGTGGGCAGTTAAGCCCATTAAGGAAGCAATTGAAATTGATTTGATGTGCTCCGTCCACTTTTACAATTGGCAGACAGGCCAATCGGCCAGTCAGCCTTTACAAATTTGCTGAAACCTCGGTTGAGAGCAGGATAAAATGTCCGGGGTAAAATATAACAAAAAAAGATACCTGGGGACTGATGTTTTTTGAGTTCTGCTGTCACATGCTTGAATGTGCTGAATAGACACAGTTTGGTGCAACTTTTTCTTGACATCTAATCTGTTCAGGTCTGCAGCTTCCTGAGGCAGTCTACCTTCAGGGAGCTCGCTAGAAGCACCCACCCGCACCCTCGCTTTTGTCAGCGCCCGCCCTCTTCCTGCCCCCCCACATAGTAGTGCTGAGCCTTTCCCAGCACGCATTTCACACTGGCTAGCCGTTAATTGGCCAGCCAGCATGAAATTGCATTTGGGGGCCAATCACGGGTGGAAGCACATTTCATATCCACTTCTGGGCCTGCCGATCACGCACGCCCGACAAACGTCATTTTCAGGCATGTATGCTTAATGTTGGACCCTGCTTAGTCAATCATTAATTATCTCTTTTCTCTATTCCAGCTACCAGCAAGAAAAGGTAGAGGAAGACCTCCAGCAAGCATCTCACCCCCAGTCCCCAGACCACTTCAGATGGCAGTTCTGGTCGTCACACTATAGGAAGGATGTCATTACACTGAAGAGGGTGCAAAGGAGATTCGCCAGGATATTGCCTTGGCTGAAGCGTTTCAGCTATGAAGAGAAATTTGATAGGCTAGGGTTGTTTTCCTTAGAGCAGAGAAGGCTGAGGGGGGGCCCGATAGAGGTTTACAAAATTTTGAGGGGCATAGATAGGGTAGATAGGAAGAAACTTTTCCCCTTAGCGGAGGTGTCAATAACCAGGGGGCATAGATTTAAGGCAGGGGGTTTAGAGGGGATTTGAGGAAAAATATTTTCCCCCAGAGGGTGGTTGGAATCTGGTACACACTCCCTGAGGGGGTGGTGGAGGCAGGAACCTCACAACATTTAAGGAGTATTTAGATGAGCACTTGAAACAACGTATTATACAGGGCTATGGGCCAAGTGCTGGGAAATGGGATTAGAATAGATAGGTGCTTGATGGCTGGCACAGACATGATGGGCCAAAGGGCCTGTTTCTGTGCTGTATAGTTCTATGACTCAATGAGAACGCTGAAGAACCATCAGATGTAGATCCATCGCTGCGTTCACCTGCACACTCCACCAGCGCAGGTACAAGCACCTCAGTGGGGCCTAGTTCTGCATTAGGCTCGAGTTCACAATCTGGTGATTGACGCATGTCCAAAGCAGGCAGAGACAGTGACAGCCAAGGTCTCTGACACTCGGAGGACTGCTGGAGACCTGGCCCCTGCTGAGTCCAATGATGAGCCTCTGGAATTGACCTTGAGAGAAATGCTGGAGTTGCAGAGACAGACTAGGGACATTAGGCAGAGTTGTCAGATGCTGTCACCAGACTGGAACAAAGGATGGAGGAGTCCGCCCACATTCTGCCTGATGTTGTGGCTCCGGCCTACAAATGCATTGAAGTCTCCATGGGAAGGGTGGCAGATACCTTGGAGACCCACATCCAACAGTTTCTGCCAGATTTACGCTCGGACCTGCACACCATCACTCCAGCCAGAGGGGGACTGGGCACCTCAACCTCCCTCCAGGTGAGTCTTCTCCTCAAGGATTCAGGAGGGGCCACCTGTCTCCCATCAGTACCCCTTCTCCTCAAGGATTCAGGGTGGGCTCCTCGGGCAAAGGGAGGAACCCCGGGGGCATCCACCCAGGACGCTCCCAGGGTGTCCTGCCACTCCAAATCCCGTCTGCCTGTGACCCATCAACTCTAGCAGGTCAGGCGAGAAAAGTGCACCTGCCCCAGAGGAGGAGACCCTTAGCAGGCCGAAGCCATCCAGGCCTCAGTCCATACAGCTGCCAAAGTCAACTCAGATGACAGGGTATAGCAGAGAGCAGGTTGCATTCACCTCTTTGTGGATGTCAGGGCTGCATTATTGCCCCTATCTTTATTTGCCCTTGAGAAGGTGGTGGTGAGCTGCCCTCTTGAACAGCTGCAGTCCATGTGGTGTAGGCACACCCACAGTGCTGTTAGGAAGGGAGTTCCAGGATTTTGACCCAGCAACAGTGAAGGAACGGTGATATATTTCCAAGTCAGGATGGTGAGTGACTTGGAGGGAAATTTCCAGGTGGTGATGTTCCCATCTATCTGCTGCCCTTGTCCTTCTAGTTGGTCATGGGTTTGGAAGGTGCTGTCAAAGGAGCCTTGGCGAATTTCTGCAGTGCATCTTGTAGATGGTACACACTGCTGCTACTGTGCTCGGTGGTGGAAGGAGTGAATGCTTGTGGACGTGGTGATAATTAAGTGGGCTGCTTTGACCTGGACGGTGTCAAGCTTCTTGAGTGTTTTGGGTGCTGCACTCATCCAGGTAAGTGGGGAGTATTCCATCACATTCCTGACTTGTGCCTTATAGATGGCGGACAGGCTTTGGGTAGTCAGGAGGTGAGCTACCTGTCACAGGATCCCTAGCCTCTGACCTGCTCTTGTAGCCACAGTATTTATATGGCTAATCCAATTCAGTTTCTGATGTTGCTCAATGGTAAGCCCCAGGATGTTTATGGTGGGGAATGAAGTGATGGTAATACCATTGAACGTCAAGGGACGATGGTTAGATTGTGTCTTGTTGGAGATGGTCATTGCTTGGCACTTGTGTGGCACTAATGTTTCTTGCCACTTGTCAGCTCAAGCCTGAATATAGTCCAGGTCTTGCTGCATTTGGACATGGACTGCTCCAGTACCTGAGGAGTCATGAATGGTGCTGAACATTGCGCAATCATCAGGGAACATCCCCACTTCTGACCTTATGATGGAAGGAAGTTTGTTGATGAAGCAGCTGAAGATGGTTAGGCCGAGGACACTACCATGAGGAATTCCTGCAGTGATGTCCTGGAGCTGAGATGACTGATGTCAAACAACCACAACCATCTTCCTTTGTGCTAGATATCAATCCAACCAGCAGGGAGTTTTCCCCCTGATTCTCATTGACTCCAGTTTTTCTAGGGCTCCTTGATGCCAAACTCTGTCAAGTGCATCCTTGATGTCAAGGGCAGTCACTCTCACCTCACCTCAGGAGTTCAGCCCTTTTGTCCATGTTTGAGTCATGGATGTAATGAGGTCAGGGGCTGAGTGGTCCTGGCGGTACCCAAACTGGGTGTCAGTAAGCAGGTTATTACTAAGCAAGTGCCGCTTGATAGCACTGTTGATGACCCCTTCCATTACTTTACTGATGATCGAGAGTAGACTAATGGGGCAGTAATTGGCCGGGATGGATTTGTCCTGCATTTTGTGTATAGGACATACCTGGGCAATTTTCCACATAGCTGGGTAGATGCCAGTGTTGTAGCTGTGCTGAAACAGCTTGGCTAGGGGCACGGAAAGTTCTGGAGCACAAGTCTTCAGTATTATTGCCGGACTATTGTCAGGGCCCATAGCCTTTGCAGTATCCAGTGCCTTTAGCTGTTTCTTGATATCACGTGGAGTGAATCGAATTGGCTGAAGACTGGCATCTGTGATGCTGGGGACCTCTGGGGGAGGCCGAGATGAATCATCCACTTCGCATTTCTGAACATTGTAGCAAATGCTTCAGCCTTATCATTGATGAGCTGGGCTCCCCTATCATTGAGGATGGAGATATTTGTGGAGCCTCCTCCTCCAGTGAGTTTAATCATCCACCACCATTCACGACTGGATGTGGCAGTACTGCAGAGCTTAGATCTGATCCGTTGGTTGTGGGATCGCTTATCTCTGTCTGTCACTTGCTGCTTGTGCTATTTGGCATACAAGTAGTCCTGTGTTATAGCTTCACCAGGTCGACACCTCATTTTTAGGTATGCCTGGTGT
Source organism: Cetorhinus maximus (assembly GCF_964194155.1). Taxonomy (NCBI): domain Eukaryota; kingdom Metazoa; phylum Chordata; class Chondrichthyes; order Lamniformes; family Cetorhinidae; genus Cetorhinus; species Cetorhinus maximus. Next base: position 123,321,800 of record NC_135880.1, on the reverse strand, counting down.
TGCTCCTGGCATGTCCTCCTGCACTTTCATTGAACCAGGGGTGATCCCCTGGCTTGATGGTAATGGTAGACTGGGGGATATGCTGGGCCATGAGGTTACAGATTGTGTTTGAGTACAATTCTGCTGCTGCCGATGGCCCACAGCACCTCATGGATGCCCAGTCTTGAGTTGCTAAATCTATTTGACATCTATCCCATTTAGCACAGTGGTAGTACCACACAAACTGATGTAGGGTATCCTTCAGTGTGAAGCCGGGACTTCGTCTCCACAAGGACTCTGCGGTGGTCACTCCTACCGATACTGTCATGCACAGTTGCATCTGCAGCAGGCAGGTTGGTGAGGATGAGCTTAAGTATGCTTATCCCTCGTGTTGTTTCCCTCACCACCAGCCACAGACCCAGTCTAGCAGTTATGTCCTTTAGGACATAGCCAGCTCAGTCAGTAGTGGTGTTACCGAGCCACTCTTGGTGATGGACATTGAAGTCCCCCACCCAGAGTACATTCTGTGCCCTTGCACCTTCAGTGCTTCCTCCAAGTGGTGTTCAACATGGAAGAGCACTGATTCATCAGCTGAGAGAGGGCGGTACGTGGTAATCAGCAGGGGGTTTACTTGCCCATGTTTGTCCAGATGCCATGAGACTTCATGGGGTCCAGAGTCGATGTTGAGGACTCCCAGGGCAATTCCCTCCCAACTGTATCCCACTGTGCCACCAACTCTGCTGGATCTCTCCTGCCGGTGGGACAGGGCACATCCAGGGATAGTGACAGAGGTGTCTGGGACATTATCTGTCAGGTATGATTCCATGAGTATGACTATGTCAGGGTGTTGCTTGACTAGTCTGTGAGACAGCGCTCCCAATTTTGGCACAAGCCCCCAGATGTTAGCGAGGACGACTTTGCAGGGTCAACAGGGCTGAGTTTGCCGTTGTCTTTTCCAGTGCCTAGGTCGATGCCGTGTGGCCCATCCAGTTTCATTACTTTTTTGTGACTTTGTAGCGGTTTGATACAACTGAGTGGCTTGCTGGCCCATTTCAGAGGGCATTTAAGAGTCAACCACATTGTTGTGGGTCTGGAGTCACATGTAGGCCAGACCAGGTAAGGACGGCAGATTTCCTTCCTTAAAGGGCATCAGTGAACCAGATAGGTCTTTACATCAATCGACAATGGTTTCATGGTCATCATTAGACATTTAATTCCAGATTTTTATTGAATTAAAATTCCACCATCTGCTGTGATGGGATTCGAAGCCGGGTCCCCAGAGCATTACTCTGGGTCTCTGGATTACTAGTCCAGTGACAAAACGACATTGGTGGCACAGGTGTTTTTGCATTGTATATAATCTTCACTATCGCATTTATCCCTCTCCAAGTCTCAGATATTCAATGGCCAATCTGTACAAGGCCCTGAGTTAATTCAAGGGTCCAAAATTAGCCCCCCACCCTCCCCAATTACCTCCCATCTGGTTCCATTAACTCTCACTCAATCTCATCACAGAGGTTTCCCTTTATTTCCACATCTGCAACATGAACAAAGGCACTTCATATATCAGAATGATGGCTGTGTCACAATACACCTGTGACCCTTGGATCTCAGGCAGACATTATTTGGCCTCAGGAGAATTGCTCATCAAGGTTAGAGATTATCCTGATGCTATTGCACTGAAGTCTGTAGTTTGTGGGTGTAACAAGCCACAAACAATGTTAGTATCTTATTTCCCAAATGTACTTTATGACAGTGAGCTTTGGGAAAAGTAATATTCATCATCAAGCACAATAGCCTTTCATGCTTCCCTGCAGTGTGTTTTTGTATGTGTTTAAAGCTCAACGTTATCCTTTTCTTAGTTTCCACTCTCCCCATGCATGATGCTGAATGATGGAAATTGGTTCCACTCAGTGACATTGGAAATGTCTGCTAGAGGGCAGTGGGTGTCAGAGGTGTGTGCTCATCCTGATGAAGCCGTCCACTTACCTGTGAGGACCTTTCTTTGCTCCTGAATGGCTGTCTAGTGTTGCTTTATGGAACCTTTCTGTAAAGGCACAGTATGCAAATCAAGATGTAATTCATTGCACAACTGCGCACTCATTGACTTAGGGTAGATGGAAAGGATTGGCCTTTGTGAGGTGGACAATGTCAAGGACTGTAATGCAGTGAAAGCGATGCTTCAGCACATCTCCAGCTTGCTCAGCAGGATCTATGAAGAGAAGAAGTTGTCATTGTCTGCTGTGCCAATACTGACTGGACCACATCTGTCCCAAATTCCAAGGCAATGTAGGGAGTAGATTTGGCAGGCTTCCAACAAATGCAGGGTCATGAATGTAAATAATCAAATGATGGCCTTGCTGAGCCATTCTCAATGAGGACAGTGTGAACACAACTCGTAGCTTTGGGTGCATCCTGTAGAGTAACAGGTCACTGCATCCTGATGTCCAAAGGCATATTGGGGCTCAGTAGCAAAATGAGGCCTCTGCATTATTCATCCATGAGAGCTGGCGTTTGCTGAGATGGTACTGTCCAAATGTCTATGTAGGGTATCCTTCAATGTGATAGGCATGTACTAACCATTGACTAATGTTTTTCATGTTAACACTACTTTGCTAAACTGCTATCATACTGGCATGAGTTCAACCATGTGTACAATGGCATTTCAGCCACTTGAAAGCTGTTATGCCCATGGTTGAAAGGACTGCACCATGTGTAGTTGCTTAAAGAGGTGCGCCAGTGGAGTGCTAAGCTGCCACATATTCTCTAGGCTACTGCGCCTTCCAAGGATGATCCCATTGTTAGGGACAAGGGTGACTTATGCTGCTTCCTTGATCATTGTAAGATTTTGACCTTTCGAGATATGTTGATGCTGACAATAAAGGTTTTGTTGTGTCCCCTGCGTCAAAGCCTGAAGAGAACTTTGATCGTGAAAACTTGTACTTATCTTATTCGTCTTGAAACCTTGTAGCTATGAGGTTGTCACGGGCATGTCTGGCGCGCCATTGCCATGCAATGGCATCCTCCTGTGGCTCGTCTGATTCCTCGCCCTCTTCAGATTCATCCCCTTTCAACTCCTCCTTATCTGAGGAGATGCCTAGTTCCTCCACGTCTCCCTCTGGCAACACGTCCCTCCTTTGCAACACCAGGTTGTTCAGTGTACAGCAAACAACAATGAAGGTGAGTGACTTGGAGGGGAACTCCCAGGTGTGGTGTTCCCATGTATCTGCTAACCTTGTCCTTCTAGATGGTAGTGGTCATGGGTTTGGAAGGCGCTGTCCAAGGAACCTTGGCGAGCTCTTGCAATGCATCTTATAGATGGTACACAATGCTGTTACTGTTCGTTGGTTGTGGAGGGACTGAATGTTCGTGGATGGGGTGCCAACCTAGCGGGCTGCTTTGTTCTAGATGGTGTCGAGCTTCTTGAGTGTTGTTCGAGCTACACTCATCCAGGCAAGTGCAGAGCATTCGGTTACACACCTGGCTTGTGCCTTGTAGATGGTGGACAGGATTTGGGCAGTCAGAAGGTGAGTTACTCGCCGCAGGATTTCTAGCCTCTGACTCTTGTAGCCATAGTATTTATATGTCTAGTCCCTTTCATTTTCTGGTCAGTTTTAACCCCCAGGGTGTTGATGAGATTTTGCTCATCTCCATTTATGAGCTGCATCTCTATAGACCCTTTGTCACGCCAAACATCCTCCTCGATACCTGAGGCCATGGGGCCCCGCTGGCTCTTGTTCCTCAGGGCAATGGTCTTCCTTGAGCTGTGCCAATTGGCAATGGGCCCTTGTTCTCTTCATTCTAATCTTAGCTATTACCAAGGCAACATTGTCTGTAGCCTGCAATCTCCACTCCTCCTTGTATCTGTGAATGGATATAATTGAACAATCAATGGTAGTTCTCCTTGAATGGTCTCCCTCATATACAAGGCAGTAGCCCAGTCTCTAGCCCTTGACGTACTCTCAGTCTGTACATGCCATACCAAGACCACCCCTTGCAGGACGAGATCATTCTGCATGACAACAGATGGCTGAGCATTCCCTTTAGACGTGACTGCGCATTCACGAGGGTCTTAATTAGGGTCAAAAGGCCCATGTCCTATGACCCACAGTCAGGCTTCTGGTGGTTGTCCTCCAGTGGCCTTGGCAATAACTAGTGATGCCCTACCCAATCCTTGCACTATGTCTTGACTGGCCTTGAATGCCATGACCAGCACACTAGAGACCTTGAGGCTTGTACAGTCCATGCTGCCTATGTGCTGGAGCCATAGCCCTTGGCTCTTTTACCCTACATCCCTTCTCACATGCCTCTGTAAGGATCAGGTGCCAATTAAGACCATATGCACTGCGGCACCTAAACTTAATGGATTCTTGCCTAAATGTGCACCATTAATAGAGGAGCCAAGCTCATTCATTGTGCATTAGACCCTCAAGTCCAACACTCAGCTGAGCCATGCTCTCCATGGTTTGAGCAGGAAATTTATAAGGTGCACCATCAATCAGCCAGAAATTGCAGTGGTGAACTCTCCCACATGTCCAGAGAACCCTCTCTGACTGATTTTTTGCTAGCCTACTTTTCAAACTGCCTTTTTCTTACATGAAATCGAAAATGGTGCTGTTGACTTATGTCCATGAAACCAGCTTCCAACCTCCTCCTATTACCCACCAATTTCCTCCCATCCTCTTCCATACTCACTGCTTCCTAATTCTCATTCTTCCTGTCACTATCCAGTCTCCCCCTATTACTCTTGACCTCATCATTGTCCATGTGGATATTCCTGTTCTCCCCCCCAAACCCTTTAATGTTGATGTCCTCATGTCCTTTGTGGACCTGACCCCTCACCTTCGCAAGGCCACGTGCACCCTCACTTTTCGGGACCCACCCTCCCCCCCGCCATGAAACCATCCAATATCCATCCCCCATGATTTTTCAGCTCCCAACTTACAGGATCTAGATGCCCCCCTGAACGTGACTGTGCCCTCTACCTCAGAATACCATGACTCAAATCCCCAGGATCAAATGCCTTAGGTGACTGTCCATACACTGCACACCATACTGTGCATGACCGTCACCGCCCAGAGAGGCCTTCCCTCGCCCAAGACCTGGACTAAGACATGCGTGCCATGCAGAGCCCTCTAACATGGCCTTTACAACCCCAGGGCATTCTGTTCAATATGTCCCCAACAGCGTGGCCTCAGCCCCAGGACACTCTCTGACTCTTCCTTGGACAGTCTTATAACTCTTGTCCAGGACAGTCATTCACTATTCCACTTTGTTACTTGACTAACCCCTAGTCCCGCCTCTGTCAGCCCTCCACTCTCGTGTCCCCCCCCCCCCCCCCCACTTCCTGCCTCTGCCTCCCCCTACCTTTCTAGTGTTTCCCCCCTTTGTCCTGCTTCTGTCTCCCCCCTCCCCTCTCATGTTCCACATACTGCACCCCCCGGCCCCCCCACAAGTCCTGCCTCCGTCTCATCCCTCCTGCTGGTCTTGCCTCCCGTTCTCTGTCTTGGCACAGCTTGTGCTACAGGTACCTGATATCTTGCAGCAATGCCCATAAAGGAAGGCGAAAGCAATATCTACTGACCTCCAAGTTATGGATGAACTGAAGCTCGCCAGGTGCATGCCACAAATGGGCAGTATCTGCTGGCCCACCTCGCAAAGGACAAATGCCATCAATTACTCAATGCAGTCACGACACTCAGACTTGGTGGCAGGGGTGGGAGGTGGGCATCAAGGGAGTAAGCTGACCTGCTGGGGGTGGGGAGGGGGGTGGGGGAGCAGGCCTAGCATCTTTGCGTGAGTGTTCAGTCATGAAACAGACCATTCTAATTATCCACCGGCGTGGGCAATTATTTCAGAAGAGAAGCATAATTCTGGCAAGCTGGCCTTTTAATGAGCATTCATGAAATGCGAATGAATGCAAGTGTGGTTCCTGACATAGCTCAGTGGGGAAGTAGACCCGCCTTTCACCTGCCACCAAAACCGGGGGAATAAAATTCCAAACTAATTTCCCACCACTGGGAAACTGACCTTTCCATCACACCAAATCTAGTGCCGCCCCACCCCCCCCCGACCCGCCACAATTCCACTGACGGGAGCAGAAAATTCTGCCCAAAGTTTGATGAATAGCATAGGCTAATTTGCTCTTGTTTAGATGAATGTAGAAAGAAAGAGAATTTGGGTTTGTATCTACCGTGGATCAATGCTGCATAGCTGCACATTGTGACTTAGCTCTATAATAAAAACTTCACCACATTTTGAGCCAATTTATTCTGAAGAAAGTAACTGCTGCTACAGAATGTAATTGCTATTTTAACTTTCATGTTTGTTGAGATTGCTTTGTTATGATAAAATTGTGCTTCTGTCTACATATACAGGAAAGGACAAAGCTGTTGGATTCCCTACTTGGATACAAGAATTAACTTATTGCACTCCTATTATTCCATGTACAAGTGGCTGTATTATTCCATAGCGTAGTCAAATCCTTCTCTAGCTAAGCTACTTCTATCAAGGTAGGCAAGTAGGTGACTGAGTTTTGCAGTGACGTTGTGCCCAGCATAACAGCAGGAATTGACAGTACCCTAGTGTACAACTTAAGTCATAGATATCACAACTTGCACCTAATCTACTCCAACTACTTGTTGGTCTGAGTCTATCACACCCCCACCTCCACTACGCCCCCACCCCTCCAACATACCAGTGTATGAAGCTGCGTGAAACAGAGTACGCATACAGGGAATCTGATTTCCACTGACTGGAACACATGGCACACATGCATGCACATTGGTATAATATATCATGGCCTGAATTTCTTGGGGTTGGTGGGGGCAGTGGGGACAGAGCGGGAGCGGGAGCGGGAGCGGGAGCGGGCATGGGCAGGCGCGAACCTGATTGCCGCCCGCAATCGGGTCCGTGCCGCCATTTTACGCAGGCAGGCAAATTAAGACCTGCCCAGCATATTTCTCGACTCCCGAGGATAGCGGGAGTGGGGGGCAGCGGCGGGCATGCACAGGCCGGCGGGTCCAATGGCGATCCGGCAGCCTGTTTAAATGAAGGCCTGGCAGCCTTTTGTAGGCTGCTCAGAGTGGCAAGTGCAAAGCCACAGCAGAGGGTTTCTGGTGAGCGGGCCAGCAGGACAGGCCAGGCCGGAGGGTGGACCAGTGTGCCCATCATTTTTCTGATGAGTGCCTTGCTGCGCTCCTCGAGGAGGTGGCAGCACGGTGGGAGGTGCTGGTTCCCCAGGACAGGAGGAGGAGGCCCCCCCACGTGATAAAACTTGCCTGGGAGGAGGTGGCGGAGGTGGTGAGTTCCTGCTACGTGGTGTAGCACACATGGATCCAGTGTCGCAAGTGCTTCAACAACTTGTTGCACTCTGGCAGGGCGAGTACCATGTTGGCATTCAGCATTTAACCCAGCAGATCAGCATACTCCCCTGATGCCCACCCCCCACCCCCGCCAGCAAGTCTGAGTGTCATGACTGCATTGAATAATTGATGGCATTTGTCCTTTGCTAGGTGGGCCAGCAGATACTGTCCATGCCGAGGTCAGCCTGAGAGAGTGATGAGATGTGTTTTGCCCCCACAGCATGTGTTATACTGAGTCCCTCATGACTGGTGTGGGGGCAACTTGGAGGAGCTGCACCTAGGCACAGACTCAGAACTCCAGGACATGTGCTGGTCAGGGTGATGAGATGCTGGGAGGGGAGCTTCAAGGTGGCGTGGCACCAATCGATCTGCTGCCCTTTACGCTCCACGTGCTTGCGCCTCCTTGCTATGGAAGGTTAGACCGTGTGGTGCCTAATGTGATGTAGGCAGCATTTGGCCAAGAGGGTGGGGAGGAGAGACCTGGCATCTTTGTGTGAGTGTTCGGACGCTGCAGGGTGAGGAGGCACTGGATCCCTGCAATGTCCCACTCTGGTTGGGGTGGGCCGTCTGCGAAGAGGGTCCAGGTACAAGTAGCACTAATCAATGCTCTTCTTTCCTTTTCAGGAGAAGAATGCTCATAACGCGGCAGAGTGTGCAAGGACTGGTGGCGGCCAGGCGCAGATCACCATTCTTAGCCATTTCGAGCAGGAGGCCCTGGATCTGGAGAAGCGCCATGCACCCAGGTCTACTGGTGCCAGTGAGGCTGGGGTGCCACAGCCAGGCATTTATGCCCAACAGTGAGGTCAGCATTGTTCTCCCAACAGCCATGGCAGTGCTGAATGTTAAATGATTTAATTTTGCAACATGGCTTGACCATTGGTTATGGAAGGATGAGTACATAATGATCCGGGGGACAGGGATGCACATTGACATTGTCTCCACATTAACTGATCCAATGTCCTTGTTCTTCCTTTCAGCATCAGCGGAGCAGGGCCAGGAGGAGGAGCAGCAGAGGCCCCTCTCACACCTGAGGGCCCTGAAGTCTCACCAGCATCACAGCATTTCTGCCAGGCAGGCACCAGCGCAGATACGAGCACCTCAGTGGGAATTCGAACAACGGCTAGTGTCCCGGGGCACAGCAGTGAGGGCACTTCACAGTCGCTGGAGGAGCTGGCGGAGATAGAGATTGATCATGGTGCCAGCAGTCGGAGGACTGCAGGGGACCATGCACATGCTCAGTCGGTGTCTGATGATGTACCTCTGGAGTTGACCGCGACGCAGCAACCGCAGGAAATGCGGCCGGGTGTGTGGGGGCATCTGGGGGAAATACATGAGGCTATGCTTGGCTTGGTCTCCGTGGTGGAGGAGTCTACACGGACCATCGCCAAAGCAATGAGCCTCATGTCCGAGCACCAAGCGTCCTCCATGGAGAGAGTGGCAACTCTCATGGAGATGCTCCTCCAGGAGACCAATCAGGGCTTCCCGGGGTTGCACTCGGACCAGCAAGCCCTCACATCGGCATTGACCTCAGCCGGTCATTGCCAGTGTGAGAGATGGTCTGGGCACCAAGTTTCCCAGCTCGGTGCCCATCCATCCACGGTGAACAGGGAGGTCCGAAGCAACCTCACGTTGGCACAGCTGCTGCCTGTTGTCTCTGCGGGCTCCTCTCAGGGCGCTCCGGATGAGGGCAGCAGCAACTCCGCCCCTCTCCCAATGACCGTATCAGCTGGTGAGGCTGCGACGACTGGGGAGATGCCAGCTGTGCAACTGGCAGCTCCCTCCTAGGCAGAGCCAGCACAGGCTCCACGGGCCAGAGGATGGCCGCCAAGGTCATCAAGGCCAACAGGACAGCACAGTGAGCAGGCTGTCTCAGATGCCACTACGAGCGATGGGGCAGCACCAAGACGTAGCAACCGAAAATGTAAACATAAGGCACCTTAGGCACACCACGGGTTTATCACTGGTGCTTTTGTGTTGGCCTGAGATGAGGCCCTTATTTTATTTGATTTGTCTTTTTTTTGTAATAGGTTGCTTTGCTTGACACATTAAATACAGATAGGTCACCATGGCTGAGGGTGCTTCTTTTCTTCTGCATGTGTATGGTTTCCAAAACTGCAATGAGTACTTTGTTGGACACTCATTTATTAACATTTATTACTTTATTAACAAGGTCCTTAGTTACTGTTGCTAACCTGGCAGATTTTGCACTTTGGTGTCAAGTGTCGAGCCAACAGCCCAGGCTTGACCTGATGGACCATCTGTGGTGTGCTAGCTGAAGGTTCGTTGGATTAAAGCCTCCTGGGTGCCCCTGCCTCCCTGGAGTATGCCTGGGTCAGCGTCTACCCCCTCAGCATTTCCCTGTGTGTGCTCATCCTCGGACTCACTGCTGGACTCATCGTGTGCATCCGCAGCCAATGCGTCAAAGTCTTCATCGTCCACAGCGTCCCCCCTTTCCAGTGCAAGATTGTGGAGAGCACAGCATGCAACCACTCTCACCAAGACACAATCTGGGGGGTATTGGAGTGTGCCTCCTGAGTGATCCAGGCATCGGAAGCACAACATGAGAAGACCGATGGTTCTCTCCACCACAGCCCTTGTGGAGGCGTGGCTCCTATTGTGCTGCTGCTCAGCTTCTGTTCTTGGATGGTGGAGAGACGTCATGAGCCACCTTCTGAGGGGATAGCCCTTGTCACCCAGCAGCCATCCATCTAGCCGGGCTGGAGCACTGAAGAGCCCCGGCACCTGGGAGTGTCTGAGGATGTAGGCGTCGTGGGAGCTGCCTGGGTACCTTGCACAGACTTGCAGAATCTGCATCCTGTGATCACACACTATCTGCACGTTCATGGAGTGGAAGCCCTTCCTGTTGACAAAGGCACCGGGCTCACCTGCTAGCACCTTGATGGCCACATGTGTTCAGTCTATTGCACCCTGGACACAGGGGAAGCCAGCAATGGCCGTGAAGGCTCTGGCTCGCTGTGTCTGGCTTACCTGGTCCCAAAGGAAGTGGATGAAGGTCAATGGACACCTGAACAGAGCGTCTGTAACCTGCTTGACACAAGTGTGGACAGCTGATTGGGAGACACTGCAAAGATCACCCACCGACCCCTGGAAGGAGCCAGAGGCATAGAAGTGGAGGGCAACTGTGACCTTTAGAGCCACTGGCATGGGGTGTCCACCCACACAGTTAGTGGAGATCTCAGGCTCAATCATCTGACAAATATAGTTGACTGTCTCCCTTGAGAGACGGAACCTCCTTCGGCACTGCACCTCAGACATATTGAGGTAACTGCTTCACCGCCTGTAAACCCTGGCAGCAGGATAGTGGCGTCTTCTGCGGCCCCTTCCACCTTGGACTTCCTGTTGGCCCTGCGCCTGTCTTCCCAAAGGTGGTTCCCCTGGAGGCTGAATGTGCACTCCTGGCCTCCTCCCCTTTCTTGCCCTCCCTTCCTCCTCAGAGGAGCTGCCTCTAGCGGACAATTCAGCTCCCATTCCCAGACTAAGGGAAGGCTTCCTGAAACCTGCAGGCCCAGAAAAGATTCCTCACTGCAGGGTGCTGACCTGAAGGTTAAGAGTCCAGAAAAAGCAGCTGGTATGCGTTTTGAAGTACTGCAGGTTACACAGGCAAGTTTGAAAAACTTACAAAAATAAGTACTTGACTGTGCACATTCATGACCCCAGTGAGCCCTCTTATCCCACCGTGGATGAGGTACAAATGTGTCCTACCCGCCTGCCCGTTGAGCCCGTGAGCCAACCGGAAGATTGCACGGGCACTGAAAAATCGGCGCCGATTGAACATTCAAGGGCCATAAGTGGCCCGTTAATTAATGGTGGGCACACGTCAGAGATCATCACGCGCCCGCCCAGCGAAATATCACCATGGCGCGTGGTGACATCAAGACGCTCACCCGCCGTCACCACGCGTCATTTTACGCGCAGACATGCGGGTCTTGCCCCCGCACGACAACTGGAAAATTCTGCCCCATGTGTGTACTAGCACACACATTTCATGTAAAGTCTCAGAGCAAACTGAAACAGTGCTTTATACATTGATTTAAATCTGACAAATACTCTAGATTGCAACATATAAGTCAGCCTTTGAAATCTCAAAAACCCTTCCAAACACAGGGTCAACTTATACACTGAGCATAAAATGTGAACTGTTGGTGTTGATGTAGGTGGTCGGCACTTTGAAATGTAACAGAAAACATGACACCAGTAATTCAATTAAATCACTGTTATATTGAATTAATTAATTCTACAAGCATACTTTTAACCACAATCAAACTGTTTTAAAAACCATCACATTTTGGCATTGAGGTCTTTTGGTAGTCTCTCAGTGAACTAGGTCTTCTGCCATAGCGCTAGATACTTTCATTCCTTAAAGTGTCTACACCAACCAGCTGTTGCTCTGAAATCTTTGCTGGACTCAGGGTTTGATTTGGCCCACTTAATTGTGTAAACACGCATTGCATTTCTGGTGGCGGTGTAACTATTCTGAAGATTTTCAAAGACCCATTCCAATACATGCTTCTCAGCATCAGGCCAATGGCTGGTCCCTGTTCTCATGGTGCATTGGATCTTGGTCATTTTCTTCAGGGCAGATTCCCTCTTCTTCCATTTTTACACCAGTTTTTCACTAATACTGAATTCCCTTAGTTATTTATTTATTATTATAGTTTTTTAACAAGTTAGTAACGTTACGACTTTTAGCTTGAGACCAGTTTCATACTTCATTCCTTTTGCTAAAGGACCTATTTCTGTTAGTCGTATGCCATATTGGCTCCGTGTAGGGGTGTCTTAAACTCCCGCCATCTTCTTGGCAACACGGCATGTATTGCCTGCTTGATCCAATGCGCCGACTTATAAGGTGAGTAGGAGATGCATTCCTGAGGTGAAAAATTGAGCCCAACTCTCAATATGAGTATGGCATTTCTTAGCAGAAAAGAGAGGTCAACTTATATGCCAAGCATAGGCCTAAACATGATTTTTGGCACCCATCAAATGGGGTTGTCTAAAACGCTGGGTAGCCTTATACACTGCGATCTACGTTAAGAATTTTAAGAATGCCCATTTATTCATGTATACTCCATGAAATATCTCAAACATTGGAATTAATGTTATCTATATAGTTACCCTGGACTGGATAATCTCTACACCTAAAATGTCAGGCATCAATTCAGAAAGAGAAAAATAAGCCCAGCAGCACACATGAAAAAGAATTACATATCAAATTTGATGTAAGAGGTGCAAGTTTCTTTAAAATTTCATTACAGGTACCTGAAGTCCGTCTTATTGGTGGGCCTTTGAAATGTTGGTGTCACGCTGTATGGTACATAATAGCTGCTACTTTATGATGAGAGTATATCACTGTGTGATTGCACAATCTGGTTTCCACAAATCACTCAAAATTCAGAGCTTTCTTTTCATCAATTCATTTGCTCAGTGAGTGAGATTTTTATGTCTGAAATAAGGCATTAAAAATTAAACACAAAAAGGAACATATTTCACAAACATGAATAAATTTATCATCTGAATTGTCTCTTGTATTTTATTCATATCTGCAATATTTTCCCAAGAGGAACAAACACATTTCAGTCATTGGTGCTGATGGTGTGTTTTTCTTCAGTTTCTAGCACATTGCACTCAGAAACATTCCTTCAAATAATTTTGAATAAGGACAAATTTCAAAAGCTTCATTGGGATAAAAATTGCATTGGACAATTTTAAACGGCTGTGTGTGAGGAAGAATAACTAAAACATGACTGTTCTGATTAGATACCTGTTCTAGCTTTTTTGTGTGTTTAATAAATTTAAGAATGTGCATTAAACTGAGAAGGAAATGAATGACAAAGACTGGGCATGAGAAAGAAAAGTAGAAATACTTAGAAATATTTATCCCACAAAGAAAATTAAAATTTGAAGCCAACTGATTGAGTCTTGCTGATAAAGGTAATTGTTAATTCTTTAATCCTATGAGAAAAAAATCCTAGTTGCTAACACCTATGGTACAAAAAGAGAGCGACAGAAAGGAATATAGAGATTTTTAGTGAAAGGCGGACAGATGGTGTATTTCCTTAATGTAATTTGATTTTTATTTTCAAAACAAGAAGTTGAACTTTTGTTTCCTTTGAAAGAAACAGAAAAGAGGAAAGGGGAGCAAGGAAGAGATGGTGGTGAGGAAGGAAATAGGCTGAATGAGGGAGCTGAATTTTCAGGCCACGTCAGGAGTGGTAAAGGATATGTACGGAGCCCAAAAATGTGCTGATGGTGAGGTTAGCGGTGCTCTACAAAATGAGGATCCAGCAGTGCAACACCCATCAGACAACCAAATAATGTCAGTGAGCTCCCTGTTCCGCAATCCCCTGCGATGTACTTGCTTTCTCTCCTTACTTTCGCAGACTCACCTGGGAAGTAGCCGAGGGGGGACCACGAGCCAGGTCCTTGACTCAAGCCCACAAGACACCTCGGAAGAAGTATCTGATGACATGCTAATTGAAGAGCCATCACAGCGCACACCCTCTACCAGCATAGAGACAAACACCTCGGACCCAATTCTAGAGTAACATCAGGGTCACTATCTAATGAGCACATCACACTGCCTGATCCACAGCAAATGGCAGCAGGGACTTCCCAGGTTTCTGGCACTCGAGCTCTGCTGGAGGCCAGAAATCTGCTGAGTCTGAGTCAGACGACGAGCCTCTGGACTTGGCCATACCTCAGTTGCTGGAGCTGCAAAGGCAAGCTCAGGAACATCAGGAAGGGATGTCCGCCGCACTCCTCAGGTTGCAAGGCACGAAGGAGGGGTCTGTCCACTTTCAGTCTGAGGTGTCAGTGTCGGCATGGCAACACAACAAGGTCAACACTGGTAGGATGGCAGCCGCCATAGAGACCTTGGTCCAGAACATTTCTCCTGCACTGCTGCGTAGGCTGAACCCCATTGCTGATACCATAGTTGGCCTCTAACTGTGTGTACACGAGAGGAATGCAACGCAGCTCGATCTCACTCCAGCTTCCCTGTAATGGCACAGCTGATGGTAAATGCTGAGATGCTCAAATCCCAAAGGGAAACTTGAAACAACTGCCATAGCTGTTTTGTAATTTGTATAAATTTTGAGATGCACCTTGAATTCAGTAGTAATAAGACCACTGAGTCTTATAGGCTTCATACAAAAATAAGTTAAACCTTTATTCATTGAAGAAATGATTTTCAGTACATACATAGATCTACAAATTGCTACTATGATAACTTTTAAATCCCCTAATTAATCTAACTCCCAATTACACTTTCATTAAGGCAACAGTAAAACGCATAGATTTTAAAAGACCCAGGCAAAGTGACACACAATACCCTGACCAGTCTAATTCAAAGTGAGTTTTTCTCAGCTTCAATTCCTTGTATACAGCAGCTTGGGGCTTAGATGCTGGAGGCTTTTCACACTTTTGTTAGATCTTAGAATGCCTGCCTTTACATACAACCTTGTCTCCTTTATACATATTTTCCCCTTTGAATGCAAATTCCCATTGTTGCACTATGTTTTTGGACTTTACTTCTCTAATAATAAAATCTAGCATAGTACTAATTTTACCAGTAATCTTTTGGGAAAAATAAACACACTGTTTCATAACTTCTCTTGGCTAGGTGAAACATTTCACCCCCTCTTTTGAATTCAAGCTGGTCTGGGTTATTTAAAAATGCAAATGTTCCCTTACACCTTACATTCTAAAACGTCCCCCATGTACTTTCTGGTACATCAAAGCCTTCAGACCAGCTGCCTTTAATTCAATTAAGTCACACACACAGACACAAACATAGATACAGGCCCCGCTATTACTCTACTGTACAATAAATTCCAAAAACATTATGAAAATTATTATATCTTCCTGACATCCCCCTCCTTATTAAAAAATGAACTGTCATAATTCAAAAAGGCAGCTTTATTTTCTGAACCCATCTTACATTACCTCCTATACTTATTACACTATTGCATTACCAGATGCATGCATTAACATAACAATATAAATACAAGTCCTTGGTATCGACAGAAATCATTCCTGTCCAGTGTCCGGGTTTGTAAATGTCCAATGTTCCCTTTAAGCTTCAAACTCTTCCCCATGCATCTGCAATCAGATTTTCTCATCCCACCACATGTATAATCTGTGGATTAAATGGTTGCAGTAATAAACACCACATTGAATAGCCTTGCACTTCTCTCTCGAAATTTGACCAGAAACTTTAAAAGGGTTGTGGTCAGTATAAACAATTGTTTCTGACAAATTGTTTGTCACATAAATTTCAAAATGCTATAATTTTGTCTCCTTTTCGCTCATTGGATATCTTCTCTGTTGTACATTCAACTTCCATGAAAAATACCTGATTGGTTTTTCAATTCCAGTGTCATCTTCTTGTAACAATACGGCCCCAATGCCTATATCGCTTGTGTCAATAGCCAACTTAAATTGCTTGGCATAATTGGGTACTGCCAAAAATGGTGTCATAGTTAATACAGTTTTCAAACTGCCAAATGCCTTCTGACACTCCAGTGTCCATTGAAACTTCTTGTTCTTTTTTAATAGTTCAGTCAATGGAGAAGCCACACTGCTAAAATTTGGTACAAAATTTTGATAAAATTCACTCATGCCCAGAAATTTCAAAACTTCTTGTTTTGTTGCAGGCATGGGGAAATCCACAATAGCCTTGACTTTCACATCTCTCGATACCATCTTACCATGTCCAATGGTATGGCCTAGATACGTAGCTTGCGCTTTTGCAAATTCACTATAAGGCAAGCTCACCACCAACTTAGCTCCCTGTAATCGAGTAAATAATTCTTCCAGATGCTGTAAATGCTTCTCCCACGTCTGACTGAAAACTATCAAGCCATTAATATACACAGTATAATTGCCCAAACATGCAAATATTTTGTCAGTCTTTGAAATGTTGCAGGTGCATTTTTCATACCAAATGACATGACTTTAAACTGATATAGCCCATCTGGTGTCACAAAAACTAATATCTCCTTTCCTCTCTCTGATAATGGTACTTGCCAATGTCCTCTTAGAAAATCAATCTTTGTGATAAATTTTGATTGTCCCACTTTTTCAATGCAATCTTCCAACTGTGGTAAAGGATATGAATCCATTTTTGTCACCACATTCACCTTTCAGTAGTTCGCACACAGTCTTTCTGTTCCATTCAGTTTTGGTGCCGGCACGATAGGCAAACTCCAGTTACCGCAATCAGACTCAATTATATCATTTTGAAGTATGATTTCAATTTCTTTCTGTAATTGTGATAACTTTGCCAGATTTAATCTATGTGGATGTTGTCTTATCAAAGATGAAACTTCTACGCATTCACCAAGTGAAGCTAAATTTGTCTTTCCCAGCTTATTCCCGCAAATATCTCTGTTTGACCACAATGGCTTCCCCAAAACCACTTTGACACTTGTCTGGATTATGTTACATTTAAATTTTCAAGCACCCCCTCATTATCCAGTTTGATTAGAGGAAAATCAATTTCAGAGTCCTGCATTTCTACTTCTTTCTCATCTACCACCACTAATACTTCTTTTTGGTCCCCTTCTCTGTTAAAGTACTTTTTAAGCATATTTACATGACACACCTTCAGCTTCTTTCCTCTATCTGGAATATTTATTAAATAATTTACTTCACTCAGTTTCTTTTCAATCCTGTAAGGCCCACTAAACCTTGCATTTATTGAGTCACCCAGTACTGGTAACAGGGCTAACACTTTCTCCCTAGCAACAAAACGACGAGCTATAGCTTTCCTGTCTGCCTTCACTTTCATCACTTACTGTGATATCTTTAAATGTTCCCTAGCCAACTCACATGCTCTGTCCAATCTCTCTCTGAAGTTTGATACATAATCCAGGAGAGTAGTTTCTGAATTTTGACCCACCAATTTCTCATGAATGAATTTCAGTGGTCCCCTTACCTCATGACCTAGTTCAAAAGGACGAAAACCAGTTAATGCATTAGAAGCATCTCTAATAGCAAATAACAAAAATGGAATTCCCCTAACTGAATCCTATGGATAATCCTGACTGTACACTCTCATCATAATTTTTAGAGTTTTATGCCATCTTTTCAAAGCCCCTTGTGACTCAGGATGATAAGCAGTTGACTTAAATTGTTTATCCCCAAACTGTTCATTACTTCCTTCAATAGCTGTGACATGAAATTTGAACCTTGATCCAACTATATTTCTTTTGGTAATTCATGGGCAGAATTTTTCGTCCCATGGGTGGGCATTTGCCTGACCCAAGCGGGAGCAAAATAGTACGCGATGACGTCGGCTGAGTAACCCAACGTCATTGCGCACTATCGCGATCTTTCAGTAGATGCGAGAAGCGGCAGCACGCCCACCGACAATTAAGAGGCCTATTAAGGCCCTTAAGTAATTAATTGGGCTGCACTTTTCACTGTCCGCTCAACCATTTAGTTCGTGGGCAGGCGAATAGGCCAGCGGCCTTTATATTTTTAATGAAACCCCATCCACGGGCAGGATGAGGTTTCCAATGGTAACTGAAAAAAACAATGAAAATTTTTTTATCATCTTTTCCTATATGTCCCTTGTCAAATGACTGAGTGACATGTGGGGACATGTTTATATGATATGTAAAAAGTTTATTTTTCATTTTAAAATCCTTCAGCTCCCTGAGGCAGCTCTGTGCCTTCAGGGAGCTGTCAGTGCGCACTCCCCCGCGCATACACGCACTTCCACGCTTGCACTCCTCCCACCCCCACCTTGGCCGCGCTGGGGCTCTAAGCGCACCTTTCACACTGGCTGGCCGTTAATTGGCCAGCCAGTGTGAAATTGCAGTCAGAGCCCAATCGTGGGTGGCAGTCAGTCTCGTAGTTGTTCCTGGGCCTGCTCGCTGTGCCTGCCCAATGAGGCTATTAACAAATTAATACAATTGTTTACGCTGCCCGTCCAACCTTAAGGTGAAAAGGCCAAGCGGGCGAAAAGGCCAAGCGGGCGAAAAGGCCAAGCGGCCTTCACGTTTTTTAGGAAACCTCATCCACGAGAGGGATGAGGTTTCCTAAAGCTTTCATTAATTAAATTTTAAAAATTTCTGAGATATAAACCATGTCCCATCTCATGTGACACAGTCACATGAGGAAACATGTTTAATTAAATTTTTAATTCATTTATTTATGTTTTTCAAAAGTGCTTCAATCTCCCTGAGGCAATTAAAGTGCTCTTTCGCGCATATGCATAAAAGAGCGCTGACCCCAAATCTCCCTCCTCCACCAGCCCACAAAGGTAGCGCTGAGCTCGCCGCCACTCCCGTTCATTCCCCCCAAGCCTGCCCACTGACTGAAAAATTGAGGCCTTAATTTTCGAATGTCACTTCTACCCTCAACACATTCCTTTTTACTCTGAGAAAAGAACTTCTTGGGAATTTCCACCTACTCCTTCTGTTCCCTGACTACCCACCTTCCTTTCACCTTCCCATTTTCTATCCTTCTTTGATTTAAAAGGGTGTTGTAAAAAAGGTTTACCTCTATGAACTAACTCATAATCATCAGCAATCTCTGCTGCTTGATTTACCATTTCAACCCTCTGTTCCTCCACATGAGTTCTCCCTACCGAAGGAATGGAATCTTTAATTTCTTCCAAAAGAATTACCCCCCTAAGAGCTGCATATGTTCTCTCTATCTTTAATGCCCGTATCCACCGCTCAAAATTATTTTGTTTTACTCTCTCAAACTCAATATAAGTTTGCCTAGGCTGTTATCTCATATTCCTAAATTTCTGTCTGTATGCCTCAGGAACCAACTCTTTTGCACTCAAAATAGTCTTTTTTACCACATCATAGTTCACCGACATTTCTTCTGACAGTGAACCATAAATCTCATGTGCTCTACCCACCAACCTGGATTGTAACAACTATGTCCAGTTTTCCTGTGGCCATTTCATCTGTTAACTATCTTCTCAAATGAAATAAAGAATGCTTCAACATCTCTTTCCTCAAATTTTGGAAGAGCTTGTACAAATTTAAACATTTCCTCATTGGGTTCTGATATGGAAATAAGTCCTTCCTCACCTACTTGTGTCTCTTTTTTAACTGCCTGCATTTTAAACTGGAATTCTCTCTCTCTCTCTTCTTTCCTCCTTTTCTAACCTTACCATTTCTAATTCCCTTTCTTGTTTTCTTTCTCATGCCTTTCTGCCTGTTCCCTTTGAAATGCCCTTTCTTTTTCTTTTTCTTTCTCTGCTCTTTCTTTTTCTGCTGCCTCAGGCACAATTTTTTTCATTTCCTTTGTTTGTTCAATTTCAAGCTTCTTCAGTTGTAACTGAAGTCTCACTACCTCCAGCTGTGACTCACTAGTGTAAGGTATCACTTCCAACTTTAAATTCTGTGTTATACATTCAATTATATCTGCTTTCTTTGCACCTGCAGGTAATCCCAATTGTAATTCATCCGCCAATTCCATTAACTTAACTTTATTCACCTTTAGTAAACCAGCCAAAGTTATAACTTCAACTCCCACACAAGTCTTAGCAGCTGCCAAAGCCATATTCCAGTCTCAATGCTGAAAAAAAGCCTCACACCAACTCTTGAATTCAAAGTGCTTCTCGTACTCGTAACCTTAAGATCCACCAACTCCAAATCAATCAATTAATTCAAATATATCCCGCAAAAAGCCCCCAAAGTCTGTTATGGCACAGCCGATGGTAAATGCCGAGCTGCTTAAATCCCAAAGGGAAACTTGAAACAACTGCCATAACTGTTTTGTAATTTGTATATATTTCAAGATATGCCTTGAATTCAGTAGTAATAAGACCACTGAGTCTTATAGGTTTCTTACAGAACTAAATTAAACCTTTATTCATTGAAGAAATTATTTTAAGTGTGTACATAGATCTACAAATTACTACTATGATGACTTCTAAATCCCTTGGTTAATCTAGCTCCCAATTACACTTTCATTAAGGCAACAGTAAGACACATAGATTTTAAAAGACCCAGGCAAAATGACAAACAATACCCTGACCAGTCATATTAAAAGCGTGTTTTTCTCAGATTCAATTCCTTGCAGACAGCAGCTTGAGGCTTAGATGTTGGAGGTGTTTCACACTTGTGTTAGACCTTAGGATCCCTGCCCTTACACACTGTCTTCTCTCATTTATTCATATATCTGCTTTGAATGCAAATTCCCATTGTTGCACTATACCTTTGGACTTTACCTCTCTAGTAATAAAATCTATCATAGTACCAATTTTACCAGTAATCATTTGGGAAAATAAACACACTGGGCAGAATCTTCTGGCTGGCGTGTGGGTGGCGGAGTCCGCACACCAGTGCTTAAAATGTTGCGCGCTAATGTCGCGCGAGCGTCCCGACGTCAGCGCGCAGCATCACGATATTTCGGTCGGCGGGTGCGCTGTGCAGCGGGACGCGCACCTGCCATTAATTAAAAGCCTTGTTAAGGCCATTAACTCTCCAATCGACCAGGATTTTGAGGGGCCCATGTGAACTTTGGGTCACCGCACAGGCCCAATGGGCAGGCGGGTAAGTGATTGTTTTACAAACCTCATCCAGTGGCGGGATCAGGTTTGATATTGGAATTTAAAAATTGTTATTAAGTTTTTGTAAATTTCACTAACATGTCCCATCTCGTGTGACATTTTCACATGAGGGGGACATGTTAATGATTTTTTTATTTTTCTATTTTTAGAGTTTCACAGAGTTTCAGCAATCTCCCTGATGCAGCACTTTGCCTCTGGCAGTTGGAGAATCCACCCCCCCAACTGCACAGGAAGCACATAGTGCTTCCCATCAGGCAACACACTGGGCGGGCCTTAATTGGCTTGCCCATTTAAAATGGCGGCAGGGCTCGTTTCGGCAGCAGCGGCGATCAACTGCCCGCCCGCCGTTGAGTTGGTCGGGCCCACCGCCCATCAAGGGCAAAATTCTGCCCACTGTTTCTTAACTTCTCCTGACTAGGAGAAACATTTCACCCCCTATTTTAATTCAAACTAGTCTGGCTTATTTAAACATGCAAATTTTCCCTTCACACCTCACATTCTAAAACATTCCCCATGTTTACCTACTTAACATTTCAAACCTAGCTTATCTTCTGATATATCAAAGCCTTCAGACCAGATGCCTTTAATTCAATTAAGTCACACAGACACACACACACACACACAGACATGGGTACAGACCCCACTATTACTCTACTTTACAATAAATTCCAATAACATTCTGAAAATTATTATAACTTTCTGACACCTCTTCTCATCAAGGAATCAGCCAGGGGCCCTTGGGCACCCATAGGTAGGAGGATCAGCAGGTGCACACCCCGGGGCCATCCACCTAAGTGACTCCAAAGATGTCCAGCCCATCCGACTCCCCTCTTCCTGGGTCCCCAGCAGCTCCAGCTCCTCTGCCAAGGAGGGTGCCACTACCACACAGCAGGACCCCAAAAGCAGGCCGGGGCCCTCCAAGGTCATCACAGACAGGGTGTTGCAGTCAGCAGGCTGCCTCCACCTCCACTGTGGATGTCAGGGGAGCAACAAGACGTAGCAACAGGGTTAGGAAGGTTAAGAAGATGTAACTCTTTCGAGTTATCAATAGATCGCAAGTAACTCTTTCGAGTACATTCACAGTTCTTGGTTTCCGGGAGTGGGACATGAACCCACAACCTTCTGATTCATAGGCGAGGGTGCTATGAACTGAGCCACAGCTGACACCTCTAAGAAGATGTAACTCTTTCGAGTACATTCACAGTTCTTGGTTTCCGGGAGTGGGACATGAACCCACAACCTTCTGATTCAAAGGCGAGGTTGCTATGAACTGAGCCACAGCTGACACCTCTAAGAAGATGTAGTTGCACAGCTTGAGCATGGTTGTTAATCACTTGTACATAATGTTCAGTATTGTAAATAAACTCCCAAGAATGTCTCCTTGCCTATGGCTCCTTGTTCTGCTGAGCAGTGTTCGTGTCGCTCAGATGTAAAACTTTGGTTCCTGCACAAGGTAAAGGCAGGTATCTCAGTCCAGGGTCTCTTCCCTGTGCTTTGTGTAACCTTCAAACCAAAGTGATGGTCTGGCTTCACACTCACTGGACACATTACTGATGCCTGCACCTCGATGGTGCTTGTCAATGCTGCCAGAATGTAGTGGGCAGCTGTCACAGAGTTCCGTCATTCTCTCTGTGTGCCCTCAGCACCTTTGAGGTGGGGCAGGCCACGCATCTCTTCACAATCTGTGACCATTGACACTGTGCTTCTGAAGGGGTCTGGTGCTGAAGGCTGACAAAGGATCATGTGTATTTAAAGTTTCACAGCTATGTCTCTATGACATGACTCTGATCACCGAGTGCAAGCAAGCTGCCATCAGCCAAACAGGAATCAGACATTCACAGAGACAATATGAAAATCAATGGAGCGTCCTCACTGCTTGTCATCATCATCATCCTGGGATCTAGCGAGTATTAGGGTCTCCGTTGCATCTCCATGACAGGAGCCTGAGCACTGAGGGTATGTGCACTGCCATCAGCCACACAGGAGTCAAACGTTCACAGATGCAAGGTGAGGATGTCAGGACTGTCCTCACTGCATCTCGTCATCATCCTCCACGAATCTTGCGGCTATGAGGGCCTCCCGAGCATGCCTGCCTTGGCTGACCAGTGCGATGGCCTCATCACCACCATCCTCACCTTCGAGGACCTCATCATCATCGTCATTTGGCGTCCTTCTCATCAGAGGAGATGTACAGCTCTTCCATCTCCACCTCAGCCAGGCCCTTCCCCTGTTTCAGCGACAGGTTGTGGAGCGCGCTGCAAGCGATAATGATATGCAACACTCTCTGGAGACGGTATTGCAGTGCCCACCAGACCTGGCATGGCACCAGTACTTCATTTTCAGTATGCCTATCATTTGCTTCACCAAAGTTTGGGTCGCGGCTGACGGTTATACCGTCACTCTGCTGCAGTCTGAGTCTGCCACATGGGCGACATCAGCCACGTCCTCTGTGGGTAGCCCTTGTCTCCAATGAGCCAACCCTGCAGCCACTTTGGACCCTGGAAGATATCAGGGATCTAAGACCTGCTAAGGATGTTGGAGTCTTGGACACTCCCTGGGAATCGTGTGCAGACCTGTAGGATGTGTTTGTGGTGGCCACACACCAGCTGAACATT
Source organism: Cetorhinus maximus (assembly GCF_964194155.1). Lineage (NCBI taxonomy): Eukaryota > Metazoa > Chordata > Chondrichthyes > Lamniformes > Cetorhinidae > Cetorhinus > Cetorhinus maximus. The sequence goes on along the minus strand of NC_135880.1, from coordinate 123,298,284 downwards.
CGGCGAGTGGAAGCCCTTGCAGTTGACTGCTTGTTGCTATGGAGATTACGCGCCACGTGAGTGCAGTCGATGGCACCCTGCACCTCTGGAGAACCCGAGATCTGCGCAAATCCCAGCGTTCTTGCTATCTGGCTTCCTGATCCTGATGGAAATGCACAAAGTTCTGTGCCTTTGCAAAGATAGCATCCATGACCTCCTGGATACACTTGTGCTTGGGGGCTTGTGAGATCCCACACAGGCCACCTGTGGAGCCTTGGAAGGAGCCACTGGCGTAAAGATTGAGTACCGCAGTCACTTTCACGGCTACTGGCAGTGGACGCCCTCCATGTCCCGTGGCGCAAAATCCTGCAGCAGGTGTCAAATGTGACTGACCTGTTCTCTAGATATGTAGAGTCTTCAGTGACACTGGTTCTCAGTCATCTGCAGGAATGACAAGCGTCATCAATAGACTTGGGTCTAGCAAGGTGCCTACCAGCGATGGCTCACTTTGGATCTTCAGCTGCGTGCACAGCAGGCCCCGCCGCCACTTAATCTTGAGAGAGGTGCTCCTCCCTTTGCCAAGCCAGGTGCCTGCCCCCCACTCTTCTTCTTCTTCTCTGCTCCCTGTAAAAGCCATGAGGCATACCGCTATTTCACCAGGCTCCATGATCCTGATGTTCTCCTCCTGCAGGGTCAAAGAGAGAGACATGTGGGTTAGCATATGTGTCCTAAGAAGATCTCTTGGTTAAGTCTGAAAACCACTTCATGCATGCAGGAGAGTGCTGGCCACATTTGGATGGCCAGTGTGTAATGCGCTCATTGACTGTCTGAAACCCAACCCACCTTCGCCCCACTCCACTTGACCAATTGGCAGCAGCTTCGGCCACTGGACTGCATGCTGTGCTCTCAGCTCAGGCACAGACATTCTCCTAACCCACACTGCAAGGCTGCACTGTTAGCTTGAACCAAACCTTAGCTAGTCCAAACCTTAAAGACATTGCAAGGGACTGGGAGCTCCTCCAGCAGTGACTGTGCCATGACCACCTTTCGCAAGAGGATTATACAACTTGCCCTGTTGTCCAATTGTCCTGCTGCCCCCTAAACGCACATTAATTTGTAGTCTATGCCCGAGGAGTGAAAAGTTCTAGAGCATTTGGTGGCACTTTCATGCTTTTGCATTGCTTGAGTGAGCAGAAAATCTTCAGAGGCCCGACTCCAAGCATGTCAATGGAGCTGCTGCTGAACGGTCTCAGCTGTGAAAGAATACTCACTTCTGACATTCTTTCCCAAGTTTGTGGCAGCTTCCCTCACACACCCCTCCCCTCACCCCCCATTCCCCCCTCTCCCCCCCACCCCGGCATATGTTTGAGTACTTCCTTCAGTCTGTTCTGCCTTGCCCCCCCACCTGCCACCACCCCCCACACTGGCTGGACTCACATTGAAGCCCTTGCCCCAGCATCACATTGAAAGCCAGCTGGGAAAAAGCCACTTGCCTGTGTTCCCTGCGAATGCACAGCACCTCTTCCTTGCTGCCCTACAGGCAATCCTCGCGAGCACTGCACAAGGTTGTGTGTACTCACCTCCGAGTTCCCCTCAAAGTTCAGATCGCCAGGTGCACACCTTTTAAAGGCAATGTTGAAGCACACCATTCTGAAGTCACACTGACATGGGTGGTAAATTTAACGGAGGGTGGGGATGATTCCAGTGAGCAGGGGTAATAATGAGATGCTAAAGTGTTGAAATTAGGTTCCCGATGTGGGACAACAGGAAACACGGCCCACCGTTGATGGGTGGAGCGGACAATCGCCAACTGGTTTCATGACGGCATGAAACTGATTTTTGGCCTGCCCACCATATTGTCCCCCCCACCTGCCATGACGCCTGAAGCCAATGGGGCTGGATTGGGTTATAAAGACCTGCACAACAACCTCGCAAGCAGTTGGAAATGGTCAGGAATTGAGAGAGTTAGTAATGTGCTCCATTTTAACTGTCCACCCAGTTTGGATTGGGTTATAAAGAAAGACTGGAGGTTTTTATTTGTGAAGGGCAGCATGTGAAACCTGACCTGAGAAACATATAAGATATATTTATGGGTGTGGAAATGGTGAATCCAGAAAACTACTTTAAATTAAATTGTAAGAACAGAGCATAGGTGCAATCTCATAAAAGGCAAACATCAGGAAATTCACATAAAATATGATCAATACGTAGAAAGGATTCCTCGATAGAGTCATGGAGGTGAAAACCTGGAATAATTTCAGAAGCTGTGGGATTCCGCTATTGAGGAACGTCAGGTTCTTCTGGATGGATGAACCTAGTCTTCCTTATCCATATTTATCTCGTGAAGTTTAGGAAACAACGAGCCAAGGCTGCTGTTAGCATTTCAGTGCTAATAATACAGTTCTAGGGAAGAGCAACAGATGCCAATTTGCAAATCTCATGTTCTTGTTTAGGCTTCGGAGACACTGACTTTGCATTGTTGGGAAAATAGGGACTGCAATCATTTTCAGTTGAGTGTTTTATAAACAAAACACAAACGATGACAAAACATGAGTTATATTGTATACACAATTACACATGTAGACGATTCTAGTGTAATTCTGATAATACCAGAGTCAACTTCTTTTCGTTCCTGCCTCTGATGTCTTTTTTCTAACATCTGGTATCCAGTCACTCATGGCTGTTTCTGTTACATAATGCATATGCAACAGAATAACAACAGTGAAGATGACAACTCTGCTTTGAAGTCATTTTCAACCCAAGTCGCTTACAAAGAGCCTATTGAAGACATGATGAAGGTGGATGACAAACAGACAGAATAAAATGGTGCATATAACCCAGTGCATCTCCAGCACACAAGTGTTTTTAACTTGCCATGTCAGTACTTCAGTGAACTGCTTATGTTATATCAGCAAGGTGGAGTGAAATATTGCAAGAGAAAGCTAACACAGTTTGTGCATGCAAATTGATTGTCACAATGAAATAATCCCAATATTATCAAAAATGTCAGGAGATATCTTAGCACAGACTGATCATTTACCATGGACATTCTTATCTCTTTAAAGATTTACAGCAATTGTTTTATTATCTTTTCCAGTAGAAAAGATTGCTATGTGACATTTTCAAATTACAACTTCCAGACTGAAATTTCAAAATTATAAACTGGTATCCTGGTTATAACACTGAAAATGCATATGGCATTGTGTATGGTGCCATTTATACCATGATGTGGAATGTTCACTTTTAGCAGACATTTGGGATTTATTTCAATTCTACCCAACTCTACCCACCCCCATCACCAGCAAAAGATGGTGGGTGGACAGTTAAAATGGAGCACATTACTAACTCTCTCAATTCCTGACCATTTCCAACTACTTGCGAGGTTGTTGTGCAGGGCTTGTGCAGGGAGATTATACATGTGAGTTACATTATGTCATGACAAGGCCTGATATATTTTCAGCTGGGAAGATGTGGTAGCTTTGCTGATGAGCAGAAGCAAGTTTGCAACTGGTCTGAAGACAGAAGAGGACCTTCTGATAAATCTTTCCTTAGTTAGCCTAGATTTCTTTGCTCAAGTCTCTGGGGTTAGGCTTGAACCCAGAACCTTCTGACTCAGAGGTTAGAGTGCCATCACTAAGCCACAGCTAATGGCCAAAAACTAAATATTATTCACTTGCTGGAGGTGATGCCTTAAAATGGAAGTACATGCTACTAAATCATACCATAATACACTCTAAATTTCATGAAGGAATATGTATACCAGCAGAACTGTGGCAATATATACCTGCATGCTTCATGTTTCCTGAACAATTAATTTCAACTTTAAATGTGCCAGGTAACAAATCATCTGGAGCAGTCTGACAATAAAATCAGTGCAACTGTATATACAACCTTCGTTACTACCACAACTTCAGATATCAAACATCCACATGAACATGCTAAAGGAAGAAATGCCAAAACAATCCTGCAGCTTGTTATCACTAGTACCAAATTTATATGTAATGCTACGCTTAAACATCAAGAAGCAACCATCAAGTTCAAATTACTAGGCATCTGCCATAAATTACAGTTAGATCCTTGCCTAAACTTTGGATTAAAATAACAATACAGGTTTTAATTTTATTTTAAAATACCATTCATGGATGGAGTTTGCCAATAAGTAATAGAGAGGGAAGGAAGATTGAAGACATTGTCATTCCATATGATTTTTTTCAAACCAGTGAGTGGATGCCTTTGTCTTTCTCAGAAATTAAACAAAGATCAAATTATCAAAATATGGGAGTGGTGCTAGAGGAATTTTCTTTATCTTTCCCATGCCTATTGGCACATGAGGCAGGCAAAACACATGCTTATGTCTGCTTTCGTGGCTAAGTTTGCCCAGAACTGGTCAACAGCCTGTCACCAATGGCTATAGCTTGAGGGGTGTCAGTCTGCATAAAGCATGGCTGACCAGGAGACTCTCCTGCTCTTACTGCCTGCCACAGGCATGTCAGGAGGATTTACAGGTTGATAATCAACCTGTTTGGTCACATTATGTGCCTCAGCTTCTGTGGCCATCAAGTCTTGGAGTGGGACTTAAACCTGGAGCTTCTGGCTCAGAGACAGAGATACGACCTGCTGTGCCACAAGACAAGGGGCACAGAGGATTGCAAATGCTACATCCCTATAAAAAAAAAAGGATAGGATAAACACAGCAACTACAGAGCAGTAAGCCTAACATCAGCTTCTAGTAAACTTTTAGAGACAACAATCCAATACAATATTAATTGTCACTTGGAAAAATAAGGTTTACTAAATGGCAGCCAGCATTTATTTGTCAAGGGCAAATAGGGTTGACTAATTTGTTTGAATTATTTGATGCAATAATGGAGGGGTTGATGAAGATACTGCGGATGATGTGTGTACAGATATATGCACTTTCAAAAAATGTTTGACAAAGTTGTTAGCAAAATTGAAGTTCATGTGATTAAAGGAAACAGGCACAGAATGCAAAAATAAGGACAATATGCTAAACTTTTCTAAATCACTGGTTAGGGTCCAGCTGGAGTATTGTGCCTAAATATGGGCACCACACTTTAAGAAAGATGTCAAGGCTTGGAGAGGGTGCAGAGTTACAACAATGATTCCAGGGATTGTTATGACCGATGCAGTTGATAAAGCAGAGTTATTTAAAAATCCCAGAGGGAAACTTTAAACAACTGTCATAACCTATAATTTTAAGTGTTATGTTTGAGATGCGACTCTAAATTCAGGAATCAAACCACCAGCTCTCGAGGTTTTACATTAAGCTAAATGAAACATTTTATTAATTTACACAGGCTAAAATATATATACACATGGCTACAAATTATTACAATCATAACTTTTAAATTCCCAAACTAATCTCCATTAAGGCAACAGCAACCCATAGACTTAGCCAAACACCAGGCAAAGCATTTTCACCTTACGAATTCAAAACCTGTGGAGCCAGTTGGAGGCTTACAGCTGCCTTTTGACTTCACATTGCCTCTGCTCTGCACACCCGAAAACTACTGAAGTTATACCTGCCAGCCCCGTTGAATGTTAATTCTCATTGTATCAACAACCTCTTTGAACTTCACATTTAAATAATGAAACCTCTTTCATAGTACCAATTTTATTAGTAATATAAAAATATTGCTTAGTAGTTGCTAGAAAGGCATCAGTTTTCACCCCCCTCTTGAATGCTGTATTGAAAAAATGCACACAATCTCTCTTACATATCAAAACTAGTGCATATCAAAGCACCCAGACTAGCTGGTTTTAATCCAATTAAGATATACCCACAGGCTAAACCTCCATTTTAAAAGTGTTTTCCAAAATATTATATACATTAATAGCTTCATGACAGGGGTGCAGGATTTTAGTTATATGGAAAGGCTAGAGAATTTGGAGTTGTTTTCCTTAGAGCAGAAAGGGCTAAGGGGAGACTTAGTAGAGGTGTTAAGAATCATAAAATGTTTTGACAGGGTAAATAAAGAGAAACTATTTCCAGTGGCAGAGAGGTTGGTAATCAAAGGACACAGATTTAAGTTAACTGGCAAATGAACAAGAGCTGAAATTTGCAGAAATGGTTTATGCAGTGAGTTATTATGATCTGGAATGAACTGCCTGAAAGGGTGGTGGAAGCACATTCAATAATAATTTTCAAAAGATAAATGCTTGAACAAATAATTGAAGGCGAAGAATTTGCAGGGCTGTAGAGAAAGAGTAGGGAAGTGGGATTGTATAGCTCAAATTATAAATTTGCTTTACTGTTGCCCATACACTGGCATCTTTTTTTTTGCTTTTACGTCCCACATGTTACCCTTGGGCCCACACATTGAGCTGGTGGGCTGTTTAAAATTTTCTTTCATTTTAATCTGTCACAGCTACTTGGGCTTCACAATGTGATGGGAAGAAAGTGCAAATGCCAATCTAATTTCCCTCATACTGTTTTGAAGTGATTGTGTGGCTCTACTCACTAATGCATTCAAGTCATGGAGTTAAAATTGAAACAAAGGGCGGAATCTTACCAACTTAGTCCATGGCACAACAACGGGACCATGTTCAGATTTGGAACTCGACTCCCTGCACAGGACACCCGACAGGTGCTCTTTGCCTGAGCAAATCAATTAGCTGCTTCCAGGCTCCCCAATCAAGTAAGGATGGGGGGCAGGATGACACGCCATTCTGTCAAAGGAAGGATTGTTAATTAAAGGGGCCACAGCATGTTTCAGCAAAGCTCACCAGCATTTGGATTTTTACAGCTGCAGCAATCACAGGAATGGAGAGGTGACCTGGGAAGGTTACTCCTCAGACTGCGAGGCTGCAATCAGGCTGGGAAAAGTATAACCATAGGATGCAACAAATCAAAGCTGCTATGACTCCATGGAATAGCATATTGCTATTCATGCCCAAAAGCTGCATTTAATGTTTATATATTCTTTGAGCTTTTTTGTATTCATCAAGGTGAAGCATGCTAATACCAAGAATTGTATATTTTTTCATATTTTTGCACTGCTGGGTCAGGTATCCCAGATCGAAGAAACAGTAAAAACTGAGAAATAAGAATACTTGTATACTTTAAAAGGGAACACCAGTAAAAACTGGAAAATAAGAGTACTGTTTTTTCCTTCTGGGATAGCACTGCCTGACACAAAAAATAACTCTACTTTGTACCAACCATGTGACTTAACCCATGAACTAAGGCAACCACCCTGTACAGCAGTGCTATTGTATTAACTTTTATCTTAAGAATCCTCTTTATTCCTTCGCAGAGTGAGATTGTGAATTAGCATGGAATTTTAAGCATTTGCACTATGAAATTAATTTCTTCTAGGGCTCGATATAACTCTGCTTAAACAAATGTAATAAAAACTTTTCCAACAAACAATGTAAAGAGCTTTTATATCATCAACCTGTGCTTAATTCTAGTCCATGTGGAACAGTTGAAGACCACTGCACTATTGCACTACACCACAGTTCTCACATAAACCTGCTTCTTGTTTTCATATATACTGCTGCATATACTTTTACTTCAAGTAATTAACGACTATGGGGTTATTTTTAAATAAAATTTATTTTTTATTGAATGACTATTTATTATCTTTAAAACTGGCATCCTTTCCGTGGCGAGTTTCCGTGACCAATAGGAATTATTAAACTATATTTATTTATTTTCTTTCAAATTAAATTTCAGCAATTTTTTTCACAAAAGCATTTATTTTTTGAGTAATTTGGATTAGTTGGTAGCAGTCTTTCAAGATAATCTGTTTTTAAACAAGAAGTCACGCATAGTGAATTTGGCATGATTTATTATACGATGAATTAGATCTTAGTGGCATATGGATTGTTGATAAAGGAACGCTGATACTAACTGCATTAAATCCAGCCTGACTGTCTCATCATCAGCAACAAAAAAAACATATTTAAATTTATATCTCATAAGTAGTTTAAAGCAGTCACAATTTCAGTGTCCTTGACGTGTTGCTGTGAGAATTTTAAAAAGGCAATAACAGACCAATAAATTGTTGCCTATATCTAATTCTAAAATTAAAAGAAAATGTTGGGTAAAAGTGATTTGTTTTTTTCTTTGTCTGATAGTCTTAGAAGTGAAAAGGCTAAAAAGCAATTTTAACATATTTGGTCCATTTCAATTTTCACCTGGTCTTTTTTTTAACAAAATATAAATTTCTTTACAATGGTCTTATTATACTGCAGGCATAATAGTGAATGGCCCTATGGCTCATTAATAGAAAATGAGCTATTTTCAAAGCAGGAATATAACAATGAAATATTTAGCAATTTGAATGAATTGAAACTTCCTAGGCAACTAATATCAGTCACAAATTGTATAATACTCAAGCTGTTTGTGGCATTTGTACTGTGATAAGGGATTGAATTTCAGACCCCATGATAGGAAAGACATTATCAACTGTAGTCACTTCACACTAGTTGGATCACATTGTTAATCATTAGGCTATAATTTGCCAAGTTAAGAGGCTTCTAAGTTGTTGTAAGCAGACATTTGGATTTGTTGGGTTTTTCTCAACCTTATTGGCGTTCAAGCCAGAAAATAAGCTACTGCTGGTTCTCTTTGGCCCAGAGATTATTTTTTATGTTTCCTGTCTGAGTTTCCTTGAAAGGAGCAATAGGGGAGATGTGCTGGGCTACACAAAATCATCAGATACAAAATGTCCATTTTATTATTACAGGTTGACAAATTGACATGTTGTTGCTGTTTAAATGACCTGTGTGCTATATTTGGTAGGACCATAGAATGGTTACAGCATAGAAGGAGGCTGTTCAGCCCATCAAGTCTGTGCCAACTTTCTGAAGTAGTAAATCACCTAGTTCCACTCCCCCATATTTTCCCAGTTGCCCTGCAAATAGTTTCACATCAGATAATATCCAATTCACTTTCGAAGGCCTTGAATGAATCTTCCTTCACCACATTCTCAAGCATCCCTAATCCTAACAACTCGTTGTGTAAAAGCATTTTTCAACAGGTCACTATTGCTACTTTTGCCAATCACCTTAAATCAGTGCCTTTACTTATCGTCCATCAGGAATAATTTCTCTTAATCTACTTTGTCCAGAGCTCTTATGATTTTAAACATCTCTATCAAATTTCCTCTTATGAACATAAGAAATAGGAGCAGAAATAGGCCATTCGGCCCCTTGAGCCTGCTCCACCATTCAGTAAGTTCTTGGCTGATCTGTTTGTGTTACGAGTTCCACATTCCCATCTACCCTGATAGCCTTTGATTCCCTTGCCTAACAAGAATCTATCTACCTCTACCTTAAAAATATTCAATGACCCGATCTTCACCGCCTTCTGAGACAGAGTTCCAAAGTCGCACAACACTCTGAGAGAAAATATTTCTCCTCATCTCTGTCCTAAAAGGACAACCCCTAATTTTAAAACAGTGCCCCCTAGTTCCGGACTGACCCACAAGAAGAAACATCATTCCACTTCCACCTTGTTAATACCATTCAGGATCTTATATACTTCAACCAAGTCACACCTCACTCTTCAAAACTCCAGTGGAAATAAGCCCAATCTGTCTAATCTTTCCTCATAAGACAACCTGCTCATTCCACAAATCAATCTAGCAAACCTCTACTGAACCGCCTCCAATGCATTTACATCCTTCCTTAAATAGGGAAACCAAAACTGCACACCATATTCAAGATGCAGTCTCTCCAATGCACTGTCTAACTGAAGCATATCATTCTTACTTTTATGTTCAATTCCTCTTGCAATAAAGAATAGTATTCCATGAATAATAATATAAAAGCAAAATACTGCAGATGTTGGAAATCTGAAATTAAAAAAAAGAATATGCTGGGAAAACTCAGCAGGCCTGGGAGCATTTGTGGAGAGAGAAACAGAGTTAACGCTTCGGGTCCTCATGATTCTTCTTCAGAGTATCCCAATAGCTTTCTTAATTACTTGCTGTACCTCCATACTAACTTTTTGTGACTTAAGCACTAAAAAACCTAGATCCCTCGGCACCTCGGAATTCTGTAGCCATTCTCGATTTAAGTAATACTCTGCTTTTTTATTCTTCTTGTCAAAGTGAACAACTTCACATTTTCCCACATTATACTCCATCTGCCATATTTTCGCCCACTCACTCAACCTATCTATATCCATCTGCAACCTCCTCATGTCCTCATCACAACATAATTTCCAACCCATCTTTGTGTCATCTGAAAATTTAGCTACCATGCCTTCAATCCCCTCATCTAAATCATTGATATAAATTGTAAAAAGTTAAGACCCCAGCACCGACCCCTGTGGGACTCAACTTGTCACATCCTGCCAATCAGAAAAAGGCCCATTTATGCATACTCTTTGTTTTCTGCCAACCAGCCAATCTTCTAGCCATGCTAGTATGTTACCTCCTACACCATGAACTTTTATTTTCCACAATAACCTTTGATGAGGCACCTTATCAAATGCCTTCTGGAAATCCAAGTATAGTATGTCTACAGGCTCCCCTTTATACACAGTGCATATTAATCCTTCAAAGAACTCCAATAAATAGGTTAAACATGATTTTCCTTTCACAAAACTATGCTGACTCTTCCTGATTACCTTGAGTTTCTCTAAGAGCCCAGCTATAACCTCCTTAATGATTGATTCTAACACTTTCCCCACAACAGACATCAAGCTAATTGGCCTATAGTAACACAGAAACATAGTAACATAGAAAATAAGAGCAGGAGTAGGTCATTCAGCCTTTCAAGCTGCTCCCTCATTCAATATGATCATGGCTGATCCTCTATCACAACACCGTACTCCTGCACTCTCCCCATACCTCTTGACACCTTTATAGTTTCCTGTAATTCTGCCTCTCTCCCTTCTTCACTAGATGGGTTCAATTTGTTATTTTCCAATCTGATGGAACTTTTCCAGAATCTAGGGAATTTTGGAAAATTAACACCAAAGCATCTACGACCTCATTAGCCACCTCTTTTAAGACCCTAAGATGAAGTCCATCAGGACCCGAAGATTTGTCAGCCCACAGCTCCATCAGATTGCTCAGTACTGCTTCCCTAGTGACTGTAATTTCACCAAGTTCCCCTCTCCCATACATCTCCTCATTTACAGCTTTTGATGGAATGTTTTTTGCATTCTCTATAGTGAAGACAGAAGCAAAATATTTATCCATTTCATCCACCATTTCCTTATTATCTACTAGTAAGTCCCATCGTCACTCTCTAGAGGACCAACACTCACTTTACTTACTCTTCTCCGTTTTAAATACCTATAGAAACTCTTGCTATCCATTTTCACATTTCTAGCTAGCTTCCTCTCATACTCTAATTTCTTACTCCTGATTAATCTATTAATCATTCTCTGCCATTCTTTATATTCTGACCAATCATCTGATCTGCCACTCACCTTTGCGCAGTTATGTGCTTTTTCCTAGGGCTGAATTTTCCCCCCGTTGGGGTCGGGGGGGAGGTTGAAGGGTGGGCACACACAGGCGCACTTCAGATCGGTGCACCCAATTGGGGCGCGGCACCATTTTATGTGGGCGGGCCACGAAAGAGTGCACTCATCTCCCTGAGGCTAAGTGCAGCCTCAGGGAGATCGGATCAAAATGTAAAAAACCTAAAAATAGAAAAGTAACATTTCCCTAACATATCCCCTCATGAGTTGGGACATGTCCATAATTTTCACAAAAACTTTATTAAAATTTTTTAAAACCTACATGAAACCTCATCCCGCCCATGGATGAGGTTTCATGCTTTTTCTAGTTCGCACCGGGGCTCGTCGACCTTAAGGTTGTACGGGCAGGTCCTTTAATTACATAATTGATGCTGTCAATGGCCTCAATTGGCCATTGACAGTTCAGCGGGCGCATAGCTGATTTCGCTGCGCCCCCGCCTTCCTGAAAATTTAAATGGGGCGCGGTGACGTCGGGAGCTCCTGCTGACATCACCACACGTCATTTTATCCGTCGGCGAGCAAGGGCGGTCCTGCCCCTAAAGTTTGATGCTTTCCCTAACTTCTTTAGCTAAACACAGATGGTGGGTCCTCCCTTTGGAATTTGTCTTTATAGTAGAAATATACATATTCTGAATATTCTGAACTATCCCCTTAAATGTCTGCCACTCCTTCTCTATTGATCTATCCACTAGCTTAGTGTCCCAGTTCACTTCAGCTAGCTCAGCTTCCATGCCCACATAGTTGTCCTTATTTAAGAATAAAATACAAGCCCTGGACCAACTCTTCTCCCTTTCAAACTGGATGTAAATTCAATCATATTGTGGCCACTGCTACCTAGGGGTGCCTTCACCCCTAGGTAGCAGCTCATGGTGTAGGGAATATAAATAAAAGCTCATGGTATGGGGGTAACATATTGGCATGGATAGAAGATTAGCCAGCTAACAAGTAACAGGGAATTGGCATAAATAGCTCATTTTCTGGCTGGCAGGATGTCACAAGTGTTGCGCCGCAGAGATCAGTGCTGGGGCCTCAACTCTTTAAAATTTATATAAATGATTTGGATGAAGGGACCAATGATATGGTTGCTAAATTTGCTGATGACACAAAGGTAGTTAGGAAAGTAAGTTGTGAAGAGGGCATAAGGAAGCTACAAAAAGATATAGATCGGTTAAGTGAGTGGGCAAAGATCTGGCAAATGAAGTGTAATGTAGGAAAATGTGGGGCTATCCATTTTGGCAGCACGATTAATAAAGAGGCATATTGTCTAAACGGTGAGAGGTTGCAGAGCTCTGAGATACGGAGGGATCTGGGTGTCCTAATGCATGAATCACAAAAGGTTAGTATTCAGGTGCCACAATTAATTAGCAAAGCTAATAGAACCTTATCATTTATTGTGAGGGGAATTGAATACCATAGAACCATAGAACCATAGAAAAGTTACAGCACAGAAGGAGGCCATTTGGCCCATCTTGTCCATGCCAGCCCGAGGACACCCAGGTGCCCTTTCTAATCTCACCTTCCTGCACCCAGCCCATAACCCTGCAGCTTCTAGCACTTTAGGTGCAGATCCACGTACCTTTTAAAAGAGTTTAGAGTTTCTGCCTCTACCACCAACTTGGGCAGCGAATTCCAGACACCCACTACCCTCTGCGTAAAAAAGTTCTTCCTCATGTCCCCCCTACACCTTCTGTCACTTATCTTGAATCTATGTCCCCTGGTTCTAGAATTCTCCATCAAGGGAAACAGTTTTATCCTGTCCACTCTATCTATTCCCCTCATAATTATGTACACTTCAATCAAGTCACCTCTCAGCCTTCTTTATTCTAAGGAAAATAACCCCAACCTATCCAATCTCTCCTCGTAACTACTCTTTTCTAACCCTGGCAACATTCTTGTAAACTTCCTCTGCACTCTCTCCAGAGCTATTACATCCTTCCTGTAATGTGGTGACCACAACTGCACACAATACTCCAGTTGTGGCCTCACCAGTGTTTTATACAATTCCAACATTATATCCTTACTTTTATATTCTATACCTCTGCCAATGAAGGAGAGGATTCCATATGCCTTCTTTACAACCTTGTCTACTTGAACTGCTGCCTTCAGGGACCTGTGTACTTGTACACCAAAATCTCTCACTTCATCTACCCCTTTTAGTATATTCCCATTTATTTTGTAATCCCTGTAACTGTTTGACCTCCCTAAATGTATGACCTCACACTTCTCTATGTTAAAATCCATCTGCCACTTTCCTGCACACTCCACCAACCCATCTATATTGTTTTGGAGATTATGGCTATCCTCTACACTATCCACTACTCGGCCAATCTTTGTGTCATCTGCAAATTTCCCAATCGTGCCCCCCACGTTCACGTCCAAATCATTAATATATAACACAAACAGCAAGGGTCCCAACACCAAGCCCTGTGGAACACCACTTGAGACAACTTTCCATTCGCAAGGGCATCCATCAACCATTACTCTTTGTTTCCTGTTACAAAGCCAACCTTTTATCCAGTTTGTCACATTACCCTGAATCCCATGGGCTTTTACTTTCCTGACCAATTTGTCATGTGGGACCTTGTCAAATGCCTTGCTAAAATCCATGTACACAACATGCACTGCACTACCTTCATCAACCCTTCTTGTCACTTCCTCAAAGAATTCAATCAAATTTGTGAGGCAAGACCTTCCTTTAACAAATCCATGCTGACCATCCCTGACTAGTCCATGCCTTTCCACATGACAGTTAATCCTATCTCTCAGGATTGATTCTACTAATTTGCTCACTACCGAAGTAAGACTAACTGGCCTATAATTGTTTGGCATTTCCTTTGATCCCTTTTTAAACAATGGAATACAAGTGTAGGGAGGTTATGCTTCAGTTATACAGGGCATTGGTGAGACCACATCTGGAGTACTGTGTAGAGTATTGGTTTCTTTATGTAAGGAAAGATGTAAATGTGTTGGAAGCAGTTCAGGGAATGTTTACTAGATTATTACCTGAAATGGGCAGGCTATCTTATGAGGAAAGGCTGGACAGGCTAGGCTTGTATCTGTTGGAGTTTAAAAGACTAAGAGGTAACATATAAGATCCTGAGGGGACTTGACAGGGTGAATGCTAAAAGGGTATTTCCTCTTGTGGAAGAGCCTAGAACTAGGAGTCACTGTTTCAAAATAAGGAGTTGGCCATTTAGGACAGAGATGAGGATTTTTTTTTTCTCTCAGAGAGTTGTGTGACCTTGGAATTCTCTTCCTCAAAAGGTGGTTGAAGCAGAGTCCTTGAATATCTTTATGTCAGATGCAGATAGGCTCTTGATAAGCAAGGCGTTGAATGATTATTGGCGGTAGGCAGGGACATAAGGTTAAAATCAGATCAGTCATGATCATATTGAATGGTGGAGCAGGCTTGAGGGGCTGAGTGGCCTACTCCTGCTCCTAATTCGTAGGTTCATATGTATACCCCTCAATATCCTTGGCAGCCACGTCTCCTTAATGGCTATCAGATCATATTTATTTACTTCACTGTGTGCTATCAATTCATTTACTTTGTTATGAATACTAAGCGCATTCAAATACACAGCCTTTAATTTTGTCTTTTTGTTATCTTTCTAGGCTTGACTATTGGTGTATTCTTAGGTTTTATCTCTCTGTCCCATCCTGCTATTCTATGACCCTCATTTCCCATATCATTATTATGGTCTCTTGCCTTGAGCCAACCCCTTGATTTGCCACATCTACCCAAGTTTGATCCCTAACCTGCCTTTGTTTGGTTTAAAGCCCTCTCTACTTCACTAGTTATGCGATTTGCAAGAACATTCATCCCAGCATGATTCAGGTGCAGACCATCCCAATGGTACAGCCCCCACTTTCCCCAGTACTGATGCCAGTGCCCCACAAACTGGGACTCACTTCTCCCACACCAGTCTTTGAGCCACACATTCATCTGTCTAATCTTACTTGCCCAATGCCAATTTGCACGTGGTTCAGGTAATAATCCACAGATTATAACCTTTGAGGTTCTGCTTCTTAATTTGGTATCTAGCTTCTCATACTGACCATGCAGAACCTCCTTCCTTGTCCTGCCTATGTCATTGGTACCTACATGGACCATGGCAGCTGAGTCCTCCCACTCCCACTACAAATTTCTCTCCAGTCCTGAGCAGATGTCCCAAACCCTGGCAATAGATAGGCAACACAGCTTTCTGGACTCTCACTCTTTGCTGCAGAGAACAGTGTCAATCCCCCTCACTATACTGTTCACAACTACCACGACATTCCTGTGTGCTCTCCCTGCTTGCATGGCTTCCTGTACCATGGTGCCATGGCCAGCCTACTCATCCACCTTGCAGACCTCGCTTTGGTCCACACAGGTTGTGAGCACCTGTTATGGTGGTTGTTCAGCCCTGGTCTGGTCACAACTGGAGTACTGTGTCCAATTCTGGGCATCACAATTTAGGAAGGATGTGAAGGCATTAGAGAGGGTGCAGAAGATTCACGAGAATGGTTCCAAGGATGAAGAATTTCAGTCATGTGGATAGATTAAAGAAGCTTAGGGGATAGAACATTAAGAGATCAGTAAGGAGCACGTGAGGAGATAGGTGACTACGTTGGGGTGAGATGGAGACTGAATGAGCAGCAAATTAGGTTCACATAGTAAATTCTGGTAATTCCTTCTCAGGTTTTAACTATAGATTAAGAATCAAGATTTGACATAGTACAGATGTCAAGTTAGCTTAACTTGTTAAGTAGAGAACTGCCTAGAGTGGCAGTTATCTGTCAAATACCTGAAAGCAATTGGTTAAAGTGGTGTTAATTACTGTAGCAGGAATCTAAACTAGCTAGTGACTCATCAAAGGACCTATAAAAGAGACAGGCTTTTCAAACCACATGATCAGTAAGGGGCGCGCGAGGAGACAGGTGACTACGCCGGAGTGAGACAGAGACAGAGACAGAGACAGAGACAGAGACAGAGACAGAGACAGAGACAGAGACAGAGACAGAGACAGAGACAGAGACAGAGACAGAGACAGAGACAGAGACAGAGACAGAACTGAATTAGGTTCACATGGGAATTCAATGCATACGGAAAGAGTTGTGGTATACATAGGAATTATTCTAAGTTAATTAAGTGAATAATTAAATTAAGTTAACTAAATAACATAAGTAACAATGGCAGAACAGGTGTTATGTTGCAGCTGTGGAATGTGGAAGCTTTTGGATGCCAAGGTGATCCAGGACAAACATATCTGCAGAAAGTGTAAACATCTAGAGCAATTCTGGATTAAGATTATTGATATAGAAGCTGAACTGCAGATACTGCGCAACGTAAGAGAGGGGGAGAAATACCTGAATACTTTGTTCCAGAAGATAGTCATGCCTCTTAGAAGTAGTCGTCTGTTTTGGTCAGCAGTAAGGGACAGGAGGATGTGACTGTGAGTGAGGCAGGTAATGGGGCCGAGCAGACAGTAGTGGAGGAGCCTCAGACTTGCAATTGTCAAACAGGTTGCTTTATTGGTCTGCTTGATCTACATTTGTACCTTATGGTTTCAACTCATGCAGAATAATCTGATGTTTTAACTCAAAATAATTCATTATTTATTTTTAAAATGTTACTAGTCTTAATGTTTCATAAAATTACCATGATCACCAGTTTTTAATTATTTTAGCACATTGACTTAGTCAATTTTGGAAAAGAAAAGTCTCTTTTCCTTCTCACAAGCAGCATGAGGCTAAAAGTCAATGGCCCTTCTGCTGAGCTACCACCATAACCATGGTAAAAATGCCCCAAAGATCACAGTGGGATGCTGGTACATCAGATTTTGGCTCATTTTGAAATTTCTGCCATCCTTATGAAGGCTCATATCTTCAACTGGCTTTTGTAAGACGAGTAGCCCTAGGGGGATTAGGGTAGGGATTCAGGTAGGGGGCAGGGACTTCCAACATCAGGAATTCCTACATTTCTAGCCATTTGAGAGACCTGGCATAAAGCTGACATGTGAGACAAGGCTGTAAAATGACAGAAATGGGCCCCAACTTAAAAACAGGCCACAATCATAGCATGAGTCTCAAAGAGCAGGAGACTTCATCTTGTTATTAGTTAAATTTTGGCATCCATGCAAAGAAGGCCATGAGGGCATCAAAGACACTTCTAGAGGACCAAGGGCTTATCCAGCTGCAACCAAGCTGATGATGTCACATATGACAACTTCCAGGGGCAGGCAGATGCCCAAGATGCGGCCCAGATCAAAGTAGAATTTGGAGCAAGGCCCAGTTCTACTTGCACTCTGAACCACTTCTTTCTTTCAGCCATTTTCCAGCGATGGGGAATTTGGGCAAACCTCTGCCTCTGACCCCACATTGACCATTCATAAACAATGCATTTCTCAAGGCTACCCTTGGATTTTCAGCCACTCCGTCCCAGAAGGTCTTAATGAAATTCCTGTCAACTGAAGCCCAGCATCAGTCCCATTGAGATGTTATCACAAGTCTTAAAAGCTATCCAGGCTAGGATAACTGAGCACTCTGACTGGAAGTAAAATAGCTCCTTTTGAAGCCAAAGACTTATGGTGCCAACCTTGGACTGGAAGGATCTTAATAGGTTGGATCTTGTGGGCACAACTGAAGCATATTTACAAACTTCAAAGTCTCACTCCCTTTCTGTAAAATTATAATAAGTGAACTATAGAACTTAATTCTTATTTCCTAGTTTGCTGTCCGAAAATTCTTCAATGTGAATGACATCTTAGCCTGCTTTATGGCATCACTGTTGCTGGGTGCCAAAGATTCTCTTTGGCTGGCACCGGAACAAAATTAACACTGGGGAAGGTAAAATCCACACCACGGAGATTGCCAGATATTTGTGGAGCATGTGAGATAGAACAAAGGTAAGGGTGATAGTGACTATTGGATACTCAGAGATTGTCTAGAAACAGAGAATGAGGACCAAGCTGTTAACATCAATCACTCTTGACAATAGACCCTGGCTGAAGAGGGCCTCATCGGCCACTCTAATCTAATCACTTTAAACAATGGACCTGAAATGAGCTTGTATTGACCATGTTTGGTAACTGGCTAGTACGTGAAGGAAGGCCATGTGACAGCAAGCTAGGCCCTTATGTAAAAAGACATTGATTTCCATCGTCATGATGTGAGGGTAACATCAAGAAGACTTGTGATCTCCCTCTCTCTCTCTCCAGTCATTCTGTAAGCATGCCCTGCCTATATTCTCATGAATCAAACGCCGCAACCAGCGGTTTAAATCGTCTGGACACAGAATCCGGAAAGATCACTGAACCCAGCCTGAAACCATCCAAGTCATCAATCTACAAGAACTGTATATGATTCAATCTCTTTGGGGACTCTTAAAAAAATTTACCTACCCTCCCTCTTTGTAATTTACTTCTGTGTGTGCATATGAACCTCTGGAATGCATGTGTGTGTGAGAGTTGGAGCAATTTTTATCATTTTTACATAGTGGGTGTAAAGTACAATAAGTGTTATTTCCTTCTCTTATAAAACTTTCAAGAAAACGTGTCTGTGTGTCTTTTTTAGTCACAGTTCTTAAGCAGTTAAACACTCACTGATTTGGCAAGCAAAGTCTTTTAAAACATCTATTGCAGTCAACTGAGAGATGGAAAGAGAGGGGGTCTATTCTACGAGTTCTCACCTGGCTGTGACACAATTGACTGCAGATCCAATCGGTATAGTTAATTGCCTCAGCTTGACTCAGTGGTAGGATTTTTATCTCTGAGCTTGTTGTGAATATCTAGTTCTTAATTCATATGTTTTAGGATATAACTTTTAGCTTTAGGAATTAAAGTTTTAACTATAGAAAATGGGGGTGTCTGGTTGAGAAACTGGCACTGATGAACATGCAACTCAAACAAGCCCGGGTTTATTATACTTAAAAGGTAACCTGTATTTGTCTTGCAAGACTTTCAGAGTTGATAGTGAAAAAAAACTTGAACAGGATAATCCATCTGCAAGCTTGCAATGGAGCCAAGGAGTCTGGAGAGAGGGAAATTATCTCCATTAGAAATGTAGGGCTGGATTTCACAGCGGGGGCATGGGGGAGGTTGCTGGCTAAACAGGCTGAAGTTCAGACTTCTGCCCCTCAGTGGACAGGAGGTCCTACCCTCGAGAGCTGTTGGCCAATCATATTGTTCTAGCAGTGCCAGAACTCAGAAGTGGGCACTGCTGGGACTACAAGGAGGCCCCGGGAAGAAGGTCATGACAACTGGAAACAGGTCGATCCTGGGTTGTTATGGTGGGGAGGGATCGGAGAGCCCAGGGAGGGATGAAAGGGGGTAGGGGGGGCAGGTTTGGAGGGCAGGCAGGGAGGAAGAAAGGGTTGGGGTGAACTCTTGGAGGTTGCCCCCAGTGCATAATGAGTAACCCCCCCAACAATAGATGAGCCAACCTGCTCCAACTCCCCCTCTCCCTCTCCCTCTCTGCCCCACCTTCCAGTCCACCTTTTGAACGAATCCATTTCAAAATTGACCTTTTCATTCTGGCCCACCTGCCACTTTTATGGCAGCATTTTATGGAAATGGAGGTGAATTGAGGCCCTTAATTGCCACTTAATTGGGCAGTTAAGGGCTTCAATTGATCTTAGGGCAGGTGGCCAAGTGGGCGCCTTACCCACCCCTCATACTATACTCTTCTGAGCAACCAACTAAACAATTAAAAGGGACAAGTGAACAAATTAACAAAAGAGTAAATTAACAAATAAAAAGGGCAGTCTCTTAAAGGGAAACTGCAACAAAAGACAAAACCACAAAGGAAGCTTAAAACAATCAAATCAAAATATGATTGTTGGAGTCAATGAAGCACCTCAAGCCCCGCAGTGCCATTCGGGCATGGAAGGCCCTCGATTGTGCCAGCAGACACTGTGCTCCCTCTCCAAAGACACACAGCCACGAACATAACCATGGAAGAGGGGCAGACAGTTGGGCTGGACAACCCCCTCAACCCCCGCTGCCTAGACAAATGGCCAATTTGGCCAGGACCAGGAGCAGGCAATGCCCATGCCCCCCAATCCTGTATTATGGTGAACAGATCAGGGGCAGGTGAGAAAGAGTTGGGCTGGGCACATGACATATTTTACGCACGTTCCCACTTGCTGATAGTCCCAGTTGCACCAAGAATGCATTACTGGGCACTGCTGGAACTGCAACCAGTACCAAGAAGGCCCAATGGATCCCAGAGTAAAGTAAATGCGGGGTATTGGACAGGGTGGGTTCAGCCAGTTTGGGGTGGTGGGGGTGGTGGCTTTTGGTGAGCAGGCGGGTGTGAAGAAAGTGGGAAGTTACTATTTAGGGGTGTCTGTCCCAAGATGAGCAAAAGGCACCCCCAAAGGTAGTTCCCCCCTTCCTTCCTGCCCTTTAAATTTTTTTTTTAAAATAGCCTCTCCACTCCCATGCGACTGCCCAGGCCAATGGTATTATGGCATGGGCAGCATATTATCGGAGTCACTTGACTTGTTAATACACTCAATTGAACCTTGATTATTGATTTAAATATGGTGAGTAGGCTGCCAATTTTTATGCCCGCCCACTTAGTTTGTTACAGGGTGAGCGGGAAGGTGATGAGGTGGGCACCAGCCCTATCTTACGTGCCCTCCCACCAAAAACAGGTTTGGCAGGGGCACGTAAAATCAAACCCAGTATGTGTTAAGAAGTGAAAAGTCATTGTGTTAATTCTTAATTCTTTCTTTCTTAATTATGTTCCTGCTCTGCTTAATACACAGTGTACTCATAATGTCAACCCTGGCAAGGTGTTCCTCATTAAATGTCACAATTATTCTTTTGATATTTTTTAAAATGTGATCTTATATTTAATTGGGTTTCCAACTGCATTACTCTCACTGATCATGAGTGCAGTCCAATTGTCCATGCTTGTAGGTCACACACTCTGCATTGATTTTATGCAGGTACTATCTTTTTCTTCATGAGTTGTTGCCTGACGGCAGGTCTGACTCTGACCCACAGCACCATGATCTCCACCATGGCTAGGGCAAAGAGCCAAATCCCAAATCCATCCCAACCAGAACAGGGAATTGAACCCCGTTCTGTTAGCACCAATCTCATCCACACCAGTCACCCGGCCAACTGAGCCAACCCACCCCCTCACCACCCAAGGGGCCTGAGTTGCTGTGGTAACATACATTTTCACGTGCATGTTGTAGCCTGGAGCTATGCATAGTGATTGTAGAGGATCCAATTTCTTCCCATCACATGGCTGACTAGGAACCTCTCCCACTCTTACCACCTGACACTGGCATATAGTGGAAAGATTTACAAGCTGCTACACAACCTGTTTGGCCATGTTATGAATGCACCTTCCGTTGGCCATCAAGTCCTGGAGTAGGCCTTGAACCTAGAGTTTCTGGGTTAGCAGCAGCGACGCTACCCACTGCACCACAAGACCTCCTGAAGTTACTATAATACGTAATATATAATGACTTCCCTCAGTTATCAGGCCACTCAAAATCACTGTTCTGGCATGGGTGGTTTGAGCTTCCTATGCTGAACATGTCACGTGCTGTCATGGGCAACTGGATTGTATGCAAAGCACCAAAAATTCCTACTTTTGTGGTTTCTTGTTCCCAGCATATCTGCTGAGCTTGTTTTATAATTGTTGGGATGTTGGTTCTGTTGTACTTTACAATGAACTGTTTTACTTCTTCACAGAATGCTCATCAGAAACTATGAAGGCTTCTTCATAGAAATCATCTGCAAGGAAATGAATATTGAACTTTTGAATTTAGAACAATATTATCAATTAACCTATTTTAAAGCTATTGCATTCTTTGGACTCTAAGCAAATTTACGGACTCTCCTTGTTCTTTCTTTGAGGCAAAGGTGTAGATGCTTCATCTACAGTGTTTGGTATGGTTTCGGTTGATAGATAGGTGTTCTGTTATTGTTGGTGTTGTAATATCGCTTTAAGAGTGATGTCCCTTTAAAAAGCTCAACATGCAGATGAACCAGATACCTGAACATCATCATGTGACCAAGGGCCACAGGATGTGTCAAGAGATTGCTCTACTGCTTGGACTGATTCGGCTGTAAATAAACCCCACCAGAGATTCTCAAGCAAATGAAATCTATGTATCTCGTTTGTGTTTCATAGAGATAGCACAAGTATATCACTACAGTTGGGCTGTCTCGGAAGATGTTGGATGCCTTCCTCTAGCAAGTGATCCGGCTGGAGGCAAAGATCTTTCCTTATGTTATAGGATGGCCGAGTTGTACTATTAATGTTAGAGTTGACCTGCAGACACTTCTTGGGTGGAAATATTAAGTTTATTTACAATATACTCAGCAGCAACAACACGTGTGTTTTCAACTCCCACTCTATTTCTACACTGACTGTTGAGGTAGCCCAAGCTAATCTCCTACTGGTTAATCCAGATCATGTGATCTTGCTGACAAGTATTATTCTTAAAAGTACATTACACACTAAATAAAACGGCAATTACTACACCCTAGAAGTACTTTTATTTACACAACTAACTCTATACAAGACTACAGAGCATCAGGACAGAGCTATACTGCTCCTCTCTTAGGTTCTTCCCACTTATCTCTCTGAGTGACATCATTATGACAAGTTCTTATGCACACGCTCAGTAGTTATTATTAGTGTTAGAGTTAACCCTTTAGTCTACATCTCCCCTCAAGTCTTTATCCCGAAATTATTATATACACATCCTCCTACACCTCCCCTCAAAGTCTCTTTGGTGGTTTCACCAATCTCCCCTTGAATGTGTACAGAATTCCTTTTGAGTTTGTTGAGGATCTGTTCATTCTGAACCCATTCCCTAAGGGTTGTCACTCCTTGTTTCCCTTGTTAGTGGTTCTGCAGACATGACATCCTCCTGAGGATCAGGGTATGCAAGCCATCCTGCTAATGGTTTCCTGTTCATTGAAATCAAGGCACTCCTGTTTCTTCAGATGATACCTGTTTCTGTCTGGACCAGATATGATCTTGGTTGTTGTAACTTCTCCATGATGGTACCTTTTGGCTGCTGGTCTTTAATTACACCATCTTACCCTTTTCAAGAGTGGGAATGTTGTGAGCTCCATGTCTTTGGTTAAAAGTGTGGGCTTGACCAGCTCTGTAACTTTCTTCCCTTTGCCTGGCACGACCATGGTCTTCTATTGGGATGTTTGGTATCAACATGTGGGGAAGGAAAGGGAGTTGTGTTCTTAGCCTACGACCCATCAAAAGCTCACATGGGGCAAAACCATTCTGCAACAGTGTAGAGCAATAACTGAGCGGGGCTAGCTCAAAATCTTCTTGTTTTCTGAGGAGGTATTTAATGATATGTACCCCTCTCTCAGCCTCTCCTTTGGCCTGAGGGTAATTTCGGCAAACGTGCGACGTGGAAAAATCCATATGATGCTGCAAAGAATTGGAAACACCCATTGGTGAATTGTGACCCATGATCAGAGACGACAATGCCTGGAATGCCATGTGTGGCAAACATCCTCTTCAGAGAGGTTTTAATGGCTTCAGAGGTGGGGCCATGTAGCTTTTGCACCTCTGTCCAGTAGGAATAATAATCCACAGCAATGAGAAACTCTTTCCCTCTGAATTTGAATGGGTCCATGCCAAGGCATTCCAATGGCCTGGATGGGAAATAGAAGGGCAGAAGTGACTCTTTCTGCTCCTGTCTGTGAATAGCGCAGGTGATGCAGTTTGAGACCATGGCGGAAATTTATGTGCCCACTGGCGACGGGCGTGCTCGGTGGCATGAGCGGACAATATGGCGAGAAGGCCAGAAATCGGTTTCACGATGTCGTGAAACCAGTTTGCAATCGTCCGCTCAGCCCCTCGATGGCAGGCTGTGTTTCCCACCATCGGACGTCAGGTACCTCATTGTAATAAGACAGCATATCATTAAATGGCCAGCCCACCAGAATCATCCCCCCTCCCATTTGATCATCCGGCCACATCGGCGTGCAATCACACTGACGTGTTTCACAACAACATATATAAGGCGTGCACTTGCCGGGTTGCACTTTGAGGGGAACTCAGAGGTGAGTGCACAGTAATGATGCGGAGCGCTCACAAGGGGCACCTGTTGGACCTCAAGCTTGAGGCGACTTGGGGGTGGGGGCAAGGGCTGTTGAAGGCAGTGCACAAGCACGGGTGGTGGGGAGGGAAGCGGTCACGCATTAGGGAAACCTTGTATAATGTGAGCATTCCTCTGCAGCTGAGACAGTTCAGATGCAGCTACATTGATATGCGTGGATTCGGGCCTCTAGCTTATCTGCCCACTCAAGCAATGCAAAGGCATGAAAGTGCCACCAAGTGCTCCAGAGCTTTTCACCCCTTGGGCACAGACTGCAAACTAAGTATCTTAGTGGACTGCAGAATAGTTTGATGACTGGGCACTTGTACAATCTCCTTGCTAAAGCTGGCCGTGGAGCAGTCACTGGTGGAGGTGCTCACAGCCCCTTGCAAATGTCATCCACCCGATTTGGACCAGTCTCTGCCACGGTTCAAGCTAACATAGCAGCCTTGCAGTGCGGGTTAGGAGAATGCCTGCACCTGAGCTGAGAGCGCAGCATGCAGTCCAATGGGCAAAGCTGCTGCCAATTGATCAGGTGGAATGAGGTGGAGGTGTTTGGGGTTTCAGGCAGCCATGCAATGCACTAAACTCTGGCCATCCAAGTGGTTGCCAGCACTCTCCAGGATGCATTAAGGGGCCTTCAGACTTAACCAAGACAGGTTCTTAGTATACCCATGCTAACCCAGGTGTCTCTTTCACCCTGCAGGAGGAGTACATCAGGAGCATGGAGCCTGGTTAACTAGTTGTATGCCTCATGGCATACAGAGAATAGAAATGACGGAGAAGAGAGCGACGGAGGCATCTGCCTGCGCAGAGGGAGGAGCAGCACCCTTAGCAAGAAGGGGTGCTGAAGAACCACAATGAGCTGTTGGTCGGGACCTAGCTAGACCCAGGGTCTATAGACGCCGCCTTTCATTCCTGCTGATGACTGACAACCAGTGTTGCCAAAGACTGTGCATGCCTAGGAAACTGGTCGGTCACATCTGCCAGCTACTACAGGATTTGGCACCACAGGGACATGGAAATCATACCCTGCCAGTGGCCGTGAAAGTGACAGCGCTGTTCAATTTCTATGCCAGTGGCGCCACAGGTGACCTCGGTGGGATATCACAAGCCTCCACAAACAAATGTATCCATGAGGTCATGGATGCCATCTTCACGAGGGCACACAACTTTGTGCATTTCGCACAGGACCAGGACAGCCAGGATGCAAGAGTGATTGGATTTGCCCAGATCTTGGGTTTTACACAGGTGCAGGGTGCGATCAATTGTGCTCACATGGTACTCAGATCTCCATCACAACATGGGGTCAACTACATCAACCTCAAGGGCTTCCATTCACTGAATGTGCAGCTGGTGTACAACCACCACAAACGCATCCTGCAGGTCTGCGCACAGTTTCCAGGGAGTGTCCATGATGCCTACATTCTCAGTCGGTCACAGACCCTGATGTCTTGCAAAGCGACCCGATAGAAGGAACATAACAACTGGCGACGAGGAAAAACATGACCAGTTGACAACACCAAAGAAAGCTGCAGAAATTCAACAGAAGTAAATCAGACATACCATGCAAGGCGATTGTAAGTACAGCCTTCATCATAGTTATCAAAGTTATCTCCCTCCAGTATGCCACAGTTTGGCTGTATCAAACCAATTGATCAGACCCCTGATGACTGGTCACATTATATTGAACTTCTTCTTTTTGGCCAATGACATATCAGGAGAGGAGAAGAGGCGGGCGATCCTCTTATCGACATGTGGCAGTAAAACATACGGCCTAATTCGTAGTCTAACGGCACCCAACGCCCCAGATTCCAAGAGCTTTGATGAGTTGGTAAATCTAGTGAAAAGTCACTTTCAGCCGAAACCCTCGGTAACAATGTAGCGTTTTAAATTTAATTCAAGGTGTTGCGCCCCTGGAGAGACAGCCACTTGCTATGTAGCAGCCTTAAAACAAGTGTCAGCACAGTAACGTCGGGACATCGATTAACGACATGTTAAGTGACCGATTAGTATGTGGGATTAATGAAGACGCCATTCATAAAAGGTTGTTGTCAGGAACAAATTTAGACATCAGCAAAGCGCTGGAGTTGGTGCTCACAATTGAAAGCGCAGTCAGGGGTTCAGAAGCAATCAAGGGAGCACAAATTGGCACCGTCCTTCGCGTTGGGAGGGAAGCATCAGCTAGAAATGGCATGGAAATGCTGGGCTCCGCGAAAAAGCGGGAAACAGGCACCATTAACAGACCAGCAAAAAGCAATAGTTTAACAGAGAAAACCCACAATAATCACGGCAGAAAGGAAACCAGACAGCCTGCAATCGAACGACAATTTAAAGGAATTGAGTGTTTCTACTGCCATCGTAATGGGCACATTATGCGACATTATAAAGACAGATTAAGACAAAACTTTAAGCAAAAAGGTAGAAATTGTGAAATCCGCATAATAGTGGAACCAGAAGAAACAAAGTCAGATATTTACTCACTACACAACTTAAAAATGGGTAAAACAGAGCCAATCTACATAAAAATGGAAAACCCATCCGAATGGAGATGGATACAGGGGCATCCACGAAAGTCATAGGGGAACATACGTTCAAATATCTGAATGGAGGAGGCCACTCACTAAATCTGGAAAATTCAGATGCTAAATTAAAGACGTATACTGGTGAAGACATACGAGTAAGAAGTATGTGCAAGGTTCCAGTACAGTATGGAAATCAGTCTGTTAATTTACCCCTGATAGTGGTAGCAGGGGCGGGTCCAAGTCTACTTGGCTGGAACTGGCTTAAAGAAATAAAGTTGGAGTGGACTGAGATTTTTCAACTCAGAATGAAAGATCTGCAAGAATTATTACAGAAATATGCTTCCATTTTCAGGGAAGAGCTTGGGAAGATTCAGGGGCTGCAAGCTAAAATCCACGTGGATCCCGGGGCAACCCCCCAGATTCTTGATGGTGAGGCCAGTCCCCTGTGCATTATGAGAAAAAGTTGATGTCGAATTAGACAGGCTGGAAAGGTTGGGAGTCTTACAACCTGTACAATTTTCTGAATGGGCAGCACCCGTAGTTCCGGTATTGAAGCCTGACCAGAGTGTGTGAATATGCAGGGACTACAAGTTGACCGTTAACAAAATGGCCAGACTTGACAGGCATCCTATGCTGAAAATTAATGAATTGCACTCCAAGCTGACAGGGGGAATTGCATATGCGAAACTCAACATGAACCACACTTACCAGAAAGTCGAGCTAGAAAAGGCCTGTCAGGATTTTGTGACCATCCACACACATAAGGGGTTATACCAATATACCAGGGTACCCTTTGGAGTCTCATTGGCCTGTGCTATTTTCCAATGGACTATGGAAAATATACTTCAAGGACTGCCCCATGTTGTGGTTTAACTCGATGATGTCCTAGTAACAGGACTAACCGATGAAGAACACCAGGCTAACCTGGAAGAGGTATTGAAGCGTTTCTCACAAGCCGGAGTACGTTTGAAAAGAGACAAATGTATCTTCCAAGCAAAATAAGTGGTTTACCTGGGTCATAGGGTTGACTCGCAGGGCCTTCACCCAGTAGAAGACGAGAGCTTTCTTGAGGCGCCAGCACTGAGAAACACTATAGAACTCAAGTCCTTCTTGGGGATGATTAACTATTATGGCCATTTTCTCCCAAATTTGTCATCAGTACTGGCTCCATTATACGGTTTACTCAAGAAAAACCACAAGTGGGCTTGGCAAGCTCCACAACAACAGGCTTTGACCGTAAAGCAGTTGCTACATTCATGTGCCCTGTTGGTGCATTTCGACCAAAAAGAATTCATTTAGATATGCGATGCATCCCCTTACGGAGTAGGGGTAGTACTCTCCCACCAGATGGGGGATGGCTCCAAACGGCCCATTGGTTACATCTCAAGAACACTCAGTGTTGCAGAACGAAGATACTCACAAATAGAGAAAGAAGGCTTATCGCTTGTATTTGATGTTAATAACTTACACCAATACATCCATGGTCGCCACTTCACCATTGTATCCAATCACAAGCCACTACTAGGCTTGTTCAGGGAAGATAAGGCAATATCCCCAATTGCCTCTGCATGCATCCAAAGGTGGGCATTGATTCTAGCTGCTTACGAATATATTTTTATCCACCAGCTGGGAAGCCAGATTGCAAATGCCGATGCACTGAGCCGATTACCTCTAAAAGACAGCAATGTGAACGTCCCAATTCCTCAAGAACTTCTCTTGCTATTAAAATTTCTGGATTCATCACTAGTACATGCCAAACAAATAAGAGAGAGGACAGACTGTGATCCAGTTTTGTCTCACGTAAGGGAACAAGTCTTGCAGGGATGGTCTAAAAAGCCAAAGTCTGATGAAATGAAGCCCTATTTTAATAGGAGATACGAGCTCACCTGCCAAGATGGCATCTTACTGTGGGGAGCAAGAGTTATTGTGCCTCCAAGGGGAAGACAGCCAATATTGACTAAATTGCATAGTGCTCACCCCGGCATTTCTAGAATGAAAATGTTGTTGCACAGCTATTTATGGTGGCCAGGGATGGACACAGAAATCGAAAACTTAGTCAAGAACTGCATACAGTGCCAACAGGTACAGAAATTGCCCCCTTCTGCTCGATTGCATCCCTGGGAATGGCCAGGAAGGCCATGGGTCCACCTCCACATTGACTACACAGGGCTTTTTTTGAGCACAATGTTCCTCTTGATTATAGACACTCACTCGAAGTGGATGGATGTATATGAGGTGAGATCACCCACATCTGCCGCCACCATAGACAGATTGCATCAGAGTTTTACGATACACGGGTTACCAGAGATAATAGTATCTGATAATGGAACAGCATTCACCAGCGGGGAATTCCAAAGATTTACAAGTCTTAATGGCATAACATATGTTAAGACCTCGCCATACCGCCCTGCATCCAATGGTATGGCCGAGAAGGCAGTCCAGACCTTCAGGTCCGGAGCAAACAAACTGGATGGAAATTCTATTGCAACTGGATTATCACGTTTCCTATTCAGCTATAGGACTACGCCACGCTCGACCACTGGTATTGCCCCCATAGAATCATTGATGAAGAGATGTCTCAGGACACATTTGTGTTGCTTAAGGCCTTTGGATTAAATTAAGAATTTAGGGGGGGAAGATAGAGAGAAGTCAGGAGGCCAGAAAAATGGACACGATTATCAGTCATGAAAGGAACTTCACTGTTGGTGACACAGTTTTTGCAAAGAACTTTGGAGATGGGCCCAAGTGGCTATCAGGTGAAGTTAGTGCAGTGCAGGACTTCTTTCCTGTCACATATCTGTCAAAGGTCAAATAATTAGGAGACACGTAGATCATTCTCAGGAAAAGGGAAACAGATCTACAAGAAAGGATGCACCAAGCATTCCCGTTGGAGTCTACGCTACATGTGGAAGGAACTCCACTTGGTTTGGAAGTGCCTGTAGGATCCATTGAGCCTGAGAGTCGAAGAAACAAACTTACAGGTTCCTATTGGACAGCCTAGTGGACAAATGACTCCTGAAATGGAGGCCTTAGAAAAACCATCCAAAGTCATAAAACTACGATGTTCAACACATTTGAAGAAGGCTCCAGAGAGACTGAATTTGTAAATAGTTTATTTATGTAAATAGTTGATACATTGTAAAGATTGCAAATTGTACATTCGAGTAAAGAGGGAGGAATGTGGTAATCTGAGGTGCAATACACCTTTAAGAGAATGTGAGCAAAACAAAAATAGAATTACCTGGAAACGCTCAGCAGGTCTGGCAGCATCGGCGGAGAAGAACAAAGTTGACGTTTCGAGTCCTCATGACCCTTCAACAGAACTAAGTAAAAATAGGAGAGGGGTGAAATATAAGCTGGTTTAAGGTGGGGGGGTGGGGGGAGAGAAGTGGGGGGGTGGGGGGGTGGTTGTAGGGACAAGCAAGCAGTGATAGGAACAGATAATCAAAAGATGTCACAGACAAAAGAACAAAGAGGTGTTGAAAGTGGTGATATTATCTAAAAGAATGTGCTAATTAAGAATGGATAGCAGGACACGCAAGGTACAGATAGCTCTAATGGGGGTGGGGTGAAATAAGACTAAAAGGGCATAAAAGGTATAGATTTAAAAATAATGGAAATAGGTGGGAAAAGAAAAATCTATATAAATTATTGGAAAAAACAAAAGGGAGGGGGAAGAAACAGAAAGGGGGTGGGGATGGAGGAGGGAGTTCAAGATCTAAAGTTGATGAACTCAATATTCAGTCCGGAAGGCTGTAAAGTGCCTAGTCGGAAGATGAGGTGCTCTTCCTCCAGTTTGCGTTGAGCTTCACTGGAACAATGCAGCAAGCCAAGGACAGACATGTGGGCAAGAGAGCAGGGTGGAGTGTTAAAATGGCAAACGACAGGGAGGTCTGGGTCATTCTTGCGGACAGACCGAAGGTGTTCTGCAAAGCGGTCACCCAGTCTGCGTTTGGTCTCTCCAATGTAGAGGATACCGCATTGGGAGCAACGAATGCAGTGGACTAAGTTGGGAAAAATGCAAGTGAAATGCTGCTTCACTTGAAAGGAGTGTTTGGACCCTTGGACGGTGAGGAGAGAGGAAGTGAAGGGGCAGGTGTTGCATATTTTGCGTATGCATGGGGAGGTGCCGTAGGTGGGGGTTGAGGAGCAGGGGGTGATGGAGGAGTGGACCAGGGTGTCACAGAGAGAACGATCCCTATGGAATGCTGCCAGGGGGGTGAAGGGAAGATGTGTTTGGTGGTGGCATCATGCTGGAGTTGGCGGAAATGGCAGAGGATGATCCTTTGAATGCAGAGGCTGGTGGGGTGATAAGTGAGGATAAGGGGGACCCTATCATGTTTCTGGGAGGGAGGAGAAGGCGTGAGGGCGGATGCGCGGGAGATGGGCCGGACACAGTTGAGGGCCCTGTCAACTACCATGGGTGGAAAACCTCGATTAAGGAAGAAGGAGGACATGTCAGAGGAACAGTTTTTGAAGGTGGCATCATCAGAACAGATGCAACGGAGGCGAAGTAACTGAGAGAATGGGATGGAGTCCTTACAGGAAGCGGGGTGTGAGGAGCTGTAGTCGAGGTAGCTGTGGGAGTCGGTAGGCTTGTAATGGATATTGGTGGACAGTCTATCACCAGAAATTGAGACAGAGAGGTCAAGGAAGGGAAGGGAAGTGTCAGAAATGGACCATGTGAAAATGATGGAGGGGTGGAGATTGGAAGCAAAATTAGTAAATTTTTCCAGGTCCCGACGAGAGCATGAAGTAGCACCGAAGTAATCATCGATGTACCGGAGAAAGAGTTGTGGCAGCATTACGTAGGGATCGTTTCCTCCGTGACACCCTGGTCCACTCCTCCATCACCCCCTACTCCTCAACCCCACCTACGGCACCTCCCCATGCATACGCAAAATATGCAACACCTGCCCCTTCACTTCCTCTCTCCTCACCGTCCAAGGGCCCAAACACTCCTTTCAAGTGAAGCAGCATTTCACTTGCATTTCCCCCAACTTAGTCTACTGCGTTCGTTGCTCCCAATGCGGTCTCCTCTACATTGGAGAGACCAAACGCAGACTGGGCGACCGCTTTGCAGGACACCTTTGGTCTGTCTGCAAGAATGACCCAGACCTCCCGGTCGTTTGCCATTTTAACACTCCACCGTGCTCTCCTACCCACATGTCTGTCCTTGGCTTGCTGCATTGTTCCAGTAAAGCTCAACGCAAACTGGAGGAACAGCACCTCATCTTCCGACTAGGCACTTTACAGCCTTCCGGACTGAATATTGAGTTCATCAACTTTAGATCTTGAATTCCCTCCTCCATCCCCACCCCCTTTCCGTTTCTTCCTCCTCCCTTTTGTTTTTTCCAATAATTTATATAGATTTTTCTTTTCCCACCTATTTCCATTATTTTTAAATCTACACCTTTTATGCCCTTTTAGTCTTATTTCACCCCACCCCCACTAGAGCTATCTGTACCTTGTGTGTCCTGCCATCCATTCTTAATTAGCACATTCTTTTAGATAATATCACCACCTTCAACACCTCTTTGTTCTTTTGTCTGTGACATCTTTTGATTATCTGTTCCTATCACTGCTTGCTTGTCCCTACAACCACCCCCCCACCCCCCAACTTCTCTCCCCCCACCCCCCCACCTTAAACCAGCTTATATTTCACCCCTCTCCTATTTTTACTTAGTTCTGTTGAAGGGTCATGAGGACTCAAAACGTTAACTTTGTTCTTCTCCGCCGATGCTGCCAGACCTGCTGAGTTTTTCCAGGTATTTCTGTTTTTGTTTTGGATTTCCAGCATCCGCAGTTTTTTGTTTTTATCTAGAGAATGTGAGCAGATTGACCACATGATGGTATTATCAATTTCTGTGTAGCGCGGGCTACAATGTTAATCAATAGTTTAGATCAGGCTTTGATTTGAGAAGCACATGTGTTAGTGCTCTGTTACTCATGTTAATAAACAGCACGTGCTTCATCTCACATTGGTCTCTGCATCTGCAAGATATTGTTTGCCAACTCACGCACCGGTAAATAGGTATGCAACCGTGTTCACAAGCAAAGCGAGCTGACAGAAGGAACATAACAGATAAGATTGCCTGAACATATGCCGGCCAATGCAGGAAGCTGAGGACCATGATGTACCAACATCTAGCGACCAAAAGTAATAAAGCTAGTACTTCCAGGGCAGCAATGCAACTGGAGAATTGCACAGAGTCCGCCCAGAACCGGGAAAAGCTATTGACCGTCCGATGGCTGGAGGGAGTGAAGGCAGCCCTGCAGAAGAATCTGGAGATGATTTCTGGGATCAGTCGAGACCTTCGGGAAAGGTTGGATTTCAAGCTATAGAGGCTCAACTGCAAGCTCCAGAACCACTTTTTCAGCACCCGCACGCAGAGTAATATGCATTTAGATAACTGCAACCCTTATGCAACAGCTATCTTAGTGCTGAGTAGTCATTATAAGCTTAACTATTACTCTTGCTTTCTGTTGCAGCTTGAGGACCATAGCAGCCCATGACCATACCTTTCGGAGCAACAACCCTGCCCAGGCCTGCACAGATTGAAACCGCACTCACATTTATTCACACAGTTGGGGTAGGCATATGTGTGGAGGTGCTTTACACTCCAATAGATGGAAAGGTACGATTTTCTGAATATTCCAGATAAAAACTGTGCCGGTTCACACACAAAGCATCCTTAAAATTGACGGATATCTCAGGGGGTGATATATATATCGTCTGCATTCATGCAGTCTGTATGTGCACTGTAATTTAGTCTGTATTACAGATCTTGCATGCAGAACACCGATATGTTCCTTTTTATCCCCCTACAGGTTCAAATGCAGGGAGGTCCGGAGCTCAGTGAGCGGCAGTTATTTTTCCATTGGTTTTTTTGTTTAATTGTTTTCCGCTATTGATGTTTAACAGTTTCAGTGAGTCAAATGCCTATGTTTTCCCTCTTCCTTCTCCATCTGCAGCATGTTTCACTCATCATTTGAAGAAGAAGGGGTTGAGTGAGGATGAGGCCTCAAAGGAGCAAAGCAAATTGATCAGGAATATAACAGAAAATCATCGACCTGAACCATGAGCAAATTTGACCTGAAATCAATTGGCATTTTGATAATGTGCATGAGTTATTTGTGTTTTTCAACTTCTTTTCCAAAACTAAAGTTGTTGACCCTTTACTGAAACCTTCATTCTGAGTGTTTTTTTGCCTGTGATCAGTGAGGAATTTTAATTTTGTACACTTGGCATTTTTCACAATAAAATTTTACACATACTTTTTTATTCTAAGTATTTTGTCTGACCTGCAAATCTTGAGCATTTCCACCCAAAAAAATACACATTAGAAGGGGGAGTTATAGACATCAGTTGATGCTCACCAGCAATAAGTGTGATAAAGAAATGCATATAAGCAATAAATATAAGTGCAATATAAAGCACAGCGGATAAAGTGGAAAAATAACCAGTTCGGACCAGTAGTAGCTATATCACCAGTATTACTGGCACCACCATCTGGCTTACTGGTACCATTACCAGTATTAACTGGCCATTTCTAATGGAGCACCAGTCCTGAACTGTTCTTATTTCCTGTTCAGAACTGGTTCCAGCTGGTACACACATTACTGGAACTTCCTTCTGGACTCTGACTGGCTAGAACCCAGGAGCAAGAGAGAGAGCAAAAATCGGCCCTTCCAAGTATTAACAAAATGTATAGTGTCTGTAATGTCAGATATCTGATTAACTCACTTTGTATGTGTTTGATATCTATACAGCAAAATACTTCATATATTTATTGTAAATCAACTTCCCAGAAACAAAGGATTCAGTTGTTTGGATCTCTTCCTCCCTTTTAGCAAGTTGTTAGGGCCATTTGGGACCAACTGCCCCACCCTATCCAGCTGTGTGCCAGTGTCAATTGATCCACCTTATTAAAGTTAATAAACCATTTCTTACATTCTTTCACGCCAAGTGAGACATGGGATATTTTGTTGATTTTCTCTTGTCACTTTTACCCAAGCTTTGTAATATTATACAGAGGTGAATGCTTTTGCAGGAGACCAATAATGTTCCTCTGTAATTCTAAATAGGCTTTGACAAAAATATCCCACTCAATTTCTGGAAAATGTGGCTTTCCTGCCTGTTTTGTCATGCATTCAATTTTTCCTCCTTTACTTCCAACAGAGCTAAGTCAGAATTTTAAACAATGGCTACTTCATTTACAGTTAGCAGGGTGGGACCTTTACACTTTACAACTGCTAGCTTAATTTACCAACAGCAATGAGTAACAATGCAAAAACAGTAATAATATCGTACATGTAGGGTGTCAGTACATATCAACAATTTCAATATAGTTATAGGCAAAAGTGCCCCTTCCACACCAAAAGGTTGATTTTCTTTACTTCATTTTAAATTCTGCATGTTGTACAATTCACCTTGCGCCATGTTATAATCATTATTTTTCTTTACTTATCACTTAGTCCCTGAATTCCTAAACTAACAACTAACTATCTTTTTATTTGTGTATTGGCAAACAATGTAATCTAATATAAACTCCAAATTTTCAGGCCAGGACCATACTAGGGGTGAATTCAATTATTGAGCTAGGTGTGCCCATCGTGAGCTTCATTCCCAGTGCACCACAGTTTACAACACAGCAAATGTTGAGATTAACAAGGCTACACTAGTAACTGTTACAAGCTCTCACATACAAATGTAATCTCTCTGAGTCTTTCTTGTTTAAGAAGTGAAAATCACATTTTAATTTTGGGTTGAAAAGTTACATTTTTGCTTATTATTTAATGTTATCAGCATTTTCTTTAGTACATCCACTTCACAAAAAATAAGCTACAGCTATGCCAACTCCAAGGGATCAGATGCCAATCTGCAGATACCTTATATTACACAGATGCATCTTCCTATGAGCATGAAAACCCATATGGAATTAAACCTTTATGTTACTGAGTCTTTTCAAACTGCCACTGATAACATATGTCAAATCAGTTGGTCAGTTGATCCTGACAAACATGGCCTTATGTCACTTGATTGATGGATCAATGAATATCTTTTTTTTATTAATTCATGGGATGTGGGCTTCGCTGGCTGGGCCAGCATTTATTGTCCATCCCTAGTTGCCCTTGAGAAGGTAGTGGTGAGCTGCCTTCTTGAACCACTGCAATCCATGTGCTGTGGGTACACCCACAGTGCTGTTTGGAACTCCCTTCCTAACAGCACTGTGAGTGTAAATACACCACATGGACTGTAGCAGTTCAAGAAGGCAGCTCACCACCACCTTCTCAAGGGCAACTAGGGATGGGCAATAAATGCTGGCCCAGCCAGCGAAGCCCACATCCTGTGAATTAATAAAAGAAAAAAAAAGATATCCATTGATCCAGTAATCAAGTGACGTAAGGCCATGTTTGTCAGGATCAACGTATTTATCACTTTCTTTGTGGGAAGAAAACTCAATGCATGAAACAGCTTGTGGGGAAGTATTGAAATGGCATCTCACCTCTGCATTGAGTTTTCTTTCACCTTTCATTTTTGCCTGGCACTCCTCCACTCCCCCACTACAGCCTTGGAAAGGGCTGAAAACTACTGAAAATCCTATGTAATATGTGCTGCCCTTCACTTTTAAGTGGAAACATGCCTTTAAATTTGAGTAACCAAAATTTTCCACATGTCCCATTTAAATTAACAGCTGAGAACCAATGCTCATTACTTAAGGTACCTGACATTACAAAATCGCACTGAATTAGCTCAGTGTGCTGTGGGCTAGCTTAATGCTGGTAGCCAACCATTTCCATCATAAACTTTACCAGGATCACTAAATCACAGTTTATAGTATGTTCATAATTACTCCTAATGTCTATTGTCATACAAAGAGTGCAAATAAGAATTCCTGAGGAAATTAAAATTCCCTTACATTGCATAGTAAGATTGTACACCCCAATTATCAAAGTCTCTAATCTTGCAGTTCATCCTGAAACTGCAATGCAATACTTACCACCCAGTTCCCACTCCTGATCCACCTATTGCCATTTCCTTCAGGTCCTTCACCAGAATGACCCTGGCATTCACCTAAGGCAAGAACCTACATTTAATATGCAAATTTGAATGGCTGAACTGCAGTGTGCTCTAACATACTAATCTGTCCTTTGGGATTTGGTTATGGTACCACTTTTGCAGAGCACTGAGACTCCCAAAGGGACATCCTCTCATGCCACTGGAGTTTGACAACACATGAACTGTAAATCTAAGGCGCTGTCAAAGTGGATTTTAAAAGGTGTTTACGGCTACCCACTATACATTTAAGCTAAGTTTTCTTAATGTTTTCAAAGCATGGATTCTCCGGACCAGTGCTTGCAAAACATTTCAAATTTACTGGCTGGGAGCTGAGCTTTCTGCATATTTCTAAGCAAAGGTGAGCAAAGTCTTTGTTTTGTGTCAAGCAGGTAGCTGATACATAGAAACCCATTAGCATGGTTAAGCAGGGGCTATTTTGACTTTGTGCAACAGGTGAAAATGAATGACCAACCCATCTTACGTCTTTCCCAATTTTATTTCCATTGCCTTCACCCATTTTACATCATTGCTGGAAGTAAAAATTACTCCAGAGTCTCCAAACCAAGATACTGAGAACTTTATACCGTACAGGAAGAGCCTGATGATCCTGAGGGTGTGAATTGTATGGCTACAACGCAGATACCAGGGCAATGGAGCAGCACATCAGACAGGCCCGTGACACCCTCATTGAAAGCCAACTCCAACAAGAGTGAGGCCCCTGCAAGATTTCTTGATCTCCTCCTCATTGAAGGTCACGATGGGAGTCCCAGTACATCCGGCACACTCCTTCCTGACTCACCTACATTCCAGCAACCTCTGGCATCTAGAAGGAAAAATGCTGCAGGCCTTGGCATGAGCAAGCCTTTCTGCATGATTTTGTCAAAGCCAAACACTTGTGATTTGGAAGCAAGTCGAACATGACTCAGTGACATATGCTCCAAAGGCTGGCAATGCCTTGCTAAGAACGCTATGCATTCACCTGCAATATATGGAATGCCTCAGCTACAGAGTTTAGACAATAGCTTCTGATGGATGATAAGGGGGTGAGCACCACATGTTCTTGCCAGTCCGGTTCCAAAGCCCTAATCTTACAAAATTTTCCTAAAATAGAAACCTGCACATGTCAGGAAACTCAAAGATTCTACTACTTCTGAGGCCACACAATAAATGGTGTTTCCCATAGACCCACATCATCCATCATTAATCATCCATGAAGTGCCATGCCCTTAAATGCACCCATCAGTTTGTACAACTCACAACATGACAACCATTCCATGCGCATGGATGAAGTGATCCAACCCATATATTTACACATGACTTATAATATTCATAGAATGAATACACATTCCATTTTTATGCCAATACAATTTATTCACCTTATGTTTCCTAGCACCACACCTTTGTGCAACCCCAACATCCACACCTGAGGTGGAGGCAGCCTGCTGACTGCTGTGCCTCGTTGCCTGAGATGACATTGCCTGCTGTCCTCTGGTGATCCGAGGCCTAGAAGGTTACAGCCTGCTGAAAGTCTCCTGCACAGGTGCAGTTGCTCCCTCTTTAGCCTCACCTGCTGGAGGCGATGGGGGTCACAGGCAGGGGGGGAGGAGGAGCGGTAGCACACCTTTGTAGTACCCTGGAACTTCACCCCCGTGGCGGCTTGCTGATCCTTCTCAGTGTGCAATGGCACCTCCCTGATTCCAAGAGAAGAAGGGGCACCTGGAGGGAGGTCAAGGTGCCTCACCCCCACTCTCATATAGTCACCTCTTTATAAATTCCATGGCCAGAGCAACAGAATGCAGGTCCAAGAGTAAATCCAGCAGCCACTGAGTGTTTTGCTGGATCTTGCTCTCCATGGTGGTCGCCAATTTCTCAATGGAAGAAGCCATGTGCTCACATACTGGAGATTTGGCAGGACTTTATGGACTCCTGCACCATCCGCTCAAGGCTGTGCATGGCCTCTGGCATCTCTGCCAGATGTTCCCCTGCCTATTTCTGCATCCCTTTCACATTTCTTACAGTTATTTCCAGAGGTACGTCATCTGCATGAGGCTGAGCATGAGTCTCGGCTGTGGGGACGTGTCTATGATGTGTTCACCAGATTGTGATCCCGAACCTAATCGCAAATGCATACCCACTCAGGCAACTGTCTCGGCTCTGCTGGAGGGCGAAGGGAAATGATGTGACAGTTCATCCTCTGCCTGGTCCATTCCATCATTCTCAGAAGTGGAGGTCGGGCTTGCTGCAGGCTGCTTTCACCATCTGTCGAGACTGTGAGTACCTGCAGTGGAGAACACAGACAATTAGCTGACAGCTATGCACATTCCCTTTCCCCATCAATATATCACATCCATAATCCTGTATGCCCAGTTCTGAACACCTGGCTGGAGACATCCTCACTCTGGGGTCTTGAAACACCAGCCTTTCCATCAGCCACCTTCCTCCCCTGCCAGTTCTGCAGCCTCCTCTTCTGCGAGGGTCAGAATTCTGATTTCTGGGACACCTCCGCCCATCTTTGCCCACTGGTGTTATGCACCTTAGTATCCTGCTGGTAGAAAGAAGAATTGAGTGTCATTTCAGCGGGCTCCTAACCCCTTAATGAGCATGTAGGCCTTTGACAGCTACTGTCACCTCCTTAGTATGTATTCCACACACACATTTCTCAGCTGTTACACCTTTCACAGGATTAATTAGGGTTAATTGATATCCTCGTAGTGAAGGCACTCCTAGGTAGCAGCAATCATAGTATGATTGAATTTTACATTCAGTTTGAGGGAGAAAAGTGTGGGTCCAAGGCTAGTATTTTAAACTCAAATAAGGGCAATTATGGAGGCACAAAAGCAGAGCTAGCTAAAGTGAACTGGCAAATGAGGTTAAGGAATAAGTCAATAGAGATGCAGTGGCAGATATTAAAAGGGATATTTCAGGATACAAAATATACATCCCAATGAGAAAGAAAAATTCCAAGGGAGGACCCACCATCCATTTAACTAAAAATGTTAAAGACAGTATCGAAATGAAAGAAAATGCATATAATTGCGCAAAGATGAGTGACAGGCCAGAAGATTGGACAGAATCTGAAGAACAGCAAAGAATGACAAAAATATTACTAAGGAGGGAAAAATTAGAGTACAAGAGAAAGCTAGCTAGGAATATAAAGCCAGATAGTAAGAGCTTCTTTAGGTATTTAAATAAAAAAAGAGTTAACAAAGTGAGCATTGGTCCTATAGGAAGTGAGTCTCAGGAATTAATTAATGGAAAATAAGGAGATGGCAGATGAACTAAACAGGTATTTTGCATTGATTTTCACTATAGAGGATACAAGTAACATGCCAAAAATGGCTGCAAATCAAGAAGTAGAAGGGAAGGAGGATTTCAGTAAAATTACAATCACCAGGGAAGTGGTATTGAGCAAATTGTTGGAGATGCGGGCTGACAAATCCTCGGGTCTGATGGACTTCATCCTAGAGTCTTAAAAGAAGTGACTAATGAGATAATTGATGCATTGGTTTTAATTTTCCAAAATTCCCTAGATTTGGGTAAGGTTTTATTAGAT
The DNA here is from genome assembly GCF_964194155.1 of Cetorhinus maximus. Lineage (NCBI taxonomy): Eukaryota > Metazoa > Chordata > Chondrichthyes > Lamniformes > Cetorhinidae > Cetorhinus > Cetorhinus maximus. The sequence continues at coordinate 123,257,619 of NC_135880.1, read as the reverse complement.
TAGAAAATAGTGAATATAACTCCTTTATTCAAAAAGGGATGGAGACAGACAGAAGGAAACTACAGGCAAGTTAGCTTAACATCTGGGAAAATATTAGAAGCTATTATTAAAGATGTTATAGTAGGGCACTTAGAAAAATTCAAGGCAATCAGGCAGAGTCAACATTGGTTTTGAGAAAGGGAAACCATGTTTAACCAATTTATTGGAGTTCTTTGAAGGAGTCACATTTGCTGTGGATAAAGGGGAACCGTGGATGTACCATATTTAGATTTCCAGAAGGATTTGATAAGGTGCCACAACAAAGGTTATTGAGGAAATTAAAGCTCATGGTGTAAGAGGTAACATATTAGTATGGGTGGAAGATTGGCCAGCTAACAGTAAACAGAGGGTAGGCATAAATGGGCCTTTTCTGGTTAGCAGGATATAACGAGTGGTGTGCCACAGAGATCAGTGCTGGGGCCTCAGATTTTTACAATTTACATAAGTGACTTGGATGAAGGGACCGAAGGTGTGGTTGCTCAATTTGCTGATGACACAAAGATGGGTATGAAAGTAAGTTTTGAAGAGAACATAAGGAGACTATAAAGGGACATAGATAGATTAAGTGAGTGGGCAAAGATCTGGCAAATGGAGTATAATGTGGGCAAATGTGAAATTGTCCATTTTGGCAGGAAGAATAAAAAAGAAGCATATTATCTAAATTGAGAGAGATTGCAGAGATCTGAGATTCAGAGCGATCTGGGTATCCTAGTGCATGAATCACAAAAGGCTAATATGCAGATACAGCAAGTAATTAGGAAAGCTTTTAGAATATTATTGTTTATTGCAAGGGAAATTGAGTACAAAAGTAGGGAGATTATGCTTCAGTTGTACAGGGCACTGGTGAGACCACATCTGGAATATTGTGTACAGTATTGGTCTCCCTATTTAGGGAAGGCTGTAAATGCATTGAAGTAGTTTAGACGTTTCCTAGACCAATACCAGAAATGGGTGGGCTGTCTTATGAGGAAAGGTTGGACAGGCTAGGCTTCTATCCACTGGAGTTTAGAAGACTAATAGGCAACTTGATTGAAACCTTCAAGACCCTGAGGGGTCTTGACAGGGTTGATGTGGAGAGGATATTTCCACTTGTGGGATAATCTAAGACTAGGGGTCACTGTTTAAAAATAAGGGGTAGCTCATTTAAGATGGAGATGAGGAAAAGTGTTTTCTCTCAGGGGGTCGTGAGTCTTTGGAGCTCGCGTCCTCAAAAGGCGATGGAAGCAGAGTCTTTGAGTATTTTTAAGGCAGAGGTAGATGGATTCTTGATAAGCAAGGGGGTGAAAGGTTACCGGGGGTAGGCAGAAGGTTACAATCAGATCAGCTGTGATCTTATTGAATGGCAGAGCAGGTTCAAGGGGCCGAGAGGCCTACTCCTGCTGCTAATTCATATGTTCGTATGTTCATACATATGTAGCATGAATTGGCTCCCACACATTAGTCCACATGTTTGGTACGAAGGCCTAGAACCCAATCGCCTGCCTGGCATCCTTCACCATTCACACATTTACAGCACTTGATGTCCTTTATGAGTACCACTTTGTAGTGACTATACCATGCCACTTACCCTTGCAAAGTGCAGGAAATCCCACCTACGAGCAGAAGTCCTCGCCCTTGCAAACCCGCTGTCCAGACACTCAACACTACACCAAGATTCTGAACTATGTATTTATAGGGAAACACTCACATACTTAAATCCAGAAACCTCAACATAGGTTGGCACAGAAAAGGTACAGGACCCCAAGTGTGCAAAGAGGTATTGCTGAAGTTTTACCATCTAAAACCCTGCAAAATACCAGTACAGATCATCGCTGAGCTTGTTCTGATGAGAGGTCATTGATCTGAAACTTTAACTCTGCTTCTCTCTGTAAATGCTGATATATGCCTCCATAGATTCCTGCTGAGTATTTCCAGCATTTTTTGTTTGTCTTGCTAAGTTTTCCATGCTTGTCCAGCTTGGATCAATCCACCATTTTGGAAATTGGTTTGAAAGGTTATCTGAAGCTGAGTGAGAAAAATCCTACGCTCCAATGACAAGTTCATCTCTTTTGGTTCCATAGTGCTCAGGCCGATTGATCAATTATTAGCATTGCTCCAGAATACATTTAACTTACCCTGCTCAGGTATCACTGAAGGTAACCACAAAGGATTGACATGATCCTGAAATTCCATCACCTGGTGTATTATTTTGCAGTCAATTCAAACGTTCTTACCCCCTCCCACCACGCAGATTGTCATTAATTGGTTTCATATAACTGACAATAATGGGTTCAAGCCTTCAATATGGAGTGTTGGTGTCAGGAGCTTCACCCAGGTGCATGGTAAGGAGTACAGCTTACTTCAAATTGTGTGAATGTATTGACACCCTGGTCCTGAACCCAGCATGGACACACAACTTACCATAGAACGGTGATACCTGTGGTAAGGTTACATTCCTGAGTCCTTCAGATTTAAGATTCTTCTAACGGAGATTTGTGAGGAGTGGTACACATGCACACGAGGCAGAATTCTACGTCCTGTGGGCATGCGCGTGCCCGACCCGGTCGGGCATAAAATCGTACGAGATGACGTCAGGCGAGCATCACGCGCTTGCATGATATTTCACTTGGCGGGCATGCCAAAAGTCAGAAGCGGACCCGCCAACAATTAAGAGGACAACTGAGCCCATTAATAGCACAATTGTCTGCGATTTTTCGTGGCCCATCCAACCTTACTGTTGACAAAAGGACGAATCGGCCAGGCAGCCTTTACATTTTTCAAGAAACCTCACCCAAGGGAGGAATGAAATCTCTGTTTGGAAATAAAATAAAAATAAATATCTGGGGCAGGAGCCTCCCCCTGTCAGGGGCGGGGGGGGGGGCGGTGGGGGAAGGTGGCGGGTTGTGCGGGAGCGGGCACAAGCAGGCAGGTTCCTGATCAACGCCCCCAATTGGGGGCGCGCCGCCATTTTACGTGGGCGGGCCAATTAAGGCCCGCCCAGCGTGACGTGCACCAGGAAGTGCTAAGCACTCCCTGTGAGGGTGGGTGGGGGGAAGGGGGTATTCCCTGAGCCAGGAGTGCGCTCTTCCGTGCATGTGCGTGAAAGAGCACACAGATCCCCCTGAGGCAAAGCACTGCCTTTCGGAGATCGACTCAGGTTTCAAACAGTGAATAAAGTTGAGAAAAAAAATTACTGACATGTCCCGTCATGTGCCACTGCCACATGAGCTGGGAAATGTCAATTTCTTTTATTTAGACATTCAATACAAATTTTAATACCCTCATGAAACCTCATCCCGCCCATGGATGAGGTTTCATGTTTTTTCAGAAGCCCACCAGGGCTTCCGGCCTGCCCACCAACCTTAAGGTTGGACGGGCAGGCCCATTGATTAATTCAATTACTTTATTAATGGCCTTAAGTAGCCGTTGACCGGTTGGCAGGCGCGCAGCCGACTCGGCTCCGTGCCCGCCAACCTGAAAATGCAAATGATGGGCGGGGGCTTTGGGACACCCGCCCAACGTCACCCCGCATCATTTTACACATCGGCAAGCAGGCCCCACCCCTGCACACCGACCAGAAGATGCAGCCCCTGGGGACAGCGTTTTTATGAGGTATGCTTTCAGGCACTTGATTATGATGCATGAACACTTTTTTGCAGCTTTTCAGTGCTTTGTTTCATTATTTGCAAGTCTGCAGCTCCCTGAGATAGCTGTCTGCATTCAGGGAGCTCACTAGAATCACTCACCCGTGCCCGTGGTGACGTCACTGCCCACCCTCTTCGCACCCCCACCCCGGCAGCACTGAGCTTTTTAGTGCGCGTTTCATGCTGGTTGGCCATTAATTGGCCAGCTATCTTGAAATCATGGTCGGGGGCCGATCGTGTTCGGGGGCCTGTTTACTGTCTGCTCCCGGGCCCACCAATCACGCGCGCCCAACGAGGGAAAAATTCAGGCCATCAGCTCTACTTGTTAGGAAAATGTTTAATTTCATGATTCACATGTTTTAGGAGAATAACTTTTAGCATGGGGATTGAAGTTTTTAAGTGTAAGATAAATGAAACCCCCTGGTTGAGAAGATGGTAAACAAACCTAAAGTAATTGTGATTCAAAGGTTGACCTGTGTTTATTTAATAAGGTCAGAGTTGCAAATGGGGAAACATTAAACAGTAAGTGGCCCCTTTCTTATTCTTGGTGGAGATGAGTTTGGGCTTTAAGTTATTCATTTGGTTTCCCAGAACAAAAGGAACATTTGGGAATCGTAGATGATACATTTGAATCGGTATCTGAGACATCCCAGTTGTGCCACATTGCTCTGGGATAGGTTACAGTGAGGTCTTTTTTGACTGGGTTTTATCTGCGTGATTTCTCATAGAAAGGCAGTGGAGCCTGGGAGCAGCTGTGAGGCAAGCGGAGAGAGAAATCTGCCAAGAACTATAGACCAGTAGCAGAGGGCTATCAGAAACAAAGGGCGTTTTCTGATTTGGAATCACTAAGCAAGAAAGCAGTGAGGCCCATGCTTGAGCTGGGTTGTCCATAATTGTGAGGTGCTTAAGAAAAGTTGAAGGGTCACCTAGCCAAATGATGATGGAAGGACCCTAAGAAATCTCATACCTTGGGGAATAGCAGGAACACTGAGGAAAATCAGAGTGAATTCCTGAGGGTTGTGGCATAACTTGGTTTGGTCCCAGGAGAAGTGAAGGAACCCTCAATATCCTGTAATATATAGGGGAACTCTTGGGTGGAAATAAAAATAGAACAGGCAGTGCCCTGTTGACATTTTCAGGTTTAAAGAATAAATGTTTACAAAATATAGTGTTAAGTTAGTAGTATACATGCTTTGTTTAACTCTTATTCAATAAAGGTGTTTTGTTTAAAACATGAAACCGTATGGCATAATTCTGTCAGTTAATAACTGGGAGGTCAAATTTCTTTTTAAAATTTACTGATCTCCCTCATGGTCATAACAAATTTATGATTCACTTTACCATGCTTGGATTCAAAACTGCAACTTGAACAATGTACAAGAGATCACCAAATATGCAACTACAAACAAGTAACCAGCCCTTGTTAATTGTAGGTCCTCAGAGGTAAAATGACTGACCTTATTGTACTATCAAAGGTATAAACTCTTTAGTAGAAAATGTCCAATGATGCATCAAGTTCTTTGTTGAAACCATAGAGTAAATGCTTACCCTCAAGTTCAGTTCCTTATCAATATGAGTAAATGGTCATGACTAGTTTCCCAGGTGCACCTTTTCAGGCTTAGGTTAGGTAACTGCCATTGGGAAACCATGGTGATTTGTTTCCCTGTACCAGCTATAGTCTCAGCAGTTTATTTTTGTTCAAGGTCTCCCTTATATATGGCAAAACAGCTTGCAGCATTCATTATTTTGTTTTGCTTTTAAAAATAGTCTTGTGGCCTTAAAAAGCATGCCAGTCAATAGTTTGAGCTTCATCAAGCTTTATTAAACCTGTATTCACAGAGTTGCTCTGCGCTGACAATGCTGCACTAGCATTCCATAACGAGGAACACAGAAGCTTCAGGCTTCTTCCACAAATATTTACCATATTTGAAGATGGTGAATGATAGCCAATGTTTGCTCATTCCTTTCTTCTGGTTTGTTTTCACAGGTTCTTGAACAGACACTTGGAGTAATCTGGCATAGGTCAATGTATGAAGCCATCGGGAGCAATTTTTGTTGACAGTTGTGTCTGGGGTGGAGATATGGGTTAGTGTGAAGCTGCAAAGTCAGGACCAACCTGAAGCCATTTCCCCTTTCTGCCACAAATCCACTTCACAGCTTGATCCTGGATCACACACATCAGCTGGAGAAAGCCATTTGTTGCATTTCTAGGAGTTGTGAAACATGAAGGAGAACAGGGTGGATGCATTTCCCAAGTGCTACAAGCTTAATGTGTCATTGTGCCAGCCCAATCCTGAAGGACTGTGACCAAGTTGGCACAACCACATTTCCCGGTCAGCAATATGAATCAACAATTAGAACAGGTACCCTTCTATCAACAAAACCTGCACAAGATCTCGGTATGATCCATATAAAGCGATCATACTGCATTTAACGACACCATTACCATATCCCACTGATTACTCCATTATTCCAGATCTTTAGGTCAATTTACCAAGAATACAACACCACCTGTGAAAAGGAGCACTGCAATATTTTCAGAAGGAAACCTGAAATCTATCCTTTACAATGTCATCCAACACATGATAACTGTTGACATTGAATGGAATGTGCAATCATGCACCTTGTCTAACTTCTTTTTTGGGTTCAGTCCATTGTCACATGGGTTTTGGATCTATGTACAATCCCAGATAAAATCCAAGGGCTGGATTTTACCGTCGGCGAGGGGGAGCAGGGCCCGCTCGCCAATGCGTAAAGTAACGCGCAGTGACGTCGGGCGGAACTCCCGACGTCACCACGCCCCATTTAAATTTTCAGGAAGGTGGGAGCGCAGCAAAATCAGCTGCGCGCCCGCCGACCTATCAATGGCCAATTGAGGTCATTGACAGATCAATTAAAGTAATTAGTGAACCTGCCCGTCCAACCTTAAGGATTTAATGCCCTAGTGGGCATTAGAAAAAGCATGAAACCTCATCCACGGGCGGGATGAGGTTTCATGTAGGGTTTTAAAAATTTTAATAAAGTTCTTTTGGAAATTATGAACATGTCCCAACTCATATGACATTGTCACATGAAGGGACATGTTAGGGAAATTTTATTTTTCTATTTTGAGCTTTTTTGGCTCTGTTTGGCTCAATCTCCCTGAGGCTGCACTTAGCCTCAGGGCAATGAGTGCGCTCTTTCATGCACATGTGCAAAAGAGCACACTCTCAATTTTAGGAATCCCCCCCCCACCGCCCGCTCAGGGAGTGCACAGCGCTTCCCTGCAGACATCACGCTGGGTGGGCCTTAATTGGCCCGTCCACATAAAATGGCGCCGCGCCTCCGATTGGGGAAGCTGATCGGAAGCGCGCCAGTATGCACCCACCCATCAACCTCCCCCCTAATGGGGGGAGAATTCAGCCCCAAGAGTTAGATACTTGTGGCCCTCATGAAGAAGTTGGAAGTTACAGGAACTTATCGTTCTTGGGATGAGCACATCACTTGCAAGGATAGCATTTATTGGCCATCCCTAAATGCCCTTGAGAAGGTTGTGGTGAGTCGCCATCTTGAATTGTTGCATTCTATGTGCTGTAGGTAGGAAGGGAGTTCTAGGATTTTGACCTGAAGGAAGTCAAGATGGTGAGTGACTTGGAGGGGAACTTGCAGGTGGTGGTGTTCCCATGTATCTGCATTCCTTGTCTTTCTAGGTGGTAGAAGTCCTCAGTTAGAAAGAAACTGTCGAAAGAGCCTTGGTCAGTTGCTGCAATGCATCTTGTGAATTGTACGCATGCACACATATGACAGATTCAGTCAAATGTCTTCTTAAATGTATTAAAACAATATAAGTGGTCTTCTCCAAAATCTTATTAGTCTTGAATAAAACCATAAACGTTTTTACACATCCCTCACAAGAATGAAATCCAACCTTTCCCTTTCTAATTAGCTCATATGCCTCCAGAGCATCTGAATACCTGCCACCATACCTATAATCCATGATATAAATGGCTCATAAAATGTTTTGTAAGTGTTTGATTCAATGCCAATCAGCATAAATCAGGTACTGATTAGCAATGCGACCAATAGCTACTGAATAACTATTTAAAGTTTGAACATAGACTATTCTCTAAATAGTTCACTGAAAAATGTCATTAGTATTTGTTGAATACAAATTAATTCTAACCACTACTTTCTAAAGATGTAAAATCAGTATAAAAGGTGAAATAACCTTTGTCTCCCTGTAATTCTATACTTGTACAGTTCCTCGCCCTTTAGCTGTAAATGTGCATTGTCATTATTCTGCTATGTACTGAAAAGGAATTGTTAGTCTTAAGTACAATCAATTTGCCAACACAGACACCTACACATTAAGTCAGTCATCGCCATTGCGTGGAGATTGGCTTCAATGGCTCGGTAAGTTTATCCTGTATCTAGCTAAGACATACAAACAAGTTTTAACTTAAATTCCTCTTGTGTGCTAGGCCACCTTTTAACAAGGGTAACAGTAACATTTAACTGTGTTCCTCTCCGCAGATGCTGCCAGACCTGCTGAGTTTTTCTAGGTATTTTTATTTTTATTTTTGTAACAGTTTGACAACTGGCTGCAGCAGCCCTGGGTTAGGGAGGAAAATTTCAGTCAGAATTCCCACTCCAGCAGATTACTAACTAGTAAGCTGTGCTAATAAAAGATGCTGAAGCTCACTGTCAGCTTGGAAACCACTGTTCCAAAGTTGCTAAACATTTGTTGGAGAATTCACAGACATCTTGCTGTTTTCAGATTGTGGACTAAAACTATTAGAACTCCCTTATTGAGAAGAGAACTACACTATAACATTTAAATCAGCTGTAGTCTGCAATTAAAAGGCAGTTAAAGTACTTGAAGCAACACTGGGAAGACAAACTACAGACAACTCACCAAATAAATGTAGTTTAAGCTGTAGTGAGTGAGAAATGCAGATGTGATTGGCCAGGAGCTGCAAAGCCCTCCGCAAAGATTCAAGAAGAGAAAGAATACAACCTGATGGCTTGACTGAAACTCATACCCAGATTACTATGTCCAATTATAGTACCTTTTCTGTTGCTCTGGCTTAAATCAGGCAATGCTTCTCTAATAGACTGAAAGAAATTTCTTATAATTGATTCAAATTTTGTCTGATCAGACTTCAACTGCAGGGAGGTCTCATGGCGCAGTGGGTAGTGTCCATACCTCTGAGCCAGAAGCTCCGGATCTGAGCCCCATTCCAGGACCTGATGGCCACTGAAGGTGTGTTCATAGCACAGCTGAGCATGTTGCTTATCAACCTGCAAACCCTTCCAATCTGCCTATGGCAGGTGATAAAAGTGAGAGAGACTCCTGGTCAACCATGTTTGATGCAGAGTGGTGCCCACTATAGCTTCAGGCTAGCAATGGTTCCAGGAAAAAATAAGCTACAGAAACAGATCCATACATGTGCTTTGTCACCTTTATGCATCTCTAGGCATGGCGAAGAGAATCAAGAGAGAGAGACTTCAGCTGCTGGTTGGTTTAGTTTTGAAAAAGGTTGTTTTCATAATACAGTAATTGGTAGCTATTCCATATGCAAAGCAGATGTAAAACTACCGCAATATTTTTCTCCTCCCGTCAGCCTCTCATGTAAAATTTTTCAAATACACCTGAGAACTGATTTATGCTGGGAAATATTAGAGCATTCTTTTTTTTCAATACCATCCAGGTCAAATCAATTTACTTTATCAGAAAACCCTATGCACCAGCTTAAATACCCACTTCCTCCACCATTCATGTACTGCGGCTGCTATAGGTACAATCTACAGGAAGCCAGTGACCAAGGCTACTACAGCAGCACCTCCCAAAACCCCAACCTCAACCAGTGTTAGATGGAACACTATCACTTCCAAGTTCTCCGCCATGTTACACATCATACAAGCTTGGAAATGCATCACTGTTCCTTTCATCATCACAGGGTCAAATTCCAGGAACTCCCTATCTAACAAAATTGCAGAAGTTCCTTTGCCAGGTAAACTGTTCTAGTTCAAACCTACCTCTTTGACCAAGCTTTTAGTCGCCTGTCCTAATAACTCTTTATGCGGTTCAATGTTTTCTCGATAACACTCTGTGAGCATCTTGGAACAGTTTACTACTTTAAAGGAACTATAGAAAGGCAAGTTTTTATTATTGTTGTTGAAAGCTCACTACCACCTTCTCAAGGGCAAATAGGTATCAGCAATAAAATGCCAGCCTTGCAAATGGCACCCATTTTCCAGGAATACGAAAACATATCTGGCATTGTCACAAATTGCAGTCTTTCCTGGCACTTTCGCAATCCCCCTTTAAGTAGAAAAACTGCCAAAGTCAGATTATTGACTTTTTTCAGAAAACAATAACATGGATTACAAATCCATTCAAATAAATCATAGCACGTACAGTAAGAGGTTATATTTCTTCATATAAAAAGAAAACACTGACTGTCACTGGAAATGTGAGAATTGACAAGTCTATAAGTTGGGAGTGTCAGAGAAACAAATTTCTGCTTGACTGCAGAATTAAACTGAAACCCTGATTAAGTTACAAGCGCAGAGATGGGCATTACAACTAATGCCTACGGCATATTTTTCAGCTACTTCCATTTAGTAAATCTGTTTACAGAAAAAGACCAAGCTCTCATGCAGACTAAAAGAGAAATAAAAATGAATTATTTTTGTCTTTCTATGGGAATTTAAAGACCTCGCACTTAGCAGGTAAATTTTCCTAGTGCCTATTATAATGAGGTCTTGTGACAAGGTGATAATCTCAATATAGAGAAACTAATAATGTCACAAAGGGCACTTTTTTGATGTAGTCAACCATGACAGGAAAGATGAGTAAATTGAGGATAAAATGTTAACACTTCATTTTCAATGTTTCATGCTAAAACAAGTAAACAATTTTCGATATTTTGTCCTCCTATGCCTGAAAGCATTGCCTCTCGCTGAATGAGGCTCCATGAGCACTGGCAGCTTCCCAGCATCTCATCAAACTGGCTAAACTTCATATGAGCATAAGGTTCGAATTTTCCTACAAGGTAGGTTTGACACCAGAAGAACATCAGGCCAGGGCTTCCACCCTTTGCCCTGACCATTTTTCCTGGATTATGGCTCATTTGTTAGGCAGCGTGGCTCCTGGTAAGATCCCCACTACCTAAAGGGAGCCAGCTGTTGTAAGACAGCAAAAGACTGGTAATACTGGATTGGTGCACTCCCAGGAGCCAGAAATCAAGGAGGAGATGCCAATAAAGGGGCAGAAAAATCCAAAGTTTCTTTCAAACATCAGCAGAGTTTTCCACGAGACTGGTAAAAAGGAATAAGTGGGGACCGAAGAAAGAGAGAGAAGAGCCATATACTAGGCCTTCTCCAGACATCATTCTTTGGAGCGGTTGCTGCCCCAAGACCTCTGGCAGTCCCTGTGGTCAACAGCAGTAAAGGTCGGGAAATCAGCTGGTTTCCCAGCCTTCCCCCACAACCCACAGCCATTTACAAGCAGCAAGTTTGGCTGTCCAACTTCCTCTAGTAAGGATGGGAAGGGAATGTAAAGCAATTTTCGGTGTGCAGGTGAATGGTGGACCTTCCCACCCGATTGCCCTGCATGTTCCACTAAAATAACGTAGCAGAGCAAAATCCAAAAATCCTGTGCTGACAGGCATTTTCAGCTATGGAGGTGTGAGAGCCAACTCTGATCTCGCCATTATCTGATAGCCACACATTACACCTTAAAACAGGGGTCAATAGAAACCAACCTGAACCAATCTGGTTCATTCTCATCTTTTCTCAGTTATAAGTAGCACCTAACAAGACATTTATTCCCTGATTACCTGGAATTCACTTAATTTTATGTAATTGTGATAGTACTGCCTTTCCAATGTTGTGCTATGGACACTGACTTAACAGGTGCATTGCAATGCTAAATATTTTTACATCTCATTTGAAGTGGAGACTCAGGGAAAGTATAAAAAACCTTTAGCACCTCTTATATTTAGCAGAAGCACAAACAAAATGAAGCCAATAATATAGACTATTTCAAACATCTAGATGGAGACTCATTCAGATTTCAGTGGGTACGATATTTGGTGATTGTATAAGATTAGAGAAGTATTGCAATTTAACTCCAATGACTCCTGATAAGCATTGAGAATTCCATGCCTTTCCCAAACACTGCTTCCATTTTAGTTTCTAGAGCAGGCTCTGGAATTGTGAAGCTTGCAAAAGTTAAGAGCAATATTTACAGTGGTGTACAAGTATGCTGTGGTGAAATGGGTTGGAAGTTGTTTTATATCCTTTATTCCATACTAATCTTAGCTGGGTTGTGGTGAAGGATGCTGAAGGGGTTAGAAAATTAAAAATTAGAAATCTAGGTGCAATAAGACTACTTTCACACCTCTCCTGGTTACAGAACAGCTAAGACAGAGGTTTATGAATCAGTTGCTTGCGTGCACTCTCAGCCAGTAAATGGTACATAGAGCGTGAGTTCTACAGGCAATGAGAGGGTTTTTTCCTTTTTAAGAAAAAAAGAGCAGCTGCTAAGAACAGAAACATTTGTAACAGCTGTTCTTCATGGATATTTAAGTTGTACTGCTCTGAGAGAAATGGTGTTTTTCCTTATTAAATCTCATTTGTCATTGTGAAGTGTAATTGGGTCTGACTCTAACACTACACTACACCCAAATCATTTTTTTTTTGAAATAGCATCCAAAAATATATATTTCCATGGTTTCATGGTAAATACAAGTTTGAGTCATTTTTGCTAAAGTACATGACATTTAGCATAGGTGTGTGACAATTTCATTCCTGGAATTATTTCCAGCATTTCCAACAGCGTTGCACTCACCAAGTTCCTTTAGCTTCCATTTCCCATTTAAATATAATCAAAATGTTCTGAATGGTGAGGATAAATGAGGTAAACTGACAGGAAAGGGGGATTGTGAAATGAAAGCTTATATTAGATCTACTTGATAAAATGTATGGGCTTTACAGCTATGGTTTACATTTTAATGCTGGGGTGCTACAGTTTGTCCTAAGCATTGCTAGACTTATGAGGAATAAAGCAACTTGGGTTCCTGCCCTTGTGTACTATGCAGTGAGTTCCCTACTGCAAAATGTAGTGGCATGATATCTTAGCAGTGTAATAGCCTAGTGACACTCACTGCCTAAACTCAATCATGAAAAATGTGGATAAGGTACTGAAAGCCTAGTGATGCTTAATGGTTAAGAGTTATGCCAGACTTCCATTGTTTTCAGTTTAAAGACATATCCTAAATAATTCTCTCCTTTGTGTCATTTATATATGCAAATGTTCATCTCCAATAACCAATACTCCTGATCTTGCATTTCATTGATGCACATCCCTGCATACTGTTGACTCAATTACTGAGATCATTTGCACTCAGTGTTGTGCTATCAGTTCGAATTTATTAATCAATGTACTGAACATACGTCAATTCATGGCACAAATTCCTGCATAAATGCCAGAGTTAAGCTATGCTTTTGATTTGAATACAAGTGCACAGCCCATGAAATAACACCATTCAGAAAAGATTTGTACTTTCCTCAACATAACCTCAGCCATTTTTAAGCTGAAATAAGCCATTGCTTCTTTTGTGCGCTAATTAAAATCACACTAAACAAAAGTCATTCCCTTGACAATTGCACTGCCATTGAATGCATGAAAGACAGCAAATCTAATTAATCAAAAGACACATTTCTTTTAATCACAGGCAAGGCACCAACTGCAAAAAGAACAAAAATGGCAAAAATCAACCTTGTCAATAACTTGTCATGCAAATTAGCTGCTTTGTTTGCCTTCACAACACGAGTGACTACACTTCAAGGGTAATGGATTGGTTGTAGAGCATTTTTCGGTTGTTTTGGGGTTATGGGAGTTCCTATTTAAATGTAGATTCTTTCTTTATTCTGACATTATATAGCCACTGTGAAGTCACTATATTACCTGAATCAATGGCAAATCTGCCTTTGATTTTATCACTGTTATAAGACCTTTCATTTTACTTAAAGTCAATAATTTCTATTGATGTCCATGGATATCTAACATCTTCTATAAAGATAATGGATCATGAGGCATTCAAATTCAACTTCTCACAATGCATTTTCCACTGTTCAATATACTTCACCTTCATTCAATACACACTAGGAAGGATAAAATTCTTATGGGCAGCTTGTGACTTATAATGTACTCATTGGATATAAAAATGACCAAAATCCACCAATCTGTAAAAAGCAACACCATCATTCTTGTGCCCTCAAGTGGGGCTGTCCAATTCTTAGTTTTCATGGGCTGCATCGGTTTATACCATGAAGCTTTGAGGGGAAACTTAAGACACAGTATTCCAACTGCGCTCCCAGTGAGTTGCCTGACCACAAGGAGCACAGGCTGGAAATTAAACCACGCACTGTCCACAATTTGAAAAATCATGCACAGTAGCCACCTGAATGGCCAATATGCACTTCAAGCAGTTAAGGTTTCAGTACTGACAGATTGTCATGACAGCGTAAAAGGCATTTCCACAAAGTGGTCTGTGAGCTAGGAATTTGTGTGTGTGTGTGTGTGTGTGTGTATCCCCCTTTTACTTTGCAAGTGATTCAATTTAAAAAATAACCCAGCAGTCAAGCTTTATTCTTAAACAAAATAAAGGTTAGTAATTATGAAATTACTGCTGAAAGTTACTTCGGTAAAAGTGATAAAGCTATTAACTAAAATATAGATACAAAGATTAAGCAGTTAAAGGAGAAAAGATACTTAATGGTGAGGTTTCAAGTGAGCTTCTGTGAGATATCATAGCGAGCCCATTGCTTGAGTCCCTTCTTTCCAAAGTGAAGGGGTTGAAACTTGAGTTTGGGTTTAGCAGCTGCAATGGCCTCTGCAGTTGACTAGTCAGCGTTTGCCTTTTTCAGGTCGACTCAGCAGGTCAAACAGATTCTGGGAGAGAGAGAAGGATTCTTGTCCCCCATTAATTCAGTGCTTATGACACTTGAAGATTGCCTAGACTCTTTCAGCAGAACAGCAGTTGAGGGGTGGCAGAGAGAAAACCCCTCTGGTAATGTTTCTCAGTGTTCTTCCTGGGAGGTCTGCACAAATGACGTTCAGAGCCTGTCTTAAACACAACCAAAACAAAAATGGCTACTATGTTAATTTGTATTAATCATTGTTCCACCAGGCAAAGAAGTTAATTATGTTGAGGTCCTTTGAAGTCCCTTCCTGTCTCCTATTCTCTCAGAAGTGAAAGGGTTTTTCACAACTTTTAGAAGATTCAATGGACATCCCTGGAGAAGTCTTTGCATTTTTAATAACTCTTCACAGCCAGCTCTAGAGATATGAGCCTGACAAGGTTCAAACGAACACAGAAATCTGCCATGTTGTCTGCCCATACTTGCACTTTGAAAAAGGCTTTTAAATTTAATGTAAAGGTTTGGCGTCAGAAATGTACTTTAAAACAGTTGTCCTTAAAATCTATAATATCATAATTACAAACTTGTGTCAAGATGTTGTTTTCTAATCAGGATATATCCTTGAATGAGGCAATGGTGCCAAAAAAAAACACCTTACTAACTTCAGGGACTGCAGAGTTCCACCTGGACAACCCAAAAGGTAAAAATATGAATGTGAAATATGAAGACTGAGTTACTCAGCCTTCGAGGGTCTGATATTCAAGGCTAGGTGGCTCAAGGGCCTGAACTTGGAGCCCTGAACATATGCACATTTTGAAGATTTCCCCCGTACTGTTTCGGGGTAATTACTGGAATGTATTGCATGGTGGCAATAGTAATGTGGTATTTCTCGAATGGAGAAAACTTGCAGTTTTACAACTTGATTCCTCTTGTACATAATCCATTGTATTTGGCAGTAGCTAATTTGGAATGAGAACTGTTTTTCATTTAAGAAGGCAAACCATTTTGAAGTATTTCACCTCTTAAAAACAGATACAGATTTATGTGTTCAAATTTGTGATCTGTCTCGGGTTTTATGATCATAAATCTCACTTCTAATAATTATCTGCAAAACATCCATCAAGTCAGTGCCGGTATGTTTCTTTACAATGAGCCATATAGTCCCATCCAACCTTTCTGCTCACCTCTCCCTCCACCCCTCAACCTGTAGAAATCCTCTTTTTCAAGTAACCATTTAATTCCCTAAGAAATTAATTGTTATGCGTTACTTCAAAAATGGCAACGTCTAGCGAATCTACACGGCACCTTTTTCATTACTTTGAAATAAATTCAAAAAAGGTGTCCAAAACGATACACAGCATTTCAACTGTGACCTAAATAAGGCCTTGCACAAGTCCCATATTACCTCCGTGTTTCTTTATATTCTATACCTCTGGAAATAAATCCAAACAGCCCGTTTGTCTTTTTACGGCCCGAATTACTTGCACTGCCACCTGTATAGCTAGCGTATCTGCACATCAAGGTACATCGGTTCATTCAGCACCTGCCCATTTAAGGTGTTACTATTCTTTCCCTATCACAAAAATTGAACATTTTAGATTTTTTGTACTTAACCAATTTTACATCGTTTTCCCCCCACGTTATCGTCCTTTTATGTCACATATCTCAGTTCAAGATCAGGGCTGATATTTTCCCATAAGTCTTTCTGCATTGTTACAGTGTTGGGATTAGAAAATGCGCAATTGCATCATTTACCATTGATTTGTACTCCCTCCCTTGAAGGACCTGGTTTCTGCTTACTGCCTCGCTGTTGGAGAATGGTAAACCTGCGCGCTGTGTGTTCTTCTGACTAAACATCACAGATCTGATATGTTATCCGTGTTTCTCTCTCCACATATGCTACCTGGCCTGTTGAGTATTTTTGGCACTTGATGTTTATATTTCAGATGTCAGGCTTCCGCACTACTTTGTTATTGTATTGCTGTATGTCACTGCTGCCTGGAGGTGTTGTTGTATCAACTGAAGTTGGACCTGATAATTCACCTACCCTCTCCCGCCTGCCTACAATGAAGCACTCCCCTGCAGCCCAGTCCTCTTTTTAACAGGTGAACTGAGAACGGGCAAAGATCTCGCGGTGGTTGAGACCAACTCTGCTGCTGCTCCCTGTGAGGGACGACCGCTCAAAGATAAGTGGATTGGAAAGCACAATTTAGGCGCACGTTTCCTGTGCGCCAAACCGGTAAACATTGAACATATGCACAGAGTTTATTCACACAGTTGAACTGTCACAACTTTTGACTGAGTTGACCCTCCGCCCCTTTGTCCCGGTCCCATTTTTTATGGGTCATTCCAAGAACTCCCTTTTGGTCGTGAGGCTCCGGTCCATGTGGCAATTAAGATTAAGATGCACTTAAGAGCACGTCTAACTTTTACAGTAAGATCCCTGCTTTGAAAGATGGTTCCCATTCGTTCAAAAAGGGTAGTATAGATTATATCTCAAATTCCTTTGAGAGAGCCTGTCTAAACCAGAATCTGAAAAAGTCTTTCCTCTGACAGAAAGAATTATCGCTGGTATTTAGCAAAGTTCTGGCGTAATGTAATCAGACTTCTTACAACAAAAAGCAATTTTCACTCTTCCCCCTCTTGTATAGGGTTACTTTAATGCCACTCATCCACAAAGTTCACCCCATTCTCTGTAGAAATGGAATGAATAGACCTGCGGTGTTAAAGGCACTGTCTCTCCGGGCTGCCAATCGGGTTTGCCCAGTTCACGAAATTCACAGCTTAACCCATGACCAAGAACTTCTGGCTAAACAATGGGCTTTGTATCGATAGGTTATTCTTCTATCAAATTGTTTCCTTCAAACTCTTGTATCCTGGACGATTAAAAGCCAACCTTGTGCCTGCTGGGAAGGGTGTGCTCGATAAGAAGTGTTTTGATGGAAACATTTTCTTTTATGTTTGACCTTTATGAAGTGTTGCAATGTGAGTTCTGCTGCAGTCTCACCCCACTCTCCTCCCAATCACTCGCAGGATGAATAGAAGAAATGTCGACAATTAGTTGCTGAGAATGATGGTTTTATACGCTGAAAGCTGAAGGAGGAAAACGAGCCATTGGTTTTTATCCAGGGCGTGGGCTGATATAGCCGAATAGCCTGTGGGTTCTCGCATCGTTTTCACGTGTTAGAAACAGGGCCATCTCCTTATTTCCTATGTAGAACCCTTTATTTATGAGATAACATACAATCGCCTCCCCTCCCCCCCCCCCCCCCCCCATCATTAATACTGGGGAAAGCACAGACATTAAATAGAGCAAACGTTGGAGTGACTTGATCTGAATGGCATCTTCCACACGTTGACTGATGATGTCCTGACTTAATTCACATATGGAAGGGTTGGTTACAAATGTGAAATCGTTCATTTTGGCAGGAAGAATAAAAAATAAGTTTATTGTCTAAAAGGTGAGAGATTGCAGAGCTCTGAGATTCAGAGGGATCTGGGTGTCCTAGTGTATGCATCACAATAGGCTATTATGCAGGTACAGCACATAAGTAGGAAAGCTAATAGAATGTTATCCTGTATTGTGAGAGGAATTGAATACAAAAGTAGGGAGGTTATGCTTCAGTTGTACAAGGCACTGGTGAGACCACATCTGGAATACTGTGTCAGTACTGGTCTCTTTATTTAAAGAAAGACATAAATGTGTTAGAAGCAGTTCAGAGAAGGTTTACTCGAATTAATACCAGGAATAGATGGGTCATCTTATGAGGAAAGGTGGACAGGCTAGGCTTGTATCTACCGGAGTTTAGAAGAGTAAGAGGTGACTTAATTGAAACCTTTAAGATCCTGAGGAGTCTTGACAGGTTGGATGTAGAGAGGATGTTTCCTCTTGTGGGAGAATCTAGAACTAGGGGGTCACTGTTTACAAATAAGGGGTGGCTCATTTAACGCAGAGATGAGGAGAATTTTTTTCTCTCAGAGGGTTGAGTCTTTGGAACTCTCGTCTTCAAAAGGAGGTGGAAGCAGAGCTTTTGAATATTTTTAAGGTATGTTAGACAGATCCTTGATTAACAAGGGGGTGAAAGATTATCGGTGGTAGACAGGAATGTGGGGTTGAGGTTACATTCAGATCAGCCATGATCTTATTGAATGGCGGAGCAGACTCGAGGGGCCGAGTGGGCTACTCCTAATTCGTATATTCGTATGTTACATTACTTGGCCATTGGAAGCATCAAGTGACTAGTTCAAGCTTAGCAACACCGCCAGCCCTCGTTAAACTTACACGCTTCACAGCCCAGATCCAATCTAAAGTCAATAGTTTTTTTTTAACGAAGTTAACTCTGACGGTAGAGATTCAGCAGAATGTGTGCACGCTCAAAGGAACAAGTGCAAATGTTGAGTCCGGGTACAGGCTGTGATGTGGTTAATTTTCGTCTACTCTTTAAAACGTTGGAAACGAGCGTTATTTTGGACTAATCGGCTCAGATGCCGATAAGTGACCTATTATTGTCAGCAGGTCTGGCAGCATCTGCAATGTTTTCAGCAGTTTCTGTTTTGATTTCAGGTTTCCTGCATCTGCCCATGGACAGAGAGTTACACTTGTCCAGGCAATAAGGCTAGGCCTGTCAGCTCCTCGTGGATCCGCACATGTACCGACACATGCCTGTACTTGACGCTCCTCTCCTCTGATGCTCTGGAATGGCAAGATTCTTGAGGACGGCGAATGCGATGATTACCTTTCTTTGAACTGAACTGCCATTTTCAAAATTATAATCTCGAAAAACATTTCAATCGCGAGTAAACAACTCTATTTTACAAATCTATATATGTCTGGTTGAAGTTTCTTTGTTGCGGGTGAACGGTGTTTCTTCAGTGTTCCTTACATGCTGTAACGGTAATGAAACTACTTATTGGCATCCGAGAGCGTGGGCAGGGATGTTAAGGAAAAGCTTACTGTCTATACATATCGGAATTGACAAGAAACTGCCGGACCTAGATTTTATTGCCCGGGCAGGTGTCATTCTCTGCCCAAGGACGACAAAATGTTGCTATCGGAATCCAAGTTTTGGCAAGATGTTAGTATCATGGGAGAATCGATATATAACCACTGACTCTCGCCTAACAAGACTGTCTTGACTCTCTGTCCCTAGCAGAGTACTTCTTAACTTAGCTTTGCACAAGCAATGTATAAAGAGAGAATTGTTCAGTAACATTAGCCATCGTATCAAAATTGTTTAGCACTCAAATTAACAGTGTTGCTTAGACTTGAAGCTGAGCACGTTTGGTATCTTCGCATTAAGTACACATCTCCCCAATGTATTCCATTCATTTGAAATTGAGAGCATTTGGGTTGTGAAATTATACCGTGGTGCTGCAAATATTAATGCATCCACTTGAAGGCCCTCCCTTGTCTCCTGTAGCAGGGAAGTAGAAAATGTGATACCACTTCCGCTAAATAGCGGGGGAGGGAAGTTCAGATCACCAAGGCACAACTTGATGGCTTCGGATTTTACTTTACAACGGTGGCAGACTTCAATACCCCTGAATTAATGAGGTCACATGCTTATCTGCCTCGCTATAGTATTGATGAAAACAAATCATTAAGCTTCTCAATTAAGAGTTCAACACGAGCCACACCTTTTACAAAATTTTATTGTTAATGGTTTCAAACTTGGCATTGTGTGAAAACATTTCATTATAAAGATCTTTGTTTTAAATCGCCACAAGTGCACCACAGAATAAAAGGTACAGCGAAATCCAGTTTATTAATATTTAAAACATCGCAATTGCTATGAACCTTAAAAATAGAAACAGTGGCAAAGTCACAGAGTTAACCAGTCTTAAGATTAAAGGTTAACGCTTCAGGTAGGAACTCTCGTCACGTTTCCAATGGAGGGTCGCACATCAAATATTAACCTTCGCTTTCAGATGCCAGTTGACGTATAATACACTCCCCGCATTTTCTGCTTAATTGCCATTTTGCTTTCATGCCAGCGGCTGTTCATTGAGTTGCACCATCATTGACCGAATGATATCCGAAATAGCTCAACGTTTCAACTTTGAAATTCCCCCCTCCCTCTCTTTTATTTAATCGGATAATCGGATATCGTTATTAAAAGCAGAAGGCAGCTTTTCTTTATATCAAATTCTAGGCTCCAGTACAATTTCCGTTCGGTCCAAAAGAAAACTCCTCGCGAGAAAATCTTATTAAAGGGGTGGCATGGTGGAGAGAGACCAGGGCAATGGCAGTATGATGTGTCCTGATGTGCAGGGTTTGGAATGACACAGAGTCACCACTTAACTCAGCTGAGCCATGGGGAAAATAGAAAGAGGGGGGTGGTAGTTGCTCGCTGGGGGTGGGGGGTTTGGGAGGGCAGATACAATAGAAAACATCGTTTGCAAGGTTTTGTTGACCAATTCGTTTCCCTTACTGGTTAGCTGAGGATCATACTTGCAAGAATGACTCAGCCGCCATCCCTTGTGATGTGGGGAATATGCAAAGTGTGAGGGAAGAATCGAGCGATACACGTTTGCATCCAATACTACAATTGTGCCCACGATTCGTCCCCTACAGACCCCGGGAAAGACGAAATACAGTTACATCCTTCCCAATGGGAACAGCAAGAGAATAAAATCGATTCAACCCAGTCTGCCTCTCTTGGCCAAGAGCAGAGCGGCATCCGGAGGAGGGTTGCCTCTGCTGCGGGAGTATTGCTTTGGAAGGTTGAATTGATGTAGGCATGCATAGATTTGCTGGATTCGTTAGGAAAGGGCAACTTTCGTTTTGAAATATATTTTTTATTTTAGCTATACATTTGCTGTTCAGTGCAGAAAACATTTGGTAATTCGCAGTTCTCCAAAAACAAAACTCAAGATGTTTTTAAATATACTTTCGCGGGAGACAAAATACACGAACCATACTAATATCTGTACAAGACAATGTCTAAAACATGTACATCACAAAGACATTTACACAAAAGGCAGTTTTGGTCTCAGAATGTAACTGAATGCAATATCAATTCTAAGCGGTACAACTTGAAATGTGATTTACTGGTAAGTACGACTTAGAGAAGGTGAAGGCCTCTTGAGGATTGATTCAACGGAAAAGGAGAGCGAGTCAGGAGACGAGCTTTTTGTCCCAGCTTGCTTAGAAACAATCAAATTGTTCATGTATCTTTCGGTAGAATTTTTGTATAGCTGGTTTTCCTTGATGGCGTATTCTCTGTATTTCCTGGCCGCCTCCTCGATGATGTCTTTACTGATGAAAGTCTTGAATTCCGAGGCAGGTTTCTCATATGGCGATTGCTGGCCGTTGGCCCGCGGGAGGAACATGCCACTGAACGGCTGGGCGGTGTTGAATTTCGCTGCAGCGAGTGGTGGCTGAGAGTTCTCTTTGCTGAAATGGCTGCTGGGTGCCTGCAATGAGGGCGACGAATCGCCCTCGGAGAGCTGGGGGGAGCCTTTCTTTGGTGGAGAGAAAGCCGACCGTTCACAGGGCATCTCCAGTGCTTGTTGGTGAACGGCCGTCACCTCTCGCACCTCGGTTGGCACATGCTGCAGTTCCCGCGCCTGCTTTTTGGGAGACTCCTGGCTGTCGCTGGACAAATGACTTTCCGGCGCCGAAGTTGCTTTAGGGTCCCAAACAACTCCCGGCTTGAGGCTCTGGATGGCACTGCTGGCATTCAGCACGTACTGCTGGTACAGAAGAGCGTCGCTGATGGCACCACACTTAGGCCAGACCATTAACCTGGGGGTGAGCGGGTACTGCCGATAGGTGGTGGCCACACTGACGTTAGAAGAAATGAGTTCCACTGCTCTATCCGAGCCAGAGTACTGCATGGTTAAATCGAGGCAGGGGGGGATAAAGTTGCAATGCTGGGGAATTTCCTTGCTTGGTCTATCAAGCTGTGGCGCAGTGTAGTTGGATTTGCAGGAATTGTACTCGGCTGCGTGCACCATGCCGTTGGGAAGGAAGAAAGCGGCTGCAGCCTGGGCAGCCTCGATCATCTCCCTCTCCTTGTACTCCCTCTCCATCATGATGCTCTCGAGCTCCTTGTCAGCAAAAGCACGCCTTTTTCTCATCCGGTCACTAACAGGAGGGGGCAAAGGTGGGCTTCCTCTCATGTATGGGTCAGTCTGGGCTGGTCGATAGCCTACAACGCAGAAGTAAGCAATTAGAAAGGTATTGTAGGGATAGCTGAAACGGGGAGGGGGGGTGGGTGAACAATGTGCACAAAATACAACAATAATTGTCTAGTGCAATTTATATGAGCTAGCTTAGTTGAAAATGCCAGACTGTATTGGTGTTAACATATGCTGTATATCAATTAAAAATTCTAAAATACTATTAATCCGAATTATTAACTGTTGTGTTACGCGCCCCAGGTTTAAAGCATTTTTTAAATGTTGTTCTTATTGAACTAGAAGGTGTCAGTGCTGGAAATAATTCATTTATTTCGGTAAGCACTGCAGTACACACACCCAAATCAGGTGTAGCATGAGTAATGCACTTGAATACCAATCGACTTAATGTGCCTCTTTTCCTATTTCGCAAACCAGCCAGCCTGAAGTGCTCCGAGAGAAACCGATGTTATACTATGCCAGGGAGCAGCATCCGCTAAAAAAAAATCGGTTGAGACCGTTGGAATTGCTTCCACATTAAGAGCATAAAGAGCACTTCTAGGCTGAACTCAACTCAGGTATCAAAAGTAAGAGACTATTGTTCTAAGCCACCTGGCCACCCAGGCCAATTCTGAAGTCAGAATGCATGTTGAATCTAACAATTTTTCGTTTAGAGATTCAGAAGTATACTGATAGAGGGAGTACAGCGCATTTGACTGGAGCAATCAATTCAATGAAGCGCTGTTGGGTTTTATATATTTATAGTATTCAGCAGTGAACTAACACAAGAACGAAAATGTCATAGGTTTCCGATGGCACGAGCTCCTCTGTGAAACATGTTCTGTAAGATGTGTTGTGGTGTTTTCTTTGAAAGCTAGTTACACGTTTCAGTGGGACAGCTGGACTGTTCCAGTTTTATTCGCCCCAGAAACTTTCAATGACAAAATAGGTCTCAAATATATTGTTCCTATTTCCCAAGCTATTCATCTTTGGTGCCTTCATTATATCTTCACTGACCAAAAGGCTTTCAGTGTGTGTGTAACCTCCGTTGTACCGATGTTGGATACCGATGCGCTTCATTTCGTCAGCAATCCTAGTTATTACATGCAACTGATTGCTCAGGATCACGTTCGGCTAGGGCAGCCTGCATTTGTAATATTGGAATTTCTCCCTGCTCAAGGATGTTTTCAGGTTTTGAAAAGAGTTGCAATAATAGTAAGGTAGATAGGATATCCAGTATAAACACACACACCCGTATATGACCATGTGTCAATATGTTCATCTACTACAGCACATAGCACATTTGTGCCCTTGTTGCTGAAATACAGTCAGTCAGACAAATGGGGCACTTCAAGAATGGATACATTAAAACGCCTTTTAGAAATCTCTAAGCCAGTCCACAGTGATTCTTTCCCCCCGTTGTCTAATACTGTTTGAACAAAATGAAGCGGGGATTATTTATTCCCCATAAACAAAGCACCAGCTACAATATGAAAATGTTACTTTTAGGGTTAAGCTGATTAAAATAGTTTTCCGAATGGGGTGCAACACAATTGGTCAGCCTCAGACGGGAAGGGCTGGAACAGTATTAGAAAATATTATTTGTGCCAGACTTGTTTATTTTATTTTATTTACCCGTTATTCAATGTGGGCTTCAGTTGCAGAACTAAAAAGCTTTAGTCGCTTTCTTTATACTGTACAACAGCCCTGCCTCTTATTCACTGCCAGCCACAGGCCCACGTACCAGCTCTGATTGTACAGTCAGTTGATCAGGTCGGGGCTGGAGTACTTACACTGACATTTCAGGGGCCAGCTCTGTTAATTTTAACTAATTCGGCATGAAGGCACCGTCGATGCAAACGAGCACTCATTGCACTAAACTGGGCGCTTCATCAGTAACTAGTGCTTTAGAAATATGAAACTAAGAACGAGTCCCATTTTAACAAGAATTTCGGCGATTAGACTGGAAAGGAATCCAAACTGTGTTCTCTGTTTTAACAGTCCCATTCCATAGTTATGCAAGCAATCAATGTAGATGTACAGATTAGGCCGAAATGGAAATCATAACTGACTCCATCTGTTACTTGATCATTTCCAACCTCAGTTTGATTGGCTCTTTCAATGTTTGTGTCTTTTCTTTGTGCAAATAGTCCGACAGGATTGCTAGTCCCGTCCTCCCTCCGTTGATTTTCACGAAGTAACAAGCTTGACCTGAACTGGTTTCAATTGTAACCCCGTTAAAAGATGGCAAGTTAGGAATGTACAAACTTTTCTCCAGTTAATTACATAACTACTTCATCACAGCCATGCGCTGGTATAGCGCCGGTGCCATCTTTCAGTGTGCATTGTCAACCCAGGTCCAGTTTACATCAACGGGACATATAGTGCCGACACTGTGCTGCATAAGGATATATTCAGAGTGACAAACGGGGCTATTCTGGTTTGGAATAATATTGGAAGCATATTCAATTTGAAATAGTTGCATCTGTACACGCTTCAGATTTCCTATCCCGAAATTCCCTGAGAGTGAAACTGCAATTCCCGGTATTAATAAGATACAAAAATTACAACAATAAAGTCCATCTTAAAAGGGCCCTGTTATATTCTTTAATCGGCCTTTCATTCTCCATTTAGTCATTTTAAAATAATATCCAAACATCACAGATATGTTGCTGCACAACCTACTGGTTTACTACACAATGGATACAAAACATAATAACGTGAACATCCTGATGTAGTTTCCTTCTAATCACAACCCGCTCCCCTTCCAACATCTGTTTAACTCTGCTTTCCATTTGCCCACTCTGCCCGCTTGCTCACCACCTTACCCACCCCACCATTTCTTTGAAGACAACTATTGCCCTGTCCTACTCCACTCTAACCCTCATCATAACTCTGGGTGCAAATTGCTTACATTCCGATGGTGCCGACCGAAATATTCTGCTCACCTTCTAAAATGCTCTTGGCCAGCAGACTCGGCGTTCTCAGGTGCCTCTGGTACACGGCCCGGCGTTCGGCCAGGTTATGTTTGCTCGATAACCCTTTCTTATCCTTGGAAAGAAACAGGACGAAAAGAAAAGAGAATAGAACAAAAAAACTTGCAAAACTTGTAATAGACACCATTTGTGTTTTCAGCTATAAATTGAAACAAAACACCCAACGCCTCTCCTCCATCTCCCTCACCATCCTCGTTAAACGGAAAGATTACAGCGGTGGAATTGACTGAGGACGAAGACAAGTTTCTGTTTAAAGAGATCGCGCAGAACTGGAGGAGTTGGGGGTCGGCGGGTAGAGATTATAATCGGTGATACTCATACTGAATCATCCAATCGGCTCATGCAGTAAACCAGGGAGCAATTTGAAGTTATTCGAAATGCTTCTTTTGACAAATAAAATTGTGTTACGTAAAAGGAATGCGAATAACTGAACTCAGTAAACTGGAACAGTTTCAATATTTCTGGAAACCAACTGCATAGTTCCATATAAAGAATTTCAGCCACAATATTAGTGAATTGAAATCTTCCAAAGTTAAAGTAGTGTGTGCATGTGTGTGTGGATTGGAGAGGGGCTGTGTAAGTGTTTCCCGTGGCTGTGCACATTCAAAGATACTACTAAAAAAAATCTACTCTGCAATTTCTATATCCGTCTCTACACAGCTGCCTCAGGCCAGCGCTGTCTGACTCAGATAGCAGATTGCTTTCAACTGCACATGGACACCTAGAGTTTAGGGTCAAAAGAAAAGTTTCCACGGAAAGATGCACAG
The DNA here is from genome assembly GCF_964194155.1 of Cetorhinus maximus. Classification (NCBI taxonomy): domain Eukaryota; kingdom Metazoa; phylum Chordata; class Chondrichthyes; order Lamniformes; family Cetorhinidae; genus Cetorhinus; species Cetorhinus maximus. Next base: position 123,231,162 of record NC_135880.1, on the reverse strand, counting down.
GGACAGACAAGTTAGACCAAAGACAATCTAAATGCGGAATGAAAAGTTACATCCGAGCGGAAATAAACGCTAGTCCGGTTGCGACATATGTGTGTGCGCGCGCGGGTGTACCTAATATATATTGCGCATATATATATATTATATGTGCGTATATATATATATATATATATATAATATGTATATGTACATTCCGGTTGCGTGTGATCCTCCCTTCCCATGTAGCAGACATTTCACTGGTCACCTGCCCACCTCAGTTGCCTGCTGCCTCCTGAGCGCCACCTGAGCTGCCATCACCCTCTGCCTCTCCACGACCAGCAGGCAGTTAGCACACTGACAGTCCCTCCACCGACAGAACCGCTTGTGACCCTTCAGGCACGACACTACCCCGTGGTTTCTGCACCGGGCACATTTCGGGGTTCGGCTCAGTTTCCTCTGATCCCCCTCGGCGCCCTGCTGCTTCTTGCCGGTCTCGGCCGACCCATCTTCCCTGTGGCCCGGCACAGCCTCGGGGGAATCGGCCAGATCTTCGTCATCCACTTCCAAACTCTCTACGTCTATTTCCAGCTCGATCCCGCGCTGATCAGTACTTTGCATTCCGATCTCTGGATAAAACTGGACCTTTAAAGCAACACTGCCCGCGGCTTGTTTTTCCCCCTCCTTCCTTTGCAATACGAAGTACATGGACCAGTATATAACTCCTGAAATTCACAACCTCAGATCTCTGCGCCGCTGTAAAAACATAAACAAGATAGAATATCAATAGAAACAAGATCTACTTAGCAGATTCCATTCTGACAACATTAGTACAAAGACTGCCCCAACTGTCGGTGCTTGAAGTCGTTATCTGGGCTGCTATCAAACTAAACTCCACGGACATGGAAGCAATTTTAAAACACTACTGTATCTGAATTTTACTTTAACTGAAATTCGCCTCTTCCTTTTTCTTTAACCTGCTCACTAAGATAATTTTACCCGCGAAGAACAGCGAACGCTAGCTTCACATTTGCGGTGGCTTTGCACTATAAGGCCGATTCAGAATAATTACAGCGCGTCAGATTGCATTACCGATAAGATTATAAAGTACAGAATCCATTGTCAGAAAGCCATAGCTATATTATTTTACAGATAACATTGATTCATGAAACCACTTCACCACGACTCTGAACATCATTTCAGCGGAGCTGCACACTTTAAGTCCGGTCTTTTTAAAGAAAGTTTTAGCAATTACTGCAGCCAGTTTTATATCCATATTGCACCTATCGTCAGCAGATTTATTTTACTTATATTGTCTTGTCCGAGCCAAAGAATATTTTCACCTGCAAGTCACTTGTACTGACCTTGTGTATTAAGTTTAGCGCTAGGACACGTTTAGCTGCCGCGTCTGTGGAGATTTGTTCCGAGCGTGTCAATGAGCGCTGGTGCTTTAAGGAGAAGCCGGGCGGATCGTCAATTACCTGCTTGTTAATATCAGCACGGGGTCAAAGGCGACGCGCTTGCGGATTGGGCGCCTCTAAAGTGGCCCGGCTGCTGATTGGTTGGAGATCGTTTCCGGGAGCTGAGGGGGAAAAGTCAATCACATGGCCCTAGTTTTCACTGAAGATATATTTAAATATGCAGGAAAAAAAACACACACACACGCATAATCCAGTTCGTCAAATGGAAGGAGGCGATTATTTAGCTATTTGGTTTCAAGCAATGACAAAAAAGAGACACTTCGGAAAGAGTCCACATGAAATATCTGTAATTCTGTAAAAAAATAAATCATGTAATTCAGTAAAAACAAAACGATACAAAAAGATGTAGGTGTTCTTTTTTTATATAAATTATGCAACTTTTTTTCAAAATAAATACTTGCAAATTCTTTTTTATATAAATGTCAGTTCAGCAGTGATTATTTTGGTGATAACGGATCAAGTCTCATTTCCAAGGGTTGCTCCTGCCCAATCAATCACAGGGAAAGCTTTCGATTGTCGATACTGAATCATTTAAAGTTACAGTTCATTAGTTAAGATGAAGTTAGGGTCAGGCTGAGTGTTAACTCCAAGATTGGAGGATTAGGGTAGTTGGCAAATTTAAGGACGGCAATATTGTTTGGGATAAAGCCAGGATTACTTTGTTTCTGTAACCACGTGTAACCTATTTTAACATAAAATTGCGGTCATGTATTTGTATTTGAAAAAGACAAGGGTAATGTAAAACATGAATATATTTTTAAGTTTCTTCCCTATTCCTGAACGGAATGTAAGAGTACATTCACAAAGTATGTGTGGAACTCGGTAATTTTCGCCTTCTAGGATTGAACATTGTACCTCAGGAACTAAAGACTGGAAGATTGTCGTGTGTGTGAAACAATAGTCTGTGGAGCCCAGATTTCAATTTCACTGTAACATAGGAAACAGTTGAAATTACATTGCAGTTAGATTTTTGAAGTGACCAACACATGTTCCAGTACACATTACTGCGCATTACCCAATTCACAAAGCTGTTAAAGCAAGCAGCGAATTAAAGGTAATGCCACTAAGGTTGCATTGTGTAAAAGCAGAGGGCTTCGTAATATATGATCGAGAGGATCTCTTTAAATGTGCATCAAAATAGATAGGAGAGGTTTACGTTGTCAAAAATCAGGGATATATATGTGTCCATTTACATTAAGGGTCGGGGTTTGAACATGAAAGCGTATCGGGAGAGATTGGAGTTTCTTTTACTCAGCATTCAAAGAGAAATCCCAGATTCCAGAAGCCAGGGTCACGTTGAATGGTAGGACAGCAGGAACTGGTCAGATCCGAAAAGAAAGACAAACAAGATTTGGTCAGAGGCAAAGCGAACATTGAGTTTATTTAAACACAAATGAAAAATACGAGTCAGATGCAAATGAAGTGTAGGATCGCAGTAAATATAATGGACTTATATAAAAAAGGTGCAGACCAATTCTTAAAACCTAGGTACGATTTTACAAGGATCTTCAGACCAAGATAGAAGTAGGTTAGTTGATGACATGCTGTTTAGTTATTTTCATGAAAATATTTCGCAACGGTTTTTTTACTTAAGAAAAGACGTAACATCAACAAAGATTTGGCGTCTTACTTTATGAGGTGACTAGACTGAATGGGGTTGTGGACAACACTTCCATGGAAAACAAGTGCATCTTGAGGCAGTTATTATGAAGCGTCGCCAAAAACGAACGCATGAAACGCGTAGTCCCGTTCTTAAAACACATTTAAACAGGCGCAAAGTTTGCAAATCACTGTTTGGTTTGGCTTGGAATTTTTTTACAATGACCTGGATTAAAAGTATAATGATGTTTCTATACAACCAGTCATGAATTACAAATAAACTATACTAACATCCGCCATGGTAGGCAACATGCTGGTAAATATCTCGAGGATTAATTTCGACGTTGAATAAGCATCGTAATAGTCAGGCACACAGGTGCGTATGTGCGGATTAATTCCAAATGAATAGCTAACAAATGTTTTGAATATATTAAAGAGGTATTCGTAAAATAAAGAGAAATCCAGCTTGAACAAAACGATTGTCAACTTCCAATCATTTCACACAAACATCGTTAGCCAATTCTGTGATGTTAGTTATATGTAAATTATATTTAATTTATAATTGTTATTAATTATATTTAAATTATATTTAAATTTCATGGATATGCTCCAGAGGACTCTCAAGAAAATAAAAGCAACTCCGCCGATTTATTTGATTTCTTGCGTGCCTGCCCATATTTGCCAAATTCTGGGGTGGACCTCCTTGAGACTATTAAGCAGGAATTTACCACAAAAAAAAACGACTCGCTCTGGCTTATCCTACAAAAAGAAAGCTAGATGGTAAAACTGCTGCTTACGCATATTGATTGCGGAAGTGGGAATCGTGAACTCATTTAATATTAAATTATATTAAGCACTTTTTTCCAATATGCCAAGCTATAATATTTGGCTATCGGAGATTTTGCAGAGTCGATAAAAGCATAATAGTTAGATTTTGAGAAATTGCTGATTGCTACTAACGTAACTACTTTCTACGAGTCAATTGAGAACAGAGAAGTGTAACATATTAATGGTCCTCTCGATAGTTCTAATTTTCTCGCAATTTAACAGTAAGGTTGCGAGAACAAACTCCAAAGCAGCAAAAGTTATCCAAAACCGAGATCCGGCAAATGCTTAATATGTAACAGCCACTGTTGAGATATGACTGATTTAACTGTGGGTCGTCTTCAAGTGAGCCCCTGGAAAGATATCTAGGCGAGGGAAAAAAATCCGAGGAGAAATCATTAAGAGAATTCAAATTTACGTCACAGGAGTTTACCACGTTTTTCAGTGAGGATAGCAGCTGATGGATGAGTCCCATCGTGTATCAGAAAGATCTATTAAATGTAATGTGAAAAGGATGAATTTTATCAGTAATGCTCTCATTTTCTGGGTAGTAATGAAAACAGACAAGGGGGGACCTCTTAATATTAGACCAGTTGCAGCCCTGGGTAGATAGAATGATCTGTGTTGACCCATTCTGCATGTTCTTCGCCTTCTTTGAATTTGATGTAGTTTTCACAACAAACAGCATTGTTAAAATACAACGTGAATATAACACAAAACAGATCTTCAGAATTTCTCCAACTCACGTGCCATGCTCAAAAAATTCTGATATGGATGGGTTTATCCCAACAATGATCTAACGACACATCAAAATGGATTCTTGGAAAGGCTTTCCCCATTCTTCTCGCTACTGTTTGACTCACAAGCATGACTAAAAAGTAAATACCGAAGGAATTCGCCTTTTTACCCCCGGGATTTGACTTAAAAGCCAGAAGCATGACCGAGGACTTGTTACGTGGAGAAACAGAAGTCATTTCGTGTAAACCGATACTAAATAATGAAGCTGAGCATTTTGTGCCATAATGTAGAGGTACAAAGCACACGCAAGCGCCGTTTACAGTATCCAGGTGAAAGAGTAGCCAAGGGTGAGATCAACATACCTACACTTTAAAAAAAAATCTACATAAATAATAAACTATTAAAACGATGATTTTGAAATTTAAAGTCAAAATCTATTTTAAATTGAAATACTTCAACGGAATGAACAGTAAAACAACGTGATTCTGAACTCTTGCATGTTTTTGACCTCCTGGAATGTATTTTTTTTATGTTCTACCCCTTTTAGGACGCTGACCTTTCTCTCCCACTGTTTATCTGCAGTTCACGTTATCACTTTTCAGTCTTTATCGTTCTTCTATATCATAGAATCGTAGGATCATTACAGAGAGGGAGGAGGCCATTCGGCCAATCGTGTTCGTGTAGTCTCTGTCCAAGAGCCACTCAGCTAGTCCTACTCTCCCGCCCTTCCCCAATAGGCCGTGAAATGTTCTCCCTTCAGCTGCTTATCCAGCTCCCTTTTGAAAGTACCAATGAATCCGCCTCCACCACACCCTCAGGCAGCGCATCCCAGATCCTAACCGCTCTGCGGAAAAAGAGTTATCTTTCCTCGTCTGGCTGCTGCTTCTTTTGACAATCACTTTAAATCGGTGCCCTCTGGTTCCCGACCCTTCCACCAATGGAAACACTCTCTCCCTCTATCTAATCTGCCCAGAACAGCTCATAATTTTGAACACTTCGATCCAACCTCTTCTCAACCTTCTCTTTCCTGAGAACAACCCCAGTGTCTCCAATCTATCCACATAACTGAAGTCCCTCAGCCTCGGAACCATTCGCCTAAATCTTTCCTGTGCCTTCTCGAAAGCCTTCACACCTGCCTGAGGTGCGGTGCCGAGGATTTACACAAACTTCATTTGAGGCTGAACCAGTGTTTTATAAAGGTTCATCATTACTCCCTTGCTCTTGCACTTTATGCCTCTGTTTATAAAACCAGTGTCTAGTGTATCCTACTTTCCCTCTATTATTTGTCTTCCTCTGGTATTGTTATACACTTTCTGCGCCACTCGTGCATTTTGGGGTGAATTCCATCTGCCAACCTACATTTCTAACCAGATGCATTAGGGCGCTGATGCGGTGGCAGCCGGGGAACGTGGAAGCCTGGCGGTGACTGGGAAGGGCTGTGAAGGTGAGACAATGGCCAGAATGGACTGTAAAGTTCCGGCTGCAGCGGGCCTGCAGGTGCAAGGGCTGGCCCTCTCACTTGAGCTCAAATTTATTAGCGCAGTTACGCCAAGCTCACAAAACTGCTACCTTGGGTGCAATTTGCGAATCAAGAATGCTTTGATCCTTCCTTGCTCGCCACCACTTTGCAGTACAGATGACATTGCCAAATTTCGGACAGGCCTGCAGCCTTTTTGTACTCGAGTTGATCTGAAACAAATAGTTCAACAACTGTCTTGAGGTAAATGGCAGACTCAGGAACTTTGTCATTTACACTTACTCGGAACGACAGGTATATTTGAAGCAAAGTTTCCAAACCTTAGAGCTAGACAGAAGTACGATCTTTAGCGAGAGGTACCAATATATTTATTACAGTTAATATTTTAGAGACAGCACGTTTTTAAGAAAGATCTTTTGAACGTTATTTCTGCTATGCTGAAGTTAATTTTATGGTTGAGCAGCGGACGCTGTACTGAATTACATGGCGGCGGATTTGTTGAAATATTTAAATGAATTATTAGTGCTATTTCCACGCTAGTTGAAATTGCAACAACTTCTCTGACTAATTATCCAACAACGTTGTGACCAACCCGTATACAATGAAACAGTGTGAATCCCAGGACTGGAGCTGCGTTTATCAGTCTCTGTGAAAGAAAAACCAACATTCAAACAAAGTCAGTGCATTGACCGAATAAAATCAAACGAGTTTTCTTTTTTTCCTACGGTATAGAACGTGATTAAAATAACGCTGCATTATTTCTATGATTCTAAGTGTTTTGAAAAAAAACCTGACTTTCAACTCAGTGTAACTTCTGTATTTGTAAACACTTTCCCCTGAAATTTGCATCCCTGGTATCCGCTGTCATTCCTGTAAAAATGCTGCAGCGCTTTGCCAAATTGCGGTTTAACATCTGGGTCAAACGAAAGCATAAAATCGTAACAAATTATAAGAATTTCTAACCACTAACTAAAAGTTCACTTTTTTAATAAGATCCAGATAACAAGTTGAAATATTATTTCCTTGTGATATGAACTATTTACTTGTTTGTTATAGGAGAAATTATTTAATTTTCTGCTAGGGAGGAATCGTTTTATTCTCTGTTATGTTTAGGAACTATTTTATTCATGTTAAACTAATCGAGTCCCGTCTTTTTAATATGTTCAAAATGTACTCCATCCTATAATTCGACACAATCCTCAGTTAAAGTTTCCTTTGCTTAATGTTATTTTAAAGTAAAGCGCACAGCGCAACAATTGAAAGAATACACATTTCTGATAATAAAATTCAGAGAAAATAGAATAGAAAGGAAACAGGAAATACTCAAGAAATAAAGCACAGGGCCTTTGCATTCCAAACCAAACAGCTATATCTTTCGTTACAGATGGTAATGTTTTCATTTAAGTATTCTTGTCTGTATCAAGTATACCGGGTGAAGTCATCAGTTTCCATCTTAACTCTTTCGGGCCGGATCTACAGCTCAGAACGGTCTCCTTGATGTTGCAGATGTTTTCTCATTCTTGAGTTTGATGCGCACGACCAATAGAAACCCAAAGTTTGGTGTTCAGTTGCGGCGGTGTACCGTCAGGGGGAGCACTACTCAAAGTAATGGCGAAGCAAAGTGGAAGCGATTGGTAGTTTAACCAGCACTAAAAGAAATAAAAGCGATGAAGAGACCGCAACTGCCCATTGCCGTTGTGTTTACAGTGGGCGTTATATTAAATGGTCTAATATTCATTCAGTATTCGTTATTTATACATGTGAATTGAATTGGGAAATCATTTTGGATAATGAACGATCATCAGTACAGGTTGAAAAGTTTTGATAATTGGGACATCATGTCATGAACCGTAATAGGTACCTGGATACTATGGCTCGGTATATCCAGCAAAGTACAAACCGAACATTTTAGCATCAACTAATTAGTATTTCAGTCAGATGCTTAAAATATTTATGATTCACAATACAATGGTGGCGAAGTGTTACCTCAAGTATTCATTTTAATAAGCAACTTTTTGCACTGCGCAGTCCACTCACTGTAAACACTGTACATGTCTTATCCTGATCAAGTAGTTTGACAATGTTCTGTGATGAACATTGGTTCGAACATCAATGGAGGCCGGTCAAAGTAACACCTGTGACTGAGCAAATGTAAGTTATAATTTAACTGTTTTCAGCTAGTCTCTTGCTTCCTGAGATTGGGTGATTTTTAAAAACATTCCTTGTTACTGATTTTCTCCAAATTTACCCGGGGGAAGGGGGAAGGCGCGGGGGGGCGGGGGTGGTATCCTCTTGCTTTTTTGTTGCTTTTTTATTGTTACTATAACCCGAAGCACAACCAACATAGGTTTTTAAATTGGCAATAAAAGTGATCGTAACAGTTTTCAAAAAGAGAGCGAAACACAATTTTATGCGCCAAATTAACGCAACTGGGACTCCTGTTCCTGCAGCAGGTTCACTTTAGAGTTGCAGATTGGGGAAATATATGCAGCAAGGTCATATTCAATCCGTTTATCGCCAGGGACTGCATCAGGAACAGAGAATAATAAAGGCAGCAACATTCTCAGATCTGATGCTGCAATGTCACCACCAAAATTGACACGTTTCAGTCGACACGTTCTCGGTGGCGGATCGCCCGTGGATGGAGTGGAAGGTAACCCGAACTGGGGATCTGTGTTGGGAGCTGCAGCTATCCCCGGTTCGCTGCTATCTTGATTAACATTAGATACATGATGGATTGAGAACACGTGCACTGCTGAGTGTTAAACCAGTGCCAGGGCTATCAGTCCATTAGTTCCACAGCGCATGTTCTTAAACAATGTTTATTCTAAGTCACTGATCAATGGGCTAACGCTTTAGACTGTTAAAATTGAATAGACATGATTAATTAAGGTGAGGTATCACTCTGGCGGGGAACTATTTACTAAATGATGGGAAACTGCGTTGGAATGTGGATTTAATTGGGGAAAATAAATCGGTTAGAGGACGGCTATCAATATCATAAAACGTCTGAAAAAAAAAATTCTTAAGAAAATGCCCATATTCGGGGTTATTTTTCAATGAGCTGGTAGTAGGGAGGATTCAATTAACACCAGAAACGGAGAGATGTTTGCATTCCTTAATCATATGCATGCATTCCCGTCCTTGGTTTAAACAGGCATCCCAGTCCCATAACCCTAATCCCCGCACTTGTTAACTGTTGTGATACGCCGCTGAGTTTATGTTTACGGGAACCAGGAACCCTTGCCTTATTCCATGTCGTTAAATACCCATAATTTAATAATTATAATGATTTAATAGCTTCATGATACCTATAATGCGATGAGGCAATGTTTGCACATGTGCGAATTCCGAAGATCGCATACAGATAGTCGAATCCAATCATGAACAGCAAAAACTAATTTGGGCTGGTTCTATCATCGTGTCTTTGATGCCAACACACTTGTTGAGTATTTCATAGAATGTTGCCGCACAGAAGGCGACCATTCGGCCCATTGTGCCAGTGACGGGCTATCCAACGCTACCCCCACCCCCCCCCCCCCATCCCCCAAATCTTTCCCCTTCGAGCATTTAGCCAATTTCCGTCTGAAATTTGGATTGAATCTGCTTCCAACACCTTTCAGGCAGCGCAAACATAACAACAGGCTGCTAAAAACAACTTCTCCCCATCTCCCCTACTGTTCATTTGCCATTTTTCTCTCAAATAATCGCTTGTCATTGTTCAGATTATGCGGTCCCACCATTATAGGACTAGTCCAGAGGCGAATGAAGCAATAGTTAAGAAACTGGTACAGTCGTACATAGAAACCCTATATATTATAAAGCCTTTCATTGATTAAAAATATTGGGAGGACTTAGTTTACTTCAGACATTTGAATCTAAAGTGATATTAATGTAAAGGAGACTAGACCTGAGGAATCGAGGGACATTTATGAAAAATTGCAACAACTGGATTAATTGTGGGTTAAGTACATCCAGCCTGCAGTTCATGGAAGTCCCGCCATAATATGCCACTGGGTGATGACATTAGAATTCCTGGTTCGCCACTATAGTGACACACAACATTGTTACGCTGCAATAGCACTAGCGCCGTGTTTTCACAAACGCTGGAAGTCCAGGGCAGGATCTGACACCGAGAGAAAGTGTGGTTTGAACCTGTGCTCTCTAGATTTGCGTCCCACTCTCATCCCCACGCACCTCCCCCCTCCCCCCCCCCCCCCCCAGCTTTAAAGGTTAAGGATTTACTAGAAATATCACCAGCTGTAAGTCAAAGACCCAGCTTTCATCAAGCTGGCTACACATCATTTGCTAAATTGCAAAACACCATCAGTTTGGGGGCTTTGCATTGAGTTATTTTACATATTCTGCATCAATACAAATTGCTGGTCATCAAAAGTTGCAGCTTTTCTGCTAAATTTGAAAGGCTTTTGGCTGCGGCCCAGCATCATTTTTCTGTCAGACCTCAGCCTGTCTCAGGAGTGCACGAAAAGGCAAGTACTGTGACGCTGACTCTAGGCATTTTCTCAGGTAGGTTAGCACAGCACCACATGTAGTGTAATTGTAGACCATGCCACAGCAGAATTTAAAATCCCTTGGTCAAAGAAAGAAAGGACGTCCACCTACATAACACCTTTCGGGACTTCAGGAGGTGCCGAAGCATATCATACCCAACAAAGTAATTTTTGAAGTGTAGTCACTGTTGTAATGAAGGAAATGCAGCAGTGAAATTGGTCACAGCAAGGTCCTACAAACGGAAAAGAGTCAATAACCAGAAAATCTAGTTTTGAGATGTTGATTGAGGGATAAATTTTGGCCAGATCACTGAGGAGAGACTCCTCTGGTCTTCTTTAAAATAATGTAATGGGATTGTTTACCGCTGCCTGACTGTTTAACACCTCATCCGGAAGAGGCACCTCTGACAGTCAAGGACTGCACTAATGTGCCACCCTAGATTTTTGTGCTCATGTCTGTGGAGTGCGACTTGAATCCACAACCTTCTGGCTCAGAGTCAAGAACGTCACCATTGAGCCAAGGCTGACAACTCACAGGGGAACTAGGTGAGGAATTTCAGCGCAGTCTCTTAATTTCCTGCTATTAGTTCAGCAAAAAGCCTGGAGAATCAGCACAAATGGTCAAAGGCGTTGCTGATCTTTACACTAAGTTATGACAGTAGATTGTGAAAACTCCCACAGAAATTTCTGACGTGGATTTTTGGGGCATTTTGTAAACTCACTGCAGTATCTTTTTAATGTAAATCATCAGCTAGTTCATTCTTTAAATATGAAAAAGTTATGGATGGGGTAATAGACCTCTGCACATGCCTAGCACTCTCTGCACAAAAATCCACTTTCACTCTTTTCTAAAAAGAAAAACATTTATCTGCCTGAAGTTCAGGCCTTCGTTCGTTCTCATGTAGGAGATCAGTGGAATACCAGGAGAACAGAGGTGAATAAATAAAATCTGCCATTTCTTCAGTTTTTCCATCATTTCTTCAGAAGAAGACCAGGCAATCCAAGATTTTCTGTACTTTACCCTTATATTCAGGGTCCATAAATATACGATAAGGTAAGTAAGTGATTAGTCATAGTCCACAAGGGACTGTACTCATCTCTCTTGGTTATATAGCTTGTGGGATACCACTCCACATGGGGCAGGTGAGGAGGCAGGTCCCAAGTCCACCTCAACCAGAACAGGAATTGAACCACATACCAGCCGTCTAGCCAGCTGAGCTAGATAGCCTCTAAATATAAGATAATCACCAATAAATCCAATAGGGAATTCAGCAGGAACATCTTTACCCAGAAAGTAATAAGTACAGTGTATGGAAATTGCTACCACAAGGAGCAGTTAAGATGAATATCACCATTGCATTAAAGGGAAGCTAGATAATTAGATATGGGAGAACAAAAACAACATTTTGCTGATAGGGTTAGATGAAGAAAGGTGGGAGGAGGTTTCTGTTAAATATAAGCACTTGTATGATGCAAATGGGCCAAATGGTCTGTTCCTCTGCTGTAAATTCGATGTAATCCTCATCTGATTTCCTCTGTTCAAAACCACTGCAATCACCACCCACAGCATTTACTTACTCTGTGCCAATCACCAGCTCAGAGATTTTCAGGGGAGGGGAGGAATCAGATAGTATCAGTGAGGAAATTATACCAGCTATTCACCAAGTGCAAGGGGCCTGGAAAAGTGGGGAGTGGGTGAGAAAGGATAACTTGCCAGTGGAAGCCAAGGAGAACGCTGCCAAGAATGTCAGAGTTGTAGGACCCAAACATATTGATATTCAGCTGAAAAGACAGATGTTTGAGGAGCATCATATCAATGTGCAAGCTCTGAGGTCAATCTTTGAGGATGTGCAGCAACTGGCAGATAAGACTCTTGGGTCTATGACCATCCTTAGTGTCAAAATTCCAGGGGCTTTCTCTTCCTTACAGGAACCAATGCATCGAGCAGCAGCTTAATTAAAACCTGCACCAAATGCCTGGCTAAGAAATGTTCAGTGCTTACACTTCCACAGAATCATAGATGGGAGCTCTGGAGGCAATATGGGTGGAATGAAGCACAGTATAGATTGCAAATTCCAGACAGTCGCTATAGTAGACAAAGCCCTATCCTTTTCACATGGTTCTCAACTCTCCTTTGTTCCATTCTATGCTGTCCCTATTCCTCCTCCATGATAATGGCAGAGTGGTATGCCCCTAAGGAAAGCCATACCTGCTCCTGATGTACCCTGCTGCCTCAGGTTGGGTGCAAGGCATGGTCCAAACAGTGTCCTGCCCCTGTGAGATTAAGTCAGAAACAAGGACAGAGATTTGTACAGATAAATGCAAAAATAAATGGTTCAGACTCCAAACTGTTAAAATAAGCATTTAAGCTCTGCAGACTCCTGAAATTCACAATCTCGTCACTTCCTCTCTGATCGGGTTATCCTGGCAGCTGCTGCACCTCATACATCTCAGTCTAAATTCCTCAGAGTACATTCACAGCGCAAACCCAGGAAACTCACAGCTGCCAAAACCACTGAATCTCTCTCTGACATATACAATTGAGACCAATGGAGACTGAAAAATGGATTGTGGGAAGTCTCAAAAAGGATGATGGAACTCAGGGAAGTGCCTTAAAGGCGCATTAAAGCAGAAATGACTTCCACCTGAGTTTAATGCTTCATAAAATCTCATACATCACTTCTACATGATTAATTCACTGAAAAGGGCAGGAAAACTCACATTATGTGACTTTGTGTTTGCTGCTGGATGATTGCAGTTATAATTTTAGAAACAATGCTGTTGCAAATACTCAGCCAACAGTCAGCCACATCAAATCAGGGCTGATTGACTGTTAACTGTTAACTTCCAATGACTGGATCTTATGATGTGGTTATTCGAATGGCATAATGTTATCAGCCAGAGCTCCACTTACTGAAAGAGGAGAAAAAGACCATTTCAAAGGTGGCCAAACAATATTTCCAAACTGTATGTGGAACTAAATCAAAATATTATTTTGTGCACCCATGATGCACTTCAGCCCCTCTGATGCCCACCATTCTCAGAAAACCTCAAGGGCACTAGTGAATACAGGGGCACCCAGGCATGGAGATAGTTGTGGAAGAGAAAAAGCAGGCAGCCAAAGTGACCATCCCCATCGGTCATGCCCTGCCTCGACCTGTTGATAGTCACTTTGGCCAGGACTAAAAATAGGCCAGTGAGGATATCCTCCAATCTACCAGCTCCCTTCTGCAATGGGTGACCACAGATCAGGGATGAGGGATTGAAGTGCAACCAGAAATTGAGGAGCAGCCTCTTTAAGTAGAGAAAGAGGGCCCGCAATCTCTCAACTTTAGCAAGTCTCAAAATTCCAGTAGAATCTTTGCTGTCCCATTGAACTTTTATTAATTTTAAACCATAACCAGCATTTAATAGAGCTCTACGTGTGCTTTCTTGCTTGCATGCACAGAGCCCTCTTCTCTCTGACTACAGTGTAATGGAAGACGAATTGCACAGGTCAAGTTTGGTAGCTCCACATCATTCTAACAGGATTTCAAACCAATAACTGTTATATAACTGCATCTTTAATCAGTAACTGACTGGAAAATGGTTCCAATGATCATGCATTGATTGAGTATGGTAATTTGTGGAATGTTCATCAGGTCAAACAATGTTGTGCTTTGCAGTCAATTATTCTGAAATCCAGCTTATATGATATGTGGATAGCTAAATATTGCTCAACTGAATGACCTCATCTGTGGTACTGGAAGAATTGGGGAAGTACTAACACAACGTAGTATGGAATTATGGACACAGGTTTGATGTTCTTCATTTTACTTTACTCACAGTTTGAGCCGTACTCCCTTGGAAATGTTGAGTAGAGGCTTGGCCCTCTCCACAGAAAAGGATAAAAAGTATATAGAGAGTTGTCACTGCTCTGTTCATGGTGACTAGGTTCGTACGTGTATCAGTGAAGGCACAAGGGAAAGTTACTTGTTTTCTCAGTTATAACAGGTATTTAATATTTGCCGACAAGAGAAAAACTAAAGTGTGGTACCCTAAAATTCTTGTGTTGGGGAAAGGCATAAATTGGAACTTGCACCTCTGTTGGGCCAGAAATTTCTGACAGGGTTGATTTATGCCAGAGGACCACCAGAGAAGCGTCTCATCCGAAATCCTCTCCAATTTCAGGGTGAACTGAAGAAACATTCCCCCTTCACAGTGCCAGCTGCATGAAAATAATGGAATTAGAACAAGATAATATCACCTATCCTAAATTCTGGAATGTCCATCTGCCATCCACCCTTGAAAATGGGCATCACTGTTTAAAAAGTGTAGCTAGCCAGGGAACCTTCATCAAGGCAGAAGTATTTAGTTGAAGTGACACTGCTTACTCAGATTGCCTGTGGAAACTTTTAAATATATGAGATTCACTGGAGGTGTTACAGGAAAAAAAAAGCATAGTTACTATTATCATGTTGGAAATGTGGAAGCCAATTTGCGCACAGCAAATTCCACAAGGCACAATAGGATAATGACCAGATCAATTGGGTGGGATTTTTCCGGTCCTGCCAGCGATGGGCAGGAAAATTTGAAGAGTGGCCTGCTCTCCAAATTTTCCCATCCCGCCCACGACAATGCCCACCACTGGCGGGAGCGGAAAATCCCAGCCATTGTTTTTGTGATGTTGAATGAAGGATAAATACTGACCATAACATTGGGGTACTTCCCCTGCTCTGATTTGAAATAGCCATTGGATCTTTTATGTCTACCTGAGAAGGCAGACAGGGCCTTGGTTTGAATTTTCACCCAAGAGACAACACCTCTGACAGTGCAGCATTCCCTCAGTACTACACTGGTGTCAGTCTGGCTTTTTGTGCTCGCATCTATGGAGTTGGACTCAAACCCACAATCTTCTGTCTCAGAGGCAAGAGCTATGACTGACACACAGCCAACAGAATCTCTATATCTAGGTAGACGTTCTCAAACAATAACCAGGACCCCTGTTTCAGGAAGTGGCATTTTAAACATGAAGCTTTGAAGAAACTCAGTTTGTTGTTACAGACAGATCTGGAACCAAGGTCCACAGCAGGGAGAGTTCTCATTGTGACATAGCAAATAACCAAAGATCTCAATTTTATGCCACAAGTCTATATTCAAGAGCTGAAGGGAACTTTCATCAGTTCAGCCAATTTGTTGTATTCTCCACTATAAGGCAATCAATAATGTCATCTTTGCCAGCTCAATTTATACAATTTACCAATATTCCTCGACAGATACCTGAGAAGGTATTAATTTTTTCAGAATTTCCAGAATTTCCTGGGGGATTGGGGCTATTGAGTGCCCCCAAATGGCATTGTATACACCAAACGTATATGAAAAGCAAAGTCTTCCATTTCCTAAATGTGCAGCCTATTTGCAATGATACGTACAGCTTTTCTCATGTGAATTCACAGCATAGCATGCTGAGAACTGTCACGATAATAACAACAACTTGCATTTATATAGCACCTTTAATATCATAAAACATCCCAAGGCATTTCACAGGAGTATTATAAAACAAAATTTAACACTGAGCACACAAGGAGATATTAGAACAGGTGAGCAAAAGTTTGGTCAAAAAGGTAGTTTTTAA
Source organism: Cetorhinus maximus (assembly GCF_964194155.1). Taxonomy (NCBI): domain Eukaryota; kingdom Metazoa; phylum Chordata; class Chondrichthyes; order Lamniformes; family Cetorhinidae; genus Cetorhinus; species Cetorhinus maximus. The sequence goes on along the minus strand of NC_135880.1, from coordinate 123,214,944 downwards.
GGAGCATCTTAATGAAAGAAAAAAAAGGGGTGGAGGATTTTAGGGAGTCAATTCCAAAGTTTAATGTCAAGACAGCGAAAGACATGCCCACCAATGGTGGAACAATTAAAATCAGAGTGATGTCCTAGATACTAGAATTAAAGGCACGCAGATATCTCAGAGGGTTGTGATGTTGGAGTAGATTATAGTGATAGGAAGGGGTGAGGCCATGGAGGGATTTGAAAACAAGGATGACATTTCTAAAATTAAGGTGTCACTTAGCCCAGAGCCAATGTAGGTCACTGGTTTGAGTTAGGACATGGGCAGCAAAGTTTTGGATGGTCTCAAGTTTACAGTGGGTAGAATGTGCATAACCGGCCATGACTGCATTGGAATAGTCAAGTCTACAGCTAATAATTACATGGATAAGGGTTTTTGCAGCAATAAGCTGAGGTGGGATGGAGTTGGTCAATGGTAGAGGTGGAAATAGGCATTCCTATTGATGGTGTGGATATTTGGTTGAAAGATCATCTCAGGATGAAACATGGCACCAAGGTTGCGAGCAGTCTGGTTCAGCCTCAAATAATTGCCAGGGAGAGGAATGGAGCCAGTACCTTGAGAATGGAGATTTTGGCAGGGGCTGAAGACGGCGGCTTCTGCCTTCATTATATTTAGTTTGATAAAATTTCTGCTCATCCAGGAATGAATGTCAGACAAGTAGTCTTACAACTAAGAGACAGTGAAGGATTGAGGGAGGTGGCGTTGTGATAGAGTTCAGTGTCTTCAGTGTACATGTGGAAACTGATGCTATGTTTTCAGATGATGTTGTCAAGTGACTGTCTGTGTTTGAGAAATATGAGTGGACAAGGACAGATCTTTGCGGGACAGCAGTGGTAGCTGTGCAGGAGTGGGAAGAGAAGCCATTGCTAGTGATTCTCTAGCTGGTAACCCTCTCTGAGTGCAGCCCACCCAGCTGGCCAACAGCGGAGAGGTCTTGGAGGATCAGTTCAGTGTCTCAGTTGTATTTCAACAGCAGACACTGTGACCTGGATAGCTACTACCTCCATAGGATTACCAGTGCTGTTTGGAGTGTGGCATAGAAGATCACACAAAGAATTGATCAACCCACTAGGGTATTCAAAGGAAGGCCCATTATCTGTGTATGCCCAGGGTAGCCTTGTAGTACCTGCCCAACATCATCTTAAGAATTGTGGGAGCAAGTTGTGTGCTTCAATTGTTGTATTAAGAGAAAGCTGACAGTCCAAGAGGAAGACAGAGAGCCTGATGCCACACCACTGATACAGTAGACCCAGAATGTGAAGAACAGGGAATGGCAATGGCAATCTTGCTATGATCAATATAAAATCCTTGCCACTCATAGCTAGCCATCATATCCTAAACCTGAGCCCTGACATCAGCACGTTACCTGTTCCTCAGTGTCATGCACAAAAACCAAACACCAAGCAGTGCTTACATCAAATATTCCAATGTTTCATTACAAATATTTACAAAACATCATTTTGCTCTGTCACCATGCCCAGTTCTTGTGAGCACATGTCCTTAACTCTACCTTATTCCAACACTTCAGCGTACCACCTTAGGGCCTGGGGACAGATGGTTGCTCAAAAGTATTGGCCTGAATTTTGCATTCGTAGGGCACGTGCGATCAATGCGCCTGGGAGTGGTCAGGAAATGCCCCCAACAGTGATCGGCCCTCGACCGTGATTTCACACTGGCTGGACAATTAACAGCCAGCCGGTGTGAAACACACACTGAAAAGCTCAGCGCTGCCGGGGTGGGGGTGGGAAGATGGCAGGCACCGATGTCACCGCGGGCGGGGGTGAGCGCTTCCACTGAGCTCCCTGAAGGCAGACAGCTGCCTCAGGGAGCTGCAGACCTCCAAATAATAAAAGAAAGCACAAAAATGCTGCAAAAAATATCCATGCAGCACGATCAAGCGCCTGAAAGCATACCTCATGAAAAAACTGTTCCCAGATATTTCTTCTTATTTTAAATCCTAACAGAGGATTCATCCCTCCCTTGGACAAGGTTTCATCAAAAATGTAAAGGCCGTCTGGCTGATTGGTCTGTCTGCCAACTGTAAGGTTGGAAGGGCCATGAAAAGTTACTTAAAATTGCACCATTTATAATCCTCTTGGGATGGAAGAGACCTTTCCCTCAGGGTCTCCAAATCCCAGAATGGACATACTGCAAGTTGACTCTAGTCATAGGCTCCTCAGTGGTCTAGCTTTGCAAAGATGATTGATTGTACAGAGAGCTGATGGAACGCTCCATGAGATCATGTGACCTCTGAGACACACACACCACTGGTGCTGAAAGCAGAATTCTGGATATCAGCTGTCAGTGGAATAACAGACCTAAGGGCCTGGATTTTCTTTCTTAAGGCAGGTAGAGGAAGTTGAGAAAATTCCCCACTTGGCTCACCCAGCTTGAGAGAAAGTGCCTGCAGAGGCAAGGTCTTCATTGCTCAGGGGCAGGTGCAGGCTGCAGTCAGTCCAACTGACCAGGAAAAAGTTTGGAGGCAGCCACGGGAGCTGCTGGGTGCAAAGGCAGACCATTTAAAAGGCCCACCTCAGTGCAGTGGGACTTCATCCCAGTTTAAATAAAAACACAAAGGCCCTCCAGCCCCCATCTCTCACACTCCCTCACCCTCCAAATATTCCCAATGCCCCATCCATGCCACCTCATGTCCCCTTCCTCCCCTTATGGCCTCTCATGCCCCCTATGTCAAGCTCTGAGCTTCCACCCAACCCCCCCATGGCCCCTCATGCCAAGCTATGACAATTCCATGCCCATTGACACAGTGCAGAACCAATGAACCCTATAGTTACAGTTGGATGTGTTAAAAAAAAGCTTTAAAAAATAATTCATCCATAACTTTCAACAAGTTGACAAAAAGTCTTTCACTACAAGTCAATAAAAATGTTAATAATCTAAACCCTTTAAAGTGTCAATAACAAAGACCACAAACCCTGGAAACCGCTTAATGTTGTTTAAACAAACATTGTGAAATTAACAGCAGAGATCAGAAAGCCCTGTCACATGAGGGGACATGCCTGAATAATTTTTTTTTACAACTTTACAACTGCACTTAATCTCCCTGAGGCACGGAGCTGCCTCAGGGAGATTTCTGCACTCTTTCATGCACATGCACGAAAGAGCACAGGCCCTGATGCTCCCTCCTCCCCCTGCCTGCACAGGCAGTGTTGAGCACTACTGGCCGCGTGTCGCACTGGGCGGGCCTTAATTGGCCTGCCCATGTAAAATGGCAGCATGCAGTCAATCATGGGCTGTGATCAGCTCCATGCCTGCTCACGCCCGCTCCCGACCGGCCCGCCCAATGTGGAGAAAATTCTCCCCAATATTCTTTTCTGGGATGCAGCTGTTTCAACAAGCTTGTCAACATTGCTTGTCTGGGCTCTCAGCCAAGCCTCATTATGTATACTTTCTTTAAATCTTCTTATAACATATCCTACTGTCATTACAGGGTTCATTGGTTCTATACAGCGCATAGTATTTCAATGGGCATGGAAGTGCCATAGCTTGGCATGGATGGCATGATGGGCCATGGGTCAAAGGGCAAAACTTGGCTAGGGTGCATGAGAGACTAGTGGGTGGGGTGGAGGGTCATGAGGAGGACCTTTTAAACATACCTTTTAAAAGGTCCCCTCATGCAGACTAGGGTTCACGACTCCTCTGAGTGGCCATGAACCATGACTCTTTAAAAACCCAGCCCAGCTCCATGAAAATTGGGAAGAAGCAGGACATGCCATGCCTATCACCACAATGGAGCCAGCCAGGTCGGGAGTGCCAAATGTGGGCTTTTTCAGGAACTAGCCTGCACCCTTTAAAGCCCTCCTGAAAATCAGATAGCCCAGAATCGGGACCGGCCCACTATTTTTAAAAGGCTTCCAAGTCAACCCGACTTGATGAAAATCCAGGCCAAGGAATCAGAATGATCTTTAAATCCATGAAGTCAACCAGATATCTTTCATTCCCTCTAAAATTCGACTTTGTTTTATTTTTCAATCTGGGTTACAATGGTCTCTTCGATGGCTCACCAAGATCTCTTCATACAATGCCTCCACATTGTATTGACTGAATTTCCTGGATCTATTATGATACAGGGAAATATTTGCAAATACAAAGTTAAAATACCGCAGATGCTGGAAATCTGAAGTAAAAACAGAAAATGCTGGAATTACTCAGCAGCATATGTGGAGGGAGAAATCAAATTAATGTTTCAGACCTGAACATTTGCAGGTGCTGCTAAGCTGCCACTTTCTCCACGTTGCTCTACAACCAGCTGAGCCCCTCTTGGGTATTGGGGTGCAGTGGAGCAGTGAACCCCATTTGTCGCACATGCTGGGAAATATTGCACAGAGCTTTCATTTGTGTCTGATACACTCCTGCCTACCTTCACTTCAAAGCAGGATTGCTGAGATCATTAACCATCTGCTCCATAACCCAGGCACTGACAAGTCACCTACATCAAGGCCCACTTCAGTATCTTTATCTTCCTTTGGCTTCTGAGTCTCACCATGAAGTCAATGGTAATGAAGAATCGGGAGAAGTGTAACACAGGCTGCCAAATCGCTATCAGCCATTTGCATTATCACAACGAAGTCAAAATCTACACCAATGCCCATTTCACCACAAAGGGAGTAGATATCTGAATTATGTTGTAATCATAGCAGTTGGTAAAATACAGCAAGTTTGTTTTTTTTTTCATTTCTTTTATCCTCTAAAATAAGATTAAAATTGCATCAAAACACACTTTTTTATTTAACTATAATCAAACTGGAGAATACATTCACACAGAAGGCATTGGGAATTCAAATCGCATTAACAGCTGAAAGGGCAGCAGCAATGAAATTCAGAAATCCTTAAAAACGTTATTCGAGGAAGAAATTTGAGAAGCATTTAAAAATGAATTTACCATATTTCCTTGAATCAAATGAAGTATTATTTTCAGCACTTTTTGAACTTTTTACTTTCATTTTGGTTTCAGTTTTTATAACATACCAGCCACCTGTTGCTCTTGATCTTTGGGTATGTATCTAAATATCTGGTTTATAAGAACAAATAAAAAAACAGTGTTTAAGGTTTCCTTTAATTCTGACTAATGGGATTGTAGAAGAAAGATTTCAATGCTCTATCCCCCAGAACTGAAGACTGGTTCAGTATGGGTCTAAATACTGCATTTTCAATGGATATTACATGCAGGTCAAGTTTACTAATAATCATTCAATTGTTCTATATCCTATTTAGGAGGCCAGCTTGACTCACTTGGCAGCACTCTCACTTTAGAGTGAATAGGGTTGTGAATTCAACTGCCACTCCAGTACATAATGTGGGCTGACTTTCAGTTGCAGTACTGAGGGAGTGCTGCTTTGTTGGAGGCACTATTTTTTGAGTGAAACATTAAGCAGTGGCCCCTCTGCCTACTCCAAAAGATGTTAAAGACGCTGTTTAAATCATACTATTTGAAAGAGATCAAGAAGTTTTCCTGAACAATATTCTTCCTACACCAAAATCAAAAAGGAATGAATGATTGTTTATTTTGTTGCTGTTTGTGTGACCTAGTTGTGCCTGCACTTCAACAGCGAGGGCATTTCAGATAATTCATTATACATGAAGTGCTTTCAGATATTTCTGACATATGATAAGCATTACATAAATGCAAGACTTTCGCATTAAAATTTAATCTCATGATTAACCTGCAGTTGTCTACTTTTGCTACTTTAATGTCCCGAGCCTGAAGTTTTATAAGTCAGAGGCAGACTATAGTTGTTCAACACCTAGCTGCTAAAATCACATCTTTAGTTATTAGTAATACACATTTGGAAAGCTGTAAAACCAGGATCAATCAATCATCTCTGTTTGTGTGTTCATATGAACAATATGCATCAGATGAGGGTTCATGTGGTAATAATATTGCATTGGCCTGATAGTTTAATAGCTATTAACACCTGCATTTCACGTGTACAAGTGATACAGGACAATTTCAGTTATTAATTCCTGATTTAATTAATTTGTTTCAGGCAATGAGATTATTTTCTTACTACTGTCCTGTCACCGAACTGCTTGATATATAAATGAGAATACAAATTACAACTTGCGTTTTTGATAACAAGGACACAATAGATTTTTAAAAAGCCTTTAATGCTTCTGGGTATAAAAGCCTGGAAATTCAGCTGCATCCGTTTTGGGGTGCCTCACCCACGAAGTGCTAACAGAACGCATGCAAATAGAGAGGCCCAAGGAGCGCAAGATTTTGCACCTGAAACCTTATTATCATGCTGAAAGTGCAGCTGTAGGAGCCGCATGAATTTGAGCATTATTATGCCCATAAGTGATTGGGTAAGATTTTGGGGGCCTGGAGGAGTGTGTTTGGTGAGGGATGGAGGTGGGAACGCTAGGAGGTCTGGAAAGAACATCACAGGAGTCTATATTATTGTAGGGAAACGTTGAGGAGCGATATGTGAAGGTCAGTTGGGGTTTACAGCATTTTTGGGGCTGGGCTGTGCTGTCCAAAGGGGGCTAGAGGAATGGGGTGGTAGTCATGGGAGATTGGGCCAGGGGGATGTGGTCAGGAGTGAGGTTGGAGATCTTGAGCCTGGTAACAGTGGTAACTAAGGTGAGTAATAATCTTTTTTTTTATTCTGTGCGGCTTAGCATTAATTTCCTACAGGTAAACAGCATTGGTGCTGGCTGCCTCAGGCACAATCTAAAATTGCAAGAGGAGCAGCAGCAGGCGTTAGGCTTCTTGTGTGTGGGTGCTAATGGCCTTCATGTCTGACCTGGGTGAAGGGCACCTCTTGTTTGGTCTTTACCAAAATGGCAGTGATACCATCTGGACTGCACCAGAATTGTGCACATACAGCACGGACACCATTTTAAACACAAAATGGCACCTGTAGCGCCAAAAATCCAGGTGCTACGGATCCAAGTTTCTAAGCAAGACTCACTCTAACAGACCTGCTATGAAGTACATTGAGAATAGAACATCAGATATGTTGGATTTGCATTTGAGTTTTGAATTTTTGAGCAGGTTAATTCCTACCAATAAAATAGGTTATTTAATTCAGTGGTTATGGCCTATGACTTGCAACAATAGAGTTCCAGGCTAATGTAATGAAAAGCTTGAATTTGAATTCTGGTTTTAAGTGCATCTGCACTCAGTTTATTTGCCTCAATGTTTCAATACAACGCGCTCACAATTAAGCCACTAGATGGAGTACTTTGTAGTACCATAGAAGCATGGATCTCAGAGAAAGTTCTGTGGTATATTTTTGAACGTATTCTGTATATTGCTGTATCAATTTTACAAGTTTCCTCATTTAGTTTCCAATCTCAATGAGTTTTCCACGTGAAAGGTTATCATGAACTTGCTATTCAAGTGTTTCTTTGCAAGTTCTTAATCAATGGTTCAATATGTTAGTGACCAAGTCAAGACTTTGTTAAAAACTATAGCAACCTATTCTTTAATCACTGACATACTGAACCCCAGACTAAGACAAGCAACCTAACACCTGTATATTTAAAATAATTTATCCATGGTGTATATATGGGAAACACGCAGACAGGAGACAGGTTTACAGTTAACTGCGCTGTTCAATAGGTTGTGTACAGTGAGTTGAGCAAACTGTTCTATTTTTGTTGCTCTTTCAAATTCAATTATAAGACTTTTCAATAATGCACATACAGATTTTTTACAGGAAATTATAGAAGAGTCTTCATCAGATTAAAATAAAGTAGATATGCGTTCACTGTTGATTTACATTTTATGGTTATTTTGAATTTCTAGAAAATCACTAAAGAGAAACTAAAATAAATCAGCTGAGAAATTTGGCCACAGAGCATCTGTTTTTCAGGTGCTAAACTCCCTTCTAACTTTCCCTTCGGTCAGAATGCGCATGCTCATTACGAGCTGAATGTGCGTTGCCCACTATATTAGTGTAAGTAGATGCATTGGTGTCAGCACATCCTGATATGCTAACAGCAGAATATTTTATTTAAATCAGGCTCCGGTACTTTTTCTGGGCCTTTTATCAATACTAATATGTCCCAGTGCATCACTCACCACTTGCTGAACTTGTATCGCACAACTCCGCACTAAGAGGCAGGGAGGCCCCTGTACTTCCATGAAAGCAGATCCCCCACATTAAACGCTGTTGTCTACACTTCCTCATTTGCTTGCGGGCCACTACAACACCAGCAGCAACCTGATCTGTAGTTATGATTCTCCGGGAGCATTTTGCAGCTTGCTGGTTCTATGGAAATGAAGCCTGAGGCCCAACATCAAGGGACACCTCAAGCTTCATCATTCAGGGATCATAACTTCGACCTCTTATGTGCCCAACAATGGGCACACCAAAATTACTAGGCTTGAATTGTTCAGCAGGTCAGTGGTGTCATATCACTGTTTCTGTTTATCATAAGATTCCTTTTGGGACATTGAATCTAGGTTTGGCATTATTACTAAGAAAAAGAACAATGATTTATGAACACTGAGATCGATGCCCAGACAAGAATATCCCTCAAGGACACCAGATGAATCCTTGATCCCTTCACTTTAACTCCTTGTTAAGGAACTATCTGGGAGTTAATAGTCCCTAATTTTGGCTTGCCAAACTGTCTTAAATCAATCAGTTCAGATTAGGTTTGAATGCCACTGTCCCATCATGATCCCCACTAGCTACTGAATGAGTGAATTGACTATTCTGGTAAATTACCAAAGAAAATGTTGGATAACAAAGTCATGAAGTAACAATTGCTTTTTAACCTTGAAATAATTAGTAGATTGGGTTAACTAACAAATTGAACAAAAGAACAACCAACTTACAAAGGCAGTTTAGTTATGTCACAGTAATTCAGTATTAACTGCTTGCTGCTGATACATTTACAAGTATACTGATAAGTTAATGGCATTAGAGAGCCAATATTTTGAATTATTTGAATAAAAGTTTGTTGTTTCCAGGCTTCACATAACTTTGTCCTTATGAGTCAATGCTGTTGAATTTGTTGCCTTGCCTTCTTCTGGGTAGATGGTGTTTGTCTTCTGAAACATCAAAGTGATGAACTTCCATGTGCAAAGGTCTATTTCTTCTGGATCCTTTGTTCCAAGGCAAATTCACCTCCTGTGCTCATAGCCACATCTGGATTAGCTGTCGTAGGTATCACCTCCCTTGATCTCAGGGAAACTTATATATTTAAGTGACTTTCTAACTAGTATAGTCATACAATCTTAACTTCTTCAATCTTTCTTTCTCTCTGTTGGAGAAATACTTTCCAATCTTACAGAGACAACCTTCTACATATCTAGACAAAATAAAATGCCTCTGCGGCAAAGATTACCTTGGGGCTGGTTTAGTTCAGTTGGCTAAATGGCTAGTATGTGGTTTAGAACAATGCAAACAGAACAGGTTTGATTATACCTGCTGAAGTAAACATTGACTGTGTTCCTCTCCGCAGATGCTGCCAGACCTGCTGAGTTTTTCCAGGTATTTTTATTTTGTTTTGACGTAAACATGGGACCTGGCTCCTCACACTCCTGCTGAGAGTGAAAGACAATGGCAAACCACCACTGACAAAAACCTGCTGAGAAAAATGGCTCAGGTTGAAGCATCAGCAGGTAATGGGCCGGGGACCTGCCATCACGCAGCACACACAAATCACATCACAAGTGCTACTAGAAGAACTTTTTTTTAAATTAAAACTAAAGTAAGGAGTTTAGTTTCAGAAGCAATATTTTCTGTATCATTAATTTCCAAAGAAACCCCATCAATTCTATCTCTCAGTCTTGGTGACACTTTAGAAGTGTTCAGCTCTTTTGATATCAATTACCTCACATAGCCACGTACCCTTGATATAGGGTGCCAACTCTGGTTGGAGGCATTCCTGGATTTTCAATCATGGAACATTCAGATTACATGATATCTGATGATGTGATGCCCAGTCGCATGACATCTGATCATAAGACTACTACAAATGTTACTGCATTTACCTCATAAAGCTGAGTATTTTTGCTCACAATTTCATGCCAGCAGCTGATGTGCAACATGTTTCAAAAGCCAGAAGGCCAGCTGTGAGCAGGCAAAGAGGGGAAACTGAGGGTTGGGAGAAAGGGAAGCTGTGGGCTGGGCCAGGGAAGAGGGGAGACAGACAGCAGGGAAAGCGAGGGCAGGGAATCTGAAGGTGGGGGAGCAATTCGCATAGCAGAAACCAGACTTGGGAGAAACGTTTACTTCACCAGCAGTTAATGGTTATTCACCGCAATTGCACTGATAGCTAATATTGGTAAAGCTCAAATTCCCATCATAACCAACAGTTTTACATTAACTCACCAATAAACTATATGTAACTAGTAGCAATAGGTGAAATGCCCAAACCCTGTAACTAGCACTAATCTTACACCCATGATGTACACCCTGAAATCATAGCCAGAATTCCCCAGCATTGCATATTACCTTGTAGTCAGGTTCGCCAGTTGGCCACTTTTACCAGGCTCAATCTCACACCTTATCCCCATGGACTCAGGTTCTGTTTGAAGAGGACAACTTGGAACAGGCAATCTCAGTCAGGGATCTTGTATACAGTCTTGGAGTTCAAATTCCAGATGGCACAGTGCTGCTGCTGCTCACTGCCTTGCTGCTGCTGCTCCTGGATCTGTGAGAAATGCTGCTCCCCATGCCCATTCCCAACACATTTCCCTCCTTTCTTGAGGCCCAATCTCCCAAACGTTAATCCCTTTCTCTCCCACAAATTCCATTTTCAATATCTCTCCCCATTGCCCAGTCCTTGATTCACCAATCTTCTTCTCTTAGCCCCATTCACAAACCTCCTGATTTCCGAGTCCCATCCCTAATTTCAGATTTCCCCTGACTTCTGTAGTATAAGGGCTAATTCTAACTGTGTGATATGCTGAGACACAGTATACATCATCACAGTATATATTATTGCATACATCAGTGATGCAATGTTTCAAGATCTTGCTCTCTCTTGTAGACCACATGGCAAGGAAGCCACACTAAGTGATGTTCCAATAAACTTAACATTTAAAGTTAAAGTTAAAATTAAGCTGAAGAATGGGCTCAGGTCAGAGAATACTGTCTCAAAGAATGGCCAGAATACATGCCACACAATCCCATTCTCAGACAGTACTATGAACAGAGGGGTTTATGTTTTACTCATCTATGATGAGAGCGTGGTCATTCTGAGAGTTCTGAGACTCGGTACACAGCAACAATTGTACCAAGGACATTCAGGCATCACAAAATGTCAAGCCAGGTCAAGGTATTCTGCTTAGTGGTCAGGTCTCTCAAGGTCATTGGAAGAGATGATATTAGACTGTACTACTTGTGCTCTTCATCAACTGAGGACAAGAGAACCATTGATGTCATTTTCCTTTCCATCAAGACCATCGAACATCTTGAGATGGAACTTATTGAACACAGAGGTAAAACATTCTTGATCGTAGTAGACTGCTACTCAAGTGACCTGCAGGGTCACTTTTCTAAACCAGTGATTGCATCGTTGAAGGCGATTTTTGTAACAAATGGAATCCCAGATGTTGTAGTCTCAGACAATGGACTGCAGTTCACCAATGAATACTTTAAAGAGTTCATGATTTTGTATGGATTTGTATATACTACCAGCTCACAAAGATGCCTTCAAGCCAAAGGTGAAGAGGAAAGAGGCATGTGTACAGTGAAAGTATTGCTGAGAAAGAACAATGACATCCAACTTGCACTACTGAGCTACTTAACTCCACTCCACAATGGTTTAGCACCTTGTGAACCTCTAATGTGAAGAAAACTAAAAACCCAACATCCTACTCTCCCACAAACACTCAGGCCATGTGTAGAAGCTGATGACTTGGACAAGGTGAGGGAAAAAGAGGATGATTATCATTTCAGCCAAATGTGGAACTATGACAAGCATCACAAAACATGCAACCTACCAGATCTCCAACAAGAAGAGCTAGTTTGTATCGAGACCAAGCTCTCTATGGACAAGTGATTGAACAGAGACCATATCCACAGTCCTACCTCATTCAAACCAAAAATGGTGCCATGAGTTGGAACAAACATGTGCTAGTTACCACACAGAAGCAACATTCTACACAGTTGGAGCAGTCATCTATGTAATCGAACAGACCAGAGCAGCTGCATTCTTCGAGAGATCCAAATAACAACCAGATTGGTGAACCAGAGTTATCTATAAATTCACCTTCTACCCAACAGAGCCTCAAAGATCACACACAGGGCTCAAATCCCCAATCTCCTCCAAAGGAGCTAAGGACCCATTCGGATAGACTAGTGCGACTACCACAGCAATTGTTTCTATAAAAAAGAAATTGAAGTCAGAAACTTGGCGGGGAGAAGATGTAGTGTAATGGGGAGAACCAGAAAATTGGGGGAGATGTAGTATAAGGGGTTAATTCTATCTGTGTGGTATGTTATCACAGTATATTATCACAGGAAGTGATGCAATGTCTCATGATCTTGCTCTCTTTTATAAACTCCATGGTAAGGAAGCCACAGTAAGTGATGTTCTAATAAAGTTAACATTTCCTTTATCTCAGCAGACCCTGTAAAAATTCAGTGTTAGCACACAACCAAGAATATTACAATTTCAAGTTTCCACCAACCTGATTTGAAACCCAGCTATTTCAGTGCCCTCACATGCCCAAGGACTTTCTGAATGGACACCCACGATTCCAGAGCCTTGGATATTGCCGACTCTATACCACCTGCCAACTGTGCTCCATCAGAAAGACTGAGGCTTTAACAGCAGTTATTGATATTATGGAGTGGGGATTGGGGGAATTCTGCAGCAAGAATTTTAAATGGTTGCTCTCCTGGGCTTCTAAGACACAGCTCAGGGGATGCATCCTTGATCCTGAATACTCCCAGTCAGTCAGCTAGGGCTGGGAACCTTACTCTGATAGCTTCCAAATCAATTAAGCATCCACGCCTAGATGTGTAAGGTTGCCCATTTAATCCCTAGCTTCTCAGGTATTTATTTACAAATGGTCTGACACAGAGCCAGATAAGGCAGCTATAGTCCCCTGGCTCATCTTCCATCCCTAGTAAGGAAAGTGTTTCCAGCATTCCATGCTGATTCCATTTCGAGAACACATTCAGGATAATTCTAAGGGCATTTTGCTCACAATGGGCATGGGAATGTCATAGGTATTCATATCATAATAATGCAAACAGTAATTCTTAGGGCTTAGTCACAAGTCTGAGGTTTACAGTATATATAAAGTATAATTTGCAAAGCTGGTGATAACTAAGATAAAATCACAAATTAGGTTTTGGATGCTCACACATTTTTGCTTCACTAATTAGCTACAATGTGTATAGTATCCCTGACGCATCAGTGTCAAATATGACAGAAATATGACAGTGTAATGATTTGCCTGGCAATAGGCAATGCTCCTTTTACGTACACTGATTAAGAAAATGAGGACCAAAGAGGGGAGAGTCATGAAAATAAAGGCTCAGGGCTACTTTGCAACACTGCATCCACAAATCCTTTTTCAGACCAGGGTGGAAGGAAAATTATAGTTTGTGAATAAAAGAGGGATGATTCCTCACAGTCTTTGAGTGTGTTTTGCCACCTTCCATAGTTTATTTGATGCTACTTCTTCTCTTAGAGAGCATGCATTTTTTACTGAGGGTTATTTTAACCTTATCCTCCTGGATAAAACTGTGAATCATCTGCATTGTGCCTATCTATAAGTAACAAATAATATACTTGCCTCTTGACATTTATTTCTTACTGTATTGTTTAGGACTAGAGATGGATGTGTTTTGATGCCAGTGTGATCTTCCTCTGTCTGTTATCTTAATGCAGGCTTTAACCCATTTATTTCAGTAGGTGAATTCCTCAGTTAAAATAACAGCCAAACAAATGTTAAGAAAATGCATTGAGCAGTCAGTTGTCCGGTAATATTATCAACATTAAATACGTTAGAGTAACTCCTCTAGTGCCTTACAATCATTAGCAGAAGATAGCTGTCTTCATTGCCTTAGTCTTGTCTAATTTGACACCTGGCACTTCTGGAACCAGGATATGTTGTACTCCTTTGGAGCTTACAAGGTAAGAAGTGGTACATTTACATTCCAAATAAGAGATTTCACATACTTAAGATGACAAGATTTGTTTCATTGTTAGTGGTCTTCATTCTTTATTGAATCATAACTATTCTTTGCCTTTATTAATATGTAGCTGTCCACAGTTAGGGTTTAGTAAGCTGGAGAGCAATTGTTAAAGAAGCTCTTCAATGAGAGTGTTACATCCAAGAAGGGCTGATAGGCCAGAAATGAAAGATAGCTAAATAAATAATTAGATGTCAGGTTTGAGCAAAGACTAGGCAATAATCACTGTGAAACCTAAACCAATCAAAATGATCCATTCAATATTTGGGCGAGGTTTGCCTATTTGCCCAATTAATAATAAAGCTTATGATAAGGAAGTCAAAATTATGTCAGGAAAATATGGAATGTTTCTATTTTTTCATTCTGCTCTCAAATCTGGCACAGTTCAGTGGCAGAAACTGGAGAGTGCAAATGACAAAAGGTCAGAAGATCAGTTGTGGTCAAAGGAACATCTCTGTTGTGAGTGGACCTTCCCTCCGCTCCCTATATACGCCCAGAAAATAGCTGTATCCTTATCTCCATAAATAAAAACTGCCTTTGCTCAGTCTACCACGGTATTCCGTCCACTGACCCCTTGGGAAAACTATACCATGCATGCCGGGAACATTTGTCACTGATCCTGTTGAGTTTATCAGATAACGGGGATAAAATAAAAAGAAAAATATGATTATGAAAATTCAAAAAAAACAAAGAAAATCTGGAATCCACAGCAGCTTGACCTCTTCTGAAATGTTAGCCAACTTTCTCTTTTATTTTCTGACTGACCTACTGGCCAGTTTAGATGCGTGATTGCCACCTACTCATAAGAGCCCAGGATAGAAGTGTATACCCAGAGAGCCTCTATACCTGCTGACACATGGGTAAATTCAGTTAGGCCTGTGACCTTGCATCAGAACTGTTCTGTTGGCTGAGTTTCTCTCTCCACAGATGCTGCCAGACTTGCTGAGTATTTCCAGTATTTTCTTGTTTTATTTCAGATTTTCAACATCTGCAGTATTTTGCTTTTGCATAAGATCTCACCTGTTTTTATAGGAGATAATTTTTACAACGTGTAACAGAAATGTAATATTATTGTCTCTTTTCATGATAAAACAATGTATTGTATCCATTTTAACTAAACTGCATTTGTTATTGTAAGCTATCTCATCAGCAGGACTTAAGATTTATTACTGCTATTATACATAGAGGAACAAATTCTAATTTGCTTCATGTTGGCTGCCAAGTTATTTTCTGTTTGCATCTTTTCACAATGACTACCGATTACAAATCTTATTCTGTCACCCAAGAGCCTGTTACCAACAAATAGTCCCAGGCCTAGGTAAATAAGAACATTTCTGTGTTCCTTTATTTAAAAAAAGATTTGGCTAAGTACCTGAAGAAAAATTTGAAAGTATAAGAAAGACATCTCTGTAACCTCCTTCAGCCTGACAGGCCTTCATGATCTTTGCATTCCTCCAATTCTGGTCTCTCGTGCAGCCCCACTTTTCATCATTAGCAGAGCAATATAAGAAATAGTATCAGGAGTAGGCCATATGGCCCCTCAATCCTGTTCTGTCATTCAATAAGAACATGGCTGACCTGATCTTGGCATCAACTCCACTTTACTGCCTGGTTCCCATAACACTTGGCTCTCC
The DNA here is from genome assembly GCF_964194155.1 of Cetorhinus maximus. NCBI lineage: Eukaryota > Metazoa > Chordata > Chondrichthyes > Lamniformes > Cetorhinidae > Cetorhinus > Cetorhinus maximus. The sequence goes on along the minus strand of NC_135880.1, from coordinate 123,199,139 downwards.
TTTAGCTGTTGAAAAATCTTTCCCAGCCTTGAATATATTCAAAGATTCAGCCTTCACATCTTACTGGGATAGAGAATTCCAAAGATTCACAACTTTCTGGGGGAAGAAATTCCTCTTCACCTCCGTCTTGAACAGGATACCCCTTATTCTGAAATAATGCCCCCTATTTCTAGATTTCCTCACAAGGGGAATTATCCTCTTAGCGTCAATAAGACCACCTCAATGTTGCACCATTAGTCGTACTGCCTTTAAATTATTCTAGCTCTCTACCTGCCTCTTCTCCTTTAAAATGTTCCTTAAAACCGGCCTCCTTGTTTGATAACACTCCTGTGAAGTGTCTGGAGACACTTTACTATGTACTGGAAACATTTCGATAGATGTTTATTATATTCCTCAGGAATGGTTTTGAAAACCAACAACCTTGCACCTGTGAATTGGTTGTAATCAAACTGTGAACAATGGGAGTCTAACCAGACCTTAATCTGTTTGTTACTACACTTATCATAACAGCATTAGTTTTAGCATTTGGATGATATAAGGACAAAAGCTAGTGAATTTCACCTGAGCTTTCAATTGTGCGAGTGATTTCACTGTAAAGGATGTTAAATAAAATATTACGGAAGAGTTTAAGTTAAATATAAAACTTACAAACAGTATCAAAAGTTAGCAGTGAAATGAGCCCTTTTAAGAGTGCACAGTATACGTGCAAGGCTTCAACTTGTTACTTTTTGTAAAGATAATAGTTATCATCTCAGGATCCTCAAGCTCTGTCCAACAGAACACCTTCGGTCCGTCCGCAAGAATTACCAAGACCTCCCTGTCGCTTGTCATTTCAACACTCCACCCTGCTCTCATGCCCACATGTCTGTCCTTGGCTTGCTGCATTGTTCCAGTGAAGCTCAACGCAAACTGGAGGAACAGCACCTCATCTTCCGACTAGGCACTTTACAGCCTTCCGGACTGAATATTGAGTTCAATAACTTTAGATCATGAACTCTCTCCTCCATCCCCAACCCCTTTCCGATTTTCCCCCTCCTTTTTGTTTTTTCCAATAATTTATATAGATTTTTCTTTTCCCACCTATTGCCATTATTTTTAAATGTATTTCCATTCATTGTTTTATCTCTACCTTTTAGCCTTTTTTGATTCCTTCCCCCCACCCCACCAGGGCTATCTGTACCTTGCTTGTCCTGCTTTCTACCCTTAATTAGCACATTCCTTTAGATAATATCACCACCTTCAACACCTCTTTATCCTTTTGTCTGTGACATCTTTTGGTTATATCCACCTATCACTGGCCCTCTACCTAGCTTTTCTTGTCCCAACCACCACCACCACCTCCCCCCACCCTTAAACCAGCTTATATTTCACCCCTTCTCTACATTTAATTAGTTCTGTTGAAGAGTCATGCGGACTCAAAATGTCAACTGTGCTCCTCTCCACCGATGCTGCCAGACCTGCTGAGTTTTTCCAGGTATTCTTGTTACAGCTAAGAAGATGTGCAATTAACCTACTTTCTATCAATGCCACTTTAGCTGCTAGCAGCTATGTGATAGTGGGCTAGTGATGATTCCTTTCTCTAATTTCCCACTCTTCCCTTAGGGACGAGTCAGACCGCCAATCTGCATTTTGCCATCCCAATTTGGCTGAACGATTATGATAGAATAGTGGTTATGTTATTGGACTAGTAAACCCAGAGACCGAGACTGCTGATCAGGAGATATGAAATCAAATCCTACTATGGCAGCTGGGAATTTAAATTTAGTTAATTAAATAGGTCTGGAATAAAAGGTAGTATCAGTCGTGATGCCCATGAAACTACAAAATTGATGGAAGAATCCATATTGTTCACAAATACTCTTTAGAGGAGGAGAAGTTCTTACATGGTCTATATGTGACTCCACACCCACAGCAGTGTAATTAACTCTTAACTGCGCTCGGAAACCATTCAGTTGTTAAAGGTAGACAATAAATGCTGGCCCGTAGCCCATAAACAAATAAAAATAATCAAGACTGGAGGCATAAGGGGAAATTGAAAATGCTTCCTTTCTGCTACCCTGATTCAGCCTCCCCTCCCTTGTTGTGGCACCATGTGTTGCTCCAGTTCATTGCTTCAGTGCCCCATCAGCCAAGTCTGATTAATAAAGATGTAATCTTACATCTAACTATGTTTCAAGATGTGCAACAATTGCAAGATCTGTGAAACTAAGGATTCAAGAGGAATCTAGTTGGGGATGATATTGAATGATGTAGGGATAGACATAAGCCGAGTTGATCAAATACTCCACGAAACACAATGATTCTTCAGCTGCTGTGGCTGAGATTGTAGCCTCTGAAAATGCCAATAGTTACATAGAGGAATTGTGAGAGATAAAGAATATTCTGGATATTTGCATAATAATCTTAGGAACCTTGCCCTTAGCAGAGAGGTTGGCTTCTTTCCACAGGGTGTGGTTTTTGTCAACACTTTGGGTGGAATCGTCCCAGATTTACACTAAGTGCAGTAGCAGGTGGGAAAAAGGACATCTTACACGCCGTATCATCCCATTCCCACCTCATTCATTATGCATTCCCGGGAAATATGCAGAGTTATTGGCAGGGCACCCTTTGATTCACCGACCCCGGCATCACCTCAGGCCTTCAGTAAACCAGGCGCCATATTTAAAGGCCACCCCTGCAAAAAGCTAGCACTTTTCAAGGGATATGAAGCTGCTAGGAATGATGGCTGCCCCAAGATTTAGGGATGCCTCCTTGAAGCACCTATTGGACACGGTGGAAACCTGCTGCGATGTCCTCTACCCCCGCTCCGGGCGAAAGCCAGCAAACAAGGTACCAATCCAGCATGGGAGGCGGTGGTCAGCGCCAACAGCCTGCAAAAGAGGACAGCCCTCCAGTTCAGGAAGAGGATGAATGGTCTCATCCATTCCGCCAGGGTAAGTCACTCTTCTCATCACTCTCAACCCACACATTCACAAACTCATCACACATCCATAGCAATCTCACATCTCAAGGGACAACACCACTAACTCTCATACACACCTTTACATCTCCATCAGGCTCATACCCTGTGGAGCTAGTGTCCTCATCCCATCCATGGCTCCTCTCACCACACAAAAATTCCATGCAGTGCCATGTGTCCTGCTCACACTCTCCATGTGTTTTCATGCAGGAGAAGCTGGTTCACAACAGCAGGGAGAGGTCCCAGACTGGGGATGGAGTGGCCCACATTAGGCCCCTCACTCACTTTGAGGAGCATACCATCGGGCTGACTGGTGAGGATGTGGACCGTGCCTGCGGCGATGGTGAGATCAGCGGTGAACACCCATGTGAGGATCCTGCACACCATCATCCCCCTCTCAACATAAATGTGAGCTCTCTCACTCTCTCCTGTTTTTGACTCTGCTGCCATGCACTAATTATCTCTACTTTGGTTCACAGGGAGCTCTGCCAAGCAACCGACACCCTCAGGCATCCAGTCCCTCAGCCCCATCCAGGTCCTCACGTCCAACCAAGATGACTCCTCCTCAGTTGAAGAGCTGGAAATAAGCGGCCTGGAAGACCCATCACAGCGCTTACCCACACCATCCACCAGCACAGAGACACACACCTCATTGGGACGGAGATCTGTGGCAGGCATGGGGTCACAATCTGGTGGTCACCACACAGCCACATGTCTACTGCAGGAGGAAGTAGATTCAGCCAAGCTACCCAGCCCTTGGAGGACTACTGAGGAAGAGGCATCTGTGGGGTCTGAGTCAGATGATGAACCTCTTTATTTGGCCTTCCAACTCATCGCGGAGAGTCAGCAGAAGGCAAGGGAACATCATGCAGAGCTGTTGGAAGCCCTCAACAGAGTGGCATGCAAGTTGGAGGAGTGCCCTGGCACTCACATGTGTGCATATAGAGGTCTCCATGGGAAGGATGGTGGGCTCACCCTCTGGGAGCGAGAGTACCCTTCCAGCAGCAGAAACAGCCGGGCATGAGAGGGACACCTCTGCTCGGGCAGTGGATAAATAGAGGGCAAGGCTCAGAGCCTTCACTCACCTACCAGCAGCAGAGACAGCCGAGCATGCGAAGAGCACCTCTGCTCTGGCAACAGGCTGAGTTTGAAAAAAAAGCAGTGACATCACAGGAAAACTGTAAGTTCATCAGTTGGTGAGAAGCTGCTTTTAGGGAGTGTGTTTAAATAGATTAAAACTAGAAAAACATATCATTTATAAAGAAGTAGCTACTTGGATTTCAGTAAGGAACATGAGCAATAGGGAAGTAAAGTTAAATCAAGTCAAAGTGAAATAATTAATAAAGTAAACTAAAATTAGATAAAGTTAGTGTAAATGTAGTAAAATTGTCACTAGTAACTCATTCTACTTATTCTACTTACTCTAAGGCCAGAATTTTCACGTCGGTGTGGAGGGTGGGGGGAGGGGCGGGCCCGACAGGCTGATTCATTCCCGCCTATGCATAAAATGGCGTGCGCTGACATCAGGCGAGCATCCCAACGTCACCGCACGCTATCGCGATATTTCGGTGGGCAGGCGCGCAATGATCTCCGATGCGCGCCCGCCATTAATTAATGGGCCAGTTAAGGCCCTTGAGCCAGTAACTGATGCTGACTTTTCTGGGTCCATGCAATCTTCAGATCGCCGCACAGGCGCAACAGGCAGGCGGGTAGGACACATTTTTGTATACCTCATCCACGGGTGGGATAAGAGGGGTGAATGGGGTCGCGAGTGCTGTTTGTCAGACATTTAATGCTTAAACTTACTGCTACTTGCCTGTGTGAGCAGGAATACTTCAAAACTCTTCACAGCTTTTTGGACAGGAGTAAAAGCCTTCAGGTCAGGACTCTGGAGTAAAGATCATTTTTGGGGCCTTGCTGGTTTCAGGAAGCCTCCCCATAGCCTGGGAATGGGAGTTGAACTCTCCACTGGAGGGACCTCCTCTGAGGAGGAAGGGAGGGCCCGAAGGGGGTGGAGGCCAGGCGTGCACATTCAGCTTCCAGGGGAGCCGCCTTTGGGAGGACAGGTGCAGGCACAACAGAAAGTCCAAGGCAGAAGGGGCTGCAGAAGATGCGACTGTCCTGCTGCCAGGGTTTACAGGTGGCGAAGCAACTACCTCAATATGTCTGAGGTGCAGTGCTGAAGGAGGCTCTGTTTCTCAAGGGAGACAGTGACCTTCATTTGTCAGATGATAGTCCTGAGATCTGCACCAACTGTGTGGGTGGGCACTCCATGCCAGTGGCATTGAAGGTCACGGCTGCCCTCAACTTTTATGCATCCGGCTCTTTTCAGGGGTCAGTGGGTGATCTTTGTGGAGTCTCCCAATCAGCTGTCCACACTTGTGTCAAGCTGGTGATAGACGCTCTGTTCAGGCGTGCATTGACCTTCATCCACTACCACTGGGACAAGACCAGCCAGACAGAGCGAGCCAGAGGCTTCACGGCCATTGCTGGCTTCCCCCACATCCAAGGTGCAATCGACTGCACACATGTGGCCACCAAGGCGCCAGCAGGTGAGCCCGGTGCCTTCATCAACAGGAAGGGCTTCCATGAACATGCAGATAGTGTGTGACCACAGGATACTGATTCTGTAAGTCTGTGCAAGGTACCCAGGCAGCTCCCATGATGCCTACATCCTGAGACACTCCCAGGTGCCGGGTCTCTTCAGTGCTCCAGTCCGACTGGATGGATGGCTGCTGGGTGACAAGGGCTATCCGCTCAAAAGGTGGCTCAGATGCACCTCCGCCATCCAAGACAGAGGCTGAGCAGCGGTACAAAGGTGCCACGCCTCCAGAGGGGCTGTGGTGGAGAGAACCATCGGCCTTCTCAAGATGTGCTTCTGATGCCTGGACTGTCCAGGGGTGCACTCCAATACTCCGCAGATCATGTGTCACTGATAGTGGTTGCAGGCTGCGCTCTCCACAATCTGGAAAGGGGGGATGCAGTGGAGGAAGAAGATGTTGACGCAGATGCTCCAGCTGCACACAATGAGTCCAGTAGTGAGTCCGAGGATAAGCACGCACAGGGAAATGCTGAGAGGGTAGACGCTGACCCGGGCATCCTCCAGGGAGGCAGGGACACCCGGGAGGCTTTAATCCAACGAACCTTCAACTAGCCCACCAGAGTTGGACCTTCAACACAAGCCAGGGCTGCAGTCTCCATACTTGATACTTGAGAGCAACTTATGCCTGGTTAGGAACATTAACTAAGGGCCTTGTCAATAAATCTCAATGACAAACAAGTCACTCATAACACCATGGGTTCCTGTCCACCTGCAGAAGTAAGGAATCACCCTGAGCCATGTTCACATATGAAGCATTTAACGGATTAACAAAATAAAGCAGAAAAGAAACTGAATGCAAAGGTGTTCAGCATCACTCTGACTTGTCATCAGCTCATACCGGGAAACATAAAACCACCAGTGAGAAACCCGTGGTGTGCCTAAGGTTCCTTAATTTTACATTTGCGGATGCTACGTCTTGGTGCTCCCCCCTCGCTGGCACTGGCATCTGAGACAGCCTGCTCACTCTGCTGTCCTGTTGGTCTCAATGACCTTGGCGGGCGTCCTCTGACCCGTGGAGTCTTTGATGGCCACGCCTGGGAGGGAGTGACCAGTTCCATGGCTGGCATCTCCCCAGTTATCTGCTGGCCCACCCAGCGAGGGAAACTTGCTGTGAAGGATTCAATGCTGTAACTGTACTCAGAGTTGGGGGGCTGCTGCTGGGGGGAAAGCCTACCTGCTGGGTTAAGTGACCTATGCCAACATGTACTCACCCTTCCCGAGCGCAAGAGGTCATTGAAAGACTGGACGTGCGTTGCACCACATCATGGGAGCTGACTGTGTCTGCCACCTCCTCCCAGGCACGTTTGGTCAGTTGGAGGGGCCTCCTCCCTCCATCCCTAGGAACGAGGACCTCCCGTCATGCTGCCACCTCCTCCAGGAGGGCAGCTAGGCACTCATCAGAAAAGCAGGGAACACAGTGCCCTGCTGCCCTACCCTCCTGCCTGGCCTGCTCTCCAGCAGTGCTTTGGGGAGCCCTTCCACTGGCCATGATGAGCAGACTTTGCAAGGCTGCCAGCGCGCTATCCGAACAGGCCGCCGGGTCACCATTGGACCCAGCGCTCATTGCAGTCCCGCCGCCGCCCGCCCACTCCCGCTGCCGTCGGGAGCCACTCTTCATGCTGGGTGGGCCTTAATTGGCCTGCTCCCGAAAGGCCTGCCTGATGGGGGAAAATTCTCCCTTAAGTATAATAAATAGTTTTTAGAGTTACAGGATGACAGGTCAGCTTGGCCAAGTAGAGTGTACATCCTGCAGTATGTGTGAAGTCATGGATGCACAATGTGTCCCTGACAAACACATCTGGAGGAAGTGTCACCAGCTGCACAAGCTTGAGCTCCAGGTTTCAGAGCTTGAGCGGTGGCTGGAATCACTGTTGTGCATCCACGAGGCAGAGGGCTACATGGATAGCACATTTAGGGAGGCAGTCACACCGCAGGTTAGAAGCATAGTCACAAAGGGAATGGGTGACTGCCAGTCAGCCTAAGAGAACCAGGCAAGTAGTGCAGGAGTCCCCTGAGTCTATCCTGCTTGCTATTCAGTTTTCCATTTTGGATGCTGATGAGAGCAATGGTTCCTCAGGGGACCGCACCCAGAGTTTGTGGCACCATGGGCGTCTCAGCTGTACAAAGGGGTAGGAAGAAGAATAGAAGGGCAATAGTAATAGGGGATTCCATAGTCAGGGGATCAGACAGACATTTCTGCAGCAATAAACGTGACTCCAGGATGGTGTGTTGCCTACCTGGTGACAGGGTCAAGGACGTCATGGAGTGGCTGCAGGACATCCTTTGGGGAGAGGGGGATCAGCCAAAAGCCGTGGTCCACGTTGGTACCAATGACATAGGTAGGAAGAGGGATGAGGTCCTGAAAGCAGATTTCAGGGAATTAAGAAGGGAATTAAAAAGTAGGACCTCAAGAGCAACAATCTCAGGATTACTCCCAGTGCCACGTGCTAGTGAGCATAGAAATAGGAGGATAAATCAATTAAATACATGGCTAGAGAACTGGTGTAGGAGGGAGGACATCAGATTTCTGAGGCATTAGGACCGGTTCTGGGGCAGGTGGTACCTGTACAAACTGGATGGGTTACGTCTTAACAGGACTGGGACTGATATACTCGAAGGGAGATTTGATCGTGCTGTTGGGATGGTTTAAACTAGCTTATCAGGGGGTGGGAACCTGAGGGGTGGCCCAAACTGGAAGAAAGTAAAGTTGGTAACAGGAAGTAGTAGTGAGACCAAGAGGCAGGAGAAACAAAGCAGAACATTGAGTATGCTTCGAATGTGGAATGATGTCAAAAAGACAAAGTTAAGGGCACTCTACCTGAATGCGCATAGCATTCGCAATAGGGTAGATGATCTAAAGACACAAATAGAGGTAAATGGGTATGATATAATTGCCATTACAGAAACATGGCTGCAAGGTGACCAAGACTGGGAATTGAATATTCAAGGATATTCGACGTTTAGGAAGGACAGACAATAGAATAGGTTTAGCATCTCCATGAACCCCACTTATTATCACATGTTCCTGCAATACTCCCTCTGAACAATAAATATCACCATCCTACAACATTAAGGATTGACTACCTCCTGTGCCTCTTAAAATTTTTATCATCCTCACCTACTCCATCCTGTACACATGGAAAGACTTTCCCTTCACATACAAAATCTTTAAACATTTCTGCAACCTGCTCCTCAGAACTCCCTTGGGTAAATTGTGAACACATTCCCACTTCTTTACCTATCACTGATACTTCCTGTTTTACCTGTACACAAACCATCGTTTTCTCCTGTGCCTGAACCTCAGAACCCACAGTACTTTTACTTCCTGAACATTTCTGCACCTCAATAATCCTAACAGATTTTACCTGTAATTTTGAACACACTGACTTTGTGTGCCCAACTTCATTACAATGAAAACACCTCAATTTTCGAGTGTCGCTTCTACCCTCAGCACCTTCCTTTTTAATCTGAGTAAAAACTTCCTGGGGATTTCCATCTACTCCTCTTCCCTGACTACCCACCGTCCTTTCACCTTCACACTTTCTGTCCTTCTCTGATATAAAAAGGTGACAAAAAGGTTTAGAACTATGAACTAACTCATAATCATCAGCTATCTCTGCTGCTTGTCTTACTGTTTTAAACCTCTGTTCTTCCACATGAGTTCTCACTATCGAAGGAATTGAATCTTTAAATTCTTCCAAAAGAATTACTTCTCTAAGAACTGCATATGTTGTCTCTATCTTTAATGCCCGTATCCACCAGTCAAAATTATTTTGTTTTACTCTCTCAAACTCAATGGGCAGAATTTTACCGTTGGCGAGCAGGGGGTGGGGCCTGCTCGCTGACACGTAAGATGATGTGGGATGACGTCAGGCGGAACCCCCGACGTCATCCCGCCCCATTTAAATTTTCAGGAAGGCGGGGGCGCAGCAAAATCAGCTGCGGGCCCACCGACCTGTCAATGGCCAATTGAGGCCATTGACAGGATCGTTAAAACAATTAAAGGACCTGCCCGTCCAACCTTAAGGTTGACGGGCAGGCCAGGAGCCCCGGCGGCTAATAGATAACACATGAAACCTCATCCAGCGGCGGGATGAGGTTTCATGCAGGGTTGCAAAAATTTTAATAAAGTTGTAATGTAAATTATGAACATGTCCCACCTCATGTGACATTGTCACATGAGGGGGACATGTTAGGGAATTTTTTTTTCTATTTTTAATATTTTTATAAGTGTCAGCGATCTCCCTGAGGCAGCACTAAGCCTCAGGGAGATGTGTGCTCTTTTGTGCGCTTGCACGAAAGAGCACACTCTCGCTTTTAGGGAATACCCCCGCCCGCACAGGGAGCGCATAGCGCTTCCCACCGGATGTCATGCTGGGCGGGCCTTAATTGGCCTGCCCAAGTAAAATGGCGGCAGGGCCCGCTTCTCCGGTGGGGATCGGCCCCCCACCCGCTGGAGATTGGGTCGGGCCCGCCCGCCCGATAGGCAGAAAATTCTGCCCAATATAAATTTGCCCAGGCTGTTTTCTCATATTCCTAATTTTTTGCCTGTATGCCCCAGGAACCAAAATAGCCTTTTTTTACCACATCATAGTCCACCAACATTTCTTCTGGCAGTGAATCGTAAACCTTATGTGCTCAACCCACCAACCTAGATTGAAACAACAATGCCCAGTTTTCCTGTGGCCATTTAATCTGTTTAGCTATCTTCTGAAATGAAATAAAGAATGCATCAACATCTCTTTCTTCAAACTTTGGAAGATCTTGTACAAATTTAAACATCTCCCCACCGGGTTCTGATCTGGAAATAAGTCCTTCCTCATGCTCTGGTGTCTCTTTTTTAACTGCCAGCATTTTAAGTTGGAATTCTCTATCTCTTTTTCTCTTTTCTCCTTTTCTAACCTCACCATTTCTAATTCCCTTTCCTGTTTTCCTTGTCTCTCCTGCCTTTCATTTTCCTTTTTGTTTGCATCCAATTCAGGTTTTCTCAGTTCCTTTGCTTGATCAAATTCAAGCCTCTTAATTTCTAACTGAAATCTCACCACCCCTAGTTGTGACTCAATAGTGGCAGGTACCCCCTACCAACTTTAAATGCTGTGCTATCACTTCAACTATGTCTGCTTTCTTTACCCCTACAGGTAACCTCAACTGCAACTTATCCATCAGCTCTGCTAACTTACCCTTAGATAGATTTTGTAACCCATTTAAGAATGATATCTTCTACTTCCAAAAAAAGTATCAGCCATGGATAAAGCCAATTTTGCAGTGTCACCACTTAAAAAAAACACCTCACACCAACTCCTGAATTCAAAGTGCCTAGTGTACTTGTAACCTTAAGATTCACCAACTCCAAACCAATCAATGAAATTCAAATAAATCCCGGACGAACCCCCAATTTGTTATGACGTGGCAGATGATGTGTACCGGGTGGATCAAATCCATGAGGCAGGCTTGATCACGTTGTCACAATGATTTTGCAATTTGCATTTTATTTTGAGATACGTGCCTTGATGTAATAAATCCACCCAGAATTAGATATTGGTTACAAAACTAAATTAAACACTTATTAACAAAATAAAAGATTTCAAGCACATATGTAGGTCTACAAATTACTACTTTAATAACTCCTAAAACCCTTAATTAATCTGGCTCATGTTACACCTATGTTAAGACAACAGTAAAAACAAATAGATTTAAACAGACCCAGGCAAAGCAACACAATACCCTGGATAGTAGCATTCAAAATGAGTCTTCTCGGCTTTGATTCCTGTAGACAACATTTTGATGCACAGAGGCTGAAGGCTTTTCACACTTGTGTTAGATCATAGAATGCCTTCACCTTACACATAACCTCATCTCCTTTATGCATGTGCCTCCCTTTTAATGCAAATTCCCTTATTCCCATATGTTTTTGCAACTTTACTTTTCTCATAATATAAATCTTTCACAGTACTAATGTTATCAGTAACCTTTGGGAAAAATAAACACACTGTTTGGCTTAGCTTCTTTTAGCTAGGTGTAACATCTTGCCATCTCTTTGAAATTCAGACTAACCTAATTTATCTATAAAAGCAAATTTTCCTCACACCTCACATTCTAAAACTTCAGCCATGTTTACGAATTTAGCATTTCAAACTTAGCCACTTGTCTGATGACTCAAAAACCTCCAGACCAGCTGTCTCCAATTCAATTAAATCCAACACAGAGATACACAAAGAGAAACTAATCCAAATCCCACCATTGACCTACATTTACAATAAATCACAATAATATTATGAAATTTATTATATTTTCATGACACCCACAGCAATGCGGGTGACTCTTATATGCCTTCTGAAGTGGCCTAGCAAGCCACTCAGTTGTATCAAACCTCTACAAAGTCTCAAAAAATGAATGAAACCGAACGGACCACCTAGGCACCAGAAACGACAATGGCAAAGTCTTCCTTACTAACATCTGTGGCTAGTGCCAAAATGGGGACTAAATTCTCACAGACTCGTCAAGCAGCAGCCTGACATAGTCATACTCATGGAATCATATCTTACAGATAACGTCCCAGACCCCACCATTACCATTCCTGGGTATGTCCTGTCCCACCAGCAGGACAAACCCAGCAGAGGTGGCAGCATAGTAGTATACAGTCAGGAGGGAGTTGTCCCGGGAGTCCACAATATCAACTCTGGACCTCATGAAGTCACATGGCATCAGGCCAAACATGGGCAAGGAAACCTCCTGCTGGTTACCACATACCGCCCTACCCCAGCTGATGAATCAGTGCTTCTCCATGTTGAACACCACTTGGAGGAAGCACTGAGGGGGACAATACACTCTGGGTGGAGAACCAACAAGAGGGAAAAACACACTTGACCTCATTCTCACCAACCTGCTGCCGCAGATGCATCTGTCCATGACAGTATCGGTAGGAGCAACCACCACACAGTCATCCTGGAGATGAAGTCCCGCCTTCACATTGATGACACCATCGTGTTTTGTGGCACTATCACCATGCTAAATGGGATAGATTTTGAACAGATCTAGCAACTCAAGATTGGGCACACATGAGGCGCTGTGGGCCATCTGCAGCAGCAGAATTGTACTCAAATACAATCTGTAACCTCAAGGCCTGGAATATCCCCCACTCTACCATTACCATCAAGCCAGGGAATAAACCCTGGTTCGATGAAGAATACAGGAGGGCATGCCAGGAGTAGCACCAGGCATATCTAAAAATGAGGTGTCAACCTGGTGAAGCTACTTGTGTGCCAAACAGCATAAGCAGCAAGTGATAGACAGAGCTAAGCAATCCCACAACCAATGGGTCAGATCTAAGCTCTGCAGTCCTGCCATATCCAGCCATGAATGGTGGTGGATAATTTAAAAATTCACTGGAGGAGGAGGCCCAGCACATCAATGCAAAAGATAAGGCTGAAGCATTTGCTACAATCTTTAGCCAGAAGTGCCGAGTGGGTGATCCATCTCAGCCTCCTCCAGAGACCCCAGCATCACAGATGCCAGTCTTCAGCCAATTCAATTCACTCCACATGATATCAAGAAACGACTGAAGGCACCGGGTAGTGCAAAGGCTATGGGCCCTGACAATATTCCGGCAATAGTACTGAAGACTTATGCTCTGGAACTGGTCGCGCCCCTAGCCAAGCTGTTCCAATACAGCTACATCACTGGCATCTACCTGGCCATGTGGAAAATTGCCCAGGTATGTCCTGTACAAAAAACAGGGCAGATCCAACCCAGCCAATTATCACCCCATCAGTCTACTCTCCATCATCAGTAAAGTAATGGGAGGGGTCATCAACAGTGCTATCAAGCGACATTTGCTTAGCAATAACCTGCTCACTGATGCCCAGTTTGGGTTCCGCCAGGACCACTCAGCTCCTGACCTCATTACTGCCTTGGTTCAAACATGGACAAAAGAGCTGAACTCCCGAGATGAGGTGAGAGTGACTGCCCATGACGTCAAGGCTGCATTTGACAGAGTTTGGCATCAAGGAGCCCTAGCAAAACTGGGGTCAATGGAAATCAGGGGGGAAACTCTCTGCTGGTTGGATTGATATCTGGCACAAAGGAAGATGGTTGTTGTTGTTGGAGGTCAGTCATTTCAGCTCCAGGACATCACTGCAGGAGTTCCTCAGGGTCGTGTCCTCGGCCCAACCATCTTCAGCTGCTTCATCAATGACCTTCCTTCCATCATAAGGTCAGAAGCGGTGATGTTCGCTGATGATCGCACAATGTTCAGCACCATTCATGAATTCTCAGATACTGAAGCAGTTCATGTCCAAATGCAGCAAGGCCTAGACAATATCCAGGCTTGGGCTGACAAGTGACAAGTAACATTCGCACCACACAAGTGCCAGGCCAATGACCATCTCCAACAAGAAAGAATCTAACCATCACCCCATGACATTCAATGGCATTGCCATCACTGAATCCCCCACTATCAACATCCTGGGGGTTGCCATTGACCAGAAATTGAACTGGACTAGCCATATAAATACTATGGCCACAAGAGCAGATCAGAGGCTAGGAATCATGCAAAGAGTAACTCATCTCCTGACTCCCAAAGCCTGTCCACCATCTATAAGCCGCAAGCCAGGAGTGTGATGGAATACTCTCCACTTGCCTGGATGAGTGCAGCTCCCACAACACTGAAGAAGCTGGACACCATCCAGGACAAAGCAGCACGCTTGATTGGCACCACATCCCCAAACATTCACTCCCTCTACCACTGACGCACAGTGGCAGCATTGTGTACCATCTACAAGATGCGCTGCTGGAATTCACCAAGGCTCCCTAGACAGTAGCTTCCAAGCCTATGACCACCAATTAGAAAGGCAAGGACAGCAGATAGATGCGAGCACCACCACCAAGTACTTGGGCCCCAGCTGTTCACAATATATATTAATGATTTGGACGTGGGGACCAAACGTAATATTTCCAAGTTTGTGGATGATACAAAGCTAGGCGGATATGTGTGTTGTGAGGAAGATGTAAAGCGGTTACAGGAGGATTTGGACAGACATAGTGAGTGGGCAAGTACATGGAAGATGAAATATAATGCGGAAAAATGTTCCACTTTGGTAGAAGGAACAGATGTGCAGAGTATTTCCTAAATTGTAAGAGGTTAGAAAGTGTAGATGTACAAAGGGACCTGGGTGCCCTTGTCCATAAGTCATTGAAAGCTAACATGAAGGTGCAGCAAGCAATTAGGAAGGCTAATGGAATGTTAGCCTTTATCACATGAGGATTTGAGTACAGGAATAGTGAAGTCTTGCTTTAATTGAATAGAAGCTTGGTTAGGCCGCACCTGGAGTACTGTGTGCAGTTTTGGTCCCCTTACCTCCGAAAGGATATTAGTGCCATAGAAGGAGTGCAACAAAGGTTCACCAGACTTGTTCCGGGGATGGCAGGACTGTCTTATGAAGAGAGCAAACTAGGCCTGTATTCTCTAAATTTCAAAGAATGAGAGGTGATCTGATTGAAACCTACAAAATACTTAAAGGAATAGACAAGGCAGATGCAGGTAAGATGTTTCCCCTGATTGGGAAATCTAGAGCCAGTGGACACAATTTCAGAATAAGGGGGAAGACACATAGGACTGAGATGAGGAAAAATTTCTTTACTCAGAGGCTTGTAAATCTTTGGAATTCTTTATCCCAGAGGGCCATGGAAGCTTAGTTATTGAGTTTGTTTAAGGTAGAGATTGGTAGATTTCTGATTAACAATAGTGTAAAGGGCTATGGGGATAGTGTGGGTAAAAGGGTAAATTGAAGTGTTTGATCAGCCATGATCGTATTGAATGGTAGAGCAGGCTCAATGGGCTGAACAACATTCTCCGGTTCCTATGTTCCTATGTATGCCATGGAGACCCTGGCCCAGCAGAACGCGGAGATGTGTGCAGACCTGCACTCCATCGCGGTAGCCATGGGTGAGCTCCTGCAGTGGCAACATGAGAAATGAGGCACCTCGATGGCCCTCCAGGTGCTCCTTTCCCTCAAGGAATCAGGCTGTTGCCCTCAGGCACCCAAAGGGAGGAGGAGCAGCAGCTGAACACCCCTGGGCCTTCCAGTCAGGAATTTCAGAGGCTGCCCTCTCCATCAGAGTCCCCTTTGCTTGTGACTCTCTCAACCTCTGTCATTGCAGAGGGAGCAGCTGGGCCACAGGAGGGCAGCCAAAGCAAGCTTGGGGCCCTCAAGGGCTCAGCTCTCCAGAGGGCACATGCCGAAGTCATCAAACACAACAAGACCAACCATTGCACAGGCTGTCTCCACCCCTGCTGCGGATGTCAGGGCAGCACCTAGAAGAAGTGATAGACCTAGAAAAATTAAGAAATTCTGATCACAAGTGGCTGCATGAGTGAGCACACTTTTTCACTTTATAATCTGAAATTAGATTCACTTTCACTGAATAATGCGTAATGTTGCCTTTCAGCTTCATTGACAGGCTTTGTAAATCCTCCTCCTGCATCCCCCTCACCAGCAGTTTAGCTGCATGCAACCGGCCCATGAGTGATTCTGGAGGGAGAAGTGTGTGTGTGGCAGGGCCTTTCAGAGCCTTGTGCAAGCACTCTCCCACGCAGGCGGAGCCTTCCTCCATCACACTGATCTCACAGTCTCAAGCATTTTCAATGCTGCCTGTGAGGGTTCTCTTTCAGTTGTCCATCTGAGCTGACCTACATCTCTGCCCATCTACTGATCACACTCTCATGCAGCACCTGAATACCCCCCAAAGCAAGGCTCCTTTCACTCTCGATTTTAGAAGCATGGTGGTTTTTAAGTATGTCTTCAGCTCCCCTGTCCTTCCCCTTCCCCTAGTCACTCATGTCCTTTCCCCCATCACTGTTGATACCCCCTGACATCACCTTTCACCTCCCCACCATCACCTACCAGCCAGAGCTCTTTCCAGGATGTAAGGTGAATGTGCACGTTCCCTATGTTCCGGAGAATCCCACTCCCATCCACATGGATCTCCCCGACCTCCTGCTTCCCACCCCTAGGGTTGGTGTCTGCCTCCGAGTCATCACCAACTACCCTCACCACCCCTTCTACCGGCTACTGTTGCACCCTCACGCTCCCACCCTACTGGCTCACTCTGCCCTCTGTCATTCTCACCATTCCCTCCTACCATGCCCACCTCATTTCACTCACCAGGAGGCAGTCATCAACTCTACAGACTCCTACCTTGCACATTCCCCTTACTCCTTATTCCACCCTTACTCCTTCCGCCACCCAAACTCCCTCCTCCCACTGGACTCCTTCTACCCTCCAAACTTCTTCCTCTACCAAAAGCCCTTCCCCCCCTGAATTCCTTCTTCCCTCCAAAGTCCTGCCCCTTCTGGACTCCTTCCTTTCCCCAAATCCCTTCTCCCCCGACTTCCTTCCCTTACACCTTCTTCCCCGCTTACACCTACCTCCTCAGTTGCCCCATTTCCCGCTGTTGCACCCTCTTCCCCCTGTCCTCCCCTCATCCCAACCTCACTCCCCCTGACACCATCATTGCCCCCATCCCAACCTCATCCCCCAACACCATTGTTCGCCCCCTCCCAACCTCAGTCACTCCCTACACCATTGTTCCCCCCTCCCAACCTCACCCCTGCCCCCCTGGTACACTTTCCTCTCTCAGTCAAAGTTAGACTTTTCTCTCAACCCCTGTGACAATCGTCCATAACAAACCATGGCTAAGACACTGATGTCCCAAAGCAGACCCCAGACATCATTGGTGACTTTCCACCTTCCGTGAGCTGCTTCGCGGTGGAGCTACGCCCATAGGAATCCACCCAGCATGCGATGCACGTGTTCCTCCAGGGTCCAGTAGCTGTCGGGCTCCAGCGTCTTCTGCTCCTCGGATGTCCATGATGTGAGCAAGGCCCTAATGGTAAGTCCCAACTTCTGCATGTTACAATTGTCAAGACATGCCCTGAGCCGGTGTGTTTTCCTGCTGATGTGGGTGGTAAGTTTGACATAAAGGGATGATTCCAGCGAGCAGGGCTTATAATTAGATGCAGACATATTAAAGTGACGTACCCAATGTGTGGCAGCAGAAAAAGCGGGCCGCCATTGACGGGTGGAACGGACGATCGCAAACTGGTTTCACGACGGTGTGAAACCGAGTTTTAGCTTCAAATATGTTGATTTACTGAGAAATGTAATGGTGATGTTTCTACGGGGAACCATAATGATAGCATAAGGAAGCCTGATCAAAGTAGAATCCAGCAGCCAGGGTATTCATGGGTTAGATGAAAGGCCTTTGTATCAGTTATGCTGTCAGGCAGTTTGGCGAGCAGTGAAAACTTGCAAGATCATATCCATCATGCTGGCTCAATTTTAGAGGGGTGCCAATAGTATCCATAGGGACGGCTGTAATCCTTTGAGCCTAGTGGAAATCAGACTGAATGGACAGTTAAAATGGTCACAGGGTCTTTACCTCACCAATGCCACTGTTTGGTTATAATGTTAACCTGTTGTTTTGAGCAGGTGAGAAGGATCCACTGGAGCTCGAGATTAGCAAGGCTACCCTGAAGGCAAGAGACCCACAATGATATTTTCATTATTTTCTTTCCTAATGGGTTAGATAGAACAGAAGTGCTCCTTTGGACCCCACAGAGAAACCTTGCCCAAACTTCCCACCTTCTGCCCAGCCATGATGCCCCACCATCTGTCCTCTCAAACATTTATCTGAGCGCAGACAGCGTCCTTTCCATTGTAATCCCAGCTGTGTCCTCCTGTGCTAAAAATTCTGCTCCAACCCACCAATCAGCTAACATTTCAAGCCAACTCAGGCGAGAGTCTATGATAAAATGCAGTAATTAAGATCTCTGGAGCCCATGCTACGGAGGATCACAGAAGGTTTGCTGTCCACTTCAGCCTCCACCCACCAGATTCCCACTGAGAGCTAAAAAGCAGCCCCCATATGTCTGTTCTCATAGAATCATAGAGTCATTATGGCACAGAAGGAGGCCATTTGGGGCCCATTGAGTCCACACCAGCTCTCTATAGAGCAATCCAGTCAGTCCCGATGTGTGGCTCATCACCCTGTGAGTTTATTTTGCCCAAGTGCCCATCCAATTTCCTTTCAAAATCATTCATCTGGAGGGATTTTCCAGCCCTGTCCACCATTGGCATTGTCCAGTCCTGCTGAAAGTCAATGGACTTTTGGCTGGCCCACCGCATCTCCTGCGGCCGGTCCTGCCATGGTGGGGCCAGAAAATACCAGCCATCATCTCCATTCCCACCACCTTCGTAGGCAGTGAGATCCAGGTCATTACCACTCACTGCATAAAAATGTTCTTGCTCATGTCTCCTCTGCATCTCTTACCCAAAACCTTAAATCTTTGTACACTGGTCTTTATACCATCACCTAATGGGAACAGTTTCTCTTTGTCTACCTTATCTAAAGCTGTCATAACTTTGTACACTCTATAAAATCTTCCCTCAATCTACTTTGCTCCAAAGAGAACAGCTTCTCCAACCTAACCTTGGAACTAAAATCCCTTACCCCTGGAATCATGTTTTGGTAAACCTCCTCTGCAACCTCTCAAAGACCCTCACATGCTTCCTAAAATGTGGTGACCAGAATTGGGTGCAATATTCTAGTTGTGGCCGAACCAGAGCTTTAAACAGGCTCAGCATAACTTCCTTGCTTTTGTACTCAGTGCCTCTATCTATAAAGCCCAAGATCCAATGCACTTTGCTAATTGCTCTCTTAATATGTCTTGCCACCCTCAAAGATCTGCACACATTGTTCCCTAGGTCCCTCTGTCCCTGTGCATTTTTTGAATCTGTGATGCTTAGTCTATATAGTCTCTGCTATTCCTTCAGCCAGAGTGCATCACCACACATTTCTCTGTATTAAATTCCACCTGCTACTTGCCTGCCTATTCTGTTAGCCTATCTATGTTCTGTTGCAGTCGATTGATATCATCCTCAACTGTCAGCCACACCTCCAAGTCTGAAATCATGTTGTCAGGGACATACTGCAAAGTTATGTGTGCAGAATGGGCAATTGAAATACCCAACTATTTTTAAACTCAATGGGACGTTCAACAATTATTTTGATGGCACTGTTAAAATGTGTAACTTGATTCTCAAAGCAAATGTCAATAATGAGTTTATAGAATACCAGATCAGATAGTTGGGATGCAGAGCTTCAAGTGAAACTGCCTTATCTTGGCATAGTCAACCGAGAAATCCAATGACAGAGTTACAATGGAATCACTGTGCAAGGTTATGAAATGCTTTATTGTCCTCCCACACAGTAGGTTAAATGTGTCAACAATGTACAAAGTTCGGCAAACAGTTCTAAGAATCACCTAGCAAGAAAAGCAAGCCTGTTCAATGAAAGTCAATGCAGCAATAGGATCTCAGCCAAGAAGTTCTACAATGACAAAAAAGTACCACATTGATTATTGAACCACAAGCAGTTTCAGTGTA
This sequence comes from Cetorhinus maximus, assembly GCF_964194155.1. NCBI lineage: Eukaryota > Metazoa > Chordata > Chondrichthyes > Lamniformes > Cetorhinidae > Cetorhinus > Cetorhinus maximus. The sequence continues at coordinate 123,179,134 of NC_135880.1, read as the reverse complement.
GACAAGCATAGTCTAATCCCAGAAAGTTCTCTGGGGATAATAAATTTACAGGTATATAATACAAGTCACAGGAGGCAATACTGAGCCCATACAGGGTATTGGTTCATCCCTACTTGGAGCATATATGCAATTCAGTTCACCACATTATAGGAAAAATAACATGCACTGAGAAAGGAACAGCAAAAGACTGGTCATTTGGTACCGAGTATTAGATACCTGCACAATAAATTGAGTTTACAGAAGATGGCTGTTTACATGAGGAGAAGAATAATACCCTCACCACTGCATTGGAGGTTCAACTTTGATTTTTGTTTTCCAGTTCTGGAGTGGGTTTTGCACCCACAACCTTCTGACCCAGAGGGGAGTGTGCTAGCATCTGAGCCATGCTGACACTCAGAGTGGAATTGTCCCAGATTTGCACTAAGTGCAGTAACAGGCAGGTAAAATGACAATGGCAGTTCTCACGCTGTATCGTCCCAAACCCGCCGCATTAGTTATGCATTCCTGGGAAACATGCCATTTCCATTGCGAGCAGGCTGTCATTCACCTGCCAAACCATCACCTCACTGCTTCATCACACTGGGAGCCCTGTTTAAAGTATAGCCGCACGCACACATCTCAGAGCTTCCAGCCCACGACTACTGAGGGAAGATGTCCACGAAAGGCAAAAAGACTGCAGCCCTCAGGTTTAGTAACGCGTCACCAGAACGCCTTTTGGACGCCGTGGAGTCCTGCCGCAATATCCTCTACCATCGTTCTGGCCAGAGGATGGGTAGCGGCATGACCAACTAGGCTTGGGAGGCGGTGGCAGTGGTGATCGATGCTAATGCCGCACAGAAGAGGTTGGCCATCCAATGCAGATAGAGGATGAATGATCTCATCCCTGCAGCCAGGACATGGCAACCATCTCATCACTCTAAACTTATACACGCAAGCCCATCACACATTCACTGGCATCTCACTCACTGCCAGCTCAAGGGACATCACTACCCATTCTCACACACATACTCTCACATGTCCATCTGGCCTCATCTCTTCTGGAGACTGCCTCTTCAGCCCTCACCACTTTGAGGCCATTTGCACAGATCAACATGTTCCCCCACACACACCCTGGGATACCCCCCCCTTCCCCAGTACAGCCCTCATCCTGCCGCCCGTTCCCTTGCCTGAGGCCACTTCTCCCCCTTTGCCAAACAAGACCTTGCACTGCAGCTATTGAAAAGCCACCCACATCTGGCTGATCTGGTAGGTAGAGACCCGCCATGAGCCCCCCCAAAAGTGATGAAATGCTGTCTGTGAAGTCTGGCGCTGATGACTGCGAGTGCTGCCCGAAGCAAGGTAGGCAAACAAACCTTGACATCCCGAGCAAAGTGCAGTCTGCCAGATGCACATCACTTATATGCTGTTGTGAAACACGTTGTTGTGTTTTCCAGCAGCAGGGGGATGATTCCGGCAGGCAGGCCTAATAATGATATGTTGATGTATTACAATGAGGTTCCCGACATCCGATGGTGGAGAACGCGGCCCGCCAATGGCAGGCTGAGCGGACGATCGCAAACTGGTTTCACCATATTGTCCACTCACACCACTGAACACGCTCAACACTGGTGGGCATGGAAAATCCTGGCCTCAGTCCTTGACACTCAGAAAGAGATTCTAAGGGTAGTTGTTGCATCTGGAATGACAGGGCCAGAGGGATACTCTAGGTGAGTAATTTCATTATATAATTTGGCCTATTCAACTTGCTTCACATGGGCCAATAGCCCAGTTGAGTCCATGCTCAGAACTTCTCAGCTGCAAGGAATGGGTGAAGATGATGTTGCTTCTCATGGCATTGACGTTGGATCTGCAACGGTGCAGCTCCCTCTAAGGTTAGCACAGGAGTGAGTTTCTGGTCTGGGACTGTAGACTTTAAACATAAAAGAAACATGACACCAGAAGCAAGCCCTTCATGAACATAAGCTCCACTGAGGTGTGTGCCACCTCAGGCCTCAAGGGCCCAATTGATGCAGTCTCAGCCAAACCCCACAACCTGCTGACATTGAGATAGAATGATATCAGAGTGAGAGGTTTAAAAACACAAGTGAAAAGAGAGTTTTAAGCACAAATGGTGATAAGAGAGAGCGGTGGATGTAGGGAACAATGCAGAGATAAAAACAAAAAGCTAAAAGCTACTGCGGATGCTGGAAATCCAAAACAAAAACAGAATTACCTGGAAAAACTCAGCAGGTCTGGCAGCATCGGTGGAGAAGAAATCAGTTGACGTTTCGAGTCCTTACGACCCTTCGGCAGAACTGAAGTATAGTTAGGAGAGAGGTGAAATATAAGCTGCTATATTTCACCTCTCTCCTAACTATACTTCAGTTCTGCCGAAGGGTCGTGAGGACTCGAAACGTCAACTGATTTCTTCTCCACCGATGCTGCCAGACCTGCTGAGTTTTTCCAGGTAATGCAGAGATAAGATTGAAGCAAACACCTACATGCCTGAGAATTTGGTGTGTTTGTACATTTTAACTCATGAAACCTCCTCTGTCATTTGTGACAGCACTCTCACTTCTTAGTCAGAATGTTGTGGGTCCAAGTTCCACTTTAGTGAATTAAGCACAAAATCTCGGCTCTAAGTGGTAACCTCAGGGTCTCATCTTTGTTCATTCATAAAGTGTTAATGACTTCATTTCAAGAATGAGGAAAGAACAGAGATTTATGATTTGTGATTTGTCAACTGCCCAATCATTTATGCTAATAGAAACATGAAGTAGCACAGTTCTGCTACTTAACACGCTAAGCTTTAGTCCCAATATCCTACACTTTGAGAATCCAATCCCACCCTATATATAGAACAGTGTATGCAGAGATCTGTGCCTAAATATTGGATCATGTAGGCATCTAAGAGTCCAATCTCTCAGCTGATGTGTGAACACTCATTCTGTGTCAGAAATCTGCTGCTCACTATGTTGGTAAAAGGTCCTGCATAGGCTTTCAGGGTTGGTGTCTCAAACAGGCATTAAGCCCTTTTGGTATGAAATCAGGAAACCTAAAGTTTTCTTCAGGCTCTTTTGCAAATGTATTGGCTTAGGTTGGGCATGCTGCTGTTAGTAGCCTCAAGCACTTGGCAGCTGAACGAGGTTGCCTCCAGAAAGGGAAGTTTTTTTTTTACCTACTTTATTGCCTAGCTGCGTCCCCCAGCTCACAAACTTGAGGGATGTTGCTAGTTGCCACTTGGTCCCTATCGCCTTCAAGCCGTTTCCTTCTGGATCTTTCCAGGGCTCTGCCGGAAGCATTTGCTGGATCTTGCAGTCGGAGGCCTGCAATGCTAAAAGGAGACGTCTGATTGCTTGTTTGCCAGGGCTGTCAATTATGTCAACCTTGCCTGCAAAGACAACAGTCCGAATAAGCAGGTATTCAGGTTTGTGGCTCTGGCTAGTTTCCCACAAGTGCAGGACATCATCAACTCCACGGACGTGACAATTAAGGCATTCCAGGTTCCCCAGCATTGTTTGCCAACCACAAGAGTTTCCATTCCATCAATGTACAGCTGGAGTGCCTCCGCAAATAGATGATTATACAAGTGTGTGCTGAACATTCCAAGCAACTGCCATGATGTTTTCATCCCATGATAGTCCACCTTCTGACATGTCTTTACTTCTGGAAGCAGAGCTACCGATTGGCTGCTTAGAGGCAGGGGCCACCCACTTGAAACATGGCCGATGACACCTTTCAGAAATCCAGGGTATGAGGCCCCAGGATACAATGAAAGCCCTATGTCCACCAGATGTGTGATTGAGGGTGCCAGCGATGCACTGAAGTTGCAATTTAGGTGACTGGACTGACCTGGAGGCATCTCTCAGTTTGCTCCAGCCAAGGTCTGCAGATGGTCATGGTGGGCTGTGCTCTGCAACAGCAAGGTTTGGACAAGGTTCAGAACACAGATCCTAAGAATCGAAGGAGGAGGCAGAAGGTGAAGAGGTGGAAGGTGATGGAGTCAAGGAATACCCTGCAGCACATGTTACCGCTGCCCGGTATAGAGGGGGAGTTTTGATTATTACAATGGTCCCTTAGGTTCCACCAGTGCACCCATCTAACAACCATATGCAAAAGTCATTTTACCCCCAAATTCTCGCAATGCCACTGATACAAAGCTGTCCTGCAAACAAACAAGCCTCCCTTTCAGAGCACCCCAAGCCAACATTGTTTGGAGTCAATTCATGTCTTCCCGTTCATCATCAAAGAAATGAAAAGATCATTGTTAGCCAGCAACTAAGAATGAGCAAGAAAGGAAAGGAATTAAAATGAACAATATTTATGTCATTCAAATAAACAATAGAAACTTTACAATTTAACATTGTGTAATACATGCATGTGTATACACTTGTGTAACTACAATCTTTACTCTTTCTTTTCCTGGTACTTCTACGTGGTGTTAAGCCAGTGGCTTCAGCAGAGGTGGAGGCAGATTGCTCAGATCCCTGTTCTGACTGTTAAGATGATCTTGGGCAAACCCTCTTGGTTTTAGAGCCCATGAGGGTCCCGCTAAAGACTGCTCCACCTGAACATGTGTAGGGGCAGATTCGGCCATTGGGTGGAAAAGTGGAATGTCGGGTACTGACTGAGGGGGAGATGTGTGAAGGCAACAGGTGAAAAGTGGAAGTGCTTTGAATCAAGCCTCCACTTTCATGACACTTGTGTCTTCATCCCGCTCATGGCCCAGGCATACTTCCCTGCCAGCAATGTGCCGAAGAACACTTTGCTACAAATTTGTGGAGTGCCGAACGATTAAGGTGAGGACATCCATTATCCTATTTAAAGTGCCATTCATCCCCAAATGCACTTGTGTGATTACTGCCATGTGATGCTTCATGCAGTTGGTCACTGTATCCATGGATGAAGATGTCATCACTATGTCCTGTGACAGCATGCCACTGTGCTTGAGGCAGAATCCTCCAATCCAATGTGTTCACAGTGGGCTTGGAACATCTGTCAGTAAATAACATTCTCTACTGTTGCTCAAGAACTACCCTCTCCATCTACTGCCCCTGAAGTACTGTGCCGGTGTCTAGCTGAGCAGAGGTTTAAGAGGCATGCCCACTCTGATTCAGGCTCCCCACTGCTGTTGACGACTCCATCATCTGCCCTTCACACTTGTGAAGAATGAATCACCAGGTGAAAACCCAAGTACCTCTCTTACTAGTGCAGTTATCTGAGTTGGTGCATGGACTGCATAAGTGCTGAGAAGGTGCACCCCTCAGAGGGCACAAAATCCTCTGAGGAGTCTTTATCTTCATGGGCAACTGTGACAATCTCCTGCCGGGCATGTAAAGTCCCAATGGAAATTAAAAGGTATGAATGAGCATCGTCAGGGTAAGAATGTTTGAAGTTATCACTCAGGTGATCATATTAACATCAAGTCAGCATGAGTGTTTATTGTATGCCTTGTGGCTGTCTGATATCTAATTCTATCACCATAGCTGAAAGGCTTCCATCTCCCCATCTCTGATGACCAGGCACGTCGAGACTCCACTGATCTCCAGTACCTCCTCCATTGCAGCTGTTTGTTGTGAGATCTGCAGAGGGCCACCATCAATGCTTTGCCTCTCCATGATGTTCTGTGCTCTCTTATCATGGATTGAGGAAAAGAAGAGGCTTAGAAGTGAAAGTAATGACACGTGTTAAATGGCTGGATGGAGGGCATTTGCTGAGAGAGACTATGAGGAAGAGGTCTGACATTGCACAAAGATCAGGGTGAGTGCCAGTAGTGGATGAATGGGATATGAAGAAGTGCAAGGGCAGAGAAGGTAAATGGGTGTAAGGGGTGACGTGTTGGAGTGGCCTCCAGAGGGCAGAATGAGAGGGTTAAGATGACATGCACATCAGGACGTAGGACAGTGTGTCATTTTTCTGACATTTCCTGCCCTGCTTAGGTCATTGGAACAGCTCATGCATTGAATCCAGGAACATCACACCATGCAGAAGATTTGTTCAACTGCTTCAACATGCATATTTGGAATGTCCCTTTAAATACTGGAGCAGAGATCATGTCATGCAGGTTGTCATCCGAGCTGCTGTATGTTCATTGGACAGGTAATCTGGAAACCAGATATTAATGCAGTGGTTGAGTTAAAAAGCCTCAAACACACCTGCTGTACATATTTCTGGATTTCCCTGACACTACTGGGCCTCCCAGCTCATATGTGCATTAAAATCCAGCCCATTACAGTTCTGGGCAAGCCAAGGACTGGTTTAAATATAAATGTCAACAATTGTTCAGCATTCTCCTGCTTCTAAAAAGTGCAAACATGTACCCCCCACAATCTTAAACTCTAATAAGTCAACCCTAACAGACAAAAAAACAGGGTTAGTAAAACAGTTTATGATTGAATTATGTTTAATCTGAATTTTATAGAATTCAGCCAGAATTGCTGTGTTATGTTCAGGTCAGGAGCTGTGTGACCCTGGCAGAACGCAAACTGAGAGTCAGTGAGCAAGTTAGTGCCGCCTGAAAGCACTGTTGACGACCCCTTCCATTACTTTACTGATGATGGAGAGTAGACTGATGGGGTGGTAATTGACCGGGTTGGATTTGTCCTGCTTTTTGTGTGCAGGACATACCTGGGCAATTTTCCACATTGCCGAGTAGATGTCAGTGCTGTAGCTGTACTGGAACAGCTTGGCTAGGGGCACAGCAATTTCTGAAGCACAAGTCCTTAGTACTATTGCTGTAATATTTGGCAGGGCCCATAGCCTTTTGCAGTATCAAGTGCCTTCAGCTGTTTCTTGATATCACGTGGAGTGAATCAAATTGGCTGAAGATTAGCATCTGTGATGCTGGGGACCTTCGGAGGAGGCCAAGATCGATCATCCACTTGGCACTTCTGGTTGAAGATTGTTGCAAATGCAAATGATGTGCTGAGCTCCCCCATCATTGAGGATGGGGATATTTGTGGAGTCTCCTCCTTCAGTGAGTTGTTTCATTGTCCACCACCCTTCACAACTGGGTGTGGCAGGCCTGCAGAGCTTAGATCTGATACGTTGGTTGTGAAATAGCTTAGTTCTGTCTCTTGCTTGCTGCTTATGCTGTTTGGCATGCAAGTAGCCCTGTGTTGTAGCTACATCAGGTTGCCACCTCATTTTTAGGTATGGCCGGTGCTGCTCCTGGCATGCCCTCCTGCACTCTTCATTGCACCAGGGTTGGTCCCCTGGCTTGGTGGTGATGTTAGAGTTGGGTAAATGCCGGGCCACAGGTTACAGATTTTTTAAAAATTCATTCATGGATGCGGGCATCGCTGGCTGGGATTTACCCTTGAGAAGGTGGTAGTGAGCTGATTGTACTGGAGTACAATTCTGCTGCTGTTGATGGCCCACAAGGCCTCATGGTTTCCCAGTCTTGAGTTGCTAGATCTGTTCGAAATCTATCCCATTTCTCACAGTGGTTGTGCCAACAACACGATGGAGGGTATCCTCAATGTGAAGCCGGGGCTTCCTCTCCACAAGGACTCTGCGGTGGTCACCCCTACCAATACTGTCATGGACAGATGCATCTGTGACAGACAGGTTGGTGAGGATGAGGTCAAGTATGTTTTTCCCTCTTGTTGGTTCCCTCACCACCTGCCACAGACCCAGTCTAGCAGCTATGTCATTTAGGACTCGGCCAGTTTGGTCAGTAGTGGTGCTACCGAGCCACTCTTGGTGATGGACCTTGAAGTCCCCCATCCAGAGTACATTCTGTGCCCTTTCCACCCTCAGTGCTTCCTCCAAGTGGTGTTCAACATGGAGGAGCACTGATTCATCAGCTGAGAAGGGGGTGGGGCAATGTGGTGTGTAGTAAACAGCAGGAGGCTTCCTTGCCTATGTTTGAACTGATGCCATAAGCCTTTATGGGATCCAGAGTTGATGTTGATGATGCCCAGCACAATTCCCTCCTAACTATGCCACTGTGCTGCCACCCCTGCTGGGCCTGTCCTGTTGGTTGGTGATGGTGGCGTCTGGGACATTATCTGTAAGGTATGATTCTGTGAGTATGACCATGTCAGGCTGTTGCATGACTAGTCTGTTGGACAGCACTCCCAATTTTGGCACAAGCCCCCAGATGTTAGTAAGAAGGACTTTGCAGGGTCGACAGGGCTGAGTTTGCTATTGTCATTTCTGGTGCCTTGATCGATGCCAGACAGTCTGTCCAGTTTCATTCCCTATAGAAGGGTTTTTAGCAGTTTGATAGAACTGAGTGTCTTCCTAGGCCATTTCGGAGGGTACTTGAGAGTAAATCATATTGCTGTGGGTCTGGAGTCACATGTAGACCAGACCAGGTAAGGGCCTTCAGTGAACCAGATGAGTTTTTACAACAATCAATTCATGGTCATCATTAGATGCTTAATTCAAGATATTTTATTGAACTCAAATTCTGCTATCTGCCATGGTGTGATTTGAACCCAGGTACCCTGAGCATGACCCTGGGTCTCTGGGTTACTAGTCCAGTGCCAATACCACTATTCCACTGCCTCCCCCACAAGAAGAGAAGCCACAGGACATAAAATGGGTTGAAAACTGGTGATGATTTGTTTTTGGGTTCATAACCAGTGACATGCCGATGAGGCGCAATATGTTAAGCATCATTAACATATTTTACGAGAACTGTCAGCATCTGTTGTGTTTCCATAGTTTGTGACTTAAACCTAAGGCTTGGAAAGAAGGGTTAGGGTGGCGACAGGGAGATAGTGTAGGGACCTGACAGGTCACAAGGATTGTGGAGCCAAGGGACCAGTCCTGCTCCAGGGAACAATTTCTGATGTTTGTAAATACAACAACAACTTATATTTATATAGCACCTTTAACGTAATGAAATGTCTCAAGGCGCTTCACAGGAGCATTATAAAAGAAAGTATACACACCAATCATTGGCAGCCACAGGGGGCTCTGAAGAATTCAAGGTGCAGCAAGCTCAGCTGCTGCTCTGTTTGTTACCAAACAAATTTGGCAAGGGACTTATAACAGGCATTCGGCCCCTCATTAAGGGATCTGTTTGCCCGAAAAATAAACCCAATATATTTAACAGTGGCCTGAATAAAAGCTGAGATTTGGCATGAGTTATCCCAATGCCAAATTGTACATTGTTGCACCCTTATTAGGCCTGAAAATCAGGGACATTGGTTTTGAATTTAAGCCCCACTGCATTTTAAGCAAAGCTGGTTCTGTTGCTGTCTGGGTGAAACTTGGCAGTGAATCATAGGAACATAGGACTTAAGAGCAGGAGGAGGCCATTTGCCCCTTCAAGTCTACTCCACCATTTGATAAGATCGTGGCTGATCTGGTTCTGGTCTCAACTCTACTTTCCTGTCTGCCTCCCATAACCTTTGACTCCCTTGTCTATCAAAGGTTCAACAATCCAGGCCCCACTGTTTCTGGGAAAGAACATTCCACAGACAAACGACCTTCTGAGAAAAAAAATTTCTCCTCATCTTCATCTTAGAAGGGAGAGCTCTTAGTTTTAAACTGTGCCCCCTAGTTCTCTCCTGCAAGAGGAAACATCCAGTATCCACCCTATCAAGCCCCCTCAGTATCTTATGTGTTTCAAAAAGATCGCCTCTCATTCTTTTAAACTCCGATGGGTACAGGCCCAACCCATTCAACCTTTTTTCATAAGATAAGCCCTTCATCCCAGGAAGGAATCAAAGGAACCTTCTCTGAACTGCTTCTAATGCAATTATATCCCTTTCAAATAAGGAGACCAGAAGTGTACACAGTACTCCAGATGTGATCTCACCAAGGCCCTACACAGCTGCAGTGAAGCTTCCCTACTTTTACATTCCATTCCCCTTGCAATAAACACCAACATCCCATTTGCCTCCCTAATCACTTGCTGAACCTGCATTCTAACTTTTTATGATTCATGTGCCAGGACACCCAGATCCCTCTGCACCACTGAGTTCTGCAATCTCTCTCCATTTAAATAATATACTACTTTTCTATTCTTCCTGCCAAAGTGGACAAGTTCATATTTTTCCACATTATATTCCATCTGCCAAATCTTTGCCCATTCATTTAACCTATCTATATCTCTTTGCAGACTCTACATCCTCTTGACAACTTATTTTCCTGCCTATCTCAGTGTCATCGGCAAATTTAGCTACCATACATTCCAACATAGCCAACATATATACCAACATAGCATAGTTAGGGGAATAGGTACAGTTCTCTGTAGCCAGGATCGAGAGCCCCGAAGGCTGTGTTACCTACCTGGTGCCAGGGTTTTAAGAATATCTCATCTGGGCTGCAGAGGAACTTGGAGTGGGAGGGGAAAGATCCAGTTCTCGTGGTCCACGTAGGTACCAACGATATAGGTAGAAAGAGGAAAGAGGTTCTGCTGAGGGAATATGAGCAGCTAGGGGTTAAGTTAAAAAGCAGAATCAAAAAGGTAATAATCTCCAGATTACTACCTGAGCCACGAGCTAATTGGCATAGGGTCAATAAGCTTAAAGAGGTAAATGCGCGGCTCAAAGATTGGTGTGGGAGAAATGGGTTTGAATTCATAGGACATTAGCACCAGTACTGGAGAAAGAGGGAGCTATTCCGGTCGGACAGGCTCCACTTAAATCATGCTGGGACCAGTGTCCTGGCGAATCACATAATTAGGGTTGTAGATAGGGCTTTAAACTAAATAATGGGGGGGAGGGTTCAGTTGCATGGAAATATAAAAAATCAAAGTTTAAGGAGAGGGTAAGAGTGCAGGTTAGTGACGAGGCTGATTGTTACCAAAAAGTGAAAGGAAGGGACAGAGTGTGTTAACGGCATATTGCACCAAAAAATCATATAAGAGTAGGGAAAATTGACAATAGGGCAAACTTAAAGGCGTGTAGCATTCAGAATAAAGCTAATGAGTTAACAGCGTAAATAAAGATAAATAGGTATGATTTGGTGGTGATTACTGAGACGTGGTTACAGGGAGAACAGGTTTCGGAGGTGAATATCCAAGGGTACTCAGTGTTTCAGAAGGATAGGCAGGAAGGAAAAGGAGGTGGCGTAGCTTTGTTAGTAAAGGAAGAGATCAGTGCTATAGTGAGGAATGATATAGGCAGTGGAGAGCAAGACGTAGAGTCAGTCGGGGTAGAAATAAGAAATAGCAAGGGAAGGAAGTCCCTGTTGGGAGTAAACTATAGGTCCCCAAACAGTAGTTTAGCAGTAGGGCACAGTATAAACCAGGAAATACTGGGAGCATGTGAGAAGGGCATGGCAATAATCATGGGTGATTTTAATATGCATATAGACTGGACTAATCAAATTGGCAAGGGTAGCTTTGAGGGAGAGTTCTTAGAGTGTATTAGAGATTGTTTCTTGGAGCAATATGTTGTGGAACCAACCAGGGAGCAGGCTATTCTGGATTTGGTCTTGTGTAATGAGATGGGATTAATTAATGATCTCAGAGTAAAGGATCCTCTAGGGAAAAGTGATCATAGCATGCTAGAATTTCAAGTTCAGTTTGAGAGTGAGAAACTTGAGTCCCACACTAGTATTCAGGAGTTAGACAAAGGTAACTACATAGGCATGAGGGCAGATTTGGCCCCAGTGAACTGGGCAGGAAAACTACAAGGTAGAACAGTTGATGAACAGTGGCAGATATTTAAGGAGATATTCAATTCCTCACAAGTAAAATATATTCCAAAGAGGAAGAAAGATGGTAAGAAGGGGAAAAAGCATCCATGGCTAAGCAAGGAAGTTAAAGATAACATAAAGGCAAAAACTAAGGCATACCAATTTGCAAAGGTCAGTGGCAGGCTGGAAGATTGGGAAACTTTTAAAGATCAACAAAGGGTTACTAAAAAATGATAAAAAGAGCCAAGGTAAATTATGAAAGAAAACTAGCGCAAAATGTAAAAACTGATAGCAAAAGCTTCTACAAGTATGTAAAAGGAAAGAGAGTAGCTAAAGTGAATGTTGCTCCCTTGGACGATGAGACTGAGGTGTTAATAGTGGGGAATGCAGAAATGGCAGAGACGCTTAATCAATATTTTGCCTCAGTTTTCACGGTGGAGGACACTATTACCACCCCAATAGTAACAGGTAGTGCAGAGGGTATAGAGAAGGAGGAACTTAGAACAATCACCATCACTAGAGAAAAAGTACTGAGCAAACTATTGGGATTAAAGGGTGACAAGTCCCCAGGACCTGATGGCCTACATCCCAGGGTCTTAAAGGAAGTGGCAGCAGAGTTAGTGGATGCATTGGCTATAATATTCCAAAATTCCCTGGATCCTGGAAAGGTTCCAGTGGATTGGAAAAATGCTAATATAACAGCCTTATTAAAAAGGGGGGGGAGGCAGAAAGTAGACCAGTTAGTTTAACATCTGTCATTGGGAAATTGTTGGAATCCATTATTAAGGAAGTAGTAATGGGGCATTTGGAAAGTCAAAATGCAATCCATCAGGGTCAGCATGGTTTTATGAAGAGTAAATCGTGTTTGACTAATTTGCTAGATTTATTTGAAGATGTGACAAGCAAAATGGATAATGGGGATCCTGTAGCTGTAGTATATCTGGACTTCCAGAAGGCCTTTGATAAGGTGCCGCACAAAATAAGATCACATGGAGTTAGGGGTAATATATTGGCTTTGATAAAGGGTTGGCTAACCAACAGAAAGCAGAGAGTCGGGATAAATGGGCCCCTTTCTGGATGGCAAACTGTAACTAGTGGGGTGCCACAGGGTTCGATCTTTGGGCCCCAACTATTTACAATCTATATTAATGACTTGGATTCAGGGATAGAAGGTACTATAGCTAAATTTGCAGATGACACCAAAATAGGTGGAAAAGTAAGTTGCAATAAAGAAATAAGAAATTTATAAATGGATATGCACAGGTTAGGTGAATGGGCCAAAATTTGGCAGATGGAGTTTAACGTGGATAAGTGTGAGGTTATCCATTTTGGTCGGAAGAATAAAAAGGCGACTTATTATTTAAATGGAGAAAAACTTCAGAATACTTCAGTGCAGAGGGATCTGGGTGTCCTCATGCATGAATCACTGAAAGCTAGTATGCAGGTACAGCAGGTAATAAGGAAGGCAAATGGAATTTTGGCATTTATTGCTAAAGGAATCGAGTATAAAAATAGGGAAGTGTTGTTGCAACTGTACAAGGCATTGGTGAGACCACACCTGGAGTACTGTGCACAGTTTTGGTCCCCTTACTTGAGGAAGGATGTAGTTGCATTGGAGGCAGTTCAGAGGAGGTTCACTAGATTGATTCCAGAGATGTGGGACTTGTCTTATGAGGAGAGATTGAGCAGTTTAGGACTATACTCACTAGAGTTTAGAAGGATGAGAAGAGATCTAACTGAGGTATATAAGATGCTAAAGGTGAAAGACAAAGTAGACGTGGAGCGGATGTTTCCCCTTCTGGGGCATTCTATAATGAGAGGCCATAGGTTTAGGTTAAGGGGTGGTAGATTTAAATCAGAGATGAGGAGGAATTACTTTTCTCAAAGGGTCACGAATCTGTGGAATTCACTATCTCAGAGTGCAGTGGATGCCGGGACGCTGAATAAATTTAAAGAGGAGACAGACAGATTTTTAATTAGTAACAGGTTGAAAGATTATGGGGAGAGGGCGGGAAATTGGAGTTGAGGCCGAAATGAGATCATCCATGATCGTATTGAATGGCGGGGCAGGCTTGAGGGGCTGAATTGCCTACCCCTGCTCCTAGGTCTTATGTTCTTACGTTCTTATTCCCTCCCATCAGCTGTAAGTTAAACAACTGGGTCATAGAATTTCCTTGCAATGAGCTGCCAATTCGTTCTTTGCAAGATTGTAGTAATGATCTCACAGTTGATAATCCTTTTGTGAGACACATCACAGGCAAGAGACATACAAGCTGCTGTCATCAGGACAAAGCCAATCCAAAACTAAACAAAAAACCATCCCATGGATTAACAGTATATGTTAAAATGTTCCTAGATTAATAGTGTATGATTACACAGCAGTATCTAATTTTACTATTCAGATCATTATTATAAACCACTCAGATTTTGCTCTTGCAGTTTATGATGCCACCTGAACTCTGTCTGAATTGTTCTATGCTTAGTGAGCAGACCATTCAATATTGGATAATGAGGGAACTTTAAAGCCTGGAGTGAGGTTGCAATAATCTGTGAGAGCTTTAAAATATATCTAATTAATGTTTCTGATGTGGAATGCTAAGATTTTAAAAGGGCTGTGCCATACCAACATTTCATACTCTACTTTGAAATTCAGATGGGATTGTGTTGATGTCATGATGCTATCATATGACTAAAGGTAATGGTTACAGAGTAGGCAGCCTTTAAAGATGAACAACATCAAAGATGATATCAAATATGCAATTAGTTTTAGCAGTTGAATCTCATTAGCAAACCATTTATAGAAACCCCCTACTTTTCAGGTGGTGAAAATTATCTTTATTGTTAAAAAGTGCAAAAAATTGAAATTCTCCCTCGCTATATTCAATGTTAGCAAATATAGAGCTGTCACTTTGATGTTTTATCTCTGTAGGTTACATCATACAATTGTTACCAAGAGAATGACTTGGATATTCTCAGAGATAAAAACAAAAAGCTAAAAGCTACTGCGGATGCTGGAAATCCAAAACAAAAACAGAATTACCTGGAAAAACTCAGCAGGTCTGGCAGCATCGGTGGAGAAGAAATCAGTTAACGTTTCGAGTCTTCATGACCCTTCGGCAGAACTGAGTATAGTTAGGAGAAAGGTGAAATATAAGCTGGTCTAAGGTGGGGGGACGGGGGGAGAGAGAAGTTGAGGGTGTGGTGATTGTGGAGATAAGCAAGCAGTGATAAGAGCAGATAATCAAAAGATGTCACAGACAAAAGGATCAAAGAGGTGTTGAAGGTGGTGATATTGTCTAAGAAAAGTGCTAATTAAGAATGGAAGACAGGATACTCAAGGTACAGCTCTAGTGGGGGTGGGGTGGAAAGACTAACAAAGTTTTAGTTTTAGATTTAAAAATAATGGAAATAGGTGGGAAAAGAAGAATCTATATAAATTATTGAAAAAAAAAGGGAGGGGGGAGAAACGGGGTGGGGATGGGGGGAGGGGGAGTTTAAGATCTAAAGTTGTTGAATTCAATATTCAGCCCGGAAGGCTGTAAAGTGCCTAGTCGGAAGATGAGGTGCTGTTCCTCCAGTTTTCGTTGGGCTTCACTGGAACAATGCAGCAAGCCAAGGACAGACATGTGGGCAAGAGAACAGGGTGGAGTGTTAAAATGGCAAGCGACAGGGAGGTTTGGGTCTTTCTTGCGGACAGACCGCAGGTGTTCTGCAAAGCGGTCGCCCAGTTTGCGTTTGGTCTCTCCAATGTAGAGGAGACCGCATTGGGAGCAACAAATGCAGTAGACTAAGTTAGGGGAAATGCAAGTGAAATGTTGCTTCACTTGAAAGGAGTGTTTGGGCCCTTGGACGGTGAGGAGAGAGGAAGTGAAGGGGCAGGTGTTGCATCTTCTGCGTGGGCATGGGGAGGTGCCATAGGTGGGGGTTGAGGAGTAGGGGGTGATGGAGGAGTGGACCAGGGTGTCCCGGAGGGAACGATCCCTACGGAATGCCGTCAGGGGTGGTGAAGGGAAGATGTGTTTGGTGGTGGCATCATGCTGGAGTTGGCGGAAATGGCGGAGGATGATCCTTTGAATGCGGAGGCTGGTGGGGTGATAAATGAGGACAAGGGGGACCCTATCATGTTTCTGGGAAGGGGGAGAAGGCGTGAGGGAGGTTGCGCGGGATATGGGCCGGACACGGTTGAGGGCCCTGTCAACGACCGTGGGTGGAAAACCTCGGTTAAGGAAGAAGGAGGACATGTCAGAGGAGCTGTTTTTGAAGGTAGCGTCATCAGAACAGATGCGACGGAGGCGAAGGAACTGAGAGAATGGGATGGAGTCCTTACAGGAAGCGGGGTGTGAGGAGCTGTAGTCGAGGTAGCTGTGGGAGTCGGTAGGCTTGTAATGGATATTGGTGGACAGTCTATCATCAGAAATTGAGACAGAGAGGTCAAGGAAGGGAAGAGAAGTGTCAGAGATGGACCATGTGAAAATGATAGAGGGGTGGAGATTGGAAGCAAAATTAATAAATTTTTCCAGGTCCCGACGAGAGTGCTGCTTCATGTTCTCGTCGGGACCTGGAAAAATTTATTAATTTTGCTTCCAATCTCCACCCCTCTATCATTTTCACATGGTCCATCTCTGACACTTCTCTTCCCTTCCTTGACCTCTCTGTCTCAATTTCTGATGATAGACTGTCCACCAATATCCATTACAAGCCTACCGACTCCCACAGCTACCTCGACTACAGCTCCTCACACCCCGCTTCCTGTAAGGACTCCATCCCATTCTCTCAGTTCCTTCGCCTCCGTCGCATCTGTTCTGATGACGCTACCTTCAAAAACAGCTCCTCTGACATGTCCTCCTTCTTCCTTAACCGAGGTTTTCCACCCACGGTCGTTGACAGGGCCCTCAACCGTGTCCGGCCCATATCCCGCGCAACCTCCCTCACGCCTTCTCCCCCTTCCCAGAAACATGATAGGGTCCCCCTTGTCCTCATTTATCACCCCACCAGCCTCCGCATTCAAAGGATCATCCTCCGCCATTTCCGCCAACTCCAGCATGATGCCACCACCAAACACATCTTCCCTTCACCACCCCTGACGGCATTCCGTAGGGATCGTTCCCTCCGGGACACCCTGGTCCACTCCTCCATCACCCCCTACTCCTCAACCCCCACCTATGGCACCTCCCCATGCCCACGCAGAAGATGCAACACCTGCCCCTTCACTTCCTCTCTCCTCACCGTCCAAGGGCCCAAACACTCCTTTCAAGTGAAGCAACATTTCACTTGCATTTCCCCTAACTTAGTCTACTGCATTTGTTGCTCCCAATGCGGTCTCCTCTACATTGGAGAGACCAAACGCAAACTGGGCGACCGCTTTGCAGAACACCTGCGGTCTGTCCGCAAGAAAGACCCAAACCTCCCTGTCGCTTGCCATTTTAACACTCCACCCTGTTCTCTTGCCCACATGTCTGTCCTTGGCTTGCTGCATTGTTCCAGTGAAGCCCAACGAAAACTGGAGGAACAGCACCTCATCTTCCGACTAGGCACTTTACAGCCTTCCGGGCTGAATATTGAATTCAACAACTTTAGATCTTAAACTCCCCCTCCCCCCATCCCCACCCCGTTTCTCCCCCCTCCCTTTTTTTTTCAATAATTTATATAGATTCTTCTTTTCCCACCTATTTCCATTATTTTTAAATCTAAAACTAAAACTTTGTTAGTCTTTCCACCCCACCCCCACTAGAGCTGTACCTTGAGTATCCTGTCTTCCATTCTTAATTAGCACTTTTCTTAGACAATATCACCACCTTCAACACCTCTTTGATCCTTTTGTCTGTGACATCTTTTGATTATCTGCTCCTATCACTGCTTGCTTATCTCCACAATCACCACACCCTCAACTTCTCTCTCCCCCCGTCCCCCCACCTTAGACCAGCTTATATTTCACCTTTCTCCTAACTATACTCAGTTCTGCCGAAGGGTCATGAAGACTCGAAACGTTAACTGATTTCTTCTCCACCGATGCTGCCAGACCTGCTGAGTTTTTCCAGGTAATTCTGTTTTTGTTTTTGGATATTCTCATCCTATTTTTCCTGACACCTCTTGCCAACTGAGTATACCTTTCTTCTATTTGACCATTTTCAGAAGCAAACACAACCAGAGAAGATAAATCTGCTTAATTTACTTCAATATATACGTCACTGCCCTTCCACTGATATTCTGATTCCATATTCTTCTCTCCAAAGAGCTGAGTCCACTGCTTTTATCCCAAGGATACCCCTGTATTTCTTCTGTTACTGATGCCTCTACCTCCCTGATTAAATTGGTATTTGATGGGTTATTGATATTGGATTGGAAAGTAGGTTCAAATCCCACTATGGAAAGTTGTGAAATCAAATTCTTTAATCTGATCATTTATGGGATAGCACTATTAAAACTGTCAGAGTGTTGTATCAATTGAACTGCTTGATTAAACCCTTCAGGAAGGGAACCTTGCCAGCTTGCTCTACTCATGAATCCAATCCCATAATATGTGTTGGCAGTTAATGATACAAAAGGCCTAGCAAGCTGTTCAATTGTTCAACTGTTCAACTACTGTAGGATGGAATCATAAGAAAAATATTGGATGGACCGATCAACGATTATCCAGACACAAAACCATTACAATATTCAGGCAATCCCAGCCGAGTAAATCTTGCAAAATATTCCTCACCGACCTCTGGAGTCCAATGATGAAGTCAATAGAGCTGTTCCATAGGTCAGTCAAGCAACACCCTGACATAGTTGCACTCACAGAGTCATATATTTCTGCCAACAACCCAGGCTCCTCCGTTGCCATTCCTGGGTGTGTCCCATCCCATTAGTGAGAGAGAACCCCCCCCCCCAGGGTACTGTCATAAATGGTCAGTCTTCAGCATTGATTCTGGAGCCCATGAGGTCTCATGGCTTCAGTTCAACAATGACCAAGGAAACCTCCTGTTGGTCATTACCTATTGGCTCCTCAACTATTATAACATAAAGATTTACATTCAGTAAAAAATCCAGCACAGACTTAGAAAATTCACATCATGTATGACAAACTTCAGTGTTTTTTGATGTAATAGGGGTAGATATTGATTAAGGAATTGTAGTTGGTTACATTACCATGTTACTTACCTTCCAAAGTATTTAATTGTCAGTAAGGTGCTTTGGGACATACATGAGACATGAAAAATGGTATATAAATGTAAGTTATTTCTCCTTTACTCTTAATTCAAAGACATTTAATTCAAATTATCAGATAATTTTATTTTAGCACCAAATTTCCACCATGCTGAGTTATTTACATTAATAAAAGATAACTTCAAATTTTCAGTGGACTGGTTTCCAATTTTCAAAAACTGTTTGATAAAGTGCCACATAAGGTGTTTGCTGATAAATTTAAGTTGCATGTTATTAAAGCAGTGTTTCTCAAACTGTGGGTCATGACCCCAATTGCTGTCTCAGAAACAGCAAATGGAGTCGTGGGCTCTCCCTCTTCCGAGACTGTGCCCCGCACTGGCACCAGGACCCAGGCAGCCATCTGGCCCTGCCCTTGCCCTTCCCATCTCTCGGTCTCCCCTTCTCTCTCTGAGTCGTGATCTGCACCTTACTGAAGTGAAGAAATAAGCTAATCTTATGGAAAAGGGCATTTCATCCTTCCCCCATTGAACCTTCCTACTGGGCCCAACCTTGGTATTGGCGGCCTTCTTCTGACAATCCTTTAAAAATGTTACCTGTAGGGCTGGCGCTACACTCTGGGCTCAGGCTCAGGCTCGAACTATCAGGGCTGCAGTGCTTTCCTAGTGGCTGCCACCAGCTGGCTGACCTGTGCGTATGGGGGCAGGAGGGGCAGGGGAGAGTGGGGCTGATTACAGTGTGTGTTGGTGTGTGAGGGGCTGATTACAGTGTGTGTGTGAGTGCGAGAGAGGCTGATGACAGTGTGGGTGTGGGCAAGAGAAGGGCTGATTACAGTGTGTGGGGGGGGGTGGGAGAGGTGCTGATTACGGTGTCTATGTGTGGGGGGAGAGGAGCTGATTACAGTGTGTGTATGGGTGGGAGAGGGGTTGATTACAGTGTGTGGGGTGGAGTGGGAGAGGGGCTAATTACAGTGTCTGTGTGGGGGGTGGAGGGGTTGATTACAGTGTGTGTGTGGGCGGCAGAGGGGCCGATTGCAGTGTGGTGGGGGAGAGAAGGGCTGATTACAGTGCTCGTGTGAACAGCAGAGGGGCTGATTGCAGTGTGGTGGGGGGGGAGAGGAGCTGACTACAGTGCATGTGTGTGGGCAAGAGAGGGGTTGATTACAGCGTGTGTGTGAGCAGCAGAGGGGCTGATTGCAGTGTGTTGGGGGGAGAAGGGCTGATTACAGTGCGTGAGTGGGGACAGGGGCTGGCTACAGTGTGTATGGGGGATGAGGGATTGATCAGAGTGTGTGTGTATGGTGGGGTGTGGCGCAGGGGGGCAGCTTGGTGCCTGGGGTGGCCTGGGACAGGTCCATTATTGGGCTTTGAGTTTCATCTATCTAAGTAACCTAAGTACATTCGCAGTGTTTGTGCTCCTCCATAGGCAGCTGAATTGACTGGTGACTTGAATTTTGGCCCACCTGCCTCACTGGTAAGTCTGCGAGCCTTCTGGTAAGTCTGCGAGCAGTGGAAGATAGCGATGTTGGGATGGGAGGGTGAATCGCAAGCTAAAGGTAAGCCTCAGGATGGTGGTGGAACCAGGAAAACACAGCAAGGTTCAATTTCTTACCCTGGGTGTCTCCCAGGGATCATTGTGAGATCATTGCTCTTAACATACAGAAATGGTCGGAGCCCAATTATAGGAGATATGATATCAAAATGTGCAGATGACACTCGTGTAAGAAGCATGGTTAACTGTTCTGAGGACAATGAATAGCTTCAGGAGGAAATAAGTTAGCAGATTGTAAGCGTAGATGCTGGATGAAAGTTAATGTCAAAAATGTGAAGCATTACATTTTGAGAGGAACAATGAAGAAAGGAAATGTATACTAAATAATAACATTTTTAAAAGAGTAAAACAAAGTGAGACTTACGTATATAATACAAAACTCTTTAAAAGTGGGAGGGCAAGTTCATAAATTTGCAGCAAAAGCATGATTGTATTTTAGCTTTTGTCAATAGGGGCATAGAGTACAAAAGTAAAGATACAGTGCTAAACCAATACAAATCAGTTCTTTTTATTCATTTATGGGATTTGAGCATCGCTGATGTAGTGTAAAGGTTAACAGAATCGATATGTTAATATATGACCTAGATGATGATGTATCACTGACATCAGTCAGCCGTGTGTTAGACCCTCTCTCCCTTGAGAGAGAGAGAGAGGTTGAAAGAGACCAGGCTCAGGAGCAACATGCCTACTCTGTAACTTGTTTAGATATAGTGATAATAAGCAAATGTTAAGCAAGCACCAGGGTAAGACTACAGTCTGGCTAAGGGAAGATGGGTCACGCATACCAATAACCAAGAAACGTGCCAAGAGTTCACAGATCAGGGGGACCAATCAAAACACTGGCAAGGCCAGCATTTATTGCCAACTCCTAAATGTCCTTGAAAAGATGGTCTTCCAACTTCTTGAACTGCTTCAGTCCATGTGATATGGATACATGCATAGGGCTGTTAGGAAGGAAGTTCCAGATTTTTAGCCTGGCGACAGTGAAGATCCAAGTCAGGATAGTTCCAAGTCAGGATGGTGTATGGCTTGGCGGGGAACTTGCAGGTGATGATATTCCCATGCGTCTGCCACCCTTACCCTTCGAGTTGGTAGAGGTCACAGGTGTCACAGACTGGAGGGGAATTAATTTGAACAGCCCTGATTTCCGCTTTCACTACCCATCCATAAGCAGAAAGGTGTTTTTAATTTTGTATTTCCGCTTTTATAAGTAGTGGCATATTTTTCCCAACTCTTCCGTTTTGGAGTTTTCCAATCCTCTATTAATAACCCCACAG
Source organism: Cetorhinus maximus (assembly GCF_964194155.1). Lineage (NCBI taxonomy): Eukaryota > Metazoa > Chordata > Chondrichthyes > Lamniformes > Cetorhinidae > Cetorhinus > Cetorhinus maximus. The sequence goes on along the minus strand of NC_135880.1, from coordinate 123,157,580 downwards.
CAAACTCGAGGTAAGGTAAAATAAGAGGGTTGGTTTATTTTACACACACACAAAATGCGGGAAAGGAGTTTCGCAATGTCTGCCCATTTTGCACTCAAACAATAAAAAAGGGATAAGGGAAAGAGAGGGGTTCAGGGCAAAAACCATGATAAAAATAAGAGTTATGGTTTCACGTGAGTCCAGAATCAATGTCCAAGGAAGGTTCTTTAAGGCGGCTTTGTCTGGCAGAATTCTTGGTATTGGTCCTAGGAACTCAGCTGCAGTTTGCATCCATTGAAGGTGTAGCAAAGTATTCTTGTATCCTGGGTATTAGTTCACTCTGTAGCGAAATACAGGGTTCTTTCTGGAAATCAGGCTTGAAGAGAGATGGCGGTCAAAGGCAGGCTGCTAGCCTGGAGTCCGGTTCCCTTCAGAGATTAAACCACAATTGAAGATAAAATTCAAAAGACTTATAATTAAAGGATTTCAAATGGCTCAAGTCTCAGTCATGTGACAGGGTGATTTTGGGTTGAGCTATTGGGCAGAATTTTCTGGCTGACGTGCGGGTGGCGGAGCCCACACGTCAGCGCTTAAAATGTCGCACGCTGATGTCGCGTGGGCGTCCTGGCGTCAGTGCGCGGCATCGCGATATTTCAGTTGGCGGGCGCGCACAGCAGCGGGATACTCATCCGCCATTAATTAAAGGCCTCATTAAGGCCTTTGACTTGCCAACTGTCCAGGATTTTGAGGGGCCCGTGAGAACTTCGGGTCAGCGCACGGGCCCAACGGGCAGGCGGGTAGAAGATTATTTAAGAAAAGTCATGCACTGGCGGGATATGTGGACTCAGAGGGGTTGTTCATGTTTTATATGAAGTTTTAATTGCAGAAAGTGTTTTAAAGTTGCCTGTGTGATTGTTAGCAGTTCTCATCGATTTCCAAGAGCTTTTTGTGTACTTTGAAACCAGTCTGCAGACAGTAATCTTTCTCGGGCCTGCAGCTTTCTGGAGGCTTCCATTTAGCCTGGGGGTATGGGTTCTGACATCTCCACTGGATGTTATTCTATCCCTTCCTTCCTCTGAGGAGGAAGGAAGGGGTAGAATAAGGAGGAGGCCAGGTCTGGACAATCAGCCTCCAGGGGAGCCACCTTTGGAAGGCCAGGCGCAGGCACAAGGGGTGCAGGGCCAAGAGGTTGTCCAAGGTGGAAGGGGCTGCAGAAGACGCCACTATCCAGCTGCCAGGGTTTACAGGCGGTGAAGCAGCTACCTCAATATGATTGAGGTGCAGTGCCGAAGGAGGCTCTGACTCTCAAGGGAGACAGTCACCTATATCTGTCAGATGATTGGCCCTGAGATCTCCCCTAACTGTGTGGGTGGACACCCCATGCCAGCGGCTCTGAAGCTCACAGTTGCCCTCCACCTCTATGCATCTGGCTCCTTCCAGGGCTCGGTGGGTGATCTTTGTGGTGTCTCCCAATCAGCTGTCCACACTTGTGTCAAGCAGGTTACAGATGCTCAGTTCAGACGGGTATTGACCTTCATCCACTTCCGCTGTGACCAGGCAAGTCAGGCACAGCGAGCCAGAGGCTTCGCAGCCATTGCTGGCTTCCCCCGCGTCCAGGGTGCTATAGACTGCACACATGTGGCCATCAAGGCGCCAGCAGGTGAGCCCCAGTGCCTTCGTCAACAGGAAGGGCTTCCACTCCATGAACGTGCAGATAGTGTGCGATCACAGGATGCTGATTCTGCAAGTCTGTGCAAGGTACCCAGGCAGCTCCCACGACGCCTACATCCTCAGACACTCCCAGGTGCCGGGGCTCTTCAGTGCTCCGGCTCGGCTGGATGGTTGGCTGGTGGGTGACAAGGGCTATCCCCTCAGAAGGTGGCTCACGACGCCAATCCGCCTTCCAAGAACAGAAGCTGAGGAGTGCTACAATAGGAGCCACTCCTCTACAAGGGCTGTGGTGGAGAGAGCCATCGGTCTTCTCAAGATGCGCTTCCGTTGCCTGAACCGCTCAGGGGGCGCACTCCAGTACCCCCCAGATCGCGTCTCAGTGATAGTGGTAGCATGCTGCGCTCTGCACAATCTTGCAATGGAAAGGGGCGATGCAGTTGACGCTGAAGACCTTGACATCCTGGATGAGGCTGCACATGATGAATCCAGCAGTGCCTCAGAGGAAGCACAGGGCGATGATGAGGGGCAGAATGATGACCCGCTACTACACCAAGGAGGCAGGGACACCTGGGACAATTTAATCCAAACCTTCAGCTAGCTCCACACACATGGATCAGCAGGAACAGCATTGCCTGGCACTTCCACACGTGGCACTTAGGTGCAACATCTTCCAACTGTTCAGCTGCAAATAAGGACTTAGTACAGAAACATCAATATCAGCTCAAACACTCATGATGTCTATGAAAAAGAAAAATGCAGCACAAAGGAAACACCCTCAGCCATGGTCAGAAAAGTGGACTTTATTATGTCCAAAATATAACAGAGATTTATCCATTGCAAACATAAGTATTTTGTTCCCTATTCTAAGGCCAATCACAAAATCACCAGTGACATACCCGTTGAGTGCCTAATGTGCCTTATACTTTCGTTTGCGGGTGCTACGTCTAGGTGCCGCCACATCGGTCAGAGGGGCTTGTGAGACAACCTGCTGACTCTGCTGTCCTGTTGGCATCGATGACCTTGGCGGGCGTCCTCTGGCCCATGGAGCCTGTGATGGCCCCACCTGGGAGGGAGTGGCCAGTTCCAGAGCTGGCACCTCCCCAGCTGTCGCAGCCTCAACGGAAGCAACGTTAACTGGCAGAGGGGCGGAGGAACTGCTGCCTTCATCTGGAGCGCCCTGAGAGGAGCTCGCAGCGACGACAGGCAGCTGCTGCACCGACGTGAGGTCCCTTTCAACCTCCTTGCTCATCGCAGATGCATGGGCACCGAGCGCCAACGCTTGGTGCCCACAACATCTCCCACATTGGGAATGACCAACCATGGCCAGTACCATTGTAAGGCCTTGCAGGTCAGAGCGTAACCCAATCAGAAGATTTTCCAACTGATCGAACCCCCTCTCCATGAGAGTCGCCAATCTGTCATTGGAGGAAGCGTGAAGCTCTGCCCTAAGGTTCATGCCTTCACTTACACTCTGCCTGGACTCCTCCATCGCAGAGACCAACTGAAGCATACCCTCATGCAACCCTGCCAGATGCAAACGTGATTCCTGCCACTTGGCCTGCAGCTGCTGCATTGGTGACACATCATCAGTGCTGGACTCAGCATGTGCCTCGTCCCCTGCAGCCCTCCGGCTGCTGGCGCCATCGGCACTCTCTGTCCCTACCATCTTCTCCAGCGACTGTGAAGTGCCCTCTCCACTGTGACCCGGGACACTAGCCGATGGTAAATTCCCGACCGAGGTATTTGTGTCTGCGCTGGTGCCTGGCTGGCTGAAATGATGTGCCGCAAGTTGCACGTCTTGGGCCTCAGGTGTGGAGGGGGTGCTCCGGTGTCTTTGGGTGTGGCGATCTGGTGGTGATGCTGAAATTAACAACAAGGACAGTGCATCATTTAGCATACAGTCAGTTAAACCTTTCATCCCTTTCCCCCCCAGCCTCATAAGTCGCTCACCCTTCAAGACCCTAAGGAGACGAACATTGGTGGGGCGGTAAATAGTCAAGAGGAGGCCCGCACTTTAGACTCGCATACAGACAGGCTGGTCAGATGGCCTCAGGAATGCCACATGGCATGTTATGTCCCATAGGAGTGGGGAGAGTGCAGAGGTACCTGACCTGGATGCATGCTGGCCTGGATAGTTGTGGGGCTGAGGAAACATCGCTAACACTTGCAACATTTGCCGTGGAGCACAGGAGATTGAGAGGTCACATTATTGACCTTCATAATGTTAGGAGCGGCATACACCGGGTGGGCAGAAGGCAACATTTCCCCTTGGAGCAGGGATGAGTAACGTGGTGGTATTTATTTAAGTTGAGTGCCATGAGGTTCACAGCTGAGGTGCTGAGGACCTTTTGGACAGATTATGTCGAGCACACTGGCTGAAAGGGTGGTGGAGGTCCCAAACCCCCAAAGATACAATAAGTCTTTGGCTGTGCAGCAGCAATGCCATGGCATGTTAGGCCCTGGGGACAGTGGTCACAAATGGGATAAGGTGGCTTTGGAAGGTGGTGGAGATGTGAATCCTCAAGGGGACGAGGGACCTTTGTGTGTGACCCACACATCTGAGTGTCTCAGCCTGTGAATGAGCAGAGTTGCAGCATTAATGATTGCAGCAACCATCAGTGGTTTGGATGGTGGGCAGACAGAGTGAATGGGACCTCAAATACCTGCCGCTGGACCCCAACTTCGCCGCCACCTGCCGCCCTGGCCGCCTGCCTCCTCCCCGGCTCCATGGCCAACTCCTCAAATGTCGTGAGGCACTGGAGCAGGGCGCGCCCATCACCAATCCTCTGCCGCTCCCGCTGATTGTGATCACTTTTTGCCTGCAGAACGTGGAAGAGCATTTATTGGGGCTGATCGCTCATGTACTCTGCACGCGCACGCCGCACCCCAATCACAGTGGCCCATCTGAGGCCTCCAGCGGCTCCTGTCCACACTACTGGTGATCAGTCCCCAGAAGATAGTACGGCTGCTCCCAACCCCCTCCCCCAACGGCCACCTTGGACACATTCGGCGTCCATCACTTTGAATAACACACGGGCCTTAGCACCCATGGCAAGGAGGAGCAAATAGGTGCAGCGCCAATGCCAACAGATGACACTTGGCCACGACACCTTGTGGCTCCCCTTCCACCATCTCACCGCCATCAATATGACATGTGTTGGAGTTCTGAGTATGTGTCTAGCTGCCTCCCCTGCAGGTTGCCCCCAGACTACTCAAATGCAACAAACACAAACATATGCTGTGAGGAGAACACATCTTCTCCTCAACCACTAAGGCTGATGTAAGCATGGTCAGTACCCGTTTGCCCACCCAGCATGCGCCAAATGCTCAATGCAGTAACGACAGCAAGATGTGGGGTGGGGGTGGGGGGCGCTCAAAGGCTAAGGCTACCTTCTGGGTCAAATGGTCAAGACAGACATGGCACTCACCTTTCCAGAGCATAGCAAATCATTGAATCTCTTGCGGCACTGGGTGCCAGTGCGCCGCACATCATCATGGGCGCTGAGAGCATCACTAACCTCCTCCCACACCTGATTGGTGACATGGGGGGCCCTCCTCCTCCCATCATCCGGATACAATACATACCAATGGCTGGAAACCTCCTGGAGGAGGACAGCAAGGCAGACATCGGAGAATCGAGGGGCACAGTGGCCCCCCACTGGCCTCTCCTGCAGGCTGTCCCCCTCCTCCTGCTCATGCTGCTGTGGAACCACAGCTGCCCCCCTCTCTCCACAAGTGGCCATGGTGCACTGCTTCAAGCAGGCTGCCTGGCCATTCTTTAAACAGGCTGCTGTTTCCCCATTGGAACCGGCAGTCTGAGGCCGCCTGCCCCCACGACTATTTTCCCGTTCTCCACGGGAGTTGCTAACCCGCTGGCCGGGCCTTAATTGGCCCGCCCGCGGAAAATAGCAGCGCAGCCCGTTTCAGCGGTGGCAATCGGCTGCCCGCCCGCCGCCGAGTTGGCCGGGCCCACCCGCCCGTCAAAGGCAAAATTCTGGCCATTGTGTTTTGAGCAGGTAATTGAAAAACCATTAGTAAAATGTTGGGGATGACAAGTCCCAAACAGCTGTGCCTTTGTCCAGAGCTGGCTGGTGTGGACGTATTGTAGACGATTGTGTTAGCTTGGCTGAGAAGTTTACACAATACAAGCATCCAGGAGGATGATGAGGTAACTGAAAAACCATTAGTGAAATGTTGGGGATGACAAGTCCCAAACAGCTGTGCCTTTGTCCAGAGCTGGCTGGTGCGGACGTATTGTAGACAATTGTGTTAGCTTGGCTGAGACATTTACATAATACAAGCACCCAGGAGGATGATGAGGTAACCTTTGTCCATTGGAACAGCTTAGAGTCATCCAGAACTACGAACATATGATCAGCTGCAGCATTTTATCAGCCCAGTAATTGTCCATTTTGAAAAACAGTAAAAATAATTTTGTAAAGTAGCCAGGCTGACATAGATATATATAGACAATTTTCTTCCTGTCTCCTGGCTGGGGCACAGGTTTGGAAGGTGCTGTCAAAGGAGGCTTTGCGAGCTGCTGCAGTGCATCTTGTAGATGGTATACACTCCTGCCTCTGTGCACCAGTTGTGGAGGAGTGAATGTTTAAGGTGGTGCATGGGGTGTCAATCAAGCGGGCTGCTTTTCTTTGGATGGCGTCAAGCTTCTTGAGTGTTATTGGAACTGCGCTCATCCAGACAAGTGGAGAGTATTCCATCACACTCCTAACTTATGCCTTGTAGATGGTGGGTAGGCTTTGGGGAGTCAAGCGATGAGTTTCCCACAGCAGAATTTCCAGCCTCTGATCTGCTCGTGTAGGTATTGCATTTATATGGCTGGCCTAGTTGAGTTTCTGGTCAATAGTAACCCCCAGGATGTTGATGGTGGGGAATTAGGTGATGATAATGCCATTGAATGTCAAGGAGAGATTCTCTTTTGTTGGAGATGGTCATTGTTTGGCACTTGTGTGGCACGAATGTTACTTGCTGCTTATCAACCCAAGCATGAAAACGGACTGATTCAGTATCTGAGGAGTTGCAAACGGTACTGAACACTGTGCAATAATCAGCGAACATCCCCAGTTCTGACGAAGGTCATTGATGATGCAACAGCAGATGGTTGGCACTGAGGAACACCTGCAGCAATGTCCTGGGACTGAGATGATTGGCCTCCAACAACCACGGCCATCTTTCTTTGTGCTAGGTATAACTATGATTCCCATTGACTTCAATTTTGCTAGGGCTCCATGATGCCATACTCAGTCAAATGCCGCCTTGATGTCAAGGGCATTCAATATCATCTCACCTTGGGAGTTCAGCTCTTTTGTTCATATTTCAACTGAGACTATAATGAGGTTTGGAACCGAGTTTTCCGGGTGGAACCCAAATTGATCATTGGTGAGCAAGCTATTGCTGTACAAGTACTGCTTGATAGCACAATGATACCTTCCAACACTTTGCTGATGATCGAGAGTAGCCTTGTGGGACAGTAATTGACTGGATCCAATTTGTCCTTCTTTTTGTGGACAGAACATACCTGGCAATTTTTCACATTGTCAGGTATCTGCCAGTGTTGCAGCCAGACTGGCTAAGGGCACAGCTAGTTCCGCATCTCAAGTCTTCAGTACTGCAGCAGGGATGTTGTCAGGGCCCATTGCCTTTGCTGTGTGCAGTACATTCATCCATTTCTTGACCTCACATGAAATGATGTTCAGAGAATATTGGCCCTGGTTTTACGGCATTTGGGGCACAAACCTAGCCGGTTCTTGGTTGGGAGTTGTGGGAGTCTTTGTCCCATTTGAGAAGGACTCTGGATTATTGAGGGTGATATGAACCTCAACTCAACCTAGCAATCTGGTATCAAGGCGTAATATATTGTAACCTACCAAAATTTCTGCCAGTTCCACCTCTGGTATCCTGTACACCTGGAAGAAGCAAGGTACATTAATTTAAAGGAGGCAGAAATGGGACCAACAAAATTATTGAAATCTAATAATGCACTAAGGAAAGCACCATTTATGAATAGGGTCACCCTGTGCTTCCTTCGGCTTTCTTCTGGTCTACAGCAGCTTGCCAATGTCACAATATTTTCTTCTTCTCCAGCAGGTACCCTAATTGTTTCAATGCTGATGAAGGTGCAACTCATTGTATGTAAATTCCATGACCTTGAATAACCAGGGCACCATGGAAGAAGTCCCATGCTATCATTGTTGCAGAACAGAGTGAAATCTGTGGGATTTTTAGTGCCTTTTGGGTGGATTACTTTAGGAAAGTTATTTAAGTGCAGGCAGAGAGTAGAGAAGAGATTTACTAAGATGATGCCAAGGATGAGAGGAGACAATTATGGGTAGATACTGGGTCCTCTTTTCACAAGCACACAAGGATTAAGGGGAAGTGTAAGAGATGTATTCATAATTGTGAGGAATTTTGATAAGATAAATGCAGAAATGTTATTTCCACTGGTGGCTGAGTATGTAGAGGAATTGAGCAAGAAATTGGAATCAGTAGCACCAATGTTTTGAGCACTCCATGTGCCCTTAGAGCTCCTAAATGGCACCTGTGGCACACACACATATTTGTGGAGTAATTCATGCCTGATGCCATGTTGGTGCAGGTGTTAGTACACACATAGTGAACTTCTGCCAGAAGTGTGCAGAGCTGGCAGATCATGCTGACAATCAGGGTGAAACACTGATTTGACATCAGCGGTGTTATTTTGGAGCTCAGCTCTCTAACTTAGGCACTCTCTTAACTTTGCATCGCTGAACATGCATTCAGTAGCAGGAATGACTAGCACCACTACCCCCCATACCCCATCACCACCCCACCCCACCAACACTATTTAAAGGGAGCATCAACTACTTACAGTTTGACTTCTTTTGCCTCTTGCTATGATTCTACAAGTCGCTGGTGCTTTTTATCATTGGGGTTTCATGTTGCAAAAGTCTACAGGGAGCGGTGTGATAGGTGCTGAAGTACTTTTTGCTGGCACCAAGGTTTTTGCACAAATCAGCTGCTCCCAAGCATGGGAGCAGTGTGCGTTCCCTTGCAATACAGCATAGCTTGGAGAATGAGCAGAGGTCACACACAGCAGGCCAAGCTGCTGGAAGAGGGAGGAGGAGAAGGGCTCTCAGCAGGAGGCCATATACACCCAGGATGTTCAAGAACAATCCTCCTACCTGGCCCTCCTTGAAGAATAATGTGTGAGGCATCTGCACTTCAATAAGGATATTCTCACTGAAATATGCCACTTGATGCAGCCACTACTTCAGAGTAAGGCAAGGATTACATTGTCAGTGGCTGTGAAGGTGACCATTGCGATGAACTTTTATGTGCCTGGTTCCTTCCAGGCTGCGGGGTATTTGCAATACCTCACAGTTTGTCAGTCACTGTTATGTAAGAGAGGTCACTGAGGCTCTCTAATCAAAGAGAGCTAACTACCTTACACTCTCTCTTGCCAGAGAGAAGCAGGCAGAGTGAGTATGCAGCTTCACTAGGCTTCCCCATGGTGCAGAGTGTCAGCTGCACATGAGCCACCGTAACAAACCAAAGGATGGCTAGTAATCAACAAGGGTTGTCTGCGATGAGATGCTTTTGAACCCCATGCACAACACTCCCGTATGTGTATAGCATGCATACAATGAAAGCCATACTACCATACGAAACCTCACCATCAACTGGGGACACCCTTGCCACCAACTATACACAAGCAACTGAGGAGTAGGAGCATCATGAGGAGAAGGAGGAAAAGGAGGAATAGGACAAATAGGAAGGGAGGAGGCAAATAGTCCCTTTCTGCCCAGGCTGTCCATGAAGAATTCATCCGACTGATGTACCCATAACCACAACCCCAATTTCATCAGTCATCAACAGTCCCACACCTTCTCTTTGTTGCTGACCATCACAGTGTTCTTTTGTCCACAATAAAAATCAACATAAAAGAAACATTCCAAACCAAATTTGCATAATAAATTAAATCATACCATACTGCATACAAAACTAAACTAATCATCCTTGTGCATCCCTTAGTTCCTGTCCTCCATGTGCTTTTGCCTGTCCTTAGTGCTCCTCTGCAGCTCCCCAGTGGCTACAGCAAGGCTGTTGGAAGGCTTGTCAGGACTAAGACGGTCAAGAAAGCCGCCCGAGTGATCATTGAGAAATACTACACCCGCCTTGGCAATGACTTCCACACCAACAAAAGAGTCTGTGAGGAGATTGCCATCATCCCCTGCAAGAAACTTCACAACTTCAGTGGAGGTGACTGCCAATGGGCTTATGTGATGACCTTCAGTTGCTCCAGGTCTAGAAGGCCCAGGTGCAGACTGCACCATCTCAGCAGGAGTGGCATGATGTGGGGAGGGAGTGAAAGTAAGAGGTGCATGCTTACACGATCTTCAGCTTGTAGATCAGAAAAGATTGTGGGAAAAGGGAGAAGATACATTCGCTGATCTTGACAACTCATGTCAGGTAATTGAACTTCTTGCAGCACTGCATCCAGGTCATCAGTACTTGACTCCTGGCATTGGCCTCCATGGCTATCTGCTCCCATTGCCTTTTGACCATTTGTCTGGAGATCTTCTTCCCCTCTATGGATATCAGACATTTCTCCCCCTCACCAAGATCTCCAGAACAGTATCTCAAAAACTTACCCCTCTATTGTGCCATTCCTCACTCTTTCCCAGACCAAATTCTCTTCAAGCATAACTCAGCACCAGCTACTTTAAGGGGTATAGGTTAGATTTAAGCAGTGCAGGCTAACTTTGGTGATGTTATGCACTTACGATATTAGCCCCCTATCAGACAATGAACCTCACAGTTAGTATTGACTAGACACAGATATCATTCATATGAGCTGACAGCTTGAAGCTGCCATACTTTCTGCATTGCATGCACCATCCCCACACCAGTTTTCAGGGGCTATCCAATTTAGCCCCCCAACACTTTTACAATCATCACCAAACAAAGTAGGAGAAGGATTAGGAGAGTTTTATATGAAGTATTGTTAGAACATACAATGCTCTAACAGAAACAGGGGTTGAAGTAAATCTGTACTAGCTTTTTTTTAAAAGGGAAGTGAAGAAGCAATTGAAAAAGCAAGAAAAGAAAAAGGTATTGATTAATGGCAGATAAATATACCTAGGTATATCTTTCAGAGACTGGGTGTAGATGTAATGAGCCAAAGATTTCCTTTGATCTGCAAAATTCCATGATTCTTTCGTTCTTGGAAAAAATAATGCCCTACTTTAAGGGGGATATTTAAGACCAGGGAGAGATGAAAGAGGAGATTTGCTGAAATTACATCAAGGATGAGAAGCTTAACTATGAGTAGAGATGAGAGAAGCTGGGTCTCTTTTCACAAAAAGAGAGAAGCCTCATCTCCCTCCAATATACAATTTGTTCACCTCACTTTGCAAGAATTAATCTCTCCAAGATTCCCATCCCTATTTCCATTCCTTCTGCCCCAACTCCCCTGCCTATCTCTCCTAAGGGTTCACTACTGTCTTTTCTGTATTTTGTACAAAACATCCATTTCCCCAAAACAAGAACTTGCCCATCATGATCTCTTTCTAGATAAGATCCTCCATATCCTGGACCTAACTAAACTTGGCTTACAGAAGTTGATTATTTCCTTTATTCCCCTATTTCTAGGCCCCTATCTCCTCAAAAACTATCTGTTCAATTGGACATATGACATAGGAAACATAGGAGCAGGAGTAGGCCATTCGGCCCATCAAAGCTACCCCGCCATTCACTTAGATCATAGCTGACCATCTACCTTAATGCCACTTTCCCGCATTAACCCCATATCCATTGATGTCATTCGTCTTCAAAAATATATCGATTTCTGTTTTGAACAAGCTCAGTGATTGAGCTTCCATAGCCTTCTGATGTAGAGAATTTCAAAGATTTGCCACTCTCTGAAGAAATTCCTCCTCATCTCGGTCTTAAATGGCCGACCCTTTATCCTCAGATTATGTCCCCTGGTTTTAGACTCACCAGCCAGGGGAAACATCTTATCTACATTCACCCTGTCATGCCCTGTAAGAATTTTGTAAGTTTCAATGAGGACACCCCTCATTCTTGGAAATTCTAGGGAATACAGACCCAGTCTCATCAATTTCTCCACATATGACAATCCCACCATCCCAGGGATTAACCTGATGAACCTCTGTTGCACTCCCTCTATGGCAAGTATATCCTTTCTTAGATAAGGAGACCAAAACTGTGCACAATACTCCAGGTGAGGTCTCACCAAGGCCCTATATAGCTGCAGCAAGCTATCTTTACTCCTGTACTCAAGTCTTCTTGTGATGAAGGCCAACATGTGATTTGCCTTCCTAATTGCTTGCTGCGCCTGCATGCTCACTTTTAGTGACACATGAACAAGGAAACCCAGATACCTTTGGACATCCGCACTTCTCAACCTCTCACCATTTAAGAAATACCCTGCCTTTCTGTTTTCTCCTGCCAAAGTGAATAACTGAAGGCTTATTCACCTTATATTCCCTCTGCCATGTTCTAGCCCATTCACTTAGCCTGTCCAAATCCCCTTGAAGCCTCCTTGCATCCTCCTCATAACTTACAACTCAGTTTGGTATCATCAGCAAATTTGGAAATATTACAATTGGCCTCCACATCCAAGTCATTCACATAGATTGTGAACAGCTGTGGATCTAGCACTGATCCTTGCTGTACCCCGCTAGTAATATCCTGCCACCTGAGAATGATCAATTTATTCTTACTCTCTGCCTTCTGTCTGTTAACCAATTCTCAATCTATACTAGTATATTTCCCCCAATCCCATGTGCTGTAATTTTATTTACTAACCTCTTGTGTGGGACCTTATCAAAAGCCTTCTGAAAATCCAAATAAACCACATCCACTGGCTCTCCTTTATCTATGCTACAAGTAACATCCTCAAAAAGCTCCAACAAGTTTGTCAAACATGAGTTCCCTTTCATAAATCCATGTTGACTCTGCCCAATTTAACCATTCTTTTCTAAATGTCCAGTTATCACATCCTTTATAACAGATTCTAACATTTTCCCTCCTGCTGACGTTAGACTGACAGGCCTGTAGTTCTCCATTCTCCTTTTTCCTCCCTTCTTAAACACTGGGGTTACATTTGCTACTTTCCAGCCTGCAAGAACATTTCCAGAATCTATACCCTTTTGAAAGATGCCTCCATTATATCTCTAGCCACCTCTTTCAACACCCTGGGATGAAGCTCATCTGACCAGGGGATTTGTCAACCTAAGAGGCAATTTATGCTAGATCAAAGGTTAATTTTAAAACTGAGGTTGATAGATTTTTATTAACCAAAGGTATTGTCGGATATGGGGCAAAGATGGGTATATGGAGTTTGGGTGCAATTCAGCAATGATCTTTTTAAATGGTGGAACAAGCTGGAGGGGCTAAATGGTGTACTTCTGCTCCTACGTTTATATAATAAATGTGGAGCTCATCCTTCTTCTTTCTCCCTCTTTTACTTTAGAGGCTCCCAAATCCCCTTGTGAGATAACCTACACATTGCTGGGACTGCCTGCCACTGTCCCTCATCATCTTTAGTTGAGTTATTATTGGATGCTTTCAACATCCACACTGTCTATATCTTTATCATCCAGAAAAAAAATTCCAGATGTTTCATGATGAAAGGTCATTCACCTAAAACATTGGCTTTGATCTTCACTTGGGGTGGGGAGGGGGCAGGATTTCCAAGCAGGGTTGAGGAGTTCTGGTCATTCAACATGTGTGTTTTCTCTTCAACAAGATCCCTGCTGGAAGCGAGTCTGATTGACAGGCTCCCTGTTGGGTGGGAAACACTGCAGAAGAGGCCACAACCCAGAAGCAGATAAGCTTATGCTGCTGGGGTAGAGATCACAAAGTAGTGTGGGTGGTAGGTAGGCCATGACTTAGAGGGTCTAGGCTTGATTGTGGAGGATCAGAGGGGAATTGTTGGCAGTAATGGGGGTTGGTCACTGTGGGGACATCAATCTTGGGGTTTCATTCACTGCAGGGAGGTCAGATCATGGAGGGGGTCAAAGATTGTAGGAGGGAGTCTGATTGTGGGGGTGCCCAATCGTTCAGGGTGGTAGGGTTCCAATCATAGGGGAAGATGCAGGTTAACATGGTAGCCTGGGGGACATCCTCCTTCCTTTCCTGGCTCACAGATACTGCTGGAAAAGCACTTACCTCCTCCATGCATCAGTGCTCATTTCCCTGTATCTGCTGGGGCCCCAAAGCCCAGAAAACCGGCTGCCATTAAAACTGGGAAAGAAATGAAACAAGGTGCCACCTCAAAGGTGACTACACAAAATCAGAGTTCATGATGTAGGGGGTAACATACTAGCATGGATAGAGGATTGGTTAGCTAATAGGAAACAGAGTAGGCATAAATGGGTCATTTTCTGGTTGGCAAGATGTGAGAAGTGGAGTGCCACAGGGATCTCTGATGGAGCCTCAACTATTTACAATTTCTATCAGTGACTTGGATTAAGAGACCAAATGTATAGTTGCTAAATTTGCTGAGGATATAAAGATAGCTAGGAAAGTAAGTTATGAAGAGGATATAAGGAATCTGCAAAGTGATATATATAAGTTAAGTGAGTGGGGAAAAAAATGGCAGATGGAGTATGATGTGGGAAAATGTGAAATTGTCCACTTTTACAGGAAGAATAGAAAAACAGCATATTATTTAAATGAAGAGAGATGACAGGACCCTGAGATACAGAGGAATCCGGGTGTCCTGATACATGAATCACAAAAAGTTAGCATGCAGGTACAGCAAGTGATTAGGAAGGCAAATGGAATGTTGCCATTTATTGCAAGGGCGGGTGGAGTACAAATGTAGGGATGTTTTGCTACAGTTGTATAGGGCATTGGTGAGACCACATTTAGGATAGTGTGCACAGTTTTGGTCACCTTATTTAAGAAAGGGTATAAATGCGTTAGGAGCAGTTCAGAGCAGGTTCACTCAAGTTATACCTGGAATGGGGGTGTTATCTAGTGAGGAAAGCTTGGGTAGGCTGGGCCTGTATCCATTGGAGTTTAGAAGAATCAGAGGTGACCTTATTGAAACATATAAGACCCTGAAGAGATTTGATAGGGTGAATGCTTAAAGGATGTTTCTCCTTGTGGGAGAGACTAGAACTAGGGCACAGTTTTGAAATAAGGAGTCTCCCATTTAGGATGGAGATGAGGAGAAATGTTTTCTCTCAGAGGGCCGTGAATCTTTAGAATTCTCTTCCTAGAGAGTGGCAGAGGCTGGGTCATTGAATATTTTTAAAGCAGAGGTAGATAGATTCTTGACTAACAAGGGAGTCAAAGGTTATTAGGGGTTGGTGGGAATATGGATTTGAGGCCACAATCAGATCAACCATGATCTTATTGAATAGCAGAGCAGGCTCAAGGGGCCAAATGGCCTACCCCTGCTCCTAAGTCATATTTTCTGAGGCACATAGTCTGATTAAAATATTTACATAAGCAATCTATCTTCCAGGAGTGTGTTGGTTGACCTTCTCCAGTACCACCTCTGTTAAAACCAGCAGTAGGTGTGTCTGAGTTGTGTTGGGCTCGAGTTTGAGATTTTAACATTTTTTTCCATTCCACCTGACCCAAACACCCCCATATTTGGGAATTAGCTCATTTTCACTCTCTACTGATGCCCCCTGGCCTGCTGAGTGTTCACAGCATTTGTATTTTCTTTTCAGGTGCTTTGTGTTAGCTTATTCCTTTCATCTTGTGAATTTTACATTATACTGATGATCACTGCTTTGCTTTGTCTGTAACTGTGTCTTATTCCCTGCTGTACTACACTATATAGCATTCCTGTTAATGTATATTTTTGCATGATTGATATATGTTTATATGTCCTATTGTGAGTTCTTTGTATCATACACAGTCTAATTAAATGTATGTATATTAGAAAAAGCTAAAATAACTTTACAAGTACAGGATCAGTAACTACTTATTTCATAATTGATTTCCTGCTGAGTAATTGTAGTCTGGGTTGACCTGCTCAGAGCCAACATCAACTGCTCTAACCTACAGCTTAGTCAGTAAATACTGTAAATTAATGCTGTAAGCTTATTCTTATTATTTGTCTGAAACAATTTTATACACATAATTGTTTCCATGCTTTTAGCTCTCCAAAGAATGATAGGTTTTGGTTAAGCTATAACTAGCAAACCAATTTAGATTTAAATCCTGAAATAAATTGTGTTTCCTTTTTCAGGGATTACAGCATATTGTAGAGCAAAATGGGCACCTGTAAATACCCAATACAATCCTAAAGTATCTTTTGACCTGTATCTTTAACATTGTTATTTATATTCTATTGAGTGGGGTTAGGACGTTCAATGCCTTTATTAGTTAAATATAGTAGTTTGTTCATCCGCCTCCTTCATAGTCAAATATATCTTAAATATGCCCTTTTATTCTAAACCTGGGTTATATGAAAGCTATTACATTGCCGAAAAAGTGCACCTGACTGGTGCTAAATATAATGAACGAAACAGTCGGTGTGAATGACATTTTGCGCAACTGAATAAGTACATCGTTTTCATTTTCATTTATTTGCATTTAAAATGGTGGGCGTGCTACAGATAGTTGTTCAAGTGCCTAGTTTTTTTTCACTTGCCATCATGATCACAGCATATTACATGCATTAAGAAGTATAGCTACCAGTTATACATATTCTTAAACTAACACATCTAATCATGACAATATAAACTGGATAACTATGTATTATAATCCTTTGGCTATGCCCAGTTAGGGATAGTAATAAGTGGATGGAGTATCTACTTTGAGTCCTTGTTACTACATTCAAGTATTTCCCTTTTCATATTCTATTTGGTGAGAAATAACTACATATTATTTAAGAGGATGAGTTCAATGTTCTAGAGTCTGCAGAATCAGACCTTTCATCATAGTCCTCCTCTGTATAAATGGGTTGTTTGGTCACCATTGAACAGCCCTCATCAGCAATTGAAAGCCTAGGATCATTGGTAGGATGAGAGGAAAGTACTGGGGAACTGCGAAAGATGCCAGCTGAAGTGTTTGGGAAAGGGGTGAGATATTGGGATCTGAGCTGGTACTGCTGCTGGAGTGTCATGGTGTTCCATAAAGCAACATCATTTGATATAAATGGACTTCCCTGGTTTCTACTCAAGCTGTTCCTCAGGACCAGTGGGTAGCGAGGAGGCTGAGGAAATGGGTGTTGTAATGGCATGGCCAGCGGGCTTGACATGACATTGCCAGGATCACTGGAGAATCTCAAGGAATCTGGGACCCTGAAAGCTGACCCAACAGACCACTTAGAAGAGGCAACAGGGTAGGAGCCAAAAGCATGTTCAAAAAACGTCTGTCCATTAGAAGATACAGAGAGGACATCCGGGGCTTCTGCAGGTCTATCTGAAGCCAAAGCAGAGCGACTTGACAGAAGAATTTCAATGGCGCCAACAAGGTCACCCCCACAACCTTTCAAAATCAGCTCAAGGACTGTAGCTTTGTGATTTGGGAATATCTTCTTCAGCACTTCAATGGGAGGCCTGTTACCTTTTAGAGAGAAAGGAATTGACACAGTTCCAGATAGACCCTCCATCAGTAGTTGGTTTTGGTCCAGATTAAATTTGGAGCTTTCTGGCACTGTTTCCAAGCCGTTGCCATTCTTCTCAACTGGAAATCGTTCTTCATCAATCACTGTCATTTCAGGGCTTTCAGCTGTATAGCAATTCTTGTCTTTGGCCAGATCTGGAGAATTTGTTTGTCCTGACTCTTTGTCACTGTACGTTTCCACAGTCTCATCTGCAATCTGGCTGTCTAAACGTTCCGCGTTTATGTCTAAGGAATAAAAGAGAAAAAGATGAATCTGATGATAAACACCTTAAGGATTTTATCAGAATTCTAAGCTTAATAATGAACCCTGTGGTAAGTCTAGTGCTAAACCATTGAATCGTCAAGAAGCCCCAAGCTTAAAATAGTCATTGTATGCTGAGCTATTCTGATTGTTTTAGAATATTCTAACCCAATTAAAAATATTAAATAGTTAGTTACTTTTACTCCTCTGAGCTTTTTTTATCAGTAAGACATTTTTTTTGCAAGAATGTTACATGCTGGGTGTTAAGCCAGTGCATCTATTCACGTATGCTGACATATTTATTAATAATTTATTGATAAGGCTAATGAAAATACTTTGAGGATCTCAAGGCTAGAACAGAGGAAATTATCCATGTGTTGTGCATTGATTTCTAGATGGATATCAGGCACTTCATGCACGTAGGGCAAGAGAAAGGAAAATGGGAAGAACAGATTTCTTCCCCCACATCCATGAGGTTGTTCTCTTCCTTCGCCTTTTTTCATTTATGCTTTTTACTTTCTCAGCTTTTTACTAAGGGAAGCCATTTTATTTTGCATTGTTGCACAAAATGAACATGCTTTCAAATACATATTTGTGTATATTATGTAACAAAAAATTTTTTTTTAAATCATATTATGAGCAGAAATATACTAACACTACTATTAAAGTCACACTGTACAGGACCATGAGCAGTTTACTGCTGCTCACTTCCTGAGTTTAGTAAGGAAGCAAATAATGTAATTCATAGCTTCTCTGCAGTATCAAATTTTAAAAGTGGATTGATTCCCAACATTATCCAGATCCCAATGGCTCTGTGTTGTGTCTCCTTTCGAAATATGACCTGACATTTAGAACAAGTAAAGAAAATGCACAACTTATAATGTTGCAGTGATCATACACATGATCATACAAAATCGATGGGCAGGAAAAGTCCAGCTGGTCCATCTTGCCTACCCAGCACAACCACAATGTAGCATCAAAATTCACCACCAAATTTGCCCACAGGTTCACATAGCCAGCTGCCCACCATCAGTCACATCACCTGAAGGAAAGGTAAAAAAAAAGAACCCAAGACCAATCAAAGGGAAAACAAAGCTGGGAAATTACTCACCAAACCCCATTGGCCACTTAAGCCAATGTATCGAGGAGCTTTTGAACTTGTTATGGGACTGTTACATTTTTATTTATGCTTTGAATTGCTGTATGAAACAATCAGGTCACATTTCCATGCAGCTACCGTTAGGCTGAGCTGAGGACAAACGGAGGACAACTGAGCTGAGTGAAGACTTGGGGTAAAATTTTAAGCTCAGTGGACAGGTGCGGACCCGACCTGGCCGAGCATAAAGTAATGCGTGATGATGACGGGCGAGCGTCCCAACGTCATTGCGCACTCGCACAATATTTCGGGCGGCAGGCACACACTGGAGTCGGCAGCGCGCCAGCTGACAATTAAAAGGTCTGTTAAGGCCATTAAAAAGTTAATTAAAAGAAATTTTTTGCTGCCCGTCCAACCTTACGATTGGTGGGCAGGCGAAAGCGCCAAGCAGCCTTTGCACTTTTTTGGAAGCCTCATCCACGGGTGGGATGAGATTTCCAAAAGCAAATAAAAACAAAATAAAAACTTTTATTTTCATAACATGTCCCTGCATATGTGACGGAGGCACATGACGGGGCATGTTTTATAACATTTATTAAAGCTTTAATTTTTCCTGAAATCTGTTCATCTGCTTCAGGGAGATTTGCAAATAGCACTCGCGCGCATGCGCGAAGTTCACGCTCACCCTGCTCACACTCCCTCCCCAACGCCCGCACAGGCAGTGCTGAGCCCTGAAGCTTGCGTTTCACACTGGGCGGGCCTTAACTGGCCAGCTAGCGTGAAATCGCGGTCTGTCCCCAATTGCAGGCAGCTTCCCGACCACCCCCACCCGCCCCCGCCCCATCAAGCCCACCCAACATGGGTGAAATTCTCCCCTTGGGCTTTGATGAGAGGGGAGTTCGGTGAAGGGAGGATATGTTCACTTACTTTTTCTATCTTTCTCACCCCATAGAAATTGGTTTTTGCGCAGGGAAAGGAAACAGCTGTTTGGTGAGTATGTGGTAAGTGATTAAGTTCTATTCTATCCGTAAGATTTAAAATAGTACACAAATCAGTAAAGTTAATAAAAATACGAAAGCAACATTAAAAAAGTGATTAATATAATCAAGTATTTATTTAAAACACATTAAGGATGACAGGGCAAGTAATGTGTCAAGGCTGCAGCATGTGGGAGCTCCTGAATAACTATGGGCAGGATTTTAAGTTTGGCTGGGCATGCGCCTGACCCGATCGGGCATAAAATCACATGAGATTACGTCGGGCAAGCGTCCCAACGCCATCGTGCACTCGCACAATATTTCACTCGTTGAGCGCACGCAAAAGTCGGAAGCATGCCCGCTGACAATTAAGAGGGCGATTAAGCCCATTAAAGGTGCAATTGTCTGCGATTTTTCGTGGCCAGTCCAACCTTACAGTTGGTGGACAGGTGAATCGGCCAGGCAGCCTTTACATTTTTCATCAAACCTCATCCAAGGACGGGGTGAAATCTCAGTTATGAAGTAAAGTGAAAAAAAAATCATTTATTTTTTGTGAGGTATGTTTTCAGGTGCTTTATTGTTATGCATGTTATACATTTTTTTGCCGCTTTTCACACCTTTATTTCATCAATTGCAGCTCCCTGAGCCAGCTGTCTGCCTTCAGGGAGCTCTCTCGCAGTGCTTACCCATGCCCACAGTAACATCATCGCCCACCCTCTTCCCGCCCTTCCCCCAGCAGCGCTGAGCTTTTCAACATGCGGTTCACGCTGGCTGACGGTTAACTGGCCAGCCAGTGTGAAATCGCGGTGGTGGGCCAATCGCAGTCGGCAGTCTGTTTCCCAGCCACTCCCGGGCCTGCCAATTGCGCACACCCACCAACGGTAAAATTCAGGTCATTGTGATCCAGGGCAAGCACATCTGCGGTAAGTGTTTGCAGGTTGAGGAACTTCGGCTCAGAGTCATTGAGCTGGAGGCTGAGCTGCAGATTCTTGACACAATACGGAGGCGGAAAGTTAGCTGGATGCTTTATACCAGGAGGCAATCACCCCGCTTATGATAGGATCTTTTGATTTGGTCAGTGGCCAGGGACAGGAGAGCGTGACTTGTGAGTGAGGCAGGTAAGGGGGCCCAGAGGGCAGGAGTGTGAGCCACTGTAATTATCCAATAGGTTTGAGGTTCTCTCAGCTTATTCGGATGAGAGTGGGGGCTGCAGGGTGGATGAGCAAACTGACCATGGGGCATCGTGGTACAGGAAGCCAAACAAGTGGGGGGATCAAAAAGGAATGTGTAGTAGTCGGGGACAGTATAGTGAGGGGCATTGACACTGTTCTCTGTAGCAAAGAGCAAGAGTCCAGATGGCTTTGCTGCCTGCCCAGTGCCAGGGTTTGGGACATTTGCTGAGGGCTGGTGAGGAACTTGCAGTGGGAGGGGGAGGATCCAGTGGTCGTGATCCATGTAGATAACAACGACATAGGCAGGATGAGGAAGGAGGCTCTGCATAGTCAGTATGATGAGCTAGGCATCAAATTAATAAGCAGAACCTCAAAGGTAATAATTTCTGGATTATTACCTGAGCCACGTGCAAATTGGCATAGGGCAAATAAGATTAGAGAAATGAATGCGTGGCTCAAAGACTGGTGTGGGAGAAGTGGATTCCAGTTTATGGGGCACTGGCATCAGTACTGGGGAAAGTGGGATCTGTACCGTTGGGAAGGTCTACACCTGAATTGTGCTGGGACTGGTGTCCTCGCAAGCCACATAACTAGGGAAGTAGAGAGGGTTTTAAACTGAATAGTGGGGGCAAGGGATCAAATTTGGGAAAATGTGGTAAATCAAAGAGACAAGGCAAGAGAGAAAGATATTAATATGGAAAATGAGAGATTGTGACAGGAAGGGACAGAGAGTACAATTCTAAGAGTAAATCAGTGGATAAGGCTAGATGCTACAAAAATAATGAAAGAACAAAACTAAAGGCTCTGTATCTAAATGCAAATAGCATTCAAAACAGATGAACTGATAGCGCAAATAGCAATAAATAAGGACGATCTGATAGCCATTACAGAGACATGGCTACAAGATGACATAGATTAGGAACTGAATATTTAAGGGTATGTGACGTTTAGGAAGGACAGGAAGTTAGGAAAAGGTGGAAGGTGGCTCTGTTAATTAATGATGATATTAGCACATTAGAGAGGGATGACTCAAGTTCAGGAAACCACAATGTAGAAACAGTTCAGGTTGAGATGAGGAATGAAAAAGTCAAGAAGTCACTTGTGGGAGTGGTGTACAGGCCCCCTCAATGCAACTACACAGTAGGACAGTGTATAAAAGAAGAGATAATGGGAGCTTGCCAGAAAGGTTCAGCAATCATCGTGGAGGATTTTAATCTACATATAGACTGGAAAAATCAGACGGGCAAAGGTAGCCTAGATAAGCAGTTCATAGAATGTTTTTGGGATAGTTTCTTGGAACAGCACATTCTGGAGCCAACTAGAGAGCAGGCTATACTAGACCTGGTATTGAGCAATAAGACAGGATTAATTGATAACCTCCTAGTGAAGGCACCCTTAGGTAGCAGCGATCATAATATGATTGAATTTTACATTCAGTTTGAGGGAGAAATGAGTGCGTTCAAGACTAGTATTTTAAATTTAAATAAGGGCAATAGCGAGGGCATGAAAGCAGAGCTAGCTAAAGTGAACTGGCAAATGAAGTTAAGGGATGTGTCAATAGAAGTTCAGTGGCAGACATTTTAAGGGATATTTCAGAATACACAGAAAAACTAAAGAAAAATTCCAAGGGGAGGGCCCATGATCTGTGGTTATCTAAAATTTAAAGGCAGTATCAAACTTAAAGAAAAAGCTTATAATTACGCAAAGATTGGTGGCAGGTCAGAAGATTGGAAAGAATATAAAGAACAGCAAAGAATGACAAAAAGATTAATAAGGAAGGGAAATTAGAGTATGGGAGAACGCCAGTTAGTAATATGAAGATGGATAGTAAGAGTTTCTATAGATATTTGAATAAGAAATAGAGTTAACAAAGTGAGCATTGGACAAAAAGAAAGTGTGTCCGGGGAATTGATAATGACAAGTAGGGAGATGGCGGATGAATTAAACAGGTATTTTGGTTCAGCCTTCACTATAGAGGACACAAGTAACATCCTGGAAATAGCTGTATATCAGGAAATGGTAGGGAGGGAGGAACTCTGGAAAATTACAATCATCAGGGAAGAGGTATTAAGCAAATTGTTGGGGCTGCGGGCTGACAAATCCCCAGTTCGGGACGGGCTTCACCCTAAGGTCTTGAAAGAAGTGGCTAGTGAGATAGTTGATGCATTGGTTTTAATTCTCCAAAATTCCCTAGATCCAGGGAAGGTTCCATTAGATTGGAAAATAGCAAATGTAATTCCTTTATTCAAAAAGGAAGGGGGACAGAAAACAAGAAACTACAGGCCAGTTAGCCAAACATCTGTTATGGGGAAAAGGTTAGAAGCTATTATTAAAGATGTTATAGCAGGACACTTAGATAAATTCAAGGCAATCAGGCAGAGCCAACATTATTTTGTAAAAGGGAAATCATGTTTAACCAATTTATTGGAGTTATTTGAAGGAGTCACATGTGCTGTGGATAAAGGGGAACATGGATGTACTGTATTTAGATTTCCAGAAGGCATTTAATAAAGTGCCACATCAAAGTTTATTGCAAAACATAAAAGCTCATGGTGTAGGGGGTAACATACTGGCATGGAAAGAAGATTGGCTAGCTTACAGGAAGCAGAGAGTTGGCATAAATGGGTTTTTTTCTGGTTGGCAGGATGTGATTGAGTGGTGTGCCACAGGGATCAGTGCTGGGGCCTCAACCTTTTTTACAATTTACATAAATGGCTTGGATGAAGGGGCCAAAGGAATGGTTGCTAAATTTGCTGATGACACAAAGATAGGTAGGAAAGTAAATTGTGAAGAGGAAGTAAGGAGGCTACAAAGTGATATAGATAGGTTAAGTGAGTGGGCAAAGATCTGGTAAATGAAGTATAATGTGGGAAAATGTGAAATCATTCATTTTGGCAGAAAAATAAGCTTATTATCTAAATGCTGAGAGATTGCAGAGCACTGAGATTCAGAGGGATCTGGGTGTCCTAATTCATGAATCAAAAAAGGTTAGTATGCAGGTACAGCAGGTATTTAGGAAAGCTAATAGAATGTTATCATTTATTGTTAAAGGAATTGATTACAAAAATAGGGAGGTTATGCTTCAGTTGTATAGGGCAATGGTGAAACCACATCTGGAGTATTGTGTACAGTACTGGTCTCCTTATTTAAAGAAAGACGTAAATACGTTAGAAGCAGTTCAGAGAAGGTTTACTAGACTAACACCAGGGCCAAAATTTTTCCCTTGGTGGGCGGGCGGGCCCCACCGGCTCGGCGGCGGGTGGGCAGCCGAACTCGCTGCCGAAACGGGGCCCACTGCCATTTTGAGTGGGCAGGCCAATTAAGGCCCACCCAGTGGCCTGCCCGACAGGAAGCGCTATGCACTTCCTGTGTGTGGGTGGGGGGGGGGGGGGGGCAGGGATTCTCCATCTGTCAAAGTGCACTCTTTCATGCTGTCTCAGGGAGATTAATGACAGTGTAAAAAACTTGAAAAATAGAAAAATATAAAAATTATTAACATGTCCCCTCATGTGACAATGTCACACGAGATGGGACATGTTAATAAGAAGCACATAAACTTCATTTTTTAAAACAGTTTTTAAAAATGGACATGAAACCTCATCCCACCAGTGGATGAGGTTTCATGTATTATCAGAAGCCCGCTGGGACTCCTGGCCTGCCCGCCAGCCTTAAGATTGGACGGGCAGGGTCTTTAATTATCTTAATTATCCTGTCAGTGGCCTTAATTGGCCATTGACAAGTTAGCGGACAGACAGCTGATTTCGCTGTCCGCCCGCCTCTCCTCAATATTTAAATGGACCGGGATGATGTCGGGGGTTCCTCCCGATGTCATCCCACGTCGTTTTCCTGTTGGCGAGCGGGCCCCGCCCCCAAATCGCAGACGGGAAAATTCTGCCCCAGGAATGTGCGGGTTGTTTTATGAGGAAAGACTGAACAGATTAGGTTTGTACCCACTAGAATTTAGAAGATAAGAGATGACTTAATTGAAGCCTTTAAGGTCATGAGGGGTCTTGACAGGGTGGATGTGGATAGAATGTTTCCTCTTGTGGGAGAACTAGGGGTCACTGTTTAAAAATAAAGGATCGCTCATTTAAGACAGAGATGAGGAAAAATTTTTCTCTCAGAGGATTGTGAGTCTTTGGAACTCTCTTCCTCAAAAGGCAGTGGAAGCAGAGTCTTAGAATATTTTTAAGGCAGAGCTAGAGAGATTCTTGATTAACAAGGGGTTGAAAGGTTATCGGGTGTAGGTAGGAATGTGGGGTTGAGGTTACATTCAGATCAGCCATGATCTTACTGATCGGCAGAGCAGGCTTGAGGGGCCGAGTGACCTTCTCCTGCTTCTAATTCGTATGCTTGTATGTATGGATGAGTTGATATAGCATGCTTAGTCAAAGTTGGAAGCATATCTTCCTTTCTTCAATTCTTGTTTATTTTCTAATTGCAAAAATGCATTTGTTTTCATTAAACGAAGCCAGTTTTAGAGTGCGCTATTCATTAAAGTAATCTGGGCCTTCAAGTTGCTCAGAAACCCACCATAAATTCATTAGGAGTCCTCCAGGTGTCCTCGAACTCAATCAAAACCTGGTTACTCCAGTTCACATCTTAGGGCTTAATAGACATACGAACATAAGAATTAGCAGCAGGAGTTGGCCACTCACCCCTCAAGCCTGCTCTGCCATTCAATAAGATCATAGCTGACTTGATTGTAGACTCAACTCCACATTCTCACCTACCCCTGATAACCTTTCACCCCCTTACTTATCAAGAACCTATTTACCTTTGCCTTAAAAATATTCAGACTCTGCTTCCACTGCCTTTTGAGGAAGAAAGTTCCAAAGATTCACAACCCTCTGAGAAAAAAGACTTCTCCTCATCTCTTAAATGGACCCTTATTTTTAATCAGTGACCCCTAGTTCTAGATTCTCCCACAAGAGGAAACATCCTCTTCACATCCACCTTGCCAAGACCTCTCAGGATCTTATATATTTCAAACAAGTCGCCTTACTATTCTAAACTTCAGCAGATACAAGCCTAGCCTGTCCAACCTTTCCTCATAGGACAACCCTTCCAGTTCTGGTACTAGCCTAGTAAACCTTCTCTGAACTGCTTCCAATACATTTACGTCCTTCCTTAAATAAAGAGACCAATACTATACGCAGTGCTCCATATATGGTCTCACCAATGCCCTATATAACTGAAGCATAACCTCCCGACTTTTCTATTCAATTCCACTCACAATAAACAATAACATTCTAATTACTTGTTGTACCTGCATACTAACTTTTTCTGATTCATGCACTAGGACACTTAGATCCCTCTGCATCTCAGAGCTCTGAAATCTCTCACCATTTAGATAATATGTTTTTTTTTATTTTTCCTGCCAAAATGGACAATTCCACATTTTCCCACATTATACTCCATTTGCCAGATCATTGCGCACTCACTTAATCGATCTATATCCCTTTGTAGCCTCCTTATGTCCTCTTCACATCTTACTTTCCTTCCTATCTTTATGTCATGGGATGATCTCATGGGGAAGCCGCCACCTTCCTTTCAAAGCTGTCAGTGTAAGAGTGTAGTGGGTTGTTGGGGGCGGTGGTGGCTGTTCCCACATCCTGGTCCTCAGTTGGGATACGGCTTAGCATCAATCATGTTTCATCAACCATATCTGGTCAATACCCAGTGAAATGGGGTTAGTTGAAAGGTGAGTAAGGACTGAATTTTTTTACCTAATTCATGTTTCTCATCCTCCACTCCTCTGAGCTGGCCACCTTTTGCCTGCATTTCTACAGTCTTCTGTGTGAAGTGGGTTGGGGAGGATGTTAGTCACCCCCAATTAGCCAAATGCTTCTGCCCCTACCCCCGGGCATTTTAATTCTTGTAGGGCCAGCAATGGAATTCCACAGCAGCTAAAATTCTTATTTAACTGCATTGATCACATCTTTGTGGTTTATCTGGGCCCTGATGGTTAGTGAGTAAATTTATAAACCCTGCAGTACTATGCTTAGCTTTGGAGTGGTAGAGCAAAAATCTGAAGAGCCTATATCTTTCGAGTACGACTCCCTCACCCGGAATACTGTAATTGATTCTGATTACTTAATCATAGGAAAGCTATTAGTTCCCTTGAATGGATACAGAGACCACGAAAGATGATCCTTGAGATTTAAAATATGAGGAAAGGTTAAGGTATTTGTGTTTATTTGACTTGAAAAAGTGAAAACTGTGGGTGATCTTACTGAGCTTTCAGGACTTTAAAGTGATTCGATAAAATTCATCCAGTAAAGCTCCCTATTCTCTGCCTAAAAATGTGTTAGCACTAACTTCAGATGAGCATCTACTTTCTGATGGTGTCAATTTTCTACACCAGCCGTCCAGTGGTTTCTCGGAAGCTGCCAATTTAACGCCAAGTTAGGGCATCTTATTCTGCGGCTTTATGCCCTCTAGGGGCAAATAGCTCGCAAAGGAGGTGATGTTCTGTCAGTCTGGACAAGATTCAAACCCAAACTCCAGAGGTGAAAACCGTGTATTGGAACCATTCAAAACCTGGTGGTTAGCAGAATCGGGGCCATGGAGTCCTATTTCTTTTAAGGTTCCTCCTTAGCCAGGGAGAGCATTCTTGCTCCTCCTGGTCCACACGGGGGAGAATTTGCTGCATGTCAGGCGGACCGGTCGGGAGTGGGCGTGGGCGGGCGCGGAGCCGATTGCCGCCCGCAATCGGCTGCATGCCGTCATTTCATGTGGGCTGGCCAATTAAGGCCCACCCAGCGTGACGCACAGCCAGTAGCGCTCAGCGCTACCTGTGCGGACGGGGGGAGGAGGGACAGTCGGGGCCTGCGCTCTTTCACATGCACGCAAAAGAGCGCAGAAATCTCCGTGAGGCAGCTCCGTGCCTCAGGGAGATTAAGTTCAGATTGAAATTTTTTAATAAACACAGATGGAAATTATTTACACATGCCCCCTCATCTGACAATGTCACATGAGCTGGGACATGTTTGTCAATTTATCAGAATTTATTTATTTATTTAATTAAACCTTCAGGAAATCTCACCCACCCGTGGATGAGGATTCCTGAAAAACGTGAAGGCCGCTTGGGCTCTTCGCCTGCCCGCCAACACTAAGGTTGGACAGGCAGCGTTGATAAGTGCTTTAATTGGCTTTTTAATGGCCTTAATAGGCAGTTGATAGTTTGGCGGGTGCGCAGCCGCCTCCGGCATGCGCCCGCCGAAAGTAATATTTAAATGACGTGCTCTGACGTCGGGACGCACGGCCGACATCACCGTGCATCATTTTAAGCACACCAACGTCAAAATTCTGGCCCTGGAAACTTAGGAACCCCTTTGCCCCAACTTCCCCACATTCCCTGACTGCGATCATCAGAAATTTCCAACCCCCCGCCTCCCACCACCAACTCTCCCACTTGCCTTGCTTCCACTCCAGTCAACTTGTGAGAAAAGATTATGGAATTTGTGCTTCTTTTCATGGTGCACTCCCACCCCAGGTTAAAATTGGTGCTTAAACGCACACTGCAAGTTTAGTATTAGGCAAATTGAAAATTTCTTCAAACCTATGTGTATAAATGCACCCTTTCTACACCATATACAATTTTTCTGTTTCCACACTGAACTTTTTACAAATATTCAGCACAGTATGTAAAATTGTTTTCTGTTTTGACGTCTCGGGCCTGGCTGAATAAAAGTGAGAGGGGCAGTACATACAGTGCAGCTACTGGTTTGAAACAAGAGCTCCAGTTCAGTCTCCAGCCAGCAGGATATTTGTTTACATTGCTGGCTGCAGATTTAACTTCTGTTGGTGCGAATACCCTGCACATGGCTAGGCATTTCCCAAATCCTGGAATTGTAAATGTTTAGATAATGCGGAAGAAAGAATCCCTGCTTCCCACAACATTTCAATTAAGGTTAGATTGGTCTACGAAATGTCCAGATTATCCAGTGGTACCCAATGGTTATCCACAGGTCAGACAGATTCTGTGGAGAGAGAAACAGAGTTAACATTTCAAGTCTGTATGACCCTTCTTCAGAACTCTGAAGAAGAGTCATACAGACTCGAAAAGTTAACACTGTTTCTCTCTCCACAGATGCTGTCAGACCTGCTGTATTCTTCCAGCATTTTCTGTTTTTTATTTCAGATTTCCAGCATCCGCAGTGTTTCGCTTTTATCCAATGGTTATCCTTTAGGCATTAACTGAGGGAGTGCTACAATGTCAGATGTTAAACCGAAGCTTCATCTGCCCTCTCAGGTGGATGTAAAAGATCCTGAGGCACTAATTTGAAGAAGAACAGGGGAGTTATCTCTGCTGCCCTGGTCTATATTTATCCCCTAATCAACATCACAAAACAAACAAATTACTTGGTCATTATCACATTGCCTTTTGTGGGAGCTTGCTGTGCATTTCCTACATTACAACTATGACTACACTTCAAGAACAATTCATTGGCTGTAAAGAGCTTTTGGGATGTCCTCTGGTTGTCCACAGGCAAAATAAATGTAAGTCTCTTTTTCTTTTTTAATGCAAACCTACATAACAATTGCAGACATGATGGGGTTAGATTTTTGTTCCAAACTAAATGGTAATCTGATTAAATGGATTGCCTGCCTGCTATAGATGCCATGTGACTTTCATTCTATTGAAATCAACAGATTGAAAATCAGTTAGTTCTGTACTAGGTGAGCAATCCACT
Source organism: Cetorhinus maximus (assembly GCF_964194155.1). Taxonomy (NCBI): domain Eukaryota; kingdom Metazoa; phylum Chordata; class Chondrichthyes; order Lamniformes; family Cetorhinidae; genus Cetorhinus; species Cetorhinus maximus. The sequence goes on along the minus strand of NC_135880.1, from coordinate 123,128,130 downwards.
CCACCAGTGAAGACAAAAATCAGCCCCAAGAAGTTAATATAACATGTCAAATATTACTTAGGGCTGTCTGTTAAAGCCAGTGTTATCAAAATGAGTGGTAAAACAAAAGACTAATATTTATATAATACCTTTCAGGACATCCCAAAGTGCTTTACATCCAGTGAGAAACGTTTTGCAGTTTTGTCTTTGTTGTCATATAGGGAATTATTATATACCACCTTATATTTTGTAACTCATGTTGACAAAGTTTGTAAATCACATTTGGCGCTACTGTTTCTGCCTATACTAAAAAACTGGCAGATGGCTCCAACTGCTCTTTAATTATTTTTAATTGAATTATTATTTTTTTTAAATTACTTCTCATTAATTTAGAATTTGTCCAAGTTATGCTTTCCTGATATAATTTGAAGTAACTTTCTGAGCTTAACCTATCTATTCCACTTAATATTTTGTATATTTTGCGACGGTCCTCTCCTAATAATCTTCTGTCTGGACTCTATGGCTTATGGGCGGAATGTTACAGCCCCGTCGCAGTGGGGGTGGGGCCATGAAATGCAGCGAGCCGTTCAAAAGCCCATTGACTTTGGCGGGACCGTAAAATGCCGCTGGCGTAAAATTCCACCTTAGCCGAAATGACATGCATTGACATCGGCCAAGCGCACAGTCGTGCGATAGTTCGGTCAGCGGGCACGCCAGCAGCACACCCACCAACAATTAAAAGGCCTGTTAAGGCCATTAAGTGATCAATTAACTTAATTTTTTTGTTGCCCATTCAACCTAATGGCTGGTGGGCAGGTGAAAAGGCCAAATGGCCTCTGCATATTTTTGGAAACCTCACCCATGGGTGGGATGAGGCTTCCAAAAGCAAAAAGAAACTTTTAATTTTTCATTAATAAAATGTCCCTGCTCATGTGGGGACATGAGGGGACATATTACATTTTTATTTTTTTATTATTTCTTTTCATATCTTTTCATCACCTGAGGCAGCTCTGTGCCTCAGGGGGTTTATGAAGCACTCACTCGCGTGCATGCACGCAGTTTGCTCTGGGCCCGCTCTCCCTCCTCCCACCCCCATGACAGGCAGCGTGGCCCGGTGCCAATCGTGGGTGGCGGTCAGCTTCCCAACAGCCCCCCCTGAGCCTGCCCCCACTGAGCCCACCCCCACTGAACCTGCTTCCACTGAGCCCACCCATCAAGGGCAAAATTCTGCCCTAGGTTTCAATGACTTGAACTTACTTTACATTTAGATTTATTACTCCATTGCATCCTCTTCTATACTCAAATCTGTTTTATTCGCATGGTGACTACAATTGAACACAATATTCCAATGTGACCAGACAAGCTGATTTCAATGCCTCAAATTAACCTGCAAAGAGTGATAATATCCCGGTTATAAATCTTAGTTTTCCATTTACTTTTTTAATTTTTTTCACCTTGGTCAGACATTGAAAGTGTTATCATTTCCAAATCCTTCCCCAAGCTTCCTTGTCCAATCCAATCCCATTCAGTGTGTATTTATGGAAGATGTTTTTGACCAATGTCCACTATTTGATGGGACTGAACTTCTATTGGATTCTCCTGATTTCCCACCATAGATTTATTAGAAGTTTAGTAGAAGTTCCTCTGGAGAAATTGCAACTTTTAGCCATTTATGCCATTTCCCTAGGGATTTCACCAATCCTCCTCTAAAGTTATAGCAGAAGATTGGGAGAACCCAAGTGGAAATTCCAAACATACACTGTTAAATTACAATAGTCTTTTGTCTGTTCATTTGCATTAACAAACTAAGGGCAGGATTTTTCACTGAGCGGGCAGGATCCCGACCCAACCGAACATAAAATGACGCACGATGCTGTCGGCCGAGCGTTCCGACATCATTGCGCACTCATGTGATATTTCGGTTGGCAGGCACGCGCCACAGTCAGCAGCGCACCCACCAACAATTAAAAGGCCTACTAAGGCCGTTAAAAAGGTGATTAAAATAAATTTTTCGGCTGCCCGTCCAGCCTTACAGTTGGTGGGCAGGCAAAAAGGCCAAGCAGCCACTGCATTTTTTTTGGAAACTTCATCCACGGACGGGATGAGGTTTCCAACAGCAAATAAAAATAAAATAAATATTTTGAAATTTAATTAATAACATGTCCCTGCACAGAGTCACATGAGGGGACATGTTTCATAACATTTTAGAAAGCTTTATTTTTTATTTAGAAAAATGTTCATCTCCCTGCGGCACCACTGTGTCTCAGGGAGCCTTTCCAGCGAATGTGAAGTTGCGCGCATGCGTGAAGTTGCACGCTTGCCTTCCTCCCCCCACACACACAGGCGGCACTGAGCGCAGCCACTCGCATTTCACGCGGGGCGGCCCTTAATTGGCCCGCCAGTGTGAAATCATGATCCTGCCCCGACCACAGGCGGCGATGGGCTTCCCAACCATTCCCGCCCACCTCCGCCGAGGGAAAAATCCTGGCCTAAATCTTTTGCCGAATACCATAAGACCATAAGACATAGGAGCAGAAATTAGGCCATTGGGCCCATCGAGTCTGCTCCACCATTCAATCATGGTTGATAAGTTTCTCAACCCCATTCTCCCGCCTTCTCCCCGTAACCTTTGATCCCCTTACCAATCAAGAACCTATCTATCTCGGTCTTAAATACACTCAATGACCTGGCCTCCACAGCCTTCTGTGGCAATGAATTCCATAGATTCACCACTCTCTGGCGAAAGAAGTTTCTCCTCATCTCTGTTCTAAAAGGTCTTCCCTTTACTCTGAGGCTGTGCCCTCGAGTCCTAGTCTCTCCTACTAATGGAAACATCTTCCCCACGTCCACTCTATCCAGGCCTTTCAGTATTCTGTAAGTTTCAATCAGATCCCCCCTCATCCTTCTAAACTCCATCGAGTATAGACCCAGAGTCCTCAAACTTTCCTCATATGTTAAGCCTTTCATTCCTGGGATCATTCTCGTGAACCTCCCCTGGACCCTCTCCAGGGCCAGCACATCCTTCCTGAGATACGGGGCCCAAAATTGCTCACAATATTCTAAATGTGGTCTGACCAGAGCCTTATAAAGCCTCAGCAGCACATCCCTGCTTTTATATTCTAGTCCTCTCGAAATAAATGCCAACATTGCATTTGCCTTGCTAATTACCGACTCAACCTGCAAATTAACCTTAAGAGAATCCTGGACTAGGAGTCCCAAGTCCCTTTGCACTCCAGACTTCTGAATTCTCTCCCCATTTAGAAAATAGTCTATGCCTCTATTCTTCCTACCAAAGTGCATGACCTCACACTTCCCCACATTGTATTCCATCTGCCACTTCTTTGCCCATTCTCCTATCCTGTCCAAATCCTTCTGCAGCCTCCCCGTCTCCTCAATACTACCTGTCCCTCCACCTATCTCTGTATCATCTGCAAACTTAGCCAGGATTGTGGTCCCAACACTGACCCCTGCGGAACTCCACTAGTCACCGGCCGCCATCCTGAGAAGGACCCCCTTATCCCCACTCTCTGCCTCCTGCCAGACAGCCAATCTTCTATCCATGCTAGTACCTTGCCTCTAACACCATGAGCTATTATCTTACTGAGCAGCCTCCTGTGCAGCACCTTGTCAAAGGCCTTCTGGAAGTCCAAGTAGATAACATCCATTGGCTCTCCTTTATCTAACCTACTCGTTACCTCCTCAAAGAATTCTAACAGATTTGTCAGGCATGACCTCCCCTTGATGAAACCATGCTGACTTTGACCGATTTTGCCACGCACTTTCAAGTAATCTGAAATCTCATCCTTAATAATGAACTCTAAAATCTTACCAACGACCAAGGTCAGGCTAATCGGCCTGTAATTTCCCGTCTTTTGCCTCACTCCCTTCTTAAACAGGGGGGTTACATTAGCGATTTTCCAGTCCTCTGGGACCCTCCCTGACTCCAGTGATTCCTGAAAGATCGCCACTATCGCCTCCACTATCTCTTCAGCTATCTCCTTCAGAACTCTGGGGTGTAATCCATCTGGTCCAGGTGATTTATCCACCTTCAGACCTTTCAGTTTTCCTAGCATCTTCTCCTTGGTAATGGCCACCATACTCACCTCTGCCCCCCGACTCTCTTGAACTTTGGAGATGTCACTCGTGTCTTCCACCGTGAAGACTGACGCAAACTACCTATTCAGTTCCTTCGCCATTTCTTTGTTCCCCACTACTACTTCTCCAGCGTCATTTTCCAGCGACCCAATGTCCACTTTTGCCTCTCTCTTACCCTTTATATATCTAAAAAAACTCTTGCAATCTTCTTTTATATTACTGGCTAGTTTACCCTCATATTTAATCTTCTCCCTCCTTATTTCTTTTTTAGTTGTCCTCTGTTGGTTTTTGTAGGCTTCCCAATCCCCTAGTTTCCCACTGCTCTTCGCCGCATTGTATGCTTTCTCTTTAGCTTTTATGCTGTCCCTGACTTCCCTTGTCAGCCATGGTTGCCTCGTCCTCCCTTTAGTATGCTTCTTCTTCCTAGGGATGAATTTTTGCTGTGTCTCCCAAATTACTCCCAGAAACTCCTGCCATTGCTGTTCCATTGTCTTTCCTGCTAGGCTCATCTCCCAGTCAATTCTGGCCAGCTCCTCCCTCATGTCTCTGTAGTTGCCTTTATTCAACTGTAATACCGTTTCATCTGATTCCAGCTTTTTCCTCTCAAATTGCAGGGTAAATTCTATCATATTATGGTCACTTCCTCCTAAGGGTTCCTTCACCTTAAGCTCCCTTATCAAATCTGCCTCATTACACATCACTAAATCTAGAATTGCCTGTTCCCTGGTGGGCTCCACCACAAGCTGCTCCAAAAAACCATCTTGTAGACATTCCACAAATTCCTTTTCTTGGGATCCACTACCAACCTGATTTTCCCAGTCTACCTGCATATTGAAATCACCATGATCACTGTAACTTTGCACTGCACACTCTTTAATAATGTAGCAAGTTTACATTTACTCTCAATATCCTGATCATGAATACAGAATAGAAGTAACAGATTCCTAAGCACTAACCAAGAACTCCAGCCAACAGCCCCTTCCAGACTACCATTGTTCCTCTCACAGTACTCCATTTTGAACTAATTTGCAATTCCATAAGCTACATTGGATCCATGTGGTTTTAGTTTACTTTGAAGAATTCTGCAATTGAATAACTGTACCATAGAGAGTTCCACAATCTGCTTCATTTGTAACACGTTCTAAATAATCAAGGAATTTTATCAGTCAGTCTTCTTCCCCTTCTAAATCTGTACTGTAATACTCTGCAGGTATAAAAATCGGTTATAAACATAGTAGTAGTCATGACGAACATCACACTGTACCTACATCATTCACAAATACCATTTTCCTACAGTAAAGAACAATGCTGTAAAGAAAGGAAAATCTAATAAGCTTTATTAATAAAATAGAAACAGTAAATGGTATCATTATAACAACCAGGGTGGTAGAAGACAAATTAGGTAGACCTTGGTCTTTCCTCATCTCGCAATTCCTATGCTTATAATAAAATCACTTGTGTCTGTAATATACATTGAACCTGACCTAAACTGTTGTCTACATTATGAATGCCATGTCATTGGTCAGTTTTCTTCATTCTCACCAGCTAAGTTTTTAAGTCTTCGTGTTTTCTTCTTCTACTGTAGAATTGTAATTCAACAACCATATTTTGCAAATTATTTCTTCCAATTCAATGTATCCTCCATATCACATTCTACTAAGAAACTTGTTTGACAATATAGTGACAATGACAGTTCCTCACTCGTTCCACTCCACATCCCTAAAAGTAAAATTATCGCATAGTTAAAAAGTCAGAAATGTTCCCTTTAACTTGGCTTCACAACCTTCCCTTTCCTTAACCAGCATGAAGTCAGGTCTCCAAGTATCCTGATCTCCAGTTGCAAATTCCCCTCATATTTCACGTTTCCAATTCACCCGGCTAATTCTCTAATTTAAGTAAGATAGTATAATCTCTCATATAAACAAATAAATGCCTCAAATATAATTGACTGCAATTCTCAGTAGCCACATCGCGGCATTGACTACCACTCTCTGGGATAATTATTCAGGGACTCTTGTTTGGTTCTATTCCTACTTATCTGAATATCTCAGCAATGGATTCTGGTTTCCCTGCACCATCACCTCTGGAATCACCCAAAGATCTATTCTGAACTCCTTCCTCTACCTAATATCCTCCATCTTGGTAATATCATTCATGACCAGGGGGCCAGCTTTCATATGTATGCTGATGATACCCAGTTTTATTTTACTTAACCAACTGAATACCTCGATATTGTCCGGCTGTTTATCTGATATCAAGCCTTGGAGGAGTCACAAATCCATTCTGTAATCATTTTCACTCCCCACCAGAAATTCTATTCTATTATCATTAACTCCATCTCCCTCCCCAGCCACTTTCTCAGCTGAACCGAATCATTTGCAGCTGTTGAATCCTGTCCAATCCTGAACTGAGCTTTAAACTCTGCTTTCTATCACTAAGACAGCTTACTTCCATCTCCACTGACCTACACTTGCTCCCCATCACTCATCAACTTCAGATCCTGGCATAAGCTCATTTCCATTGTTACTTACTCCATCTCTCTCCCTGGCTACTCTCCCAAACTGAATCAGACCATTAACAACATTATTATTCTGTTCACCCTGACTTGCACTTGAAATCATATAACATGTCCTTAACCAAGAATCCATGCATCCACCTCTACAATATTGAGTTGAAGGAACATAGATTCATCCAAGACTTGGTGAAAAATACGCTAATTATTTTTACATAGTATAGTTTGTGAAAGAACTGTGTAATGAAGAAAGGTTTAGGTTTGTTTCTCCAATGGACAGTTTTTAATACATTAAACACTGTAGTCAAGGCCTCCCTGCCACACTCTGTTTTAGACTAGAAGTTTAATCATTTCCCATCTGATTGAGAGGATCCTCTGGTCTTGGTTAAATTGGCTCTCCTAATTGTTCACTGGCACCATAATAAATTATGATGATCTGCTTTATGTGTCAAAAAAATAGAATACAACTTTAAAATCCTCATCTTCAGCTATAACTATTCACGGCCTTGCCACACCCTACCTCCACAATCTCCTCCAACCCTACATCCTCTCCCAAGTCACCATCCATTCCTGACCCCATCCTTCTGCACACCTACTCTAATTTTCCTCATCAAGAATGGCACAGTCCTCAGCCATCCCCGACTACTTTTGGGTTAGTTGCAATTAGATATAATGGACAACTATAGGGTTTGATTTTAATGGTCTTTGGGCTACAAAGTATCTGAAAGTTTAGAAACACTGATTACATTGACCATGTGGAGTGGATATGCTGGTTAAAGGTTAGATGCTGTGAGAATGTATCCCCTAGAGGGAAAAATCTAGAACTAGAGGGCACAGTTTCAAAATAAGGTGCCACCCAATTAAGATGGAGATGAGGAAGAATTTCTTCTCTCAGGATGTCATTAATCTTCAGAATTCCCTTCCCCAGAGAGCAGTGTCATTGAATATGTTCCAGGCTGAGTTAGACAGATTTCTGACCTACAGGGAAGCCAAGGATTATGGGGACCAGCAGGAAAGTGGAGCTAAGGTCACAATCAGATCAGCCATGATCTTATTGAATGATGGAGCAGACTCAAGGGGCCAAATGGCCTACTCCTGCTCTCATTTCTTAAGGTCTTATGTTTTGTAAAAAGGAAGAGTGAAATGAAAAACCAGATGCTATTCGGAGATGGTGGGTAAGTCGAGAGAGAGAGATCTCACATATGTGACTCAGGGGAGTTGGAGATAAAGGGGCATTCCATTAGGGAAAAAATAGAGTGGGGTGATCTTATTTGGAGGGATAGAGAAAAATAATTTATTGAGCAGGAGACATTTAGGAAATGGAGAGAAATAACCTTATAAAGGACAAATACTACTGAAGAAGGGGAAGAGAGTCTGTTGGGTGAGAGGAAAGAAAAATACCTAGTTGAGATTAAGAGGGCTGCCACCAGCTTTACTTTGTGTAGTAGGGTGGTTGCACATTGAACTTAACAGATCCTATTTATAAACAGTGCATCATTAACTTTTGTTGAGCAATCCCATGGGAGATTCACTAATATATCGCAATCAAGCCATTGGTTTGTACTGGATGTTAAATTTCATCTTTGATACATTGAATTCTGAGCTTTTGATAGATTAGGTTGAGGAATTCGTTTTACTATGAAAACTACAAATCAATGGTTCTGATTATAAAGAATAATGGTTACCAACACAATGTAATCCTTGAGTTATGGTTTTTGAGATGATCCACTTGTGTGTAAAAGGAGAATGGTATAAAAATGTAGCACATATTAATAACTATCAGCATCAAACCTAGAATCTAAATTTAACATCTAACATTAGAAAAATGAATTTGATCTGAAGTTAATATTTCTTGTCTAATTAATCATGTTAACAGATTTTAATAAACCCCCTCTCAATCTATATTAATGTTGACTCATGAAGACGTTTTCTCTGCCTTGACACCTTCTTGAGGCTTTTTCTCATATTCTTAAAATAGAATAACGAGATGTTAAGTGAATAAATCCTATTGGGCAAGATGGGGTCATGGAAGACACTGTTGACCCAAAAGACAAACGCCCTATGCACCATTATAACATTTGAATAAATTAATATTATTTTCTTTCAATTTAATCAATATGAGTCACCATGGGAACACCCTGGGTCAGATCATATGATCCAGCCATGTCTTAGTTGAATGAGAGGCTCCTCTGATTTTAGATAATGGATACTCCTGAGAAATCGTAATAATCAATTTTATGCGTTTAATCACAATTTCAACATATTTATGTGTGAATATGTTTTAAAGTAGAATGTGTAAATTCTTGAGTGTGCCATTGCTTAAATTTACAAGTCTGTTCTCAAAAAAAATGATGACCCTTCCTTTAGAAAACAACTACAAGTCTACAAAATAAAACAGATTTTTTGAAGTAGAGAACGGAGTTTGTTGAAGTATATATTCAATAAACTGATGAAAATGGTATCGGAATGTACAAGTTCTCCTGCTAGGATCAAAGCAGTGGGAGCAGAGTGCACATATTCATTTCATTTTTATTTCTCTCTGTGATTTTATACCTTGGAGGAACATTCTGGTTGCCTTCGTGGGAATTGTGACTGAAACTGAGACCTTTCACACATATTTTCTTCTCTAAAACTCATTATGTTTCTTTGAATTAGTTTTCTTATATAACATCATGTACCATTTGGATGTTTGATATTGCGCGTTTTACACTGCCTGTTTTCACTCTTATTCTTGGTTTTCATTTAGGGAATTATGTTACAACGCGGCTGCTAGTTTTAGCATTTATCTGCATTAGAATTGATTTAAAAATATTTATTGAGTTTTTCTTCATTTGCCAGCTCTGCCGTGAATTTTCCTTGTTTGGTAATTCTGTGTTGTTTCTAGTTTTGTAATAAATCTGGCCCGATTGTTTTAACCTCAAAATGGAATGCAGTTTTAAATATAAAACCTTTCTCCATTTCAGGACGACTTACCAACGGCCACCAATACTGGAAATCTGAAATAGAAACTGAAAATATTAGAAATGAAGGTTACCGTAGCCTATTTTTCCCTTCAGATGATGATCGGTTTATGATGGGTTTCCATCAATTTCATTTTGCCTTTCGCGTTCTGGTGGACTCGAGTACAAGTCAGACAGCAATTGTGTTTAACGCGATAAACGTATTACATTTAGAGCAGTATTTAAATATGTTGTAAACTATAACTTTATATAAAGCATATTTTAAATGTTATTAGAAATGTCTCTGTATAGTTACGCTGTTTGAAAAAGTCAAAGCAGCTGTATGTTACTGTTAGTTTTTTATATGTCAATTCAGGCATTGAAATCTCCCTATGAATTTTCTTGGCGCCTTCGCTTGATTCCCGTGTCCAAGGGAGAGAATTTCAGCTCCTCCTATAATGTGTGCCGCTTTGCAAAATGTAAATGCGAGATTTTTTTTTAAATCCTTGAAAACAAAGTGGGTAATGTTTGGGTACGACAGAGGGAGACTGGCGAATCAAACCAGAGAGAAGTTCGGTAATGTTTGGTAGTGGGAGCTATGAAGAGTGTGGGATTATTCTGGCAATCTCTTAACAACGAGAGATACTGCCTTTAAATCTGAATAAAGGGGCGTTTAGAACAATAATCCCTCTGACCTTGAATTTCGGTGGAGAAATGCAACATTTACGAATCAATGTCGAAAACGCCAGTGCCTTTGTGATTGATGGCGATTTACTCTCCCTTCTCTCTGGAAGGCTGTTAGGAGAACTGCTGACTGGATGGCAATGCGCTGTACATCAATGCGGGTATGATTGTATTTCCAAAGAACTCGCCTGTTGCTTGGTAACATTTCAGTGTTGTTTGACCTTTTTTGAAGAAGTTATTGTTGTCCCACTTCGATTGAATTTGCTCCAGTCTGATTGCTGCAATTTGTTAAGAGTCTTGCATTAAAGCGCGATTATTAATCATCTGATCAAATCCAATACTCCATTCGTCTCATCTATTTTCACATTGAGGTGTTAAAGTCTGCCAGCTGTTAATGCGGCAATGTTTCTTTTTAAAATAAAGTGCTTTTTGGAACCATCGATAAATCCCCCACCGCAACAGCTAGAGCCGCACCTCAATCAATTTACACATCTTTCTTTATGTATCCATAAATCAACATTTTAAACTTCGAAATAAAAAGCGCTGCATAATCGCAAACCAGCAATCTGTAGCAGGTTCGAATAATGTTTTCTGTAACGAATTAAATTGTATGGTTACAAATATCTCTCTCCTCCGGGCCCTTGGAACATAATTTAATGAAGAATTATCGTCTTCTGTTTTACTAATGACACTGGCTCCTTTATAATTGTGTGCATCATGAAAACAAGGAAACAAAGGTGCTTAACATTGCGGAAACACCACTTGGCCTGACCAAGGAACGCATACATAGCACCACATTACATTCTTGACTGTTGGACTACTTCGGGACCTTTCAGCAGTTAATAATATCGGCCCCGGCATCGGCCTCGACCCCAAACAAACAAATGGTACAAGGTGTTTGAATGTGGAAAATCGCTGGTTATGACGCAAATTTAAATGTGTTGCTGCAAAACCTAGTGTAGCAATGAGTATCAGCTGCTAATTAATTGCCGTGTGTGACTTTAATATAGTTCAGTTTAAATCAACACCACTTCATTCCTAAATGTCAGAGAATGTATCCTGTGATATAGTGACTGTGAAATTACTGGATTAAATTCCCTGCCGTGTGCTAGTTCTGAGTATAACGATTTCAGAATTAGTAAATTGTATTTTCCAAATCCCACAGCCAAATGTGTCTTTTCCCCTAAGCTTCTGACCTCCCTTCTGTGCCGCCGAGAAATAGTCCGCATTGCTACAAATCTCTTCACCTTGTAGGCGAGGCTCTGGTTAATCTTTCTTAAATAGAAGAAAATAAGGGGCGATATGATAGCCGAAAGTTTATTTTATTATTGTTTTGGAAACAGATCACAGTGAAGGCTGTCAGCTCGATTTAATCTCAAGTGTGTATTTTAAACCAAGGCGAAACGCATATGTTTAAAACAAGTGCATCATGGAATGCCGCTTAAATAATATTATATAAGTAAAAATCACGTGAATGAAATGAAGTCTGGCCTATAAAAATCTTCAATAACCGGCTCCTTACTCTGTTACTGTTCACATCACCTTGCCTGAAACGAAAATGGCCCATCCCAGCCCCTTAATGGGTCACTGCAGGTCTAATTGGATAAGTAGCACTGGTAAAAACACCACAGTTAAAATTTTATCCAAGAAAATCGTCACTACATTATAGCAAAGAGCTAACAATTAAATTAGTTAAAGAGATACAGTTTGGGGAAAGGAGGATTCATCCAACCCCTAATTAAACCAGTGAATAAGCAACACCACTTACACCTAATGAACGACTCCGACATTAGAACCATCGTAATTTTCACTAGCCTAACGAAATGTTAGTAATCTAAAATATTTCGATGAAGATGTTCGTTTAAAGATGTTTGAATTGCTACAACATTAAACACCAAAAGACCCAAGTCCATGATCGTCACAATACAACAGATATTGGGTCGCATTAAAGTTAATGTTTTATTCATTCAGTTATGGTTAATATATATGTAAGGTGTACACAAAAATACACCGGAGCTAAATAACGAAAAAAGCAGATTGCCAATCGCAGCAAAAGCGACACAGCGCGGAATGCATTTACTGGAAAGATAATGAGGTCTCTGTTAGGAAGGCACATACCATATACAGATAAAATAATGGTGGTTAAGCAATATTCTGCTTAAATTCGCTGTGAAAAATCATTAAAGATATTTTTTAAGAATGATGATGAATTGGAACACGAGTTTTTCTGCAGAGTGGTGTTTACTGGGTTTAATTTAAGTGAGTGTTGCTATATTGGGGTACTGGCCCATAACTTGCACTCAGTTGAAATGAATAACTGAAGTAAGCATTTTACAGCAAATAAATACTTGTAACATGGGGATACACGTCCAGTAATGGAGGGAAACTTGGCGGAGTTACACACAGCAAGCTCCCACAAAGAGGGACGAGACAATGATTCGGTACTCCGTTTTAGTGTGGGACAAATATTTAGCAAGACACCTGGAAGAACTTGCCTGCTCTTTTGCCAACAGTATCCACCTGAACAGGCAGACAGGGGCACCATTTAATGTCTCAGTGGAAAGCGAGCACCTCTGACTCTCAGTGCTGAGCACCTCTGACTCTCAGTGCTCTCAGTTCCGCGCTGAAGTGTCAACCTAGATTTTGTCTCCGGACTGGGACATGACTCCAACCTTCTCATCCAGAGACTGGAGTGTTAACACTGTGCCTCAGCTGACGCGAGGTAACCGAACTCGCCATTTTAATTGAATTTTCTTTACCCGTCACAGCTTTCAGTTTCGGCATAATATGTCCTCAACACTATTGATGGATACCAAGAAAGCAAATGGCTATTTAATGTTAGTTAATTCTTGTAACCATTCGATTTTAAACCAATATTCGGAACCAGATTTCCTCTTTAAATTGAGTATTCTTCATCTTTAGACATTAACCTTCACAACTAATTTAGTATTAAATGTAATAAATTGTGATGAAACTAGTGCAGTATTGTTAAGTGCACTCTCCCCGTTCGGTCATATTTCCACTTGAATGATACAGCTGTGATATAATTTACAGAAAGACTCCTTTCAGAGTCCTTCTCCAGTCCTGAAAGCTTTGCATCGAGGTTAATATTAGATTTAACATTGTGATCATATCCAGTATAAATTTACAGCAACTGGTATTGCTATTCCTGTGTACTGCACTCCGATTCCTATCTTGTTAAACTATTTTAAAAGGTTACAGCCATTCCAAGCCTGGGTCTAAAACAGCGATGGGATTGCTGCCAGTTTGATGGTTACGTCATGTTGTGTGCTGCTTAAGTATGAACGCATCGATGATGTAATTCTCTCAATGAATTTCAACTCGGAGAGATTTTTATCTATGTGTGTACTGTGCTGGATGTTTGGAATACTTGAACATTTCATGAAAACGCGATAGGCTCAGGGTCCTGTTCAGGCTCCAGTTTGCACAGCTTCGTCTATTTAAGCGTGGTCACGGAAACCAAATTCATACTCGGCCGAGTGCAAAGTCTTTGACTGTGCCGGACTCCCTGCTCGATGTTTGCACTGTACACACGGCTCCTCCGATAGAAAACAGAGCTTGGCCTAAGTCCTGGACATTTTCCTATACGCAGTGCTTCATTTACAGAAAACCCTTGTTTACCTGAAATCGTCCTAATACCGATCCATTAAACGTATTTGTTTTGTAAGTAACGAATTTTAAAACCATGCATTCGTAAAACAACCGAATCGAATAAAAAGTCGATTGTTTCGCATGATCAGATTTTTGGGAGTTTGCCTGTGGATGGATTACTTCCTAGCTTCCAGGTGAAAAGGTCACGGTTGCATGTAGCCACCCTCCATTCTAACTGCATTAAGCCTGTCCGCAGAGCTGCCCGAAGTTTCATCATTTGTAGGATCAGTTATTGTCTAAAATGAAAATTGGATAAAGACTATTGTAGAGGTGCGGGATTTTGTGTTCAAACTTCCCTTACTCTAAATGAGAGAACAGAAAACGGTTAAATCCCCTTTGCCCCTTCTCCAAAGAATTTAAATCAACATCATGCATTAAAATAATTCACTTTGCCTCCATCCAAACTCAAATTTTCACTCTGCTCGTGAAACATGCCGGCGGATTTTTCGCTGTTATTTTTTTTTAAATCTTTACATATAAAATAGTTCCTCTGGTAAACTGATTTATCCAAATAATCCGCCTTCAACACACAAAGATCATTTCTAATCGCGCATCTCCGCCATTTCACTGATCCCTATCGAGTGGGCCTGGGAATCCCCTTTGGAGGTTATTTCTTTAGCTTTGGTGAGCACTTGGGGGCATTAAACCAATCAAGCGGCAAGTAAAGTACAGTCAGCAGCCCGGTTAACCAGATCTTGTTAGCAAAGATTACTTCAGTTAGAACGGGTATGTTTTTTAAATCATATTCAAATGAAAATGAATTCGGATGAAATCCACGGCAAGTTATATATTAAAGGCTGTCCAAGAAGTGCCAGTATAATTATTCCCTAAAAAGGTATCAATGCTATATTTTTAAAATCTCCACTAATTAAATCCTTCAGTAGTAACTGCTGTAATACGCGGGTTCTCATTTACAAAAGCAATGGATTCGGCAGACTAGAAGCTGACTCAGAACCAATGCGGATGGAGCGCTACAAATCTCGGTGCCGGTATAATTTGGCTGGAAGCAGTGAAACTTTTTCTCTATTTGTCTCTGTAGTGAACAGGATGAGAGTTTGCAGCAAAGCGCTGCACTTTGGGGAAAAAAACAAACTCCATCTGGTCGCCTGCGGTTTGAAAAGATTTTCTCTGCCTTTCATACCTTTGCTACCAGAGGAAGTTCAGGTCTATGTCCGTAGAAGTTGGGGCTGGATCATGGTTTATACACTGTGCAGATGTCGGTGTGCGCTCCAATATACACTGTAGGGCTTTGCAACCAGGTCTGCCTAATGATGCGCAATAAAGTTTAACCTTCCTAGATCACAGCAAACCCCTGCCTTGTTAGATATCATGGAGAAGTTTAGAACATTGAATGAATTTGCTTAGTAAATTATTGTAATCAATTATTTGATTTTTTAAATCTACACTAAACTTAACTCGGAGGCTCGCGACCACATTTGAAAATATAGGCTGGGTGTCAATGTACCGAGTGGGACGTTTTGTTCTCTGTCCAATGGTTTCTACTTATTTTCCTAGTTTGAAAATTCACGGTATGTTTGTCCTCTGAGCCCTGACAGTGACGCCTCGTATCGCTTTAGGATTGTTTTTTTTACAAAATGCTTCACTAAATATGTCAATCAGAAAAACAGTGGGTACACAGGTCAAACCTATCCTCAGTTAGGTTGTCCATCATAGATCCCACATTTAAACCCACTCCATCCACTGTACTTTCAATCGTCATGGCAATCCATGCTACCCAAACCATCTGTTCTGCGGTGGGATCGAATCGAGGTGAACACTTGATAAAAAGTGAATTAAATCAGAGTTAAAACAAAAAAAAACTCAATCCGGTGTTTCAAACCTATTTCCTTCCGATTGGTGCCTGAATGGAGTTTCCTGATCCTTACCGGCCCTGGCTTGCTGGTTGCTGTCTGGCTGTTCCTGCTCCCAGCGCAGCGCCGTCTCTCCGCCTTTGGCTGGAGTGTGGCGAGACTCGGCGGGACCGGGAGCGGCAGCCAGCCCCTGCACGGCTCGGATGCTGTCAGGGATCAGGCTGCCGATGCACTCGTTGGCCTGCTGCCGCCGGAGAGCCACCTGGGCGGCCATCACCCGCTGCCTCTCGATGATCAGGATGCACTTCTCGCACGTACAGTCTTTGAAGCGGCAATAGCGCTTGTGCCCCTTGAGCCAGGAGAGGACACCGTGATTCCGGCAGCGGGCGCACTTGGGGGTCCTTTGGAGAGGGGGTCGGGGCTGGGACACCGGGCCGGCCATGTACATGTAGGGAGAACCGTAAGCGTTCATCTCGCACATGGGCAAGGGGTGAGCGAGGCTGCAGGTGGTTTAAGAAGGGGAGGGCTCTATCTTTCAGCAGGCTGGGAAAGGATCCAGGCCAGGAAAACTCACAAAGTGCAGCAAGAGGAGGGGATCGGCGGAGCCCTCTGGCTACAACTATCTTTTGAGAGAACTTGGGGGGTGGGGGGTGGTGGTTGGGGGGTGGAGAGAGAGCGATCAGGGCTGGGTCAATGCGATATCCGGCGTCCAGGCGTTCACATCAGCAAAAAGGATCTTGCACACTGACTCAATCGATGAAAGTATGAGCGGAGAGTTGGATGTGCTTACACTTGCACCAGGGCGAGACAGGCAAGGGATCGCCTGGACTGAGAGAGACCCACCTTCCACACCGCTTACACCGATTACATCAGAGCCACATGCAGACAGGAGACTTAAATCGGTCAGTTTGTCACCGGCTTGCACGGACATTGTAGTCAACCCGTTTGCTGCCACAGCTCTGCCGTTCCCACCACTCGGGCAGATGCTTTTCTTCCGACAGAATCAACAGTGACAGCGAACTGGAGGAGGGGGAGAGGAGAAGGCGCCGTCCCTCACTCCCTCCCAAGTGAACACTCACAATGCAGAGCAAGAGGAGCATCCATCACTGGGGGCGCGCTCCAAGCCCAGCCCTGCCTCCTGCATCACTTCCAACTGGCACCAACTCACTCAGAAAAGCTGTCCCTCCGGGCAGTTTCACTTCTGCCCAGCTCGCACGACCTTTTTTTCACCTGATGTGAAGCGCCCAATGTCAAGCCCTGTTCCTCGGTTTGGGAACACAATGGGGACACACTCTGAGCGCCACCAGTCAGCTCAGAAACAAGCCTTTCATGTCTGTGAATGGAAGAGCCGCGCCTGCTATCTTTACTATTGGGCCACTACTAATTGGTTTAACACAAGAATGATCCTAATTTCAACAGAATTCAATGGCGCAGCTGACCTGTCAGCCTGGGTCAGGTATTCTGGTCAGTCCGCTGCTCTCGGTGTATCGCATATACACAACAGCAACACACACAGCGGATGCTAGAAATCCGAAATAAAGGCAGAAAATGCTGTAAATACTCAGCAGGCCAGACAGCATCTGTGGGGAGAGAAATAGGGTTAACGTTTCAGTCGATGACCTTTCGAATACACACGCTTGCCTTCTGTTTTATGCAGGTTAAGCTAACATTACTAGAATGAACGCTCAGTATTAATATGAACTTCAGTTCCAAAATGTTTGCAGTTTCACTGACAATCCGTGCAGAACGCTGCGGTGTCAGTGTTGACAAATGAAAACCCCATCCCTCCTGAATTATTACTATATTATTACTCTCGCTCTATTCCCTATTTTAAACATGAAGTGCTATTGAAAGAATTTGTCATACAGTATCTACCGATATAACTGAATAAAAATATTCAATGATAATGAGTTCTGAAGAAGTCATATTGGACTCGGTCTCTCCGCAGATGCTGGCAGATCTGCTGAGCTTTTGCAGCACCTTCTGTTTTTATTCAATGTAATGCTATATTGAACACTGAACTGAATGTCCTTCCATGAAGCTGCCATTGAGAGTAAAGGATTATCTGGCCTCTGCGAGGAAGACAAATAAATGGCATTGCTCAGTGGCGCTTTCACTCAAGCTGCCTGCCTCCTTTTATAACTGTTGTTTCAGCCTGGCCGCCCGGTTTTACTATTTCACCAGAGCAATTACATCCTACAGGATCCGAGAATGATACAGCACTGAAGGAGGTCATTCAGCCCATCATGCCTGTGCTGGCTCTTTGTATGCAATCCCTTGTTTTTTCCCCATAGTCCGATAATTAATTTCACCTTCAAGCATTTATGCAACTCCCTTTTAAAAGTTACTAGTGAATTTGCTTTCTTCACACTTTCAGTCACTGCATTCCAGATCATAACAACTGGCTGTGCAAAAATGTCACCTCTGGTGCTTATGCCAATGGCTATAAAACTCTGTCCCCTGGTTAACAACCCTTCTGAAAACAGTTGCTCCTTGTTGATTCTATCAAAACCCTTCATGACTTTGTAAACCTCAATCAAATCCCCTCTTGACTTTTCTGCTGTAAGGAGATGAACTCAAGCTTCTGCAGTCTTTACACATAACTGAAGTCCTTCACTTTTGGTACCATTCCATTAAATCCCTTCTGTGCCCTCTGTGGCCTTGACATCCTTCCTAATGTGTCATACCAGAATTGAACACAATGTTCCAGCTGAGGCCTAACCAGTGTTTGATAAAGATTTTGCATAATTTCCTTGTGTTTATATTCTTTGCATCTATTAATAAATGAAGGATCAATTTAGTTTTTAAATTGCTTTCTCAACTTGCCTTGCCACCTTCAAAGAATTTTTATATACACCCCAGGTCTCCCTGTTCATACACTTCCTTTAAAATTGTGCTATTTAATGCTAGAATTTCAAATGTCTGAACAGGCTTCACGGTGATAACCTCTCACAGTCAAATAGCCAACCAACACACATGGTAATATGCTGACACATGATAAACCTTACAGTCAAGTTATTGGATGGCCATCATTTTTCATAGAACCCTATGAATCATTACCCTCAGGAGCAGAGAGTTAAAGGAGAACACTAGATAAAAAGCCACAATTACAGCAGTCAATTTCTAAGCTCATTCTTAGTTGCAATAAAGCCCTCAAAGGATTTCTCACATGGGTCTGAGTTTATATAACTGGAGCCTGATACACACTGTCATTTTAAATGTTCCCAGGTGGTCTGTTGCATTTAATATTAGTAAAGGGCTGACATTGTGCTCATGTTCTCTTAACATTAAAAATCAGGAGCAGAGCTCTATGTATGCAACAAAAAAATGTACACTGAATGTTTCTTTCAGGCTGCCTCATTGCAATCTGAAGCAATTCACACCCGGCAGTATATCTCAAATCTTTAGATTGTACGTTACACTTTGGGGCCTTGAGTCTTAGCTTGGTAGCACTGGTATAACTTTAGCCTTTCCATCAACTTGCATTTTCCAATTATATTCTTCTCTTGTCCTGCTTTTCGATTATCTCAACAGCTTTGAATACTGAAATAAATTGAATGCAGTTCAACTGGATTTAGGATAGATGGTGGGTAAAATTCATCTTCGTGCAGTCAATTCAGTAACTGGCATTTAAATTATTAGTCTATTTGTAAATGCACTGTCCTGAATAGATAGCTTTACTCTGTGTGTTTCCTGAAATCTCACATATATTGAGGTGTGCTAAATCTAGACACAATATCATGGCCAATATAAAATCCTTGGGAAAGAATCTTGCTTAGCTAATTAAACAGCCAATTAATTGATGCAATGAGCAGATGCTGGGGCCATTCCAGCTGGAAAGTGGGCAATTTTTGGGTGAAATGGGGGAACAAGGAAGATGATTGTGATTGTAGAGGTCAATCATCTCAACTCTGTGACATTGCCGCAGGAGTTCCTCATATCAGTGTCCAAGGTTCAGCTTTCTTCAGCTGCTCCATCAATGATCTTACCTCCGTGAAAGAGGTGGGACTCCAGTACGAGGCTCTGGGGAATCCTAATCAATATCTCTGCCCCATTGTAATCAAGCTCATGTGAGTACCTTTTTCTTCCTTTCTTTTATATATTGACATCTTACAGCTGATACCTACTAACCTTAGTTTTTTTAGGCCCCATTTCAATGTTTTATCAAAGGCATTTTTTGGAAGTTTTGGTGTGCTACTTCTTAATGTTTTCCTTTACAAAAAGTAGAAAAAATGAGCCATTTATAGGTTGCCATAAACATAGCAAATTGTTTATGCCAATAAAAGTAATTTATAAATTGATCCAGTAATCTGTGCACAATGGGAAGGAACAAAGATTGATAAGAGCTTATTGAAACAGGGCAAAAAAGAGAAACCTAGAAAGGTACTGGTGAGAAAGTTTGGGGACTGATATTATTCACATATACAGCAAAATATCTCTGCCACATCTCAAGCCATTGCCTCAAGATGTTCTTGTAAAGAAATGAGTGCTGTTGCCATGTTTGGCACTACTGACAGCACAGTGTTGATATTGCTGCAGCAGTGATCAAGAGAAAACACAATTTTACCAATAGCTTCCTTGGTGAGGCAGAGCTTTCTCATGCTGAACTCCTCAGTGAGGTTGAGGTAGCCCTGTTGCCTGTCATTGATTCACAGTGAGTCCAAGTAGTCCTTCTAACTTGGAGAGATTGTAGGAACACAGGTGAAAAACATTATTAATATAGTTATAAACCGTTAATATATAAAAATAATCCATTTTATTGCACATTCAGCACATGCATGAGTTACCGCCCAAAGCAGACAATTTGGGCTTTTCCATAATTTTCATTGACACTATTGAATATGATGGTCTAATATCAAGTAGTTCCAAAGTGTTAGCTTAAGAACTACTGTATTTGTGCACATTAAGCTGATGTGCTTCCGTGCAATCTGTAAAATGTGGCTGACAATCCCAAGCATAGATTGTGGCTGCTATCTAGACAGGATTCACCCAAACACATATCAATAAGTTCTTAATAAATTAGTTCCCTTTAGTAAATTGATATACTTGTCAATTAAGTAACCTATGAAGCAAAATTCAAAAAAAGAAAACAATTTCAATCCCTAGGAGAATTTTCTATATTAACTGTCTTCTTCATCAAACAAATCAATGCATTAGATGGTTTAGGTTATTTAAGCTTCTTCCTTCTTCAGATTGATCCACATTTTCTCATACTATGACACCCTCGATTATCATTTGCAGTATATGTTATGGAATGAATAATGTATTGTATTTGATAAATCAAGAGACTATCTGCTTTGTATTTTTCTTTATAATTAAGGTATTTTTAATATGCATATTTTGTCAATGCAAGGTGTTAATATTTTTGCAGCAGAACATTTGAAATGGGTGTTGAGTAATTTAATATAGATGCCATTCACTTTTCCTGTGTCATTAAACTGCAGGTATAAAAATGGATTCTAGACATACATATTTTAGTTTGTGAATGTATTTGGTAATATCAATGAAAATAATGTCGAAACTGTGAATATGTTTACACCAACAAGAAGGAAAGGAGAGGTTTAACCTAATTGGTATAAATTGCTGTGTATATTTTAATTAGATTCTTGTCTTACCCCTATCCTTTCATTTAAGTCTCTGGTTATACATAGAATTCAGAGTATGCAAGGTTTGACTATGTTGACTCAGATGTGTGTGATACTGAAGTAATTGTTAATAAACTGCAGTAATGCCTACTTAATGAAATTTGTGGCTTTCTGAGATATCTTTCCGAAGGTTTGTAATGAGATCAAGTACTGAGGTACTCTGCTCTCGGAGGACCAGATGAACTTTTTAAATTTGAAAACTACACCTTCCTTCTTTTCACAAAACATCTGCAAATGGTTTCTGTACATTTCAGATGCTGCATTTCCTGAAGTGGAGTTATTTTTGGCTACATAAATAGGTGGTTTAAAATATCTGAAGAATTATCTTGTACATCTTTCAGAAAGACAAGTCCAACCCTAGATGAAACTAAGGACAAATAAAATACACTGTCAACTGATGATCATATTTGCTTTATTTGCATGATTTCCATTCTACTGCACATACCAAGGAACCTTGGTTCAGCTGTAGAGAAGGTTCTGAGGCCATAGAGCAAGTTTCCATAGATTAGACAAATTTGGACATTTAATTGCTGCTAATTTGCTGTCCTCAGGATTATGAGGTTTTCCATGCTTAAGAATCCCAAACACCTTCATTTTGATCCTGCAACATTTAGGAGGCTAGCTACTCAAAGTTGATGACCATCTTAAGTGATGTGTTTTTTTCACTTTGTGTTTGAGACTTCCACAGATAACACCAGCAGCTGAAAATGGAGTAAACTACCACTACAACATGCCAGCAATACTATGAAATACTTCTTGAAGTATTGTTTTGTGAGCAAGTACATCGGCCATTCTGTGCTAGTAAGTTCACACAAATAACCAGGAGATAATTTTTTGGTTCCTTTTGTCTTGTTTGCAATGGTATTGGTTAGGGAAGGATAAACAAGAGGTTAGCTTCCACAGCTATGCCAATGACTCTCAATTTTACACCTCCAACCCCATCCTGCTGTCTAACTGCCTGTCTGACACTAAATTCTAGATGAACAGGACATTTAGCAACTCAGAATTGGCAATATCAAAGCCATCCTGGTTAAATCCCCCTGGAACATGACTCCTTTATCATTGATCAAGTCTCCCTTCTTGACTGCTCCCTCAGGAACTGAAGTGTACAATCTCATTGCCTGATTAACCCTGAGCTGAGCCCCAACTCCACATTTAGTCTCAGAAGCACCACATACTTCCATCTCCAAACTCTAATGCCTTTACCCTACCTCATTCCATCTGCTGCTCGAATGCCCATCTATGCCTCCGTCACCTTAATGCTCAATCCCACCAATGTTCTTTTTACTAACAACTTCAGCTCAACCTTACACTACCACCAATTCAATCAGAAATCTGTGGCTTGTGTTCTTTCCCATACAAGGTCCTACACACCCATTACTCTTGTCCTGATGACCTAAACCAAAATGTGTCAACTTTAAAATCCATGTCAGTGCCTTCAAATCAAAGCCTTCTCCAGCCTATCTCTGCAATCCAGTGCTGCTATCAGGTTGTACACTGTAATTTTCCAACTCCAGTTTACTGTCTGTCACCCCACCCCCACCCACCCACACCCCACTCCCCCTATCTTTGATTCCTGGCCTTCAGTCACTGTATCCCTATGCTTTGCAATTCTGTTTGTAACCCGCTCCATGTTGGTGTTAGTCAATAAAAATACAAAGACAGACTTGAAAAGTTGGGCCTGTTTCCATTAGAACAATGCAGATTCTGGGATGCACATTATGAAACAATGGGACAGGGGAGATGGAAACTGACTGCTTCTAGTTGTTAAAAGCAAAATACTGTGGATGCTGGAAATCTGAAACAAAAATAAAAATAGCTGGAAAAACTCAGCAGGTCTGACAGCATCTGCGGAGAGGGACACAGTTAATGTTTCGAGTCTGTATGACTCTTCATCAGAACAGAACTTCTGATGAAGAGTCAGACGGACTCAAAACGTTAACTGTGTTCCTCTCCGCAGATGCTGTCAGACCTGCTGAGTTTTTCTAGCTATTTTTATTTTTGCTACTAGTTGTTGATGGTTCAAAAATGAGGAGCTGCAGACACAAGATTAGGTGCAAGAGATTTAGAACAGGGCCAGAGAAACTTCTTTGCACATTTCAACAGAGAGTTGTAAGATTGCGGTGTTCACTACCAGGATTACCAGTTCAAGCAAAAACTGTGTCAGCATTCAAAATTAAGTTGGATATGTGAATAAAGGAATATTGGAACAGGGTGAGTAAATGCGACTAGGATGATTTGCTCACATGGAGGGTGCATGTTGACATGGTGGAGTCTAATGGCCTGTTTCTGAATTGCAATTTCTATGTAGGGCCTGTGTATAGCCAAATTTCATCCCTTCAGTGTTTTTTCAGTGTTGCAATGCAATATGGGTTAAAAGTAGCAAGGAGGCAGGGACGTATCAACAACACAGTACAATATAATGTAAAATAAATAAGGGATGTGTGTCATAAACATTCATCAGCTTTATGATAGGATTGAATACAAATAGTAGGCATTTGGTCTAGTAATGAATTATAACTGAGGACTTAATATATGGTCTGATCTTTTCATTGATCTGCCTGTTTGTATTTCCAGTTTACTGTAAACAGCAGAGATGCAAATGCAAAATCAATTGGGAACAAGATCTACTGAATACAAGGTTAGCTTTTACAACAAAAAGAATATGATTTCGGAATGTTAAACTGCAGACTGACTTCTGTAGGCAGCAGTTAAACTGTTTTTGGTGAAAAACTGTAACACTGCCTGCCCACTTCCACTTTGCATTCATACTACCTTTCGTCAATACAGATTGTCACCTGTAATCTATGTTCAATTAGTACAATAGCACCTCTAGAAATACAATATAATCATAACACACGATGGATGACACTGAGATTAGCATACTGCATAATGACTTCTTCCTCAGGGATTATTGAGTCTGTCATTACCCCTCACCCAATTCTCCAACCAAAACTACTGAATTAATAACTGCTGAAATATGTGGGGAATGAAATTTCATTCTCAGTATTGATTTTAAATGTCTGCTTTAGATTACCAGAACAACAGCTATTGGAATGAATTAAATGATCCAAACCATTGCTACCATCGATGGTGTATTATCCAGATATTAGTTTATCAAATATGATTTTGCCTATTTAATGAAATAAAAATCTTCCCAGGATATAGGCAGTGATGGCAATTGAGTACAGGAGCAAGGATGTCTTACTGCAGCTGCACAGGGCCTTGGTGAGACCACACCTTGGGCAGAATTTTTAGCTCGGTGTGTGGGCGTGCGCCCGACCCTACCGGACAGCAAAATCGCGCAATATATTTCAGTCAGCGGGCGTGCTTCTGACTTTTACACGCACCAGCCGACAATTAAGAAGGCAATTAAGCCCATTAACGAGGCAATTGACTCCTGTTTTTCATGATCCATCAAACCTTATGGTTGCTGGATGGGCGAATCGGCCAGGCAGCCTTTACCTATTCATGAAACCTCATCCATGGGCAGGATGAGGTTTCTGTTATTAAATGAAAGAAAAAGATAGAAACATTTTTATCATGCATATGTTCAGGTGACTGATTGTGATATTTGCCATCTTTTTCCTTATTTTTAAAACTTTATTTAATGTTTTTCTGACCTTGATTAGCCAACAACCGCGATTTCACGCTGGCTGGCCAATTAACAGCAATCCAGCGTGAAACGCGTGCTAAAAAGCTCAGCACTGCCAGGGTGGGGGCGGGAGGAGAGTGGGCGCTGATATCAGTGCAGGTACGGGCGAGTGCTGACTGAAAGCAGCCATATAAATGCAAGTTCTATCTTTAGTTTATGCTGCAGATTTGAGTTTTGTAAATAATTGAAAGGTTTTCGGGGTCAGGATGTGAGCCACTTGTCACTGAAGGCCGAGCGACTGCCCTATTTTTGTTGCCGTGTTGTTGTTGAAATGTCTGATTCAGTAAAGCTTCTGGTCAATAGAGTCCGCCCCCCGCAGGTTGTGACAGTAGGTAGCTCTGCAATGGCAGTGCTATTCATGGACACAAGGGCTAGTAGTTGGGGCTTTGTCTTTTTGGATGTGCTCATTGCCTGACACCTACGTATCACAAATGTTGCCTGCCATTTTTTAACCAAAGCCTTGCTTTTCTTGAACTCCTGGTGTAGGCTGGCATGAACTGCTTCAGTGTGCTACTGAGAGCACGCCATACTGCCAGAATCTTTAAAAATATTCCTTCACAGGATGTGGACACATGAATACAAGAGATAGGACCAGGAGTAGTCCATAAGGCCCATCAAGCCGCCTCCGCCGTTCAATATGATCATGGCTGATCTTGGGCTTCAACACCACTTTCCCACCTGCTCACCATATCTTTTGATTCCCTGAGAGAACAGATTTATCTGTCCCAGCCTTAAATATAGTCAACACTGGAGTGTCCACAACCCTCTGGGGTACCAAATTCCAAAGATTCACAACCCTTTGAGTGAAGAAATTTCTTCTCATCTCAGTCCTAAATAATTGGCCCCTTATCCTGACACTGTGTCCCCGTGTTCTACATTCCCCAGCCAGTGGAAACAATCTCTCAGTTTCTACCTGTCCCTTCAGAATCTTGTATGTTTCAATGAGGTCACTCCCATTCTTCTAATCTCTAGAGAATATAGATCCAATTTATTCAACATCTCATCATAGGGCAACCCTCACAGGGACCTATCTAGTGACCCTTTGCTGTACTGCCTCCAAGTATACCCTTCCTTAAATATGGAGACCAAAACTGCGCACAGTACTCCAGATGTGGTCTCACTAAAGCTTTGTACAATTGTAGCAAGATTTCCTTGTTCTCGTACTCCAATCACCTTGTAATAAAGGCTGACATTCTATTTGCATTCCTTATTGTTTGCTGAACATGCATGCTAACTTCCTGAGTTTTGTGTGCACATATACCCAAGTCTCTCTGAACATCAACATTTACAAGCTTTAGGCCTTTTAGAAAATATTCTGCTTTTCTATTCTTACAAAGTGAAGAAATTCACACTTCCCCTTTTATACTCCATCTGCCATCTTATTGCCCATTCACTTAACCCGTCTCTGTCTCTTTGCAGCCTCTCTGTGTCCTCCTCACCACTTACATTTCCACCCAGCTTTGCATTGTCTGCAAACTTAGATACACTCCTCTCTGTCTCTTTGTCTAAGTCATTAATATAGATTGCATATAGCTGAAGCCCAGCACTGATCCTTGCGGCACTCCAGTAGTCACAGCATGCCAACTTGAGCATGTCACATTTATGTCTAATCTTTGCTTCCTATCATTTAACAATGTCCATGCTAATATATTACCTCCAACTCCATAGGCAGACTTTTATGTCCCGCAGGCAGGCGCAAGCCCAACCTGATCAGGTGTAAAATCGCACGAGAAGACGTTGGGTGAGCGTTCTGACATCATCGTGCACGCGCACGATATTTCACTCGGCGGGTGCACACGAAAGTCGGAAGTGCACTTCCGACAATTAAGAGGGAGATTAAGCCCTTAATGGCGCAATTGTATGTGATTTTTCATGGCTTGTCCAACCTTACAGTTGGCAGATGGGCAAATCGGCCAAACGGATTTTGCATTTTTCATCAAACCTCATCCAAGGGCGGGATGAGATTTCCGTTATTAAATAAAATAAAAATAAAAATCTGTGGCCAGCATTTTTATCATCTATATGTTCAGGTTCCTGATTGTGATGCTTGGACATTTTTTTCTGATTTTCAAAACTTTATTTCATGGTTTTCGGGTCTGCAGCTCCCTGAGGCAGCCCTCGCCCACGCCTATGCTGACGTCATCACCTGCCCTCCTCCCGCCTCCACCCCGGCAGCGCTGAGCTTTTCAGCGTGCACTTCATGCTGGCTGCCCGTTAATTAGCCAGCCAGCGTGAAATTGTGGCCAGGGGCCGATCGCAATCCATTTCCCAGCCGATCCCGGGCCTGCTGATCGCGCCCAGCTGCCGAGCTGAAAGTTCAGGCCCATGAGATCTTATCTTGCCTATTAATTTTCTGTGTGGCACCTTACTGAAATGCCTTTTGGAAATCCAGGTGTACAGCATCTACCAGTTCCCCTTTATCAACCCTACTAGTTAGATCCTCAAAAAACTCTAACAAAATTGTCAAACATGGTTTCCCTTTTGTAAAATCATATTGACTTTGTCTGATCATACTATGATTTTCTTAGTGCATTGTTAAGACCTCCTCAATAATATATTCCAGCACTTTGCTGACTACTGATCTTAGGCTGATCGGCCTCTAACCCCCTATTTTCTCTCTCCCTCTCTACTTGAATAGTGGTGTCGCATTTACAAACTTCCGATCTGCTGGGATTGTTCCAGAATTTAGGGAAGTTTGGAAAATCATTACCAGAACATTCACCTTCTCTGCAGCTATCTTTTAGACCCCTAGGATGTAGGCCAACAGATCCTAGGGGTTTGTCAGATTTTAGTCCCTTAAGTTTCCCCACCACTTTTTCTCTGCTAATACTCATTTCTTTAATTTCCTCACTCTTTTTAGCACCTAGGTTGCCCTCTGCTTGTGGTATATGCAACTTGTGTCTTCTACTGTGAAGACTGACACAAAGGCCAGAAGGTTGCCCTCATCAGGTGGGCACGGCGGGTGTGGGCAGGAGCAGTCGAGAAGCTGACTGCCGCCCGCGATTGGGACCCAACCACGATTTCATGCTGGCGGGCCAATTAAGGACCTCCCAGCATGAAACGCACACTGCAGCACTGCCTGTGTTGGTGGGGGGGAGGAGGGCGAGCGGGGAACTTCGTGCATGCGCGCGAGTGCACGCAGGAAAAGCAGGAAAAGGATGAAGATTTTAAGAATTAAAAATAAAGTATTTAAAATTGTTAAAAAGCATGTGACTCTGTCGGTGACATCGTGCGATGATGTCGGGCGAGCGTCCCGATGTCATTGCACACTCGTGTGATATTTCAGTTGGCGAGCATGCTGTTGACTCCCGCATGCTCCCGCCAACCAAAATATCGAGCAAGTACACGCTAACATTGGGACGCTCGCCCGACGTCATTTCACATCATTTTATACTTGTTCGGGTCGGGCACGCACCCGCCTGATGAGCTAAACATTCTGGCCAAAGTACTTGTTCAATGTGTCTTTGATTTCCTCATTCCCCATAATAATTTCTCCTGTCTCTGCTTCGAAGGGACCAAAATTTACTTTATCTGCTCTCTTCATTTTTATACACCTGTAAAAGCTCTTGCAGTCTGTTTTTGTATTCTTGGCTATCTTGTGCTCATGTTCCATTTTTTTCCCTTTTTATCAATTTTTTGGTGGCCCTTTGCTGGTTTCCAAAACACTCATAATCCTCAGAATTATTACTATTTTTTGCAAAATTTTAGGCATCTTCTGTTAATATGATACTCTCCCTTCTTAACTTCTTTGGTAAGCTACGGATGGATCTTTCCCACTGAGTTTTTGCTTCTCAATGAAACACATTTTTATTGAACATTTTGAATTTTTTCCTAAATTTTTCTGACTCTTTATTTACCACCATACATTTTAGTCCATTTACTCACTCAACCTTAGCCATTTCACCCCTCATACAAATGTAATTGACTTTGTTGAAGTTTAAAATTCTTGTTTGTGATTGGAGTATGTAACTTTCAAACCTAACATGCATTGCATTATGATCACTAGTTCCCAGCGGATCTTTTACTATGAGATTACTAATTAACCTGCCTCATTACACAATGCTAGGTTTAAAATTGCTTAATTCATAGTTGGTTCCACAATGTATTGGCCCAGGAAGCTGTCATAAAAACATTCTACAAACTCATCCTCTGGACCACCCTTGTCAATTTGATTGGACCACCTATATGAAGATTAATGTCCCCCAGAATTTTTACATTGCCTTTGTTACAAGCTCCAATAATTTCTTTTTAATGCTTTGTCCAACTAACACAGTTAATGATCCCATAAACTGTTCCCACAAGTGTTTTTTTTTTAATTCATTCATGGGATGTGGGCTTCATTGGCTGGGCCAGTATTTAATGCCCATCCCTAGTTACCCTTGAGAAGGAGGTGGTGAGCTGCCTTCTTGAACCACTGCAGTCCATGTGGTGTAGGTACACCCACAGTGCTGTTAGGAAGGGAGTTCCGAGGTCAATATCAGGAGGTCCGTCCAGTTTCATTTTCTGAATCTTGCTATTCTTCATCTCTATCAATACTGATTCTACTAGATGATCTAAGTCAAGATCCTTCCTCATTGATGTCCAACTGTCATCCTTTACTATCAGGCTTCCCCTCCCCCCTTGCCATTTTGCATGTCTTTTCAAAATATCATGTACCCTGGAATATTTATTTCCCAACATTTGTCACTGTGTAACTATGTCTATAATGGTGATTAGATCTAAACCATTTATCTCTATTTGTGCCACTTGTTCACTGATCTTATTGCGGATGATTCACACATTCAGGTATAGAGCCTTTAATTTAGTAAAAGTGAAATACTCCGAATGCTAGAAATTTGAAATAACAATAGAAAATGCTAGAAAAACTCAGCAGGTCTGGCAGCATCTGTGGAGAGAGAAACAGAGTTAACATTTTGAGTCCATATGACTCTTCTTCAGAACTGAAGAGAGGTAGAAATGTGATGGATTTTATACTGTTGAAAAGAGGGGTGGTGGGGGCGGGGGGGATGGTCGAGCAGGTGGAGCAAAATAAAAGGTCAGTGATAGATAGGAGAGATTTGACAAGATGGACACAAGACAAAGAGAGTGTTGATGTAGTGTTAAAGACTAAATAAGGTGTTAATAGTGGCATAAAGGTAAGATAGCAGAATGTGCTACCAGCATAACAAGGGTCAGCGCTCTATGAGAGCAAAATATAAGGACATGTTACAGATGGCCCTGTGCAGGGGGAGGATTGGAGGAAAAAAATTAAATAGGTCAAAATGGAGGAGAGAGTTCATGGCCTGAAGTTGTTAAGCTTAGTGTTAAGCCCAGAAGGCTGTAAAGTGCGTAATCGAAAGATGAGGTGCTGTTCCTCTAGTTTGCATTGGGCTTCACTGGAACATTGCAGCAAATGGAAATGTGAGCATGAGAGCAAGATGGTGAGTTGAAATGGCAAGCGACAGGAAGGTCTGGGTCTTCTTGCAGACTGAGCGAAGGTGTTCTACAAAGTGGTCACCCAGTCTGCATTTAGTCTCCCCAATGTAGAGGAGACCACATTGGGAGCAGTGAATACAGTAGACACAGGGGAGGCAGTGGCATAGTTGTATTGTCACTGTCTAGTATTACCAGGGTAATGCTCTGGGGACGTGGGTTCAAATCCCACCACAGCAGTTGGTGAAATTGAATTCAATAAAAACCTGGAATTGAAAGTCTGAAGATGACCTCGAAACCATTGTCGATTATTGTAAAAACCCATCTGGTTCACTAATGTCCTTTAGGGAAGGAAATCTGCCTACATGTGACACCAGACCCACAGCAATGTGGTTGATTCTTAAATGTCCTCTGAACAAGGGCAATTAGGGATTGGCAATAAATGCTGCCCTAGCCAGTGATGCCCACATCCCATGAACAAATTTTAAAAAAGGCCAAATTGAATGAGGTGCAAGTGAATTGCTGCTTCACTGAGGTGGGCTTTGGGGCCTTGGACGGTGAGGAGGAAGGGGATGAGGATGAGGAGGAAGAGTGATGGAGGAGTGGACCAGGGTGTCATGGAGGGAACAGTCCTAATGGAATGCTGATTGGGGAGGTGGGGGGGGAGATGTGTTTGGTGGTGACATCATGCTGGAGTTGGCGGAAATGGCTGAGGATGATCCTTTGAATGTGGAGGCTGGTGGGGTGACAAGTAAGGACAATGGGGACACTATCATTGTTCTGGGAGGGAGGGAAAGTGGTAAGGACAGAGGTGTGGGAAGTGGGTCAGATACAGTTGAGGTCTCTGTCAAGCAGAATGTGGGGTAAACCTCAGCTCAGGAAAAAGGAAGACATGTCAGAAGCACCATGTTGGAAGGTAGCATCTCGGAACAGATGCAACAAAGGTGAAGAAAATGGGATGGAGTCTTTACAGGAAGCAGGGTGTGAGTAGCTGTGGGAGTCAGTGGGCTTGTAATAAACATTGGTGGACAGTCTATCACCAGAAATGGAGACAGAGAGGTCAAGGAGGGGAAGGGAAGTGTCAGGAGATGGACCATATGAATGTGACAGAGGGTGGAAATTGGAGACAAAATGGATAAATTTTTCCAGTTCCAGATGAGAGCGTGAAGCAGCACTGATACAGTCATTGATGTACCAGAGAAAAAGTTGTGGGATAGGGTCTCAGTAGGACTGGAACAAGGAATATTCCACATACCCAATAAAGAGGCAGGCATAACTGGGGCCCATGTGGATACCCATAGCCACAGCTTTGATTTGTAGGAAGTGAGACAAGTTAAAGGATACACATTTCAGTGAGAGAACAGCCTTTAATTTAACTTTATCACTAGTATTCCTGCATTGAACCTTACTTGCTGATGCACAATCACTGTTAAACTCTCTGTCCCTTCCTGTCCCACTCTGCTTGTGTTTGCCCGCATTGCTACATTGTTCTGTTGCTTTGACGTTTCTCTTTGAATTTCTAAATCTCCTTGCACCTCAACCCTGTCTCCCCCACCTTTAGTTTAAAGCCCTGTCCACAGCCCTGGTATACAGTTCGCCAGAACATTGCACTTTAAGTGGAGCCCATCCCAACGGAACTGTCTTTCCTGAGTACAGGTACCAGTGCCCCATGAATCATCACTGGCAAGGTCAGCATTTATTGCCCATCCCTAATCGTCCTAGGTGAAGGTGAGCTACCTTCTTGAGCACAACTACATTTTTATTTGGCTATTTCAGAAAGCAGTTAAAAGTCAACCAGGTGGCGTGGGTCTGGAGTCACATGCAGACAAGACCAGGTAAAGACAGCAGATTTCCTTCCCTACAGGATATTAGCGAACCACGTGGATTTTTACAACAATCTGGTAATTTCAACTAAAACTAGCTTTTTATTTTTATTTTAGGTTTATTTAAGTGACTGAATAACTTGGAAACATTCTCTTTCATCATTGTATGATAGAAGTGAGATCATTAGTGAAGCAGCTGAAGTTTATTATGATCAGGTGAGGGAAGGTGGAATGGCTCCCCTCTTTTAGCCACAACAGTTTTTTTTTAAAAGGTCTGCTTGCCAATTCAGTGAATGATTAGCTGTTGTTGTATTGTGACTATAAAATACACAAACAGACAGGTTTCCTTGAGTTTATTTCAAAAGGGGAAAGCAGTCCAAGTAAAATAATAAAAAATGTTCAAAGTTTCACAAACACACACTCACACTGGTCTCAGTGATCCTTCTGGTTTGACGTCAAGGCAGTTTTAAGATGTAGATGGACAATTTATCTGTCTTCTGGTGATAGCAACTGCTGGGCTGAATTATTTTAAAAAATCTCTGGCTGCGGCACATGGATAGCCAAAAACAGCAGACAGGGTTTGAGTTTGTAAAAATAGATCGAGAAAGAGAGAAAGAGAGGCCCACATAGGGATCTTCTGTTCTTTTCACTTCCAGACTGGCTTGTTTCTCCCTGATTCTTGGAGTAAGTAAGATTTGTTATGTGAAGTCAGCTTTGGTCATGTGACCACATGGTTAATATTTCCATTGTCCACATAAATGATTCGAAGTTAGAAGTCATTGCTGCACAATGTGAAATGCATGGTCGCTGTTCACACCTACTTATGATGAACTGGTTCCTCTGCAGCTCACTTTGTTAAGTGTTGCTTGGGGACATGGAGTCTGGACATTGAATTTTGGGTAAGTGCACAGACAATACAAGGTGTGAATTTCACAGATGGGGCAGAATTTTGCTCTTGGCGTGCAGGATCAGTGGGGGCGGGCAGGGGTGGTCAGGAAGCTGACTGCCACCCGCGATTGACAGCGCACCATGATTTCACGCTGGTGGGCCAATTAAGGCCTGCCCAGAATGATACGCAAGCGGCAGCGCTGAGCACTGCCTGTGCAAGCAGGAGGAGGAGGGCGAGCAGGCCTAGCATGAACTTCACGCATGCACGTGAGAGAGCGCAGACTAATCCCTCTGAGGCATGCAGCTGCCTCAGGGAGATGAAGGAGATATTGAAAAAATTAGTAAACAGCAGAAAAATGTCATAAAGCATGTCCCCTCATGTGAATCTGTCACATGAGCAGGGACATGTTTTTAATTAAAAAATAAAAATTTCACTTTATTTGTATTTGCTTTTGGAAATCTCATCCTGGCCATGGATGAGGTTTCCAAAAAAATGCAAAGGCCGCTTGGCCTTTTCGCCTGCCCACCAACCGTTAGGTTGAATGGGCAGCAAAAAATTAAGGACAATTGATAACTTAATGGCCTTAATAGGCCTTTGTCAGCGGGTGTACTGCTGGCTCTGGCGTGCGCCCGCCGACCAAACTATCATGCCACTTTGCGTTGACATTGGCACGCTCGGCCGACGTCATCGCACGTTATTTCACACGCGGTCGGGTTGGGCACGCACCTGCCCACCGAGCTAAAAATTCTGGCCATGGTTTCGTCTCAGCTTTTCTAAAGGGAGGGCATCCTAGCCAGGGTCATTTAATTAATAACTTTCTGAAGACTTGAGGTAATTCTGAGTCTGTGCAGAAATTTAAAAAGCCACCTGACTCTCTGCAGCCAATTTAATAGCTTGCTGTTCTAGTCCTTTTGAAACTTAGCAATTTTCAGCCAGTGAATACATAGACAGAATCATCACAGATTTGCGCTAAGTGCAATAGCAGGCTGGAAAAAGGACATTTTACCCACCGGCTGCAATGGTGGCTTTTCACGTTGCATCATCCCAATCCTGCCTCCTTAATCATGTATTCCCGGAAACCACGCTGTTCTAAAGGCGGGGGGGCTATCATTGCCCACCAAGCCATCACCTCGCCGCTTTCTTACACCAGGAGCCACATTTAAAGTGCAGCCGCATGCACTCCTTTCAGTGCTTCCAGCCCAGGACTGCTACAAAGAAGACATGGCCCTGAAAGGCAAGAAGACTGCAATCCCCCAGTTAAGTGATGCATCCCTTGAGTGCCTTTTGGACACTGTGGAGGCCTACTGTGATGTCCTCTACCCCCACTTTGGCTGCAGGAGGGGCAGCAACATTATCACTGGCTTGGTAGGCGATGGCAGTGGTGATCAGTGCCAATGCTGCATTGAAGAGATTGGCCATCCAGTGCAGATAGGGGATGAATGTTCTCATCCCTGCCACCAGGGTAAGGCAACCATCTCATCACTCTAAACTCACACACTCACAAGCCCATTACACATTCATTGGCATCTCACTCACTGCCAGCTCAAGGGACATCACCACCCACTTTCACACACACCCTCACATCTCCATCTGGCCTCATCGCCTCTGGAGACTGCCCCCTCAGCCATCAAAATCTTGAGGTCACTTGCACAGATCAACTTGTGCCCCCACACACACCCTGGGATACCCTCCTTCCCCAGTACAGCCCTCATCCTGTAGCCTCTCCCTTTGCCTGAGGCCACTTCTCCCCCTTCCCCAAGCAAGACCTTGTCCTGAAGCTGTTGAAAAGTCACCCCAGCCTTATGGTGGTCTGCAAGGTAGAGACCTGCCCATGAGCCCCCCTAAAACTGATGTGGTGCTGTCTGTGAAGCCTGGCGCTGATGACTGTGGGAAAGGTGGGCAAACAAATCTCGAAGTCCTGAGCGAAGTGCAGCTTGCTGGGTGCATGTTGGTTATGTACAGTTGTGAAACATGTCGGTGTACAATCACGCCGATCTGTTCAGATGATCCCCTGTGGGGAGATGATTTCGGCGAGCTGGGCTTATAATGATATGCCAATGTATTACAATGAGGTTCTCGACATCCGATGGCAGGAAATGTGACCCGCCATTGACGGGCAGAGCGGACAATTGGAAACTGAAACAGATTTTTGACCTTTTTGCCATATTGTCCACTCACGCCATCAAATTCGCCCGACATCAACGGGCACGGAAAATTCCACCCATAAAGTCATTTTTATAAAACATGGCTTTGTAACACCACAACACCCCCTCCCTCACCCCTCCCCAACACAGCCCCTCCCCCCACCGCCACCACACCACACCACAGAGAATTAAATGCTGCTATGCTGGCATTTCATTACAGTGTTGTTCCAGAAAAAAAGGAATAAACACCCATGCAGACTCAGTCACTCATGTATCAATCTTATGCTGCTACAGCTATACTCTGTTCAAGTTCAAATTCCTCACCATCCTCCTTGGATGAGGGACAGTTATAATTCAATCTCTTTTTTGTGTTGGGGTCTGGCCCAAGGGAGGTTTTTGTTTTTCACCTGGTGCCTTCTGCCCCTTTTCTCCCTTCTAAGTCCCAGTTAGGTGTTGCCTAGTGAGTTGGGGTTTTCACTAGCTTCTATTAGCAGTGTTTTGGATATTTTAATGCAACAGGCATGCAGTTTCTTGTGGGATTTTGGATAAGTGGAAATTCAATTTCAATACTTGAGTTTTTGAGGGGATCGGATTTCGCAGTCTGTCAAGGAGATAAATTTTCTGCTCCAGGGCTGGACTGCATTGTTGCATTGTCTGTAAAGTCCTTAACCCCTAAATTGCTGTTTCCAAAACCTATGACTTTAATCGTTCTGTTTCTGGTATAAGGATAATTTTTATCTCTGGGGTGACACTGGGTGATAAATTGTTCTTGAGCCCCTATAAGGCATCTGAGTTTTCCCCCTGATCTTTGTCTTTAGTGGGTTAGGAATCTGAATTTCTGGGCTTAGTTAGATTTGAATTTAGAACCCAACCATTTGATTTTTCAATGGGCAATTCCACACTGGCTTTGTTGTATTTCCCCTGTGGTTTCCAGAAGTGTTGCCTGTCTTAGAATGTATTACCTACTCTCTTTCCTTTATTTTGGGGATTGGATTTCCCCCAATCATGGGGGAAGTGTCCTCTGGGGCACTACTGGTCTGCTGCACACCTCTGTAGCACTTCAAGTAGGTAAGGCGTCTCCATCACTTTCTGTTGGCCTGTTTGGGAATTTTCATGGTCCCTATATAAATCTTGGAAGAAGGTACTTACTAACCATACCTCTCCTGCGTTCCCTTCTCCCTCTGCTGCTTCTATTCCAGCACCCTTGCTTTCCTCTGGTCTATTTTGGCCTCTTTAAATTATACAGCTCTATCCTCATCTTTTTAAATGCTGCGAGCTTTATCCTGGTTTTTTTAAATTCTATTAGCTTTCCTTTAGCTTCCTTTAACTTCACTGGCTCTAGGGCTTCCTGTAGGATTTTTGGGATTCCCTCAGACCTCTGCAACTGCACAGAATTTTGCTTGTTCTCCTCAGTCTTCCCAGTCTCCATGGACTGCCGTGGACTCCTTGGGGATAATACCTTACAACTGGCTAAGTCATTACCTAATAAAAGGTTCACCCCTACATGGGTAAGCTTGGGGTCATCCCCACCATTGTTAGCCTCATAACTAGCTCGCTCTGCAGATATATATTTATTAAAGGGACCTCTATACATTCTCCAGTAAGTTCCTTAACCAGGGCTGTGGCATCCACTCCGTTTTCAGGCGCAAAATCTCCGCCTCCTGCCATGAGCAAAGTTTGCAAGCAAACAGTATCTCTGAGAGTGCTTATCTGCTTTTCTGGCTTTTTATAAAATACGAGGGGTCATTTTCCCTTTAAACAAAAAATCCTGACATGTACTCTGACCCTCTGCTACATTGGAGTATAAGCTTATGACCTTCATGGTTGCAGGTACTGACTTGACTGCAGCACCCCCTGTTGGTGTTTTGAAATGCAACTTTCCCTCAGGTTTCCAGGCTTTCCACACTGATAACATGCTGGGTGTTCCCCTATAGTCTACCATCTAGGTCCTTTCTTTTAAAGTTGGGGACTGATCTGTCTCTCTTTCACTATTCTCCTTTTCCCTCAAGCCTGCTTCGGATTCATCTACATCCCTCCTATTTCTCCCTAGCCTGTACAAGCTACCAGACCCCAGTTTACTTTGAGTCAGGGGTCTGCATGTTAACTCATAGTCGTCTGCTATGAAGGCTACTTGTCAGGCTTCTGAAACTCTTTGTTCTTCCAAGCATGTCTTTATTGAAAGGAGAAGTGAGTTTTTTAACTCCTTCAGGAGAATCACATCTCTGAGGTTCTCATAGATTGGATCTATCTTAAATTCCCATATCCATCAGTTGAAAGTGAGTTGTTTAACCCTTTCCAACTCAATGTAAGTTTGCTTGAGCTGCTTTCAGAAAGTGCAGAATTTTTGGTGGTATGTCTCCGATGCCAGCTCATACACACTCAGGATAGCATTTTTGGTCACCTCATAGTCTGATATACTCTCATCGGACAATAGGGAATAATGGACTTTCCTGATTAATCTACTTTGCAGTAGAGGGGTCTAAACCTCCATTGGCCATTTCAAGTTCTTGCAAGAGGAAATATGCTTCCACATCCCATCGCCAAACTTTGGTATCAGTTGTGAGTACTTGAAGAGCTCAATACTCGGTCCTGAGCTAGGGGCAGTTATCTCACTAGTGATGTCCTCACTGGGTACAGGAGACCTTTCCTTACTCAGTTCAACCTGCCTTAATTCCATTTCCTGCTTTTCCCTTTGGAAAACTCATTCTCCTTCCTTTTTCTGGAACTCTCTCCTCCTTCCTTTCCTAACTCTCTCTTTCTGTTCCCTGGAATTTGCTTTCCATTTCTTTTTCTTGTTTCTCTCTTTCTTTTTTTTTTAATTTAGAATTCTAGCTCTAATCTCTGCTGCTCCAGCTGTACCATTGCCAATGCCAGCCTGCCCACTTCAGATTCCATGCCTGTCTCTTGTTCTTCAGGTGCAATTGCAAAATAGATGGCCACAAGTTTCAGGATTTCAGTTTTTCTAGCTTTTGGACGGATACTTTTCTCTAAATGCCCAACTATACTCCACAACTTTTCAATTGAAGGGGCTTGTAAACTGTCCCAAGTTATTTCACTCTGTTCTAGGAAGGTATTGGCCTAGAATGTCGACATTTTAAGTACTCTATCACTGTAAACCACAACAAACTATGTATGGAAGTTTTAAAATTACTTCTAGGAATCAATTTGATACCCCCTTTCCAATTTCATGCTTGTCTATGGGTCCAATCATGGGCACAGCCCCGAAATTTCAGTTATGATTAGGTAAGGAGGAGTTAAATGGCTGCCTCTTTTCCCACTCCTCGTTTGACCACAACAGTTTTTTTATTTCAAAAAGGATATGCTTGCCAATGCAGTGAATGATTAACTGTTTATGTGCCGTGACTGTAAAAGACAGAAACTGACAGGTTTCCTTTGAGTTTCTTTTTTAAAGAAAGAGGGTAGTTTTTATTGTACTTAACCTGGCCAAAGTAAAATAATAAAAACATTCCAACTTTCACACTTACACACACACATATACACACACTCAGATTCACACATACAAAAATAGATTACCAAGTGGGAGGATAGATTAAGTGATATTTTTAAAGTCCAATAAAGATTAAAGTGATACAGTTCTCATAGGTTGATGAATTGGGTGAATCCAGGCTCAGCTCAGTGGTCCTTCTGGTTTCATCGTCAAGGCAGTTTTTTGATGTGAACAGATGTTTTATCTATTCTTCTGGAGACAGCATCTGCTGAGTTGAGTTCTTTTAAAAACAGTGTCTGGCTGCAGCACATGGATTGTCAAAAACAGCAGACAGGGTTCAAGCTTGTAAAAATAGGTGGAGAGAGAGGGAGAGAGGGGCCAACACAGGGATATTCTGTACTGTTTATTTCCATACGGGCTTGTTTCTCCCTGGTTCATGGAGTAAGTAAAATTTGGTGTCTAAAGTTAGTTTTGGTCTTGTGGCCACATGATCAGTACTTCCATTGTCCACATAAATTATTTGAAGTTAGAAGCTATTGCTACCCAATGGGGAATGGATTGTGGTTCTTCACACCTACTTATGATGAACTGGCTCCAAAGCTCTCTTTGTAAAGTGTTGCTCGGAGACATGAAGTCTGGACTTTGAATTTTGGGCAAGTGCACAGGCAATAGGAGGTGTGAATTCCACAGATGTGGAATGTCCAATCAAGGGAAGGCACCCCAATTAAGATCTTTCTGGACACTTAAGGTTTCTGAGTTTGTGCAAAAATTACAAAATCACTTGACTCACAGTGACCTGCTTGTCAGGTTGCTGTTTTAGTTCTTTTAAAACTTAGTCAGTAATTTTCAGCCAGCGATGACATAAAATCATTTTTATAAAGCATGGCTTTGTAACAAGTTGATTAAGCTAACTGCCCTGAAGAACTCCTGCAGCCCTGGAGCTCCAATGCCTGGTTCAACAACCATGGCTATTTTCCTTTGTGCCAGGTATGACTCCAGTCATTGGAGGGTCTCTCCTTATATACTTCTATACTCAATTGTTTCTGGAGCTTCCAGATACAATACTCAGTCGACTTCTGCTTTGATGTTGAGTGCAGCAATTTTCACTTCGCCTTTCCACATTCAGCTCTTGTGCCCAGGTATGGAAACTGGCTGTGAGCAACCAAATGATTCTGTCAGAACTCAAACTGAGCATTAGTGAGGAGATTATGAGTGAGTAGGTGTTGTTTGATTGCACTATGGATAAGTCCTTCTGTTATTTTAAAGAAGAGTAAAAGAGACTGATACGACAGTAGTTCACAAAAAACTTAGCTTTCTATGGATAGGACACACCTGGGCAATATTTTACTTTGTCTGGTAGATGGCAGTGTTATGTCAGAGAAATACACAGCAGGTCAGTCAGCATCGGAAGAGAGAAAAGAATACTAACAGACATATTCTATATTTCAGAAGTTTATATTTTGATGTCAGATTTTCAGCATTCGCAGTCTTTTAGAGAAAAAAATGCGGTGATGATTTTATATTCAGCTGAAAAAAATGGGACCAATGTGTGTGTATGTTGAGGTGAATTGGTGAAACAACCTCAGGCTTCAAGGTAGCACTGAGAGAAAAGTAACGTAAGAACTCTTAACATATAGATAAACCATTCCTTTGCCCGCTAGTTTAATTGTTAACTAAGCTATTCTGCAGTTATACTACAAATATCAATTTTGATTGACTGCAGTGATCAGCAGGCAGACCCGAGTTATATGGCTGATTGTGCATCATACTGCATTTAGTGGAAAATAATTCAGCAAATACTTGTTTGATACATGTGTAGAGGTTCATTTCCTCACTGTATTAACTTTCATAAGGTAGTGGGAATCCCCAGCCTTGCCTAACATTTCACAAAAAATCGAGCAGTATGGTTATGAAATCTCAAGCGAGTTTAGTGGACTGCCTCAGATCTTCCTACCTTCTACTGTTCCTCACGCAAACCATGTAAAATTGGCTCCTATAAGGTATGTCACAAATCTTGACTGGACTCCTGTGTCGAGGACTCTTGCATGTTGAAGCACACTTTGAAATGCTTCATGGCAACACAAAAGTAGCAGCATATTGATAAACTTAGCAGTATTGAAGAAGCATATGTTGTATTTAAATTAGATTCACAGAGCTGTCAAAAAAGAAAAATATTCGAAGTGATATTTATGACCTGAGTGACAGAGATTACAAATACATTTAAACAGATAAGAGTTCTTTGCACCATTTGAGTAAAAAAAAGGTCACATTTATCATTCTTACCAGGCCCAAGTGTGTCATTTGTGTCACCTTGGCTCAGTTGGTAGAGCATTTTTGTCTCTGGACCAGAAAGTTGTGAGACAGTATGCACCTGAGTTTATAATCCACACTGAGAACTCAGTGCAGTTGTGAGGGAATGCTGCATTGTGAGATGTGCCCACTTTTGATCAGATGTTGAACAGTGAGGCCAGTTCAATGGAGATTAAAATACTGCTATTTTTCCACATCGCTGATCTGAGATTGGTGGCTGCAGTTACAAAAAGACGTTGCTATTGAGATTATCAGAAAAGGGCCGCAGATCTAAATTCCTGTTCGGTGTGAGTGTGTGATTTTTTAGACGCAGAGTGCTGTTCCTGGCTGGGAAATGTTAAACGTTTTGGAAATCTGAACGAGTGGGAACAACTTCAAAACACTAAAAAAAATACACAGACCCTGTTTTCAACACAGCTTCACACTGCCCTGGAATTACTGTATACTTCCTCTAGCCTCAAGAGCTATCGGAAGATTGCAAAATGGAAATGCCTAGCACTTAGTAAGAACAAACAATTCTCACGTCCTGGCCAATATTCTATAGCTAACACTTTTTTGGCCCTGACTGGTCACAATATTTAATGCTTTTCCCCGCATAATAATAATGGCTACACCTTAGGCCCAGTGCCTATAATATATCATTTCAAAGCTCCTTGGGGCGATTTATAAAGGGGCTATATAAATGCAAGTAGTTGTTATTGTTTTAGACCTCCACACATTATAAAGAGCTTTATAAACGTAAGTATTATTATAGAATTGTTTATATCATTTAAGTTTAAAAAACTTAGAGGACTGTGCGTGATTACTGAGCTTTAAAATACTGTCAAAGCTGAAGCTCCCGCGCAAGTTGTTCCAGTTAAAATTAGGAATACAGAACTCTAAAAAGCTGCAGTGTGGAACTGTTGATGTTTGCAGTCATGCCGTCGATCATTCCGTTTACTGGAGGCCCACAGGCCCAACCCAGACCCAACAGCACAGAGGCAACTGAAGTCATTCATTTCCAGAAGATTAATCGGTCGTCTTAAAGGTGATGGACGCGCGTGTTTTGCTGAAAGAATAATTGTCGCCAGTACCTATATTTCTACGCCGGACCTTCCGAAACAGATCATGAAACCGAAGGGCTTTTAAAGTTTTCTTTAAATATGTTTAGAAAGCGCGTCTCTTTGTCTAGATTTGCAGCTACTTCTCGTATTTGGCGAATTGCAATGACAGTTTTCATTAAAATAAACCTGGGTGTATTCTGATTCTGCACATTCTCCAGTGGTGTTTGTTTTAATCGTACGAAGAGTCATGTTCAGTTACTTTACAATGATGATAGTTTAGAATAATTAATTCTATTTCATTTGCATGAGAAAGACAAATAATTCTAAATAATCTCTTACAGAATGCGCTTCATTGTGACCCCATAATATTGCATTATACATTTATACATTAAATCATCACAAAGTATGTTACGGGGAACTTTTAAACCAGCCTGTAAATGGCCTGTGCAACTGAAAATCGGCAGCTTTGAGCACTGGGATCCTTTTCCAGTTGAAGACTTCTCCCGGGAGATTCCGGGTCCGTGCTAAAATTTACCACAACATGAGCACAGGCCATGTGTTGGAATCTTGTGGTTACTCCATGTCGTCATTCATTTGGTTTTCATTCGGTTCTTATTATTAATGTCATGTACGGTTTTCGATTCCACAGCCCCGTTGACTGTTCACTTGGATTGATTTTAAAATTGGGAATGAAAAGCCAGGTAAAGGATGCAGCAAGTAGTCAATTGTTATGAATCGCAGATAATCAAAGGTCGAGAAGGTATGTTTAGTGTCTGTTGAGGAAACATTTAAGGGTATTGGCCAATATTAGGGACTGGATAAAATCAGAGCGTGGACAATATCAGAGAGTGGCCAATATCAGAGAGTGGACAATGTCATAAAGTGGACAATATCAGGGAGTGGACAATATCAGCCTGGACAATATCATAGAATGGACAATATCAGAGCCTGGACAATATCAGAGAGTGGACAATATCAGGGAGTGAACAATGTCAGAGAGTGGACAATATCAGAGAGTGGACAATATCAGACAATATCAGAGCCTGGACAATTACAGAGAGTGGACAATATCAGAGAGTGGACAATATCAGGGAGTGAACAATGTCAGAGAGTGGACATTGTCAGAGGGTGGACAATATCATAGAATGGACAATGTCAGAGAGTGGACAATATCAGAGTGGACAATATTAAGGAGTGGACAAAATCAGGGAGTGGACAATGTCAGAGATTGGACAATATCAGAGACTGGACAATATCATAGAGTGGACAATATCACAGAATGGACAATATCAGAGGCTAGACAATGTCAGAGAGTGGACAATATCAGAGGCTATATAATATCAGGGAGTGGACAATATCAGGGAGTGGACAATAACCGAGCGTGGACAATGTTTGAACGACTTGGTCCCATGGAGAAAACTGACCGACCATTAAAAATCGAACGGCGCCGCCTGTCCAAACGCCTCACCTTCTGCTGGAAGTGCCGCACCATCCGCTTGGGTTTGGTTTCGATTTCTCATTTTTTTTCTCAGTTGTAATTCGACAAGCCTCACCCCCACGCCCCCACCCCCACTCCGCCCCCGCCCCCACTTTCCCCAAACACCGGGAGACTGTCAGCGATTGCATTCCACTTGGCTGCGTGAGATGCTGGAGATTTAAACAGCAGCGACTTTACAAACTCTAATCCCTAAACTGGTTTTATTGGAGCTAAATGAATAAGTGATAGGATTTATTTACTTTTTTTTCTTGTGTGTATGGTAAATATCTCAATAGTTTGGCCGGATTGGCTGTGGGTGTAGTTTGGGAATGGTGAAATGTCCCCTGCGTGAGTCAGTATTGTGCAAGAACAACTGACACCCCCCCCCGACTCCTATTTCTGTTTTTCAAAAGGGTTTATTCAAGCAAATAATGGGATCGCAGCAGAAAACGTTTCAGAGCAGGAGGCAATGTTAAACTTCACCACATGAACTCCGTTTCCAGGGCTATTAAGCTTTTAATTGGAAAATAGCGGACGGGAGTTTCAAGGTGACTATAATGGGCTAGGTGCAAATTCAGATGTGAATTGTGCACATCCATTGCCAGTGACGCGAGAGGCGGGAATAAACAGTGCAATGCTGTTCAATGAGGGTCGTGCTGTAGTTATTTTGATGGCATGCATGTGATGCGGGAATAGAACAGGACGCTGCACTTTGAGTGAATATTTCGATAGCTTGCAATCCGCAACAAAACACTCATTAATGAGCGAAAACGTTTTTATTTTGAAACAGTGCAAAGATTTGAACAAGTTTAAAGATGATTTCAACGGCTGTATAAGGATACTGTGCACTGTTCTGCATTTGAGGAGCGGATTCTAGGAAGACAGTCTGCGCTTAGACCTGCTGAGTTTTTCCAGCATTTTCTATTTTTATTTGTCTGCACTTAGATGTGGCCTCCTTTGGCACACATTGAAAAGAGCCCAATTTGAATGCCAGCAATAGATAGTTTGCTTTAAGCAACCGAATGGTGTAATAAATAGATCTGACCTGTACAAATGATGCAGAATTTGAAATGTGTGAACTAGGAACACACGCGACAAATTATTCAATAAGGTAATTAAGTGCAATCTCCCGAGCACAGGGCCGCTGCAG
Source organism: Cetorhinus maximus (assembly GCF_964194155.1). Classification (NCBI taxonomy): domain Eukaryota; kingdom Metazoa; phylum Chordata; class Chondrichthyes; order Lamniformes; family Cetorhinidae; genus Cetorhinus; species Cetorhinus maximus. The sequence goes on along the minus strand of NC_135880.1, from coordinate 123,083,442 downwards.
CACGGGTTACAATTTGTGCATGTGTAATACTTCTGAGAAATTGATGTGTTTTTTTACGCGACTAAAAGCAGTGGCACGAGGACTGGACGAATTGCACAATAAAAATCAGACATTGTCCTGACAGCTCAGACCCTACTTCGACATTTGTTAGATGGCAGCATTCAATGAAAAGTTCGGATTGTGTGTTACTCAGCAGGGTTTAGTGATTGATCCTCTATTCACGGTTTAAATTGTGGCAGAATGATGTTGTGCCAAGAAGTAAGGTACAGTTAATTTGTCATGTTACTGAACGATTACGACTTCTGCAGTTAAACCTCAAATAACGTCACTCGACAAACTCGTTTTCAAAGTAATCGTTCAGTAAAAATCATTTCAGCCTTTGTGAATCTCGCAAATTTTAGTAAATGCTACACTTTACAAAGCACTGAAGCCAAGGGAAGGTTTAAAGATTTACACTGTATTTTATGGGATTATAATGGTTTTGAACATAATCTGTTTTTAATGAAAGTGTATTATCTGACATTTGGAAACGAGTGTTCAGAACCTGTTTTTTAAAATCCTTACAAGGTAGATTAAGACGATAGAAAGCAAGTCTCCACACTGTTTGAACCCTCAATTTGATCGGTAACCTGGCGATGAAATAGACGTATTTACCAGCAATCATTGCCTGGAGAATAAGGGTCCAGGAGACGTGTCAACATCAGACATAATTAAAACATAAAATTAAGACATTAAAAAATTGCTCATTAATTGGTTGTTAATAATTCCCTCTGGCCACTTTTCGAAATATGTAAAGGTGCGGTGTGTTAAACATTCAACTTTAGTTTTTGTTTAGAATTGACTGCACGCAAGATTGAGGAGTCAGTGTAGAATGTTTTTAAATGAGACATTGAAAATAAATTCACGGTTCCTCAGACACAATCGGAATACACAGAACAAAATCCCTGTAAATGGGGTAATTGAGTGTACACAATGGTCACTGCCCTTTAAAAAATAATTTGTGTGAAATGCCTTGAAAATTCAGCGTGATAAGACGCTAAATTAATCCAAACCCTACAGGCTCCTATATTGTAAAATACGAGATTAACTCAAGCCAATTGTTACATTATTCAGAACCTAGTGTTTTTTTTAAATTGAACATACCCGCGTTGTTATTCTGTATACTATTCGGTATTCTGTCCTTTTCTCAGTTTTAGTTTGCCATTGACATTCAGATCTTCGGTTGGTGCGGTCACTTAATCTTGTGGCACGATTTGAGAATTAAACTGTTCAGGCCTTGTGTGAAGTGCTTTCCCTGATTATAACACCTTGGCACGTGTGTTAGTTAAGTAAAATGATGCCGAATTTGCAGAATCTGATGTCACCGTTTCTATCAATCTCGCTGGAGGAAGTTAAAGTTGTTTTGGAAGTGCTTTCATAAAGACTGTTGTTACTGGGCATGTCACCATGCAGTGAAGGTGGCAGCTCATCACTTGCGTTTCACAGCAGAAGCGAGGAATATCCTTTCCCTCCTTGGGACAAACGCAATGTTTATGTAAAACTTGGCACAAGTAAATAAAACGCCAGAATAAGAAACCTCAATTCTTACCTTATGTCAGTAAACCACAAGTCAGTGAGGTAATCTGCCAGAAAATGCACTATTTATGCAAATCGTTGCTTCGGTTATGCCAGCAGCAGATAGCTAGTAATAGCATTTCTCATACTTTGGGCAGTATTTATTTAACACCGGCTGCAACCTTGGTCCTATTCTCACAATAGTGTGAGCATGGAATTGTCTCTTCACTGAGAAAGGCAGGTCTTCCCTTGTGGGGTACAGCATACTATCCTGATCGCTGGAGTGAACTTTAGTTGCCACGGTAAATTTTTAACTTTCAGAAGATATTTTCACTTTCACACCTTGATGGATGTGCGTCCTTTCACACTGCTACTTATGCACGACCCTTTATAATGTAAGTGGTGCTCAATCACTTATTTTTCATTAGATACATTTTATACAGAACGATTGCGGTTGGGTTGGTGTTGACGAAGACACCGCACCAACGGCAAAAACGCAATGTAAAATATAACGGGACTACTTGGTAAAAGTGATTAATTGAATGTCAGACTACAAGCATGTAGGTTAGTAATTTTTGTCAATGTTAGTGTTGCAGGTAATGATTTTCTGAAAATACAGTGAAACATATTGGCACGGTTTGGATTGCACGTTCAACATTAAGGGTAAACATTTGTTCCTATTGTGTTGAAATTCCGAGATATTCGGATACTTTATAAAGAAATATTGAGCACGTATTCTGATTGGTGTTCATGTATCAAGTATTTACCAACCAGTTTTTCAGTTCAATTTCGTTTTTGAAATGAAAGTAAGATTACTCCACGAAACATCACCAGGCCTCAGTCCATCAATTCAGTTTGCCTCAATGGGCAATGATCCAAAACCAACAAATCCCTTGATGAAACATTTTTAACGGGGCATTGTAGTGCAACTCCAAGTAGGCTGAAAGAGTGCCCTCGTGATTTCTTTGACATAAGAACTACCTTTCACCTGGCTGTCACTACACACCCTTCCAATCTGGGATGGAGGCTGACCCCAAATCTATACTGCAACAATAGTATTATTAAACCATTCTTCATTCATTCACAGAATGTCGGCATTGCTGGCAACGCCAGCATTTATTACCCTTCCCTAATTGCTCTCCACAAGGTGATGATGAGTCGCCTTCTTGAACTGCTGCAATCCATGTAGTCAAGGTACACCCACAGTGCTGTTAGCAAGGGAGTTCCAGGAATTGGACCCAGCCACAATGAGAAAATGGTGATATGTTTTCAAATCAAGATGGCGTGTGAGTTGGAGGTGAACAAGCTTCTTGAGTGTTGTTGGAAGAAAGACTTCGGGGAGTCAGGAGGTGAGGCATTTTCTGCAAGAATATCCAGCCTCTGACCTGGCAGGTCCAGTTAAGTTTCTGGTCAATGGAGATCGCCAGGATCTGAATGGTGAGGGGTTTGATGATGGCGTATACTGATGAATGTCAAGGGGACATGGATAGACTCTCTATTGTTGGAGATGGTAATTGCCTGGCATGAATGTTACTTGCCACTTATCAGTCAAGCCTAACTGTTGTCCTGGTCGTGCTGCATGCAGACATGGACTGCTTCATTATCTGAGGAGATACAACTGGAACTGAATACTGAATAATTATCAGCAAACATCTGCATTTGACCTTATGAGGGAGGAAAGGTCATTGATGAAGCGACTGAAGAAGGTTGGGCCGTAGACACTGCTGCTAGGAACTCCTGCAACAGTGTCCTAGGGATGAGATGATTGGTCTCCAAAAGCCACAACCAAACTGCCAAAGGCAGTTGGCAGCATTTTCTGCAGAGATTCTCCCAATTGTTCACTGCAACTTCAGTGGATTCTTTAGAGAAACAGCATAAAAGGCCTTTATGCTTTCTCTGGGCGTTTCCCAATAGACAGTGCATGATCAGGAGCACCCCCACAGAAATTCTACTTCACTGTTTCTGGCAAACAAAATGAGAACAGAATCTTCTATCCACACAATTTTCTCCTTACCAACATTTTCTGTTATTTTAGCATTAGGACAAAAATAGTTTTGCACCTTACCTTTAAAACATTTTGTGATAGAATTACATAGAAATAGCTTAAAGAAAATATCTTATTCAATTCAGATCAACTTTCTGAAGGGAGGGGAATGCAAAATGTGGGTACATTTTTTACTCTTGCATCAGATGTTTATGAGGCTGGCTAGGCCCTTGAGAAGCTGGTGGCAGGGCACCTTCTTGAACCACTGAAGTCCATGTGGTGTAGGTACACCCACAGTGCTGTTAGGAAGGGAGTTCCGGGATTTTGATCCAGCAACAGTGAAGGAATGATGATATAATTCCAAGTCAGGATGGTGTGTGGCTTTGAGGGGAACTTGCAGGTGGTGGTGTTCCCGTGCATCTGCTGCTCTTGTTTTTCTAGTTGGTAGAGATCCCAGGTTTGGAAGGTGTTGTCAAAGAAGCCTTTGTGAGTTGCTGCAGTGCACCTTGTAGATGGTACCCGCTGCTGCCAACATGGATTGGAGGTGGAGGGAATGTTTAAGGCGATGGATGGGGTGTCAATCAAGCAGATTGCTTTGTCCTGGATGGTGTCCAGCTTCTTGAGTATTGTTGGAGCTGCACCCATCCAGGCAAGTGGAGACTATTCCATCACACTCCTGGCTTGTGCCTTGTACATGATGGCAGGCGAGGTGAGTTACACACCGCAGAATTCCCAGCCTTTGACCTGCTCTTGTAACTACAGTATTTATGTGGCTGGTCCAATTCAGTATCTGGTCAATAGTTACCCCCAAGATATTGATAATGGGGGGGGGGGGGGGTGTTCAGCGATGTTAATGCCATTGAATGTCGAGGGGAGATGATCAGATTTTCTCTTGTTAGAGAAGGTAATTGCCTGGCACTTGTATGGCACGAAAGTCACTTGCCACTTATCAGGCCAAGCCTGCATATTGTCCAGATCTTGCCGCATTTGGACATGGACTGCTTCAATATCTGAGAAGTCATTTATGGTGCTGAACATTCTGCAAATCATAAATGAATGTCCCCACTTCCAACTTTATGATTGAGCGAAGGTCACTGATGAAGCAGCTGAAGATGGTTGGGCCTAGGTCACAACGCTGAACAACTCCTGCAGTGATCTCCCTGACTGAGATGATTGACCTCCAACAACCACAACCATCTTCCTTTGTGCCAGGTATGACTCCAACCAGCAGATAGATTTCTCCCTGATTCCCATTGATTCCAGTTTTGCTAGCGCTCCTTCATGTCACACTCGGTCAAATGCTGCCTTGATGTCAAGGGCAGTCACTATCACCTCAATTCTTGAGTTCAGCTCTTTGGTCCATGTTTGGACCAAGGCTGTAACGAGATCAGGAGCTGTGTTGCCCTGGCGGAACCCATACTGAGCATCAGTCAGCAGGTTATTGCTAAGTGCCACCTCATAACACTGTCATCAACACCTGCCATCACTTTGCTGATGGTCAAGAATAGACTGATGGGGTAGCAATTGGCCATGTTGGATTTGTCCTGCTTTTTGTGGACAGCACATACCTGGGAAATTTTTCACATTGCTGGGTAGATGCCAATGTCATAGCTAGTTAGGGGAGTGGCTAGTCCTGGAGCACACATCTTCAGTACTATTGCCAGAATGTTATCAGGGCCCATATCTTTTGCAGTGTCCAGTGCCTTCAGCTGTTTCTTGATATCATGTGGAGTGAATCAAATTGGCTGAAGATGGCATCTGTGATGCTGGGGACCTCCGGAGGAGTCCAAGATAAATCATCCACTTGGCACTTCTGGCTGAAAATGGTTGCAAATGCCTTGTCGGTTGCACTGATGTGCTGGGCTCCGCCATCACAGAGGATGGGGATATTTGTGGCACCTTCTCCAGTTAGCTATTTAATTGTCCACCACCATTCATAACTGGATGTGACAAGACTGCAGAGCTTTGACCTGGTTTGTTGGTTGTGGGATCACTTAGCTCTTTCTATCCCATACTGCTTGCGCTGATTGGCACGTAAGTTATCCTGTGTTGTATCTTCATCAGGTTGACACATTTTTTGGTACGCCTGGTGTTGCTCCTGGCATTCTCTCCTGCACTCTTCATTGAACCAGGTTGGTCCCCCAGCTTTATGGTAATGGTAGAGTGGGGCACATGCTGGGCTGAGGTTACAGATTAATTCTGCTCCTGCTGATGCCACAGTGCTTCATGGATGCCGTTTTGAGTTGCTATGTCTGTTCGAAATCTATCCCATTTAGTACAGTAGTAGTGCCACACAACACAATGGACATTGAAGTCCCCTAGCCATATTCCATTCTGTGCCCTTGCCACTCTCAGTGCTTTTTCCAACTTGTGTTCATCATGGAGAAAGTACTGGTAATCAGCAGGACGTTTCCTTGCCCATGTTTGATCTGATGCCATGAGATTTAATGTGGTCTGGAGGCAATGTTGAGGGCTTCCAGGGCAACTCCCTTCGGATTGTATTACAACTGTGCTGCCACTACTGGTGGGTCCATTTTGTTGGTGGGACAGAGCAAACCAAGGGATGATGGTGGCGTGTCTGGGACATTGTCTGTAAGGTATGATTCCGTGAGTATGGCTATGTCAGGCTGTTGCTTGACTCATATGTGAGACAGTCCTTCCCAATTTTGGCACAAGCCCTCAGATGTTAGTAAGGAGGACTTTTCAGGGTCGACAGGGCTAGGTGCACCATTGTCATTTTTTCCGGTGCCTAGGTCGATGCTGGGTTGTCTGTCCGGTTTAATCACTTATCAATTTTTCCTGTGGTTTGATTCAACTGATTGTAAGCCACATGTAGGCCAGAACAGACAAGGATGGCAGATTTCCCCTAAAAGGACATTAGTGAACCAGATGGGTTTTTAAGACAATGGCTTCATGGACACCATTACTGAGGTTAGCTTTTTAATTCCAGATTTATTCATTGAATTTAAATTCCACTAGCTGCTGTGGTTGGATTTGAACCTGTGTCCCCAGAGCATTAGCCTAGTTGCATTGCTGGTGCTGTGACACTACCATATGCCACTGCCTCCCCATGAAGAAAAATGTGATTTGAACAAGAAGCTGAATTCTTTTGTGGTGTAACCTACTTTTTTTTTATATTCCAGAAATACATCACCAGAGGAATCTCTGCAGCGGGCAGCATAAGGTACTAGTAGTATCTGATTGGTGACATGTCAATGCATACAATAGCTTATTGCATTTCTTAAAGAGAAGATTTATGTTGTGTCTGCATTGGAGCAGAGAGCAACACAAATCACACTTCCATTTCCAAGACATGAACAATACAGAATAATAATGGAAGCAACGTAAAAATACCTTCATTTATATAGCACCTTTCAGAACCTTAGGTCGTTCTAAAGTGCTTTACAACCAATTAACTACTTTTGAAGTGTAAGGTGGAATCTTAATGGTCCTGCTGGGGCTGCTTTAGAGATGGGAACGGAAGGAAGGTTGGAGGGGAGGATATTGGGCTGGTGGACTGAGAAGTTCTCGCTTCTGGCCATCCAGCCTCTGATTTGGTCTGAAGCCTCAGAAAGCTGCCTACTGTGCTTAATTAGATAGCAGACACGGCCAATTAGGAGGTCACCTCCCATAAGACCACACAGGCGGATACACAGCAAATGTATTGTCAACACAGAAATGATCCCAACCAGCGGTTATTCTTAAAGTGGATAAGATTCCACCCATAGTCACTGTTGTAATGTAGAAAACATGGCAGTCAATTTTCACATAGTAAGATCCCACAAACAGCAACATGATAAATAACCAGATCACCTGTTTTGGATATTGGTTGACGGATAAATTTTAGCCAGGACACGATGAGAATTTCGTATAAGTCTTGTGGTGCAGTGGGCAGTGTCCCTGCATCTGAGCCAGAAGCTCTGGGTCCAGGACTTGATGGCCAAGGGAGGTGCATTCATATCACAAACAAACAGGTTGATTATTAATCTGTAAATCCTTCCAATATGCCTATGGCAAGTGGTAAGAGCAGGAGAGTCTCCTGGTCAGCCATGCTTGATGTGGTGTCCCTTAAGCTATAGCGACAGGCTAGTGACCTGTTCTAGGAAAAAACTAGCTACAGAAACAGATGTAATTTCTAGTTATGGGAAGAAAATCAAGAAGACAATGGTGCTAATATAGACAGACAGCTCTTGAGAATTTCACACAAAGAAAATGTTGAGAATTTCCTAACTCTTCTTTAAATAGCATCTTAGGATCTTTCACGTCCACCTGTGAGGGCAGAAGAGGTCACAGTTGAACATATCATCTGAAAGATTGCACCTACTACTATGCAGCACTCCTTCAGTACTGCACTTAAGTGTCAGCCTAGACTACTTGCTCGAGTCCCAAGAGTGGGGGAAACTCACTATCTTCTGACTCGGAGATGAGAGTGCTACCAATGAGCCATGGCTGACACATTGGCCTGGATTTTGCAATAAGAGTAATGGTGAGGCTTGTAGTGCTCACTATTATTAAGGAATAAATGAGACAGCAACATCTGGAATCCGCATATGTGCAGTTAAATATGGAGACGCTTATGTTGCTGCTAGAGTTTCTCATGTCTTCCAGAAGCCTCACTGCACTTGTATCTCATTGAGAGACTTGGCATTCAGACACATGAAGTGTATTAAGTTGTGGTACTCACCCACTAGATGCCTAACAAACACTGTAGAATATATTCTGGTTTGTCCAATCAAGTGAAGTAATTTTTTTACTGGCAAGATAAGTAATGCTCCCTCCAAACTGAACTGCCACACAGAAATTGAAAATATGCCATGTAAGGAACAAACACACTGTGCGTGAGCAACGATCCCTTTAAGATGTGTACCTACATGACAGTGCAACAAGCCGGCCACGCATAGCGAACAGAAGTTAGAAGGAACGTTGGTGATAAGTCTTAATTACTACTAAACAACCACTCTGGCGCTTTTAAATTTACCGATTTTAATTATTGTAGGGTATTTATGTATTTACTTTCTCTCCCTGTCTGCTTTGCCTCTATCTCTTATTTCCATAATTACTTTGCTCTATTTCACTTTCTCTACTTGATTTGGCAGTCAAGAGCAATTAGGGATGGGCAACAAGTCAGCCTTGCTAACAATGCTTGCATCCCATGAATGAATTTAAGAAAAATAAATTTTCTAGCCTATCTTTACTGGACACAAATTTCATCTCCATAGTGCCACTCATGGCCACAATATGTGAGCCTTGCACCCTCCTGGAGCTGCGTGCTGGACCATCAGCTGCTTCCCATATGGGTTTCCCCGTATGCGCCAGAAGCAAGTGAAGGGGTACCATCTTGATGTTATATAGTCCAATCAACTGATGTGACACTGGACTTCCAAATTTGGACCATGCATGTCCAGGCAACACATTTACACATCACTCTACAAAGAAGCATCAAGCTGTAAGAGGGGCCCTCCAATAGCGTTACTGAAAGAGACAGGTACCCAAATTACAGGTACGATAATAAGATCTTCTGCTATTGCAAAATGTCCAAACATTGTGGGGTGCTTTTGGAGGTGTTTTGGTGAGTTCCTGGATTTGCCAATGTTGCTGAATCTGCTGAAGAATGTCAGAGGAGTACGTTAACGATCCACACAAAGGTGGCAACAGGTAATAGGGTTGGAGTTGCAGGGCCCCTGAGTCAATAAGGGTACTTCAATTGGATTGGTAAAGGAGTCACACCATTAATTGACCAGTTTATACATGTCACAGTCAATAGTTTACTGGCAACATCCGAAAAATCCAGGCATAGAAATGCTGCATTTATACATTGTAGAGCGAAGATGTCCAAACTATGACCAAAGCTAAAATAAACACAGCAGTTTGCATTAAGAAGTCCCCACAATTGAGCAAAATATTTTAAAGTTTTAGAGATCATTTATTCTCCTCTGTTCAGGAAATATTCCCTCATTGAAAGCCTGAATTTCGTAAAGACGAAGAAGGTCTCTGACTTAGCCAGAATAGCACTGGAGAATCGATTCCATAGGTCCTGCTCCTTGCCTGGCACCCACTATTTTTGCTGGGGAAGGGGGAATGGAAATGAGAGCAGGTTGTAGTTTGTACATTTGAGATTCTTGGAAGCAGCTGCTGTGCACTTTACACTTTTCAAGAGAAAGTCTGAAGCTGGAGTTCTTTGGAAAGGTAGGCTATCCTTTTGGAAAGGTCCTAGAAACCTTTGGGAGAGGTCATGTGCCCTTTGGGATTGTTTAAAATAGATATAAATGAGTGTAAAAAGTGGATAAGCTCATCGGAATTGTCAAGCTCATTGAAACTGTCAACTTGTCAAGGAAATTGTCAAGCTGTCAAGGCATTTAAATCTAGTGGCATTTATTTTTTTTTAACAAAAGCTGTCTGGAGTTTTTTTAAAAATCGGTGCTTGCTATTTCACTTTGTTTGTTGACATATGCCTGAGGACTGTTGTTGCAGGATTTATGCTGCATGACTGATTCCACAACCTATCATAATCACAGTGGAGTGCCTGTCAGTTCACAGCCTGATTGACAGATCCAAGTGATTATAAAGTCTTTGATATGGGACAATGAATTCAAATGCTTATTATAAGAAATTAATTAAGCGAATGAAATTTTTATTTTATAAGGGGTTAAGCACTTGAAGGGATGTAAATATAGTGAATGGGTTTTTATGAGCGAGTGTATTTTTAAAGTGAACTTCATTTCATCTCAGCATGGGCTCTGAGGTCTGCCCCTGGTGGCTACAGGGTGAGTTGGCAAGGAAGGTGTAAGGGCAACAGATGGTGGGTGGGGCATGGGTTGGCACTAAGTTGGCATGGGGCTAAGGGCCATGGAGTGGGTGGAGGGGCATAGGTTGGCATGGAGGGTATGACAGACAATAGGGGTGAGTGGGGGCATGAGGTGGCATGGATGAGACATGGGGAGTGTGTGAAAAGGGTGAGGGCCGGAGGACAGTTTTTAGTTTTATTGTTTTTACTTAACAGCTGTGACAAAGTCCCGGAGCACTGATGCGGGCCTTTCACACAGCCCACCTCCGCACCCAGCAGCCCCTGTGGCTGCCTCTGTCATCCTTCCAGGGGGGGCGTGGAGTTAATTCTTGTTAACACCCACTCCTCCAAGAATGAAAATTCGACTGTCCAGAGCATTCTCCTGAGTCCAGTTTGCAGAGCTGGGAATTTTCTCGACTCTGTGCCCCCAACTTGGGAGAAGTTTTTGAATACCATTATTATAATGAAATTGGTACTGAAGCATTTTTAATCTTAATATATAGTACCTAACATTACTTTAAACAATCCTTGCCCCCACTGAACCTCCACTTTGTGTACCTTTATTCCTGTAAGTCTGAATTGAAAGTGGGAGGTTAATTTTGACTTTTGGATGAATAGGTTGATTTTGCAGCCCTGACCAGGCTAAGCCAGTGAGATGAATAGCATCTAAAAGGCACTCCAATACAGCTTGCCAGATTAACATTGGGACACACCAGATTTCAGCAAGCTAAGTGTGGGGGAGGATGAGGGTTCACAATCGCTGGAAAGCGGAGCGAGAAGAATGCCCCAGTATGGCAGCAGTCCAATTTATTTTTGTGAGGCCTGGGCAGCAATATTACCAACACCATTTTGAGGTTGCTAATTCCCCATTAACATCAGGCAACAAGTCAAAGTCACCCACATTATCTTATTATTCAACTTGCTATTTAACTTGCTCCTTTATAAAGCTAAAGTGTTTCATTAACTTTATTTTGTGAGGGCATCAGATTCATCTATTTCCTTTCCGAGTACTGCGAGAGACTGCAACCAAAATGAGAGCCAGGTCATCTGTAATGCCGTTATCAGTCAGCCTCAGGAAGACTCAAAGTTGACTCAAGCATTTGTCCCACGACCTGAAAAAGATTTTGCACTCACTGATAAGGACAAAAAAAAATACAGCAGCTCTTGGTGCAGTGCAAAACCTTCAGCCAGGTACAATTTGTATTAGTGGGTTTGCCATTGTAGCAACAACACAGGTCTTGTTCCAACATGGTTCCAATTAGTTAGGTGGACAGACAGGGGAAGGTGAGCTGTTCTTAGAGCAACGAAGGCAAAGGGAAAATTTGACAGCAGTATTTAAAATCATGGAAGGTTTAGATAGAGTAAATAAAGAGAAACTGTTTCCAATGTCTGAAGACTGATAATCAGAGGACACAGATTGGCAGATGATTGGCGAAAGAATTAGAGACAACATGAGGGAAAACTTAAATAAAAGCAAAATACTGCGGATGCTGGAAATCTGAAATAAAAACAGAAAGCGTTGGATATACTGGCAGCATCTGTGGAGACAGAAATAGAGTTAATGCTTCGAGTCGAATATGGCTTCTTCAGAACAGAAGGGAGGTAGGAATGTGATGGAAATGAGGTGGAAGTGAGAAAAAATGTTTTTACACAAGTGGTTAGGGTTTGGAATGGGCTGCCTGATAGGATGGTCAATAGCAGATTCAATAGTAGCCTTCAAAATGGAATCTGATAAAAACTGGAAGGATATTGGAAAGAATGGGATTGTGGGGCCAACTGAATTGCTCTGGAAAAGAGCCAGTGCAGACTCAATGGGCCAAATGGTCTTCATCTGTGCTGTACTATTTTCTGATTCTATCTTGAAGGAATTTTGTTGTAAAGCTCCCTTTTGCCTCCTGAGCCATTCCTGTCTTTGTGCAGGTTCATGAATGAAGAAATATTTTCCAGTTATCAGCTGCAAGCCTTTTCAGAGTAAACATGGAATGATGACATCAATCATTAATCCTCTTCCTAGGAGGATCATCACACATCATTCCAACAGTTAGCATCATTACTGGCACAAAACAAATACAAAGTGAATAAAGCTACACACTAAATTTCAAAAAAATATAAATACAGATGTATACAAGAGAGTAATTTCAAGGTGGTATAACATTGATTTCAGATGACAGCAACAAACTGCAGTTAATGCTAGCCCCTGAATCCCTTAATCAGGTTACCACTGTGCATTCATTTTGAGTTAATCACTTTATTTGATTTTCTTTTTATATGCTTTGAGTGTTTCCTCTACGTATAAAGGTGATGACTTAATGCAGAAGAATGGAACAGTTTCCCACCTTTATGAATTATCACAATACTAGACAATGGAAATATTGTTCTGTCCCACATGGTGTATTTCGAAATTTCATGAGTGCACTTCTCCCAAGTTAAAACCAGATCGAATTTCTGATAATCTCTTATTCCTCTGCACATGTATAAAACTCCATTACTTTTTCCTTGATTTTAACCATATTTTTTGTAACTGAATAAAACGGTGACACCTCAATAACAGTGATGCCATTGCATAGCGCACCATTACTTTAGTATCACATATCCCAGGAATTAGTCAGAGAATCATGACAATAAATTATGAGCTTGATACCTGAAGGTTTATCCCCTTACATAATAATTTGCAGTAATTGACACTGCTTAACCAGGTTTTATGATTTCTTAAATTGTTGCTGGAGATTTAATTTTTACTATTAATTATTCAGCAGCATCTTGTGGATTTCATTTTGCCTCAGGAACGATTTATCATTTCTTTAGAATATGTTTGAAACATAACATGAAAGTGCAACAAAGTACTGGCCATTTTGATTGTTCAAAATGTGTTTTATTGATTTTAATAAGATATTGCAACAGACAGGTATGGAACGAACACCCACCAACGGCTCCTATCTTGGCTTCTCTACCACTGAGGCTTGTTACTACAGGGCCAGGGCACACTCTTGCTGCAGCCTGACAAGTGTGATGAAATGGTCTTTCTTAACTAAACTCGTAAACCACAGGGTAATAAAACTCAATCTTCTGTGAAATCCAATTAAGTCATTATCTGACTGATTGTATCTTTAATTGAAAACAGAAGTGACAGTAAATTTCTGTGATATATCAGGATCAATCGATACTACCATACAATTTGGTCTCAAGAAGTGATTTATAATGTCAGACCTATATAGGTAACTCAACATTATTCTCCCTAAAACCACTGGTGGATGAAATTAAGAGTAAGTGCATTTAATAAAAAAAACAAGATGGCCAAGTTATTGATTACAATGGATGTGGTGAAATCAAAGAGACATTTTTAATGCAGAAAGCAAAGAAAATACAAGTAATTTCTTTTTTTTTCTATCCAGCATCAAATATATATCTGCCAAGAAATTCAATTCAATTCAAAAATTTCATCCGACATTAAGTCAGTGGCGACTGTATATGTCTTCGATGCTTACAATCATGTTATTACAGATATTCTATAAAAGGACAAAAAACTTACAACAAAGAACCAAATTGTTCAAAAACACTTGGTAAAATGCATCAATGTAAACAACGCCAGCAAAAATGATTACTGTTTAGTAACAGTATGCAAGGCATGATTTCTTCAAGGTTTTTTTAATGAAATTCAGGAAATCATTTTTGTGAAATCCATATAAAAAGCTAAAATTGGGTGAAAATATTAAATGATCAAAATATCTAGTTTGAGATTCACTGGAGACATTCACCAGAACTTGCAACTTCAGTGGGGGTGTAAACGGGTAATATTGGATGGGCTGCCTGTTACACACCCCGTCGAGTCAATGGAAAGTTGGCTGGTCACTTGATCCTGTATTGTCCTGTTTACACCCTTGCCAACAATGGAACTTCTGTCCACTGCTGTGGAACGAGTAGGATGAAATGACTTTTTTAATTACACCTCTTTAATTAAAGACTTACAAATAGGAAATCAGAATCACAGTGTCCTGCTTTTTTGTCAGATCATCAGCAGAGCAAACTTTGGGAGTCGGGAAGACCTCATCTGGGTGCTAAGTGTTAAGAGATATTGTAAATACAACAGGAAGATTTAGTCTTATTGATGCTCCTAGTGAAATCATAAATATGCTCCTTCGGAACATTTTTACATGAAATAGTGAATACAGAAAATCTTCCTGCTCTATTTACAATGTTACTAACACAGTGATCAGAAGAAATGTTCACTAGGTTTCAACAGTTAAAAGTGGTTCACCATTTTGGGTACATGGTTTTAAGGCTTGGCAACTGAGTGCAATAGTTTCAGCCTTTTCAAAGAGGGACTGAAGAGGAATAGTGTCTGGTTTTACCAGGTTTAACCCTAAAAATTCATGCCTTAACAGTAACACTTTCACAAATAAGCAATTTTTAAAAAGTTTTTTCTGCTTATAACTGTTCCAATTCCCTATATAAAAATAAACAAGTTCATATAGTGAGTTATTTTAATGAGCAAAAAAAAGAGCCAGAAAAAGGAACACTTTGTGTGTACTCACATTACAAGTTTAGCATCAGTATGCTTTGCCTGGTTCCAGCTTTCATGTCACTGCTAAACATTTGAAGTAGAAAGCAGTATTAAGGGTTGAAGTGACTGTGAAGTCAAGTGGAATGAGACACCTCCTCCCACTTTGCTTCAGTGTCGCTGCATGTACTCTACAACTACAGGATGGGTCCAAATTGAAACCTCTTCACACTGACGTTACAGCTGCAGTGTAAATGCATCCTCTAACAGATTCAAAGAAGCTATACTTTAGTCAGGCCCCTTTAGTGATAGAATGGTTCACACTGCAACTCCAAAGATGATATCAGCCTGTAATTACATAAGAAAACCAAAACTCCACTAAGAAGTCTAAAAATAAAAAATGGTGCAGCAATGATCTTCCACTCTGCTAGGGCTTCCATTTTATAGGAACTAGGCCACGGCAGACTGTATTTTCTTACCCTTCTACATCTCCTTTGCAGCTAACCAATTCCATGGACATGAATTGCATCTGGACAGATATATAAGTGAGGTTATTGTATCTGTCATTAGCAATACTTGACTCTTAAGAACAGAAAGGGCTTGTGGGAAAGGCCAGTAAGAAGGGTTTGCTACACTAAAGAAAAATAACTTCAAAAAATCCATAGGTGAAAGAGAAAAATAAATGAACACAAAGGAGGGAAAACACAAAACATCCTAGGGATGAATTTCAATTTGGGGGTGGGGGGTTTGATTTGCAATCATTTGCTGTAACATTGATGGGACGAGCCTTATTCCCTGGAAAAGGGTGAATCTGGGATCCCATGGCCCTTCACCGGAGATGTAGGACCCTGCAGAAAGTCCTCCTCTACCCGTGTAACCTTTTTAATGTCAGTGCTGATAACAGATAACACACAGAGGTTGGGCTCTTCCCCAGACTGAGTTGTTTTCACTTAATATGAGCATGTCTTAAATTTAAGACATAAAAGGAATGGTCCACCTGTGTCAATTTGTTCTGAATTTGCTGCAGTGTAACCAAACAGTTACATCTTTTGTACATTCTGGTGGAAAAATATCAGACACACACAAACACACACACATATATATATGCAAATAAATAAAAATAAAATTAACAATAAGTGCACATGCATCAAACCAAGTGCAGAAACACCCTGCATACATTAGAGTTGAAAGTTACTTACAGACACAAGTTCATTATTAAAATGACCCACTATATGGCAACGCTGCAAAATATACTTAATTTTCACTTGCCACCCTAAACTAGTGTGCGACAAAAGCCTGATGAGGACAAAGTATCAATGCCTTCAGCATTTGCTTTTGACTGTGTCACAGTTATTATATGAAATACAATACTATACATTTTCAACTTATTATACAAGCATTTTAGGTTGCATACAAAGGTCTTAAGTCCTGTTCTGACATTTTGAACTCTGTAGCTCTGTTTAATGATTTCTCTGGGTACAGGGGGAAATAAACTGTGTTAAACAAATTCTGGGTCTGATTTTCAGAAAGTTCATGATATAAGAACATCTTTCACTTGTGATTTTCTTTTATGTAAAAATTCACATCCGTATCTTCAGTGCTTAATTTACAAATGTAAATGAATGATTATTGTAAAAAACATCATCCACTACCACTGGGGGACAGGTGGAGGTAGCAGAGAGGATTATTCGTGGGTTGCGAACCTTAAACATGGTTGTACTTTTGAGTCTTTAATTTTTTCCAGAAGTAGTTTATATCAGGAACCAACAAAAAGAACCCAGGACATGAATCCAGATGCTTGTTATTTTAATCTGCAGTTTGAAAGATTTGACTAGATTGTGTTATTAATTATGGTAGAAATACCCACCACTCCTGGGGATCAAGCCTAGAACCGTTTTTCACTTGTTGTTTTGGTTAAGTATTATGCAGGTGGAATTTGTTTCGCTTGATTAGTGGTGAAGATCTCCTCATGTTTGTGCCAAACATGTTTGCCCTTTTCAGTAGAAGTATTTCTTTTTTTGTAAATGGGCTGCTACCTTTACTGAAACAGCAGAACAGGGGAATTTCATGTGAACATGCTATTAATATTGCACAGTGGAATTTCAACCACATGGTCGGCTAGGGTGAAAAATAGCAAATTTCATGGGTTATGCATGAACTTAATAAAAAATATATCAAATCTCAATATCCAACTTCAATTTTGCCCTGAGAAAAATTAGGAAGAAAACCTGAATCCCATGTAATACAGATCCATGGGTGTGGACATATGCTTGGGTTTCAAACCAATTCATTTGCCTCGTGTTTACCAAAGACCCTGACAAATCCTAATGCGAAGTCCCTGACTTTAGTGATCAGTTCTTGCTAATTTTACAGTGATTTTTTTTTTAGAAGATTAATTCTACATAACCTTTGATTACAAAAAAAACGTGCAATCTGTGAGCCTCTTAAAAGCTTTCAGTCCAAGTTGAGCAAATGCAAATTGCAGTACAAAAAAGACCACAGAATCTGTCTGTTATGGCTCAAAGAGTTACTAGACCTTTGAAAATCAGCCCATTGTTCAACAACTAATTA
This sequence comes from Cetorhinus maximus, assembly GCF_964194155.1. Taxonomy (NCBI): domain Eukaryota; kingdom Metazoa; phylum Chordata; class Chondrichthyes; order Lamniformes; family Cetorhinidae; genus Cetorhinus; species Cetorhinus maximus. The sequence goes on along the minus strand of NC_135880.1, from coordinate 123,066,051 downwards.
GACTGCCCATGTGTACACATGATGTTTAAAAATCTGAATCTGTTAATTCAGAGCTGAAGAACAGTGTATGCAGCCTGGCAAAAAATACATTATAGTACATTTTATTTTTATTCTATCAAGTAATGCTTTCAGTCAGGGTGGCAAAGGGTTAGTAATTAATTGCTGTGGCATTATTTATTGAACTGTAGTTTTTGAAACTATTCAACAACAGTGTAAGAAATACAACAAAAACATTTTTTTCTCCATTTTAGCAGAAGCTAAAATTCTCTATTCAGATTCATGCTTTGTATGATCCAGCAGTTTAAACATCACTGTCATTACTCACTCTGCACTCTCAATAATGGAATCGACAGAGAAGGTGCCAGACTCGGTGACAGATTCACACTCTTGTTTAATGCTTCCGGTGCTGACAGGGGAACTGCTGGACAGAGAGATCAAACCTGAGTCCTGACTACTGGAAGGTGAAAATACTGAAATGAAACAAATAGTGAAACCTGGTTTAATACTTTACATGCCTCCGATAATTCATGAAAACATAGCTTTAACCCACATGTAATTCAGATGTACACAGCATCTGGTAAGCCACATGTTAAAAAAAAACCCTATGGGGGGGTTGTATGGGGGCAGGCATGGGCGGAGCCGATCGGCACCCCCAGTTGGCTGGGCGCCGCCATTTTACGTGGGTGAGCCAATTAAGGCCCACCTAGTCTGACGCGCGCCTGGAAGCGTCGAGCGCTCCCTGTGCGAGCAGGAGGGGGTTGCCTGAGTCGGGTGTGCACTCTTTCACGCATGCACGCGAAAGAACGCAGAAATCTCCCTGAGGCACACCCTGAGGTGCCTCAGGGAAATGAGTTTTAAATTTCAACAGTTTAACAAAAAATTTTTATGAAACATCCCCTCATGTGAAACTGTCACATGAGCTGGGACAAGTGCATTAATTTTAATTAAAAAATTTCTGAACATTTTTAATCATTCATGAAACCTCATCCCACCTGTGGATGAGGTTGCATGAAAAATCCAAAGGCTGCCTAGGCTCTTCACCTGCCTGCCAACCTTAAGGTTGGACGGGCAACTTTCTGAATAGGCTTAATTCGTTCATTAATGGCCTTAACAGGCCTTTGACAGTTTGGCGGGCGCACAGGGGGAGGGAGGAGGGGAGCAAACCGTCCGACCCCCCCATCACTGTAAGATGCAGCCCGTGAATTTAGTTCCTTTTGTCCATTAAAACAGCACCTCCTCAGCAGTTTGGTCAGCCTACAACATGTACAAGTTCATAGGCTAGAGAGCAGGAAGACAAATCTGCTCCAATGCAATGTTCTTTGGTAGGCTTTTATGACATACTATTTACCTTGATTTTTTTTATCCTTATTGATGAAGGAGATCCAAGCTGTTTTGTGTTTCTCCATAATGCCACAACCAACTGATTCAATGTCACAGCAAATTGATTCAATGTCACGGAAAAATAACATTCATTGGTATCACCTTGCCATTTTTTTTGCCCATTTCCAAGCTTGGCTCACATCGTTTAGTCTCATTTGCATTTCTCGACTTGCCCTCATGATCTTTCTGTTGCCATTGTCCTATGGCCTTGCTCCCTAGTGACAGTGGCCCCCTGCTTTTTGACTAGTTAGCACCAGTAAGGAGCACAGGGGGGGCAATGGAAAGGGTGGAAGAGGTTAAGAGGTGACCCTGGGGTGAGATGGGAGGTCAGAATGGTGAGGCCAGGCTGCAGCAGCTCTCTGCTGACTCATGGTAGGGAGCACCATAGGAGATTCACTCTTCAAAAAACAATCCTAATCATTTTTTGTCGATTTCTTCTTCCTTTTGATTTCTGAACATTTTAAATTTAAGCTGGCTGTACTGACATTCTTCTAACATTAATAAACTGAAGAGCAGAATACAGAAATTTGATGACTGAGAAATCTCACTATCTTGACCTGCTCTCTGTCCCCATATCCCTTCACAGACTTTATAGGATCCAGGGATTGAAAACCTATGAGTTATATGATACAGCAATCTCCACTGATGAAGACCAGCACCAAAGCATCGGACGTAGTTCCATCATTAGTGAGAAATGATCAAAGAAAGATTTCACTTATTAATTTTCAATACATAACATTGCTCATAAAACACTGGGTTTAGGGAAACGTTTGGAAAAATGAAACATGATCAGCACAAACCTTTTGCTGAATCAGAACTATAGTTTGTTCATGTATGGATATTCACATAGTGTGTGTCAGGTACTAGTCCTTTTACTTCTAGACACCGGCTGAAATCTAGCATGACTTGTGGGACAAAAGTTTTGTCCATCTAATGCTGGTAATAGTCCTTTGTAAAATAGGTTTGGCTAGCTTCAGCCCACCTACAGCTACTAATTACACAGTAGATCAGCATTCTCACTTACAGGTTATGGAGAAGGCTGGAAGTGAGAAATGGGAGATCATACTGCTATGCACGGTGTTCTTCTGAGGTTGGGGTGATGAAGTTTCGATGGGCAGAGTGGGACAGCACGCTACATCTATACATGACCTGAGTGTCTGATACTTGAAAGCATTCCGCTCCGAAGCACTAATGTCCCTCACACTAATGAGTACAAAAACTCATTACAACAAAAAGTTCTCTCTCATTTCTGCTACTCATCAGTTCTTGGGCCTCATTGCCATCCGGGAAACCACTTCTTGATGTAAAAACAAACATCAGGGATGAGTTCTGGTTTGCAATCTCCCATGTCAGATCTCCCTGGAACTATTCCAGCTTCCAAATGGGAAGCTGGCAACGTTTATTTGTATGAGGAGACCTGCCTCAAACAGGTGCCATGTACCTAGCATATGCAAATGGGGATCCTAAAACTGGTTGTATTACCCAAAATAAAATTAGTGTAAAAGTGGGTGAAGTTTGTGCCATGCCTGCTGTGCCTAATCGTTTTGGTTCAGGCATCCTAACCAGCATCTTTTAAAGAGACTGTTGTTAAATACAGGCAGCAAATCTTTTACAAGTTTCATTTCTGTGGAGCCAGGAGGAGCAGAAGAGGATTGTTGCTGGCTTGATTTTGGCCCTCTCCACATCACCTACCCCCACAAGGTGCTTGTGGGCCATGCCAGCCCAGGCTCAGATCGCCCCTGCCTTTACCCTTGGGTCGACTCAACATTACAGCCAGTTGCAAATGCTAAGGCATAGACTGGCAAGCTACATCAGATTGCCCGATTGGCACCCACAGCTCGCCTATTTCATTCACATGGGGTCCAATGCTGAAACCGGCTCAGGCCTCTCACTGACGTCTTCAGTGTGTTACCCGATTGGTACTGCAAATCGGTGCAAGTTGAATTCCTCCCCCAGTGTTTTCAAAAGGTGGGGTAGGGGGAGGGTGAGTAGGGGAAAACTGACAGAACGACAGGCAGAAGAAAGAGTGTATTACTAACATATCACTTACTGGCAACTTTCTCCAGTATTACTTTAGTGAATCCCAATCTTAAAAAGGAATATCACATTCGTAAAGTTTCTTAGCACTGCAGGTAAATTAAAATTGACAGTTATTCCAGCTGGGTCCTTCTGTTATCTTTTATAATTTGATTTCATTAAACACGAGTGTTTTATTGGAGCTGTCAAATAAACCAAACCACACAAATAGACCCAGTAACTTGAAATTTTGTCACATTTTGTGTGTGGCCTATAACTGGAAGAATACTACAATAAAAACTTCAAAATCGAGAGTAGCCAAGCCACGATATTCCTGGGCCGTAATAACCTATCAGATTACCAGCCACGGAAGATACATGAACCAATTGAAAGGTTCTTGACCCACCTAACCTTTACAAATAACAGCTGAGTTCAAATCCACCCACACCTCTTATTCTTGCCTGGCATAAATGTAATTATGGAGCAGGCACAGTGGTAATTTTTCTCCTCATTAACTTCCTGATTGGTTTCATCCTCAGGCTCCCATAAGGCTGCAATCTGTCAACAATTGCAAGCAGACAATCATTTAACAATAATGTTTGTGTAGCTAAATGCATGAGGTTCTGGTTGTGTTGCCCGTATGAATGATAATAGCGCACAGGCACATTAATGCCCTGGTGTTAATTTGGCTTGCGTTCATCAAGAGGAAATCTATGATGCAATTAGCAAAGTGCACAGGTAGTAGGATGGTTTGAACTGAGCTAAATCACTGCAGCCAATATAGCACTTTGGTGTAAGTGTCAGTTTATTATGTTTGATTATCTGCATTCTACCATGCAATGTAAATTAGTGTCAAGGGACTCTCCAACAGAACTGAACAGTTTACAGGGCTACTCCACTATGTAAAAGATAAAAGCATCGGGTCCATACATTTGTTTGTGCTTATTAAAACAAAATAACCTTTGTTCCTCAGTTTAAGCAGCAATGTGTTCATAGATAGAAAAGGCAGAGAAATAGCAATGTACCAAGAAATTGCAGCCTGCTCATTCAGTAAGAAGATGATCCTCCATTGTAAAAATACAATGTCACCAATACCAAAGAGACATTTCATTTACTTAAAAGAAGTATGGTCTATGGCTGAAGCCAAGATCAGGTTCCAATGCAATTTAGACCTACACTCAAGCATTCCCATTTGTTTGAAGAACTGAAAGGCGTGTCACTCTTGCAACTTCACAAAACATCACCAAAAGTCAGCACGCAGATACAGTAAGCAATTAGAGAGGCAAATGGAATATTGGCTTTCATTGCAAGAGGGATTGGAGTATAAAAGTAGGGAAGTCTTGTTCCAACTGTACAGGGCATTGACAAGACCACACCTAGAGTACTGTGTACAGATTTGGTCATGTTACTCAAGAAAGGACATACTTGCACTGGAAGCAGTTCAGAGAAGGTTCACTAGACTGATTCCTGGGATGAAGGAGCTCTCTTATAAGGAAAGGTTGACCAGGTTGGGCCTATACTCATTGGAGTTTAGAAGAATAACAGGAGATCTTATTGAAACATGTAAGATTCTGAAGGGGTGTGACAGGGTAGATGCTGAGAGAATATTTCCCCTTGTGGAGGAATCTAGAACTGACGAACACAGTTTAAAAATAAGGGGTCTCTCGTTTAAGATGGAGATGAGGAAGAATTTCTTCTCTGAGGGTGGCTCGTCTTTGGAATTCTCTTCCCCACAGAACAGTGGAGGCTGTGTCACTGAATATATTCAAGGCTGGGTTAGACAGATTTTTGATTTGCAATGGAGTCAAGGGTTATGAGGGACAGGCAAGAAAGTGGAGTTAAGGCCACAATCAGATCAGGCATGGGCCAGAATTTCACGGGGTTGGGGGGGGGAGCGTGAAATTGCAAGGACAGGATTCCCTCCAGGGGCAGAATTTTACGTCCTGCAGGCAGGCGCACGCCTGATGCCAACGTCATCGTGCGCTTGTGCAATATTTCGCTTGGCGGGCATGAGTGTGTGCCGGAGCTGTGCCCGCCATTAATTAACAGGCCACTTAAGGCCATTAGCTGTCCAATTGACAACAACTTTTTGTTGCCTGTGCAATTTCACGCTTGTCGCATGGGCAAAATGGGTCAGCAGTCAGCTGACATTTTCAAAAATCTCATCCACGGGCGAGATAAAAAAGGTCAGCAGCATCGACAGTGTGAGTAGTGAGGAGTTTTGGAGATAGTTTGCTGCTGGTTGCTTACTGGTGCTTGGTAGCCTCGTCTCTGTTCTGGGCTTCATTCTTAGCATTTCCTGGATTCATTTCAGGACTCATTGGTATTTGCAAAGCCACTGGAGAATTCAGACTGTGTGGACCCTTCCAGGTATCAGACAGCCTTCCATTGCCCTTGTAATGGGAATTGTGGTTTCCGCTGGAGTAGAGGGGCAGAAGGGAGAGGAGGCCAGGTGTCCCAATGCAGCTTCCAGAGGAGGGACCTGTTGGAGGAGAAGCTCAGGCACAGGCAGTGCAGGGCCAGCAGCAAGTCCAAGGCAGAAGGGGCCACAGAAGACGCTACTGTCCTGCTGCCAGGGTTCACAGGTGGCGATGCGGCTATCTCAATATGTCTGAGGTGCAATGCCAAAAGAGGATCTGCCTCTCAAGGGAGACCGTGAACTCCATTTGTCAGATGATTGGGCCTGAGATCAGCTCCGACTGTGTGGGTGGACACCCCAAGCCAATGGCTCTGAAGGTCACAGTGACCCTCAACCTCTATGCCTCCAGCTCTTTCCAGGGCCCAGTGGAGGATCTGTGTGGAGTCTCCCAATCAGCTGTCCACAGTTGCATTAAGCTGGTGACAGAAGCTCTGTTCAGGTGGGTATTGACCTTTATTCTTTACCATACAGATGAGGCCAGCCAGGCTGAGTGAGCCAGAGGCTTAGCAGCAATTACTGGGTTCCTCTGCGTCCAGGGTGCAATCAACTGCACACATGTCGCCATCAAGGGGCCAGCGGGTCAGCCGGGTGCCTTGGTCAACAGGAAGGGCTTCCACTCCATGAACATGTAGATAGTGTGTGACCACAGGATGCTGATTCTACAAGTCTGTGCAAGGTACCCTGGCATCTCCCAGGACACCTACATCCTCAGACACTCCCAGGTGCCGAGGCTCTTCAGTGCTCCAGTCCGACTGGATGGATGGCTGTTGGGTGACAAGGGCTATCTGCTGAAAAGGTGGCTTATGACGCCTCTCCGCACCCAAGAACAGAGGCAGAGAAGCTTTACAATATGAGTCATGCCTCCACAAGGCCGGTGGTAGAGAGGACTACAGGTCTTCTCAAGATGCGCTTCCAATGCCTGGACCGCTCAGGGGGCACACTACACTACCCCCCAGAGCGGGTGTCACTGATTGTGATTGCATGCTGCACTCTCCACAATCTGGCACTGACAAGGGGGAACCACTGGAGGAAGAGGATCTTGACACAGCTGCATAGGCCAGAGATGATGAGTCCAGTAGTGAGTCAGAAGATGAGCACAGTGAGGAGAACGCTGAGGACATGGAGGCAGGCCTCGGTAACCTCCAGGGAGGCAGGGACACCAGGGACGCCTTGATCCAATGCTCCTTCAGCTAGGCTATCAAAGATCAGCTTCAACCGCATGCCAGGGCTGCCACCTTCGTACCGGATATCTGAAAGGACACTTTCATTTGAATATAAAGAACACTCAGTGCCTGTGCAATAAAGTTCAGAGTCACTTACATCCAGCATTACATACTGGCGAACCCTGCACCAAAAAAATACAAAGGTGAAGCATACTCAGGCCATGACGACAACATCAAAATTTATCTCATTTTGACAATACCAAATTATTTACATTTCTGGTCTTCATTCCCAGACTAGTATAAAGTAAACATAAATTAACATAAAATCACCTGTGACCTGTCCGTCTTGTGCTCATGGTGCCTTTAACTTACGTTTCCAAGTGTTACGTGCTTCCCCCTCACTGGCACCAGCATTGGAGACAGTCTGCTGACCCTGCTGTCTTGTTGGTCTCGATGACCTTGACAGTCATCCTCTGGCCAGTGGAGCCTGTGCTGGCCCTGCCTGGGAGGGAGCGGCCAGTGCCACAGCTGGCATCTCCCCAGTCACCGCAGCCTCATCAGAGGCCAGGTGCCACAGTCACTGGCAGAGAGGCGGAGGACCTGCTGCCATCATCCAGAGCCTGAGAGGAGCCCACAGAGACGACAAGCAGGTCATGCGTCAACGTGAGGTCACTCTGGACCTCCCTGCATGCCACTGATGTATAGGTACCGAGCTGGGATACTGGGTGCCTCATCCATCTCCCACCCTGGCACTGACCATCTGAGGTCAATGCCAGTGTGAGGGCTTGCAGGTCCAAGCACAAACGCAGGAACCCCTCATTCTGTCCCTGGACCAGCCTCTCCATGAGAGTTGCCACTCTCTCAATGGAGGATGCAGTGCGTTGGGCCATGAGGGTCAACGCAGTGCTCATGCTCCGCATGGACTCTTCCATAACGGACACCGTAGCACGCATTCCCTTATTGATCTCCGCCGGATCCTTCCGCATATATTGCCAGATATCCAGCATCTGCCACCTAATGAACGACTCCAGAGGTTCATCATCAGCCTTCGACTGAGCATCGTCCTGGTCCCTAGCTGTGCTCTGACTGCCGGCGCCCTGGGCACTCTCTGCTTCTGCCTGCACCTCAAGCGAGTGTTAAGTGCCCTCACCAATGTGCACTGAGGTACTAGCTGCCGAGCTAATGTCACTGAGGTGCTGGGATTTGTGCTGGTGCCTGCTTCAGGGAGGGGGTGTGCAGGTGCAACAGAAGTTTGATGGTCCTCTAGTGTCAGAGGTGGCCCTTCTGGGTCCGCAGAGCAAACTCCTGCTGGCGAACCTAAAAGGGAGAACAAGGGCATGTCATTAGTTAAAGTCATCACTCTGTCACTGTGCATGCCAGGCACCCTGGTGAGACAATGGAGATCTGCATCATGGTGCCAGCATCTTTCAATGATCAGCGGGGACTCCAGGTTTGAGGCTCTCATCAATGAAGAGACTACATTAGAATGGTCGCACAATCCGAAACTGTCACCTTTGTGCGACCATTCTAGTGTAGTCTCTTCATTGATGTGCGCTCTTCCCTTCGTCTTCTTCACACCTGGTTGGACATGGAGCGTACCGGCTCTCGAGCTCCAGGGTGTCTTGCACAAACCTGCTGAGCAGTAGGAGGTTGGTCGGGCCTCCACCTGTCTGCTTGGTGCCCTCTCTGCCTGGTTATGGCAGAGGGCCATTGATTAGTCCACTCTCTACCTGCAGCGCCATTGTATGCTGGCCAACCCCAGCTGAGGGAACACCTTGCGGGGCACATCCAAGTCATGGCACTCAAGCCACAAGGAACTCAGTCCAAGCAGACAGGGCTCACCCACTTGGCCAGCTCCAGTGTCACTGACAGTTGGTGCTCAGACTCTAGCACCCCTGAGGTCCACAGGAGGATGGCCACACCTTAACACTTCTGCACACTGACCCATGCCAACACAGTACTCACTCTTCCTGAGCGCAGCAGGTCATTGAAGCATTTCCGGCACGGCATCCACGTGTGCCGCACCACGTCATGGCTGCTCAGCATTGCTGCCACTTCCTCCCATGCCCTCTTGGTGAGGTGCACTAGCCTCTTCCTCCCATCTCTGGGGACAAGGGTGTCCCTCCTGGCAGCCACCTACTCCAGGAGGATCGCGGTCCGAAAAGCAGGGGGCCGAGTGCCCACTCAACCTGCCCTCCCGCCTGCCGTGTCCAACCGCACTCGTCTCCATTGGGAATGCTGAACACACATCCTTCCGTAGCAGTCTTCCAGGGGCTGCCTGGGCCGTTTTTAAAGGGGCTGCCAGGTCACCATTGGCTGACAGACTCCCGCCCCCACCTTCCTGGCCAGCGTGTAGCGCTGGGTGGGCCTTAATTGGCCCGCCAGTGTGAAATTGCAGTAAGGGGCTGATCATAGGTACCGGACCGTTTCCCGGCTGCTCCTGGGCCCTCCCGACGACCTCAAAAATCCTGCCCTGGGCTCCCGTCTGCCCTGACCACTCTAAAGGGGGACCCCTCTACCTGCAGCCACTTCATGCTCATGGGGGTGTGAAATGGCTGCGAGGCACTCGGGAGTCAGCAGGGCATATGACCCCGCCATCAAAAAAATTCAAGCCACGATCTTATTGATTGGCAGATCAGACTCAATGAGCTCCTTTTTTTTTACAATCTTATGAACTTTACGCCGGTATGAGTTGCCATCTTTCAGAAGCATTACGTTCAGGCAGTGTGGGCAAGTTTGATTTCAGCCTTGGCTCATTGGTAGTACTCTTGTCTCTGGATCAGAAGGTTGTGGGTTAAAGTCCCCCTCCAGATACTTGGCACATAATCTAGTGGCAGAATGGAGTCTACACAAGCTAAGGCTGTACCTAAGTGACGCCTACTTGGATGTTCAGCTTAGGATGAGAGAGGGATTTTTCCCTATTAACCAGAAGAAGCCTGCAACAGAGGCCAAGATTGGAGGTAGCAGCAGAGGTCAGCAGCAAAAGCATGCTGCCAATCTCATGGATTCTGTGCAGAACGCATTTTAATAGCCTAAGCAGGAAAAATGAGCACAGTGACACATTCACCTACTTGCTGCTGTGCTCATCACCCCAACTCCCCATTCTGCCTTCCCAAGCCTATTGCAGCACATCACTCCTCACCCCCACTTATTCTGCAGTGTATATTCCTCTTCCACTTTCTCTGTACTTGCTCACGTCCCCATCTATCCATCCACAACTCCGACTAACATTTCTACCTAATGTAATGTCATGCCTCTCCCTCATAGTCACCCTCACCAAATGCATGTCATTCGTTGGATGAACATATGCCATTAAATTCAGTCAGAGGTATCTTCTTTCTCTCCTTGCAGAAGAGATCACAGAACATCAGAAAGAAAGAGAGATGCAGAGTGGGGCCTACAAAACATCTCATAACTGACAAGTGCAGAGAAGGAAGCTTTGGAGATCAGAGTAGTTTCAACATCCATGGCAGGTTGGTGATGGGAGACAAGGAGCTCCCAACTGGTGACACATTTAAATAAAACCACCCATATATCACAAGGCACTCATTCATATTGACTTGATTTCAACAGCAAGTAAAATACGATCATCTTGATAATGATAACTTGTAACATCTTATCTGGATTAATTCAAGTCTTTTATCTCCCCCAGGCCTTCACATGTGCATCAGCAAATGGTGGAGGTCACTGATGGCAATTCCTCAGAGAAGTTATGTCTTTCTGAGGGTGCACCATGACAGGAATCATGCAGACCATGCACCAGCTCAGATACCCACGCTTCATTAGGACCAGTATGGTGACTCTTCATGAGTGAGCAAGGACAGGTGCTGGAGATGGACAGCAGTGGAGAATCTGTGTCAGGGGACTCAGCCCTCTCCAAGTTAATCTCAGCTGGGTACATGAAGGCATTAACAAGCCTTCAAAGCAAACCCACCACGATTACAGTTTACCTCAAGCATGAGGAGGTGATGTCACAGGTCACTGAGTTGATATCTTCTTCCAAGGGCCATGGATACCATGAACTAACATGCCCTCCATTGTATTGTGCTGACCCTGGTTACCAGCTGCCACCTTAAACAGGTTGAGAGATACTAAAGCCTTGGCTTTGTGGGGGGCAGCGCTGATCTGCACCGAAGTGTTCTCCAGTACACCGGTAGCAGTGAAGTGCAGCTGGGACACCGAGCGGCCTCCAAAATGTAGAGGATGTCAGCCAAGGGCATCTCAGTAGTCAGAGTAGGGATGGGAGCAGCCTGCTTCTACCACTGCTGAGGCCTCAGGGAAGTCACATCAAATTAGCAGAGAAGGGAAGAGTAAGGCTACGTTGTTGCACAATGATATGTATATGGGTGTCTGAGAAAAGGTTATTTCGGTAAGTTTTTGTTCTCTTTTTAGCTTATATGTTATTTTTCACCACTCTTCTGTTGTGTCCATTCTTGAGCTGCGTGGTAATTGGCCTATAGCTTGTTTGATTCTGAATTGAAGACATCAGCTGATGGGGACCAATGGGGAGGATGTTGAAGGGGCGGTTAGTAAGTTATAGGGCTGGTTTGTGTCAGGGACATTGGGAAAGGGCAAGAGATAAGAGAAGCTTTTGCATTTTCTGGTGACATTGGTGCAGTGGTGCAAGCTAAGTGAAGCTTGCATTAATAATGGCATCCCTCACAGCAATGTGAGCAGCCGGGGGTGTACTGCATTCATCACCCACCTAATCTTCTACTTCCTCCCTCTCCAAATTGTCCGAGGAGCATCTGAGCTGTTCACGTTGTTCTACTAGCATGACAAAGCTCACTGCTGCACCAGTGTCGTGCTGTGCACAGAATGCATCGCCCATTCTGGAGACCCTCGCTGGCACATACCGAAAGGAGCCTCCAGATCTGTCGAAACAGTGGAATTACAGCTTCAACATGCCGAATGCCAGTTCAATCATACATCTGGTGGTGATGTAGCATTTAATGTAGCCCTATTGAGTTTCAGAGATTGGATTTCTGGCACGTGTCATAAGCCAAGTTTGCACTGTGTATCTCTACACACCTCACAGCACCGTTAAATCTGCTTCCAGGTATGGAGAGATCAGACAGCTTGGACTGATGCAGGATGATAGCACCATTTTAACTGCTCAGGAAACTTGCATGTATTTGTATGGCATGGCAATCTTTTTATGGTTGCTGCACATTGATGGAGCTGAAGTCCTTGAGGCTGATAAATATGATTAGTTATTTTGGGGGTACCCAGATTGCCACGTGTGTGCAATCAATGGTGTCTTGGCATCTGTGGGAATTCAACCAGAGCCACAAAGCTCAGCGCCTGTTCACTCTTACTGGCATCATCAGTGGCTAAGCTGACATTAATACCACCATAGCAAACAAGCCATCAGTCATCTGTCTTATGAATTGATGTGTGGCTGACTGGGAGATTCTATATACATCTGCAGCAGAGACAAAAAGGTTGAGGGCAGTGGTGGCTTTAACAGCCACTGGTCGTGTGAGGCCACCAGATGAAGCTGGCAGCAGGATATTTTCTAGGACACTGCAAATGTCTGACAACATCTGACATGATGTCCTGAGCCTCCTGAGACACTAGTATTCAGACATTTCAAGGAAACTCATTGTGTGCCTGTAGACTCTGTTATGTGGGTAGGGCTGCACACCACTCTGCTGTGCAACTTCAGGTCTATGAGTAGTAGTCAGCTACAGGCTCTGTTGCTGATCATCTTGGTCTTCAACTGAGGTCCAAGCTAAGGCAACATAAGCAGCACCCACTCTGATATGATAGAGCAAACCTCCAAAGCATAGGAAGTGACCTTTAAATTGAACATAAGATCAAAAGAATTAGGAGTAGGGCATTCAGAACTTCTAGCCTGCACTGCCATTCAATCAAATCATGGCTAATCTTTACCTCAACTCCACCTTCCCACATTATCCCTACATCTCTTAATTCTCTTAATATCCAAAAATGTATCCATCTCTGTTCAACGCCTGAGCATCCACAGCTCTTTGGGGTAGACAATTCCAAAGATCCACAGCCCTTTAGAGCGAAGAAATGTCTCTTGATTTTAGTCCTAAATTGCTGAATTCTGAGATGGTGACCCCTAGTTCTAGACTCAACAGCCAGGAGAGATACCCTTCCAGTATCAACCCTCTCAAGCCGCTTAAGAATTTTATATGTTTTAATTAGGCCACTTCTCAATCTTTGAAATTTCAGGCCACATAGGCCTTGTCTACTCAATCCCTCTTCATAGGAAAACCCCCTCATATAACAAACCAGTTTAGTGAACTTTTGTTACACTCCCTCTAAGGCAAATATATCCTTCCTTAGGCAAGGAAACCAAATATGTACACACATATAGTCTCACCAAAGCCCTATATAACTGTAGTTCAGGCTCCTTTTCTGTTATATTCCAATCCCTTTGTAATAAAGGTTAACATTCCATTTACCTTCCTAATTGCTTGGCATACCTGCATGTTAACTTTCTGGGATTCATGTACAAGGGCATCTAAGTTCCTCTGAATACCAATATTTCCGGTCTCTGACCGATTAATAAATATTGTTTTTCTATTTTTCTGACCAAAATGGAAAATTTCACAGTTCTCACTATAATATTCTATCTGCCACATTCTTGCTCACTCTCTTAACCAGTCTATATCCTTTTGCAGCTCCTTAGAGCTTACTTTCCCATCTAAATTTAAATAACCAGCAAACTTGAGTACATTACACTCAGTTTCTTCATCTAAGCCACTGGTATAGATTACCAATAACTTAAGCCCTAGCAGCAATCCTTCTGGTACCCGACTATTTACACCGAAAGTGACCGATTTATTCCTATTTCATTTATTGTCCATTAACCATTCCTCAGCCCATGCTAGTATATTGCGTCCAACCCCATGAGCTCTAACTTTGTGTAAGGAGTGCACAAAGTGAGCTCTTAGCGAAAATGAACAAATCTTTTCTCACTAGCAGTTAAGAAAGTAACTGTGAATATTGAGTATCCTTTAACATCTTGGACTGGGATTGTTTCAATTCACAAAACTCTGCTGTGTACTTCCCTTCGATACACTGGTGACTTTCAGGAAGCCAGGAACTCTCTGGACCCGATGTTAGAATGAAAACAGTGTGTCAATATTGGTCTAATTGAGCGATTAGCAAATGGATATAGGTAACCCACCTTTCCCAAGGGGGCTGTGCGCAGGCAGCCTAATGTGCTGGAGCCAAATGAGGAAGTCATTGGGTTGGAGTCGACTTCCTGATGGGCTGTCAGATTCACCAGTTTTAAACCCACACTCGCTCCCAAACCCACATGCTCCTACAGATTAAAATTCAGCCCTGTGTATCTGGGATACAGCTCTGCTGATTTGTGCTGCAGTTTTTGCGGCTAATAATAGCCATTTCTTGTGACAAGTTACTTTGATACTCAGTTAAACAGCAGCAGGAAAACAAATTAATTCAATAATGGTGAGGTGTCATCCCACACTGGTGGGTAATACAAACATTCATCTGAAAAGCCCCAGTAACTCTTATGATTGTTGTCATAAAATTGTTTTACATCAGTCAAAGTGAAAGAAAAATCTAATTCCTCGCCCTTTGACGCCCACTAAGAGTAACTGGGAGGCTAGAATTCTACATCATAATGAAATGTTGCTGCAGGAATCAATCAGGGGGACATGGCAGCATAAAGTAAATAAAATAGATTAGGATAAAAATTAAAACAAGAATACAGTCTGTGCAATGACATAGACAGGCCAATGTTAGTATATCTAGTCCACTTTCGTCAGTTCAGGAGTAATTTTATTTTAACTATCCCCCACCCATTGTGCGCATACACATTTGCACACACTTTACTAAATAAAGAATAACACTCAGTTTGTTCTGCACACCACTTGTCCACCCAAATGCCTGGTAGCCAACACAGCCCCTTAAATGCAATTATTTCAATACATTTTACTTTTATTTTTGCTGTGATATAAACGGTATGCTTGAGCTAACTTTGGTTAATTTCTAATGACAGTCTCTCAGTGATTTTGTCTAAAACAATTACATTGATCCAAATACTCATAAAAGCCAAGAACTCAAGAATCATTTAATGTGGACTGGACGCTATAGGAAATTATCATGTAGAGGGCAAAGGGTAATTAATGGTTAGTGACCTCCAACCTGCTCCATTTTATCTATGAGTCCTGCTTACAACTAGAAATACAGACTTTAAAAAAATATTGACTGAACAGTGCACTACAAATAAAGCTCAATTTCTGCCAGGTCTGGAAATTGCCTCAAGCTATATAGCTAATCGAGACCCTGGTATATGGTGTTACAAGATCACACACTGTTGTCGCTGACAATTACTCTAGTATTAAGCACATTACTGCTCATCAGTACTGTAGTCAAAGTGGCATGGTGACACAGAAATAGCTAAATAGCTGCACAACACTTGCCTCCAGCTGTTTCATGTGTGGGAGTTGTGAAATAGAACGCAGATTTATTTTACACAGAAAAACTCACCCAACTTTTAGAAAAGCACCCTGTGCTAAACATACAGTTGCTGGCTTTTATTTTCTCACTATCACTCAACCATGCCACTTTATTTTAAAAAAGAGCCGGTAAAAATTAATCTTTTACTCTCAGTGGAAGTTTTTTCCCCTTCAAATCGTATTAATTTTGGAGGGGTAATTTTAACTTTGGGCGATTTTATAAATTGAGTGATATCATCAACTGTCTATATCTATCCTGATTGAGTAAGGTAGATAGTACACGTACAGGTTTAGGTCAGACAGTTTAGTATTTGTAGGTGGTTTACTTTTAAGCGTTCCATTTTTTTCACTTAATTTGATATTGAACAGCAAAGCAAGCATCAACATTCACAATCAGTTACAATTAAATTGACAAGTTATTGGGTAATCCGGCTGCCCTAATCAGAGCTTTTTAAAAGTCTGTTTTGTCCAAAGCTCATGCAAAACTGAAATTATGTGAGACTATTTACCAGAATTTAATACAACTTCCTACTTGGCATCAAAAGAAACCTGGGGAATAACATACCTTTTACACCTAAGATAAACCTCAGTGGTGCAGTATGATACATGCAACAGCCTCTTTCTTCCCTCTCAATTTTCAGAACAATTTTTTACAGCATGAAATTCATAACATTGATCAATAAACACAAACATGCAGAAAGATCTGAACATGAGGGTGGCATTGGAGAGTGATGGACAAAAATATCCACTGAATGGCAGATTGGAGGTTAATGCCTGTGGAGTGGTGAAGCAGGGGTTAAAGTTCATGCAGTGCTTGAGCAGAGGTTAAGTACATGGAGTGGTGGACCAGAGATTAATGTCCACAGATCTCTATGCAGTGAGTGTCTGATTTTAGCTATGATTCCCTAAGAGCTGTAAAACACAGAGCGGGCACCTTCTACATGAGGATTAAGGAAGAAAATAGAGGGTGCCTTATTATGAGATGTTGAGAAATATATAACAGCCAACTAGATAGTATGGGATTTCAAACTGAATCCTGGCAAGTCGGGTGATAGTTCCACATCATCTTGGCGTCACAATGCTGCTGCATAAATGCACCTAGCACAAACCAAGTTTTAAAAAGTCCACAGGAATCAGACTAAACTACCCAATAACCGTTTAGTCTTCATTTTAGCTTTTTTTTAAACTAGAGACATGGACGCAGGTCTGCAGCTTTTTCTCTTGGCTGGAGAGGATGTGTGACTCAGACAGATTCTGCAAAAGGGAAAAAAACATGTAAAACTCACTACATAAAATGTCATGAGAGACGTATTGGAAAGATACTTAACTACCTCTCACTGGGAGGCTACTAAACAAGTCTTAGCCAGAAGTACTGTGCGAATTCTAATAGCCACATACATGGATTTTTAAAAACTAATTATGGTAAAGTTCTGTGAGATTTGATTCCACTGTGGAGCCTTGCTGAGTAAGAGGTCGTAGAATCAGCAGCAGAGATCAAAGCACACCATTTGCAGTGCTTCCACAGATCACTAATTTACCCTACTATTCTGCAAGGGTAGCTTTATTGTTCTTTATTTAAAATAAAATATTTGAGGTGTTCCACTTACTTGATGTTCTCAAATGATGTGGGCTGCTTTAAGCCCACTGTGTATTCTGAGAACAAAGGAGAGCCATATGTGAAGGTTACAGTGAAGGAGGGGAAACAAGAAAATAAATAATATTTTCATATGCCATTAACTTTGATCCCTTGTGGTAGATCCTCTGCTTAAAAATATAATTTGCTAATGGATTTTCTAATTATTAACTACTTCTAATACAGAGCCACAGCGCTGGTTCCAAATCCTAAAAACCTTCTTTAAAACTTTAGGTACACATTTGACAAAAATGGAGTGGTATTGGATTATGGTGATCCTTGCTCAAATCCTTGTTATTCATAGGGGTAAATGAACTGAATTCAACTATTCTATTACTGCAACTTCTAACAGAAAAATGAAGCTGTATATTACTCTGATAAAAAAATGTTACTCATGCATTATGATCCTTTGCATTCTAGCAGATTTAGCACACTAAAGTTGCATTGCAAATTTTTGTTTAATTCCTTGTTAACTCTGAGGATGCTATCGTATGCGTGCATCCCCCAAACCTCTCTGCCTAGCATGATCTGAACCCCAGAATAGCCATGCCACCATTATTGGGCCTCTTTGCCAATGCAGCTTTGAGTTAATTATCTGGAGGTATGTAACAGTGATCTAAGATACAACTTTCCCAACTGTATGGAAGGTAACTGGCATCCACTTAAGTGCTACTCCACAGCAGTGCAACTAAGATAGGATCTCACCAGCAGAGAGAATTGAAGTTGTACTTAAATGCAATGCTCAGCCACAATGTTGAATCAAAGGTGGGGGTGGGGTGCTGCAAGGAGAGTAATAGAATTGTTTGTTATTGATATTCACTTTAGATCTGGCTTAGGTTCCACATTCAAATAGGCTAACAGATTATTAAAATTAACCAACATATGCTACTTTACTGATTGTATAGTTTATAGCTGTGACAAAATTAAATTAATGAGACATAGGAGGGCACAATATCAATGGAGGATTGATACTAATTTACCTAAAAATATAAAGAATTTATAATGTCTAACATGAAAAACGTTTACAGAAGTGGACAAAGCACTAAGGTTTAGTTTCCAAGCCTGAATAATATGAGAAATGTAAATCGTCATTTGAACCCTTCAGCAGGCAGGTGTTCTAAATACTCTGAACAGATTTTGTTATTGCCATACAAAATGGTAGCACAATAGTTTATGACTAATTCCCAGTCAGCTTACAATAAAGGGAATAAATGGAGATTAGGGGGGTAGATTTTAACTTTCACTACCAGACAGAAAACTGCTGGTAGCAGATTGACTTTGAATGAAAACAAAATCGGGTGCAGAGAAAAACAGGCCATGATCCAATTCATTATAAGCCTGTTTCTCGTTATTGGTGTAAATCAATTTAAGCCTGAGGAGTTTCCCCATGTAAAGGTGAGCGTGATGATAATGCAATCCTGACTGCACAAAGACGACATTGTGCTTGTCCAAAAATTAGCCGTGGGTGTCCAATAATATAAAGTCAGTTGATTGTAACATTTTAAGATTTGCTCCCAGCACATTGCTGAAGGCCTGCTACATGGATCAGAACAGTATCAGGCTCGGTTACAGCGACCCCCATCATCCGCCATTCCCAAAACAGTCAAACAGCCTGTTGACCACCGTGAGTGTGAATTGCCACAGAGGTTTGTCTGCTATAACTTCAGTGGCAAAATCCTCAGATAAAAATGGTGAGGCTTTTGCTGTTCTTCTGCCAAAATTATATCAAATGAGCAGAAGAACTCTTTCACTGTCCAGTTCTCTTAATTGAAGATATTTTCTTCCACATGAGGCAAGAACACCCATTTTAATTTTACATTCAAATAGGAAACAAAATGAGGCATGTAGGAAAACAGATTGCCAAACTGCTGAGTTTGCTTCCCGCTCCAGGTGCAGACCCGTTTCACCCTGAGGAGTTCCCTTCCCCACCCTGGGTGTTCCACTACCTTTTCGAGCTACAACGCTAATACTATGCATCCTTAAAAGTGACCTGATTGCCTTGCACTACAAAATGCTTGGACAACTGAAGGAAAGCAACAGACAGCATTCAATATAGTAAGTGGAGCGCATGTGCTCATTATGTGCCAGAAGTGTACTGCCCGCTATATTGGTAAAGGCAGAAAAAAGGCATCTTTTACCTGTACCCAAATCTGGCGTTAGGCCTTTTACATATCCAAGTAATGTCTGTTTGAGTCTTACTATGCTAAATTGGGTAGCCTGGAATACAGCTGCCGCCGATCTACACATGGCCTTAAAGGGTTTGTTGCAGATCATATATTCAAAAAATGCTTCTCTGAATGTGGAGCCGTGCAGGGTGCTCCCCCACTGGCTCCACAGCAGTGTCAAACATGGCCGCCGACCCCCATCAGACCCTCCCTTTCTCCTGAAGTTCCCTTCTTCTCCCGGAATCTACCCAAGGACCAGCATCAAAGTGAGTCAGAATTGAAATTCTTTCCACAGCGTTCAAGAGGAGTCTGCAGTTTGCTGGCCTCCAGTATTTTAAATTAGGTCTAAATTTAGGTTGACAGGCCAGTACACACCAATTTCTAGGTCAATGTTGCTTTAACAATGTGCATTTAGATAGTGCCTTTAAAGTAGTAAGATATCCCAAGGCACTTCCCAGGAATGATTGTCAAACAAAATTTGACAATGAACCACATAAGGAGCTTTTAGGAGAGATGACCAAAAACTTGGACTGAGAGGTGGCTTTTGAAGAGCATCTTAAAGGAGGTGAGAGACATAAAGAGGCAGAAAGTTTTAGGGAGGAATTTCCAGGGCTTAGGACCTGGGCAGCTGAAGGAACAGCTGACAATGGTGGAGTAATTAAAATCTGGCATGTGGAAGAGGTCACAAGCATCTTGGAGGGTTGTGGGGCTAGGGGAGGTTTCAGAGATGGAGAAGGGACGAGGCCATGAAGGGATTTGAAATCAAGGACAAGAAATTTAGTATTAAGGCATTGCCAGATCGGGAACCAATGTAAGCCAGCAAGCACAGGAATGATGAGTGAATGGGAATTGGCGTGAGTTAGAGTATGAGCAGCAGAGTTTTGGATGAGAATAGGTTTACTGAGGGTGTAAAGTGGGAGGCCGGCCAGGAGAGTATTGGGATTGTCAAATCTAGAGGTAACAAAGGGATAGATAAGGATTTCAGCAACAGATAATCTGAAGTAGAAGCAGAGACAGGTGATGTTAGAAAGGTTGAAGTAGGTGGTCTTGGTGACAGAGAGAATTGGGGTCAGAAGCTCAGGGTCAAACAGAATAATATACTACAGAAAGTGCTGGAAACACTTTGTTTTTATTTCAGATCTCCAGCAACCGCAGTATTTTGCTTTTATTTTAGAATAATATTCTGGTATTTTTTAAATGAATGTAGATTTTGAATACAACATATGCACAATTCTGTCACAATACAGAACTATACATATTCAAACTATTAATTTAAAGAACAGCTACATTCAAAGATATATACACAAACACATAAATGGCATCTAGCCATGCAATGCAATTCATTTTAAAATTTGAAAAAGTTTTGCATTAATTCTGAGTTATTCCACGGTCCAAAAGAACACAAGTGCCCCAAGTAACATCGAGACGGTGGTAACGACTTCACCCTAACGCAGCTTTGAGCAGTTCAGCGTTATGTCAACTGCACTCATGCACAGATTCAAGCCCTGCATTCCTTAATGATATATTGTAATGTCAGGTGGCAATGCGGATTTACAGTGAAGACTGCCAAGGAGTTTTAGAGCAGTATAGACTCCAGTGAGGCGTATTTCACACTGGGCTGGTTTTATGAAGAACACTTCACCGCCCTGCCACTGTGCCCAGATGATGAATTGTGAAAGAAGCATGACAAGCTCCATCATTGTTTGTAAATCTTAACTGTTCCTGCTCACTAATTCTGGATGCAATTTTCAAAGACAACAGCCAACAGAAGGACAGAGCTTCAGCTCTGAAGGTTATTCAACTTAACGGTGAGCTTAGCAAATGGAGCAATGGTCACACTTTACTTACTACACAAATTATATCCAATAATAATCATCCTTCACACCACATCCTGTTTGACAATACAGTTTATAATATCGAAAATCTCAATGTATTTACGCCTTAGCTTCCTTGCAGACCTGAAAGTGTAATTATATTGGATCTAACTTTAAAGTATCTATGGAAAACGCTGATGTATCAAAGCATTTTTTTCCGGTTGCATAGCCTAATGCTTGCATCATTGACATGCAAAAGCAAAGCCAAATTAAGGATCAAAAGAACAGTCAGCAGTTTTCTGAGCTGTAACTATTTTTATCTGGATATCACTGCAATCCTCACCAACTGCAAAAATGGGGATGTAGTATGAACACGATATATACTTTGCTGCAATACATGCAACTAGCCCAAGAGGCAAGAGAGAAATGGCAAAGCAAAAGGCACTTGAGAGTTTTGGCTGCCACTGATGAGGTCTACAGTGGTACATGGCTAAACATCCAAGTTGCTCAAAAATGTGGTGTGGTAATATGGTAGGTGAATATGGCAAAACTCTAACAGGATGCAAAATCAATGGCGAACTAAAACAGTCAAATTCGGTAACTAGAAGTACCAGCGATAAAGTGATTTGCGTAAGCAATAGTCTTCCAGGAGTTTCCTTCTCCTGTTTGTCCAATAGCTTGGGGTTGCTGAGGATAACTGTAGTGCCGCTGTGACCATCTTTATAATTCTAAGAAATGAGAAGGCAAACTCATGCCAAAACTAGCTAAAAAACAATAACAGCATGTTAATGATATACGCTGTTATTAATGTACAAATCAGCCAGTAAAGTCGGATAATTAAGAGGTAAGCCAAGCCACAAGCTCCAATTCTCCAGAGCTTGCTAGTTGATTTACACTGCTCAGTTGTTTGCTTTTGTTCTATTTCTCTTTCTGGGCCTGACTTGTCTCTGACTTCTCCATCAGTCCTGTTTCTTTCTCAATTCTTAAATCCCACTTGTTAAGGAGATCAGTTGGATCTGCCATTCACAAAGTTCCTGGATGTCCCATTGCCCTCGATACGTTGATAGCAGCTCACTACAATGGAAATTAAATTTGAGCTGATAGATGCAGGTAAAAATCCAAATGGTGCATACCGCAAAATGTCCTGCTCCAGCTATATTTGGCTCATTGGTTGGAATGTTATATAGAGGTGGTGGTCTTGTTCCCGGATGAAACTCAGGGGCGAGCCTGTCTCCACGTCACATCACAGTAAATTAATGACCTTTGGGCTGATAATTGGCTCAGAGCAAGGCTTCTGCACCCACCCCCACCCCCCAGTCTCTGGAAGGTGGTGGCTAAGTGGTATTGTCACTAGTAAACCAGGTACCCAGGGTAATGCTCTGGGGGCCTGGGTTCGAATCCCCCCATGGCAGATGGTGAAATCTGAATTCAATTAAAAAATCTGGAATTAATGATGACCATGAAACCATTGTCGATTGTCGTAAAAACCCATCTGGTTCACTAATATCCTTTCGAGAAGGAAATCTGCTGTCCTTATCTTGTCTGGCCTACATGTGACTCCAGATCCACAGCAATATGGATGACTCCTAAATGGCCTAGCAGGCCAATCATTTCTCAAGGGCAATCAGGGATGGGCAATAAATGCTGGCTTAGGTAGGAATGCCCACACCCCATGAACGAATTTAAAAAAAAATCTGGAAGCAAATCCCACCTCTGAAATTTGCTGGCCAATCAAATGGCCAGCAATGCCACTGGGAGTGGTGGCCACTCCTGGGACTAAGGGCAGTCCCCTTTAAGGCAAGTCCAGGGTTTTGCCGGGAGCAAGCAGGTGGCGGTTGGGGACGGACCACCTTGAGAGGGTGTCCACTGGGTGACCAATAAGGAGGCACAATTCTGCCCCCTCCCCCACCGCAGCTGCCAACAAGCTTGTTTTACTTGGCGGCCTGCATACTTGGCCCTGGCAATAACCATCATGGGTACAATCCCAGTGGCAGCAGGTGGGTGACAGGCTTGGCGCCACACCATGGCAGTCGTTTTACACCCTCCCACCACTCCACCCACCCCCATGAGTAGGGGGATAAAGTTCCACCCATTCTTTCAATAGTCACTGTTGAAGTCTATTCCATCATGGTACACGCCATTTTGAACAAGATTTGATACCGCATTGTTAAATGGTTAACATTAACGTTTTGAATGCTGAGCAGTTTGGCCCATTTTAATGATTCTTGTCAACTAATTTATTTGGAACTCCCTATCTAACAGCACTGCGAGAGTACCTTTACCACACAGGCTGCAGTGGTTCAAGGAGGCCCCTCACCACCAGTTTCTCAAGTACAATTAATTGATGGGCAATAAATGAAGATAAAATAAAAATCCTTTATGCTGTCACTTCAGAAAGAGGTAAAAATGAGGGAGAAGAGGGCAATGACCAGAAAATGTGTGAGCCAGTCATTTGATCAAATGAGACAATGATAATAGGAGAGAAAGTAGCCCTGATATTCTTTAGTGTTAAATGATGATGAATACATGCAACTGTGTCCCAGTTCATTACAAATATGCAAAAAATAATGGAACGAAAGTGTCTACCAGAAAGCAAGGAGAGATAAGTGGATATAATTTTGACTCGCCTACTACAGAAGCGTAAACACTTTTAAGTACCATACTGTTTTTAAACCTATTTTGCTTGTTACTACAGTGTATTGTACAGTATTATACAAAACTAGAGAAAGAGGATTCATTGAGAACATAGGCAACAAAGGAGAAGATGAAAAGGTTCAGAAAGAAATGGAAAAAAATTAGAAAGGCAAAGAGAAACAATGCAATTAAAATACCAAGGAGTATCTGAAAGAAATATTTTACAGACGCATAAAGAACAAAAGAAAAATCAGGATAGGGTTGAGCTACAAAGCGATACATATGGCAAACTCATCGGATATGACAGCAAAATGGCAAATATATAAATAAATACTTTGCCTTGGTATTTACCTGGGAGGCTAACATGGTGGACCTGATGTTGGAAGAAGAAATCAAAAGAAGTATAAAGACACTTAGGACTGAAAAGGGGCCAATAATTGATAAACTGATCAAACTAAAATAAGCTAAAATCCTGCAGGTTGATTGCATCCACACACACTACAAAGTTAGGGGAGATATCAGAGGGATTGTTACACATGTATAGAAATTCATTGGAAAAGAGAATAGTGCTAGAGGACTGGCAAACAGCTAATATGATTCCTATATTAAAAAGGGGAGATAGAATAAGTCCAAGGATCTACAGGCCAATTAGCTTAATGTCATTGGTAGGAAAGATAATGGAATCTTTAACCCAAACTACAAAACATCTGGAAACTGAAAATATAATAAAGCATAATCAAAAGTGACGGTCGTGCTTGGCCACCTTATTGATTGTTTGAATAAGCAACGGCAAGGGTAGATAAGGGCAACATAAAAAGATGAAATATATTGGGATTTCTGTAAGGACTTTGATAAAGTACTGCAGAGTAGGCTAATAACTAAGGTCAGAACATGTGGAGTCAGGGGACAAGTTGTAGAATGGATGGTGTTATGACCAGGTAAGAAGGAGCAGAATGGTTCCTCTCTTCTCCCACTCCTCGTTTGACCGCAACAGGTTTTTTTTTAGAAAGAGTACACTTGCCAATTCGGTGAGTGTTTAAGCACTGTGACTGTAAAAAACAAACAGGTTTCCTTGTAAGTTTATAAAAATAGTATTTATTGTACTTAACACCCAAATCTAGAGAGAAACAATAAAAATGGTCCAACTCTCACACACACATGCATTCAAGGGTTCATACACATACAAATAAGTTACACAGTGGAAGACAGGCTGAGTCAGCAACTGCTGGGTTGGTTTTTAGACGCTGCCCGTGGCTTATAGCTGGTCAAACAACAGGCAGGGCTCAAGCTTGCAGGATAGGTGCAGAGAAAGACAAAGAAAGAGAAAAAGTGTGTCCACTTGAGGACCTTCTTATTCTGTGTCTCTTCTGTTCTGTTCTGTGGCCTGGAGAAAAGCAGTTTCTTCAAACACAAAAAAGGGTTAGTTGGCTCATCACATGATCCCCTCTCACCAACTGACTAATTACCCAAACATGGTCATAGCAAGTTGATTGCAGGTCCATGGTTTAGACATGATTAGATTATGGCTGGAAGAGTTCCCTCCTCAGCCAATGTCCAAATGTCCAATGGCTCCACATCCAGCTGAATACACAGGTTGCCTGGATGTTTTGTGAATGGGTCAGGAGATGGGCCATTCATATTCCTCTAAAGTGAGTATTTATGATGGGCTCTGTTACAATAGCCATCTTAGAAGTTACTGTTTTAAGTCACTGAAATACTGTTGTTCAGTCTTCTAAAACTCAGTCAGTGGTTTCAGCTCAATACATATATAAAGTCATTTTCAATATAAAGCATGGCTTTATAACAATAGCAAGACGGCTACAAAACCAAAGAAACAGACAGTAGGGATTTAAAATAGTTATTCAGACTGGCAAAAAGTGGGGGGTTGGTGTTTCCACAAGAATCAATGCTGGAACCATTGTTGTTCACCACTTACAAAAACGGTTTGGACTTGGGAATCAGAGGAACAATTTCAAAATTTGCAGACAACGCTAAATGATGAGTTGTATTTAATAGAAAATGACTGCGACAATTTACAGGAAGACATTTAATAAAAATGCAGAATGAGTGTGTAATTGACAAATTAACCTCAACATAGATCAGTGTGGCCTGGTATATTTTGGTTGAAAGATAAGGATATACTCCTTGGAAAGTAAGTGATTAAATGCGGTTGAGGTGCAAAGGGATCTGGGGGTACAGATACACAAATTATTAAAATTAGCATAAATGTTCATACGGCCATAAAAAAGCTAGGGTTTAATACTAGGGTTTATTTCTGGAGGGATAGAATTGAAAAGCACAGAAGTTATTAAAACTTGTACAAAACCTAGGTTGCTTGGAGTACTGTGAACAATTCTTGTCTCCATATTATAAAAAGGGCATAGACACTAGAGAAGGTCCAAAACAGATTTACCAGAATGATACCCAAACTTAGAGGTATCAGGCAATATTAAACATTATGCAACTCTTTTCTCTAGAAAACAGAAGACTGAGGGGTGACCTGATTGAAGTCTTTGAGATTATAAAAGGCTTCTATAGGGTAGATGTAGAGAAGATGCTTCCAATTGTAAAAGAGACTAGGACTTGAGGCATAAATATAAGATAGTTACTTTCTCTCCCCACCAAACGTATGTAAATATAAGGGCTAGACAAGCATATGAGGGAGAAAGGAATACAGGGTTACGCTAATAGATTTAGATGAGGAAATGGAGGCTCAAGTGAGGCATAAACCCCAGAATGGACTGTTTGGGTTGAACGGCCTGTTTCTGTGCCATATATTCAATGTAATCCGATGTAATATATGTAGCTAATGAATCCAAAATGGAATTCAGGAGTAACTTCATAACCAGAGGGTGGTTAAAATTGGAGCTCATTACGAGAAGGGATAGTTGTGGTGACTGGCAAAGATACACTTAAGAGAAAGCCACATAAATACATGAGGAAGAAAAGAAAGATATATTGATGGGATGAAATGAAGTAGAGCAGGGGGAAGATTAAGAGGAGTATAAACACTGCCATGGGCCTGTTCAGCCAGCTGGTCTGTTCCTGTGCTTTAAACACTGGGGAGGAATTTGTTCTCTTAGTGGCCCTTACAGCAGTGCTATGCAGAGAACGCCATGGGCCCTACCTGCGTGCCCAGCATGGCAGTCTTCACTGATATTGATATATTCCCCAACTGTTTAAATGGGTAACTACATGCTATTATATTTAACCCAGTTCCAATAAACACCAAATATATTGTTGCTGCACGGTGTTGTATACATATTTCAAACATGTTAGACCAATTTACACTGTTAATCTTAGCATTATGAGTTTTTCTTACAAAATGTATACCCTCTGGTTATTTTTCAGTAATGTGAATTCAATAACATACCACAATTCATCCTATCAAAGCTCTGATATTTAGATCGTTCAATACGTCAAGGTGTCTGATGTTTGACAGATTGAATATTTTGATGTTTTAACTTCAACCCCCACAATGTTGATAAATGAAGACTTCACTGATTTCTACAGCATAGTGGTAAACATGTAGAGCCTCTTTTTTAAGTCTATTACTGAGCTATGTAGCCTGCTGTGCAGTTATCTTGCATACAGTTCTACATTGAACAAAAATAACTGCAATTACGCAGTGCGTTTAATACAGAAGAATGTCACAAAGTGCTTCATAGAGACACAATCCAAAAGAAAAGCAGCTCAAGAGCGGCTCAGCTTCACAATCTGGTGGTCACCGCATGGACACATGTCTGCAGCAGAAGGAGGCAGGTTCAGCCGAGCTTCCTGGAACTCAGAGGACTGCTGAAGAAGAGGCATCTGTGAAGCCCAAGTCAGATGACGAACTTCTAGATTTGGCCTTCCAACTCATCCTGGGGAGTCAGCAGAGGGTGGGGATACATAACGCAGAGCTGCTGGGAACTGTCAATAAAGTGGCTCGTCAGTCAGAGGAGTCTCCGCCTGCTCTTTGATGAAGTGTTGCCCACATCTGCGCGTATGGAGGTCTCCATGAGGAGGATGGCGGGCGCAGCAGAGACCCTGGTCCAGCAGAATGCGGAGATGTGTGCAACCATGGGTGAGTTCCTGCAGTGGCAACGCAAAAGGGAAACGGGGCACCTTGACATTCCTCCAGCTGCACCTTCCCCTCATGGAGGCAGGCCGGGCCCCCCAGACACCCATAGGGAGAAGGAGCGGCAGCTGGATACCCCTGGGTCATCCACTCAGTAATCTCAGAGGCTGTCCTCTTCCTCCGAGTCCCCTTTGCCTGTGAGCCCCTCAACCTCATCCTCTGTCACCACACAGTGAGCAGCTGGCCAATGAGTGATTCTAGAGGGAGAACTGCGTGGTGACAGGGCCTTTCGGAGCCTCATGCAAGCACACTCCCATGCACGCGGATCCTTCCTGTATCACACTTACCTCAATGTCCTCAGCATTTTGAATGCTGCCTGCTGGTTTCAGTTCTCCATCTGAGTTGACCTGCATCTCCGTCCACACTTGCATGAAGCACCTGATCTCGTCCACCACAGCTTGTTTCATTTTCAATTTAGACAGCATGGTGGTGATTCAGTTTTTCATTCGTTCACCAGTCCTTTCTCCTCACCCAATCAGCCATTTCTTTTCCCATCACTGTTGACCCCCACAGCATCACCTTCCACCTACCCTCCATGACCTGTCGGTCACAACTATTTTCCTTCAGGGATGTCCAGGTGAATGTGTACGTTCCCTTCCTTCCTGAAAATCCCACCCCCATCCACATTAACATCCCCAACCCCCTCTTTCCCACCCCCAGGTTCGGTGTCTGCCTCTGAATCCCCACCAACCATCCTCACCGTCCCTTCTACCACTACCGTCAAACCTTCACCCTCCCACCTCACTCTGCCCTCAGTCATTCTCACCATTCCCTCATACCATGTCCACCCTCAGTTCACTCCCCTGGATATTGCCCCCCACCCCTCACTCTCTGGACCCCCCACCCCGCCTCCCCCCAGGATGCCTCCCCCCGCTTAATCCTCACCCACCCAGACCACCCCCCCCCCCACCGACTTTCTCCAGCCTTATTTCTTCCTCCAGTCATACTCCTTCAGACACCCTTACTTCTTCCTCCAGCCTTACTTCCTCCCTTCTCCGCACTCCTTCCTCCCCCAGACTCTTTCCTTCCTGTCCACACTCCTTCCTCCCCCCCGTCTCCACACACCTTTCTACCTCAGGACTCCCTGCCCTCTGCGCACTCCCACCTTCAAACTCCTTCCCTTACACTTTCCACACCCCCTTACACCTACCTCCCCAGTTGACGGCTTAACCCCATTACCTCCTCCCCCCCGTACTCCCTCCCCCATCCCAACCTCCCCCCAACACCTTTGCTCCCCCCTCCCAACCTCACCCAATGCCTTCGTTCCCCCCCTCCACCCCCACACCAAACCTCATCTCCCCTGACACCTCTTCCTCTCTCAGGCGATCCTAGACCTCCCTCTCCCATATCCCGGTAAATCTTCCTCTCTCAAACACAACTGGACCTTCCTCTCCACCCCCTCAACCATCATCCGTTGTGAGCAGACCCCTCGATAGTAACGTTCCAACTTCCGTGGGCTGCTCCGTAGCAGAGAATCCACCCCGCATGCCATGGCGTTCCCCCAGTGTGCCATTGCTGTTGGGCTCTAGCATCTTCTGCTCCTCAGAAGTGAGCAAGGCCCTAGCTATAAGTCCTGGCTTCAGTATTTCACACTTGTTCTGCACCGGCGTGTCTTCCTGCTAACATGGGTGGATGATCCAGCAAGCAGGTGGCGGGGGGAAATGATTCTGGCAGGCTGGCCTTATAATGATATGCATATGTATTACAATGAGGTTCCCGATGTCCGACGGCAGGGACCGTGGCTCACCATTGAAGGATTGAGTGGATGATCGCAAATCAGTTTCACAACATCATGGAGCCGATTTTTGGCCTTCTCGCCATATTGTCTGCTCACGCTGCCAAGCACACCTGAAGTCAACAGGCACGGAAAATCCTGCCCAGGGATTGGGTAATATGCCTATGACAGGTGGGCTCTGTCTTGTCCCAATGAAAATAAACGATGCAAAATAGGATACATTGGAACTAGTCAGAGGGAACACAATGGCTGGAATTCTCCCATCCCGCCCACGGCGGGTTTCGTGGCAGAATCCAGAGGCAGGCAAAAAGTTGCAAATCTGCCATCATAAAAACAAGTCACAATTCTCCTGACGGTGTGTTCATGGTGGGTTGGTTATCCCACTGACTAGTGGCTCAAATGCCATTTGCATTCATTAGCATGTCATGAATGCTCATTAAAACAGCTGCTCGCCAGAATCTTTCCATACCTTCCAATCTTCCGTCATGCCAGCGGCAAATTATGTCAGCCTCAAATCCTTTTGAAAAAGGGTGGCGTGCACAAGTTGGACCTTAGTTCGCTGGTGACTTCAAGGTGAGTGGAACATACCTGCCATAGCGCTGCACTGGTCATGTTGCGAACACAATGGGGGAAATTGGGAGGGAAGGCGATGGAATGGCAGTGGGAGAGAAGGGCGAACACAATGCAGTGAACAGGGAGGGGGGGCTGTGGAATGGCAGACAGAGGGAGGGACGAACACTATAGGGGCCTTTCTGGGGTCACCCTCTAATCTCTTGCCACAGGAGTGAGCAGGAGTCTGGTTCAAAAGAAAGGAATGCATCCTTGCGATGAGAGCCACTTAAAGCCAATTGCTTCAGTAGCACTGTTAAAGGGCTACTCAGAACTCAGTGGCTACACATCACAGTTGCTGCATCTCAAGAGTAACGTAGGAATGTAGAATTTGGGAATGCAGGCAACAGTGAAGGAGGCACAACTGTATCATATATGGCATTCCATCAATGAAGGCCTGTCACGTGTTCACCAGGTGTGACACTCCTAATGGGCCAAAGGGCATCCACTCATTGACCATGAGCAACTGACTGGTCATTAAAATGCCACATCAGAAATTGGAGCACAGAGCTAGCTTGGGTCACTCATCTCATCTAAACTTTATCATCCCACGCAGGGTTCAAGATGTTACATATCTGCGATGCCATCTTGGTCACCTCGATGTGTGTGCTAGTGTCCCAGGGACAAGGCGCGATGCAAGTAGGGCTGGAAAAACTATGGATCCTTACAGTCTCTAAACATGTCATCTTCTGAGCTTCGCTTTCTTGCCCCTTAAATCATTAATGTCTTCAATGTTTCCTTTCTGAGAGAAGACAAAAGCAGATATTGATCCAGGACTCAATGCTGCCTTTGTCAGGGTCCTAATGCAATGGAGGTGGCAAAGGAGGGAGGGGCAACTCTGCACGCAGCTCCAGCAGGAGGGACATAGTCAAGCGGAGCCACAGCATGAACAGGAGGGTCAGGAAGAGAGACCCAGATGACGGGGGCAACTCATCAGGCCTAGGGTTTATTGTCCAAGAGTCTATTTACAAATGAATGAGAGGAAATGCCGTGTACGTCTGCACTTGTCCTGAGATCTGATACATAACATATGCCACATTCTTCATGAAGACCTGACGCCTTGTGGAGTTGGAGGGTATCCCCTGTCAGTGGCTTTGATGGTGACCGCTGCACTCACTTTCTTGGCCTCTGGTTCTTTCCAAGGATCAACAGGTGACCTGTATGGCATCTCTCAGTCTGCAACACATAGATGCATAATGGAGGTCACTGATGTCCTTTACAGGAAGGCCCATCATTATGTCAGGACTGCAAGATTCACCAGCTTTGCAGCCATCGCAGGCTTCCCAAGAGTGCAGGATGCAATAGACTGCATCCATGTGGCTATACAGACTCCATGGCAGCAGGTCCTAAAGTTTATAAACCACAGGGCTATCATTCCATCAATGTACAACCGGTGTGTGATCACCGGAAGCACACAGTGCACATTAGAGCACGGTACCTGGGAGTTGCCATGACTCCTACATCCTGAGTCACACCCAGGTGCCTGAGATTTTTGAAGGGCCATTACATCTGCAGGGATGGCTGCTTGGGGTCCCACTGAAAAGCTGGCTGATGACACCAGTGCATCGCCCTCAGAGTCATTCCAAGGAGAGGTGCAACACTGCACACAGCTCCAGACACTCCCTTACGGGGCAGACATTAGGGCTTCTGAAGATGTGTTTCAGATGCTTGAAACATTCAAGTGGCTCACTACAATACACTCCCGACAGGGTTTCCCGCATCACTGCAGTGTGTTGCACCCTTCACAATCTGGTTATGCAAAGAGGTGACCCCCTGCCAGGGGATGACCTGGAGAAGGATGAGAGCTTATCTGAGGATGAAGATCTGGAGGCCCAGGAACCTCAGGAGGCTGCTGAGGGTCAGTATGAGCACGATTACGCCATTGGGGAAGGACGACATGGGAGATGTGCCCCTGCTAAGTTAATCGCTGACAGGTTCCAGGAAGAGTAAAGTCAAGTGAGGGAATATGGCCACATCTCTCCTAGCCCTCAATGCCAGTTTCGTTCAACTCAGGGGATTTCCACCAACTTGCAATGAGAAGGAGTCCCACATTCATACGTCTCATGAGTCGCTAGGTCATGATCTTTGCTTTGGTCTGTGGGACCCTGTGAGTGAGCTCACTCTGGGAACTGAGACCCCACTTCGGAACAAGATCAATGTGGGAGAAGCCTTGAAGCCTTCCCCGCCATCTAATGGTGCAAACACTGCTGCGACTGAGATGTGGACTTGCCTAGGGATCTCCTCCTCCCATGCATGTATTGTCTTCTGCCACTACCACTGAGGAGACACAAATGCCGCTTGATTATCAATGCTGATGAGCCGCCCTCGCTCAATGATGTTCTTTGAGGAAGAAGGGTTAGAAGTGCTTACATCAAATACTTCCAATAAAGATTTAACACATCTCCCTGACATCACACAAGGGGTGCGGCGACTGGTTCAACTGAGGTTGACATCACAGGAATGTGAATCTCACAGTGGAACACTGTCACTGAGTGGGAGGAAGGCTAAACCTCAAAATAAGAGGATTCCAAAGGACAAAATAACAACGCCTTCAGTTGACAAGAACATTCACAACCATCAAATGTATTAACAAAAGTGCAGTTTAGTTACATGTCTAGCACACTCGTGACCCAAAAGTGACATCAATTTTTCTTAACTTTCTTAACTCTAGCACTACGCCTGGGTGCAGCCCAAAAGTCCGCAGCAGAGGTGGAGGCAGCCTGATGTCTGTGATGACCTTAACGGACGTCCTCTGGTGGCCTGTGGCCTGGAGGGCCCCGGCCTGATAAGGATCACCTCAGGGCAAAAGCGCCCGTGGCGGCATGAGAAACTGGAGTAGATGGGGTCACAGCTACAGGGGGCTGCGAGCGGCTGCACACCCTTGGAGTGTCCTGAGAGGAGGCCCCCGGGGTGTCCGGCTGATGCTCATCCTCCCTGTGGGTGCCTGAGGGCCCCGCCCTGACTCCTGCAGGAGATAGTGCACCTGGAGGGAGGTCAAGGTGCCTCGTCCCCATGTCACCTACTTCCTGATGGTGCCCACCCCCCAGGGTGTGTGGCCATGGTGTGCAGGGCCAAGCGCAAATCCGGCAAGATCTGCTGGATTAAGGTCTCTATGGTGGTTGCCAACTTTCCCATGGTGACCTCGAGGCACTCGCATGTCGAAGCCACGACATCAGACAGAACGAGGATGGACTCTTCCATCGTTCGCTCTAGTCTGCTGAGTGACTGTCAAATCTCTGCATAATGTTCCGCTGCCTGTTGTTGCATCTGCAGCATTGAGTTGACGGCCAATTCCAGAGGCTCATCGTTTGACTCAGACCTAGCAGGTGGTTGGTCCCCAACAGCCGTCCAAGTGCTGGAGACCTGGGCTGTGCCTGCCTCCGACTGCTGCGGGGGCGTGTCAGTGAGGTGTCCCCCAGAAAGTGAGCCCGAGCCTAATCTATACCTGCGACCCATCAACATGTGTGTCAATGATCTGGAGGGTGCGTGTGAGTGCCGTGTCTTCCAGAGCTTCCTCCTCGGATGAAGTCTGGGGGCTCTCACTGGTCGTGCTGGACAGGGTTGGGGGCCTCGATCTCCTGGTGCCTAGAAAATAGAGTTTCAGTTAACGAGCATAAGCTAGATCAGGCTGCACGTGACTCACTGTGAATGTCAGGATTTGATGAACTGATGGAGCTGTGATCCATATTGGCTAGGTGGGATCTAGCCAATCTCCCCTTCCCCACAGGAGCGATCCCTGTCCTCCCCAGCCAGCCAAGCTGCAGCCTCTTCAAACTCAGTGAGGGCGATGATATCGGCTGTCCATCCCCTGGTCTGTGCTCTCTCATGCCTGTTGTGCGCCAGCTTGGCCTGTATGAAGAAAGAAAGGCAGATGATGAGAAGGGATGGAGCAGAGGTTGGGTGACATGCATGTTCCCTGTGTGTGGTGGGCCCTCGCCAGACGGGCCAGAGGATGGAGTGTGAGCACCATGATAGATTGGATGATGGTGATGTGAAAGTGTCAGTGAGAGAACGAGTGTTATATGTGTCCCCCATTAATGGTTGCGTGGATTCCTGAAGAGAGTAGCTGTTTGAGTGCATGATGCCATGATGAGAGTTTGATATTGGAGGGAGTTGAAGGATGACTTACTTTGGCGGAGCGGATGAGATCATTCATCCTCTTCCTGCACGGGGTGGCATTTTGGGTGCAGTTGCCAGCCATACTGATCTGCCTCCGAGGCCCGGGAGCTGAGACTGCTGCACTTCCTGCAGCCATCCTTGGGTTAGGGCACATGCCTTTGTGCCTGCACCACTCTGATTAAGGCCTGGAGGGCCTGGTGCATGAAGCAAGTTGTTGCCTTGTTCTTCAAGCTCTCAGCCTTCCTCTTCTGGCTGCCAGACATCTCTGGTGGGCTGGAAAAGGTGAGATTGTATGTGGGACTGCCATTTAAATATGGCACCCAGGCCTTTGAACCCACTAGCTGACGGTGGCCGCACAAACCAACTCCCGACCCCCTAGGTGATTCGGACCGATAAGCGCCTTTGCATAATTAATGAGGCTCCAAGTACAAAATCGGGCCAGAGTTCCCGCCATTGCGGACAGCACCACCGAAACCACCCGCCACTTAGTCTCATTTATGGAAAATTCTTCAATGTTGTTTTCTGGGCCTATGCATTCTTATTCCCCATTTAGCCTGTATATGAGGAACACTGCATAATTCATTTGGCATTGCACAGGCAGAAGATAGCAACAGCCCCTCGAACCTCTTCTACCAATTCAATTATATTATGGTTGATCTGCACCTCAGCTCCACTTACCTGCTTTTGATACCCACACCTAATAAAAACCTACCAATGTCAGTCTTGAAACCCCCAATTAAGCCAGCGTCCATAGCCTTTTGAGAGAGTTCCTGATTTACATTAGTCTTTGTGTGAAAAATCTTTTCTGATTTCACTCCAAAATGTCCCACCTCTAATTCTAAGTTTGTGCCATCTTGTTCTAGGCTGCCCCACCTGAGGAAATAAAATTGTCAAGAGTGAAGCTTTGTCACCACGCCCTGCCACAAACTTCATTCCCTCGTCAGCAACTCAATCTTTCTCCCTAGTAATTGTCTGAGCCTAAACCAGGCCAACCAAGGTCTTGGTCTTGCATTTGACCCCAAGATGAAATTGCAACCCCAAGACTGCTCCATCACCAAGACCACCTACTTAATTTCTCTGTAAAAATTGCCTGACCCCACCCATGACTCAGCTCATCTACTCCTGAAACCCTAACCCATGCTTTGGTATAGCTAAACTCCAATGCTCTCCTGGCCAACCTTGAGCTCATCTGAAACTATGTTGGCTACATTCTAATTCGCACAAAGTTCCATTCACCCATCACCTAATGGTTGCTGACCTACGTTTGCTCCCGATGTGGCAACATTTCAATTAAAAAATTCTCATCACTCGTCTTAAAATTCCTTCACAGCCTCACCCCATCCCCTCCGTATGGCCGGAATTTTCTGCCCCCCTTGGTGGTGAGCTGGAAGGCCAAAAATCGGTTTCTATGCCATCATGAAACCAATGTGCAATCGTCTACTCCGTCTGTCAGCGGTGGGCTGCCTTCCCCGCCGTCCAACGTCGGGGACATAATTTCAGTGCATTTGCATCTCATTACCTTGCCCGTCCACCGGAATCATCCCCCCCACATCGGCGTGGCTTCAAAACGATGTGATTCATTTAAAGGCGTACACCTGGTGGGCTGAACCTCAAGGAGAAATCGGAGGTGAGTGCACACTAACATTGTGCAGCGCTTGCATGGGTCGCCCGTTCGACTTCAAGGAAAATGCACTCAGCATTCAGGCGAGGGCACAGGCGAGCCGCTGACAGTGCGGTGCAAGGGCAAGGACTGCACTGCAATTGAGGTGGGGTGGGGGGGGGTCTGCACAAGGCAACACGGTCTGATGGTAGTGCGCAAATACATGTGGGCGGGGGGGGGTGGGTGGGAGGGAAAGATGAGGAAAGCGGCCACGCTTGAGGGAAACCTTGTATAAAGTGAGCATTCTTCCACAGCTGAGACAGTTCAGGCGCAGCCATACTGACATGCTTGGAGTCAGTCCTCTAGCTTATCTGCCCAGTCAAGCAACGTAGAGGCATGAAAGTGCCACCAAATGCTCCTGAACTTTTCACCCCTCAGGCACCGACTGCAAATTAATGAGCGTTTCAAGGGGCTGCTGAACAATTGGACGACTGGGCACGTTGTACAATCTCCTTGCGAAAGATGGCCATGGAACAGTCACTGGTGGAGATGCTCACAGCCCCTTCCTAAGTCTTCAGTCAGGCTTGGACCAGTCTCCCCAATAGTTCAAGCTAACAGTGCAGCCTTGCAGTGCAGGTTAGGAGAATACCTGCGCCTGAGCTGAGAGCACAGTGTGCAGTCCAGTGGGCGAAGCTGCTGCCAATCCCTCAGGTCGAGTAAGACGGTGGGTGAGGTTTTGGGCAGCCATGCATTGCACTAAACTCTGGCAATCTAACTGGTGGCCAGCACTCTCTGGCATGAGTTAAGAGGCCTTGATGGAGCCGGAGCAGCACACATAACCATAAATGGTCGCTAGGAAACCAATGCTAACTCATGCATCTCTCTCTTTCAGCCTGCAGGAGCCTGGTGGCCTGGCTGTATGCCTCATGGCTTAAAGGGAGCGGAGGTGAAGGAGAAGAGAGCGACGGAGGCGCCTGGCTGGGCAGAGGGAGGAGCAGCACCCTTGGAGGGGTGGCTGGGGCTCCGGCACATGCCGCTGAAGAGCCATAGCGAGACATTGTGGGTCGCCTAGCTAGACCCAGGGTCTACAGTCGGTGCTTGACATTCCTGCAGATGACCAAGAACCAGTGTCGCAAAGACTGCGCATGTCCAGGGAAGTGGTTGGTGACATATGCCACCTGCTGCAGGATTTGGCGCCATGGGGACTTGGAGGGCAACTAATGCCAGTGGCCGTGAAAGTGACCACGGCGCTCAATTTTTTCGCCAGTGGCTCCTTCCAGGGCTCCACCAGTGACCTCTGCAGGGTCTCTCAAGCCTACACACACAAGTACATCCAGGTGGTCATGGACAACATAGTCATGAAGGCACAGAGCTTTGTGCATTTCACCCTGGATCAGGCAAGCCTGGAAGCAAGAAGGCTGGGATTTGCGCAGATCTTTGATTTTCCACAGGTACAGGGTGTGAATGACTGCACTCACATGGCGCTTAGATCTCCATGGCAACAAGCAGTCAACTATGTCAACCGCTAGGGCTTTCACTTGCTGGATATTCAGCTGGTCTGCGACCACAGAAAATGCAGGCCTGAAGACCTGCAAACGATTCCCAGGGAGTGTCCACGACTAAAACATTCTCAGTAGGTCTCGAGTCCTTGACATCTTCCCGTGCCCAGAGAGGCTGCAGGGTTGGCTCCTCGGACACAAGAGCTACCCGCAAAGGATGTGCTGACGACACCCGGGCGGCAGCCTCAGAGTGCAGTAGGCAGAAGGTACAATGAGGCTCATGCTGCAACTTGCACTTTTGTGAGGCAAACCATTGGGATATTGAAAATGGGTTCTGGTGCCTGGACCGGTCTGCTGGAGCCCTGCAATACAGTCCACAGAGGATGTTACACATTGTCATCGTCTGCTGCACCCTACACAACCTGGTGCTCCAACAGGTGGAGGAGTTGCAAGAGGAGCAGATGGAGGAGCTACACATATCCTCCAATGAGGAGGACGTTGACAGGGATGAAGGTGATGAGATTATCAAAAGGTGAGGATGACGGCAATGATGCCATCGTACTGGCCAGACAAGGCAGGTGCACTTGGGAGGCCCTCATAGCTGCTAGATTTGTGGAGGACGACATGCAGTGAGGAGACACCATAGATCTTCACATTACATCTGTGAATGTTTGACTCCTGCCTGGCTGATGGCAGTGCCCATACCCTCTGTGATAAGACCCCTGTCATGGAGACGCAACAGGTGCCCATAGTCCCTACATTCCAGGAGGATGATGATGACATGCAGTGGGGACACTCCATAGAGCCTCACATAGCTTATGTGAATGTCTGATTCCTGTCTGAATGATGGCAGATTGCTTGTGCTCTGTGAACAGGCTCATATCATGGAGATGCAGCAGGGAAACTTTAACTTTGATCCTATGGCATCCTTTGCGAGATGAGCCCTTCAGGACCACACTGTCATTGGACACAAATGCTGATGAGATGGGGGACCAGCCGCGTCTTAAAGATGCTAGAGCACACAGAGAGAATGTCGGAACTCTGTGCTGCCGGTCCAGGATATTCTGGCAGCAATGATAAACCTCAATGAGGTGCAGGCATGACTGATGTATCCAGTGACTGTGACGGCACAGCATCAGTGTGCTGGGAAAGTTGCACAAAGCACAGGGAGGAGGCCCTGGGCTGAGACACCTGCCTTTATCTTGTGCAGGAACCAAGCTTTCACTTCAGACTGACATAAATACTGCTCAACAATAACAAGGAGCCATAGACAGGGAGAGATTGTTGACAGTTCATTCACAATAGTCAACATTATGAACAAGTGATTAATTCCCATGTCCACGTGGTGAAACTACTTTTTCTTAACCTTCCTAACCCTGCCACTACATCTTAGTGCTCCCTGGACATCCACAGCGGAGGTGGAGGCAGCCTGCAGATTGCTATGCCCTGTCTGTGATGACCTTGACGGGCGTCCTCTGGAGGGGTGAGACCTGGAGGGCCCCGGCCTGCGTTTGGGGTCCTGCTGTGTGGCAGTGGCACAATCCTCAGCCTGTGGAGCTGGAGCTGCTGGGGTCAAAGGAAGAGGGGATTCAGCTGGGCCAGACACTCCCGGAGTCAGCTGGGTGGATCGTCCGAGGGTGTGCAGCAGCCGATCCTCCTCCCTATGGGTGCCGGAGGGCCCCTGGCTGACTCCTTGAGGAGAAGAAGAAGCTGGATTGAGATCAAATCGCCCTGCACCCCTCTCACATACACACTGTTGGAGGCCAACTATGACGTCAGTAATGGAGTTCAGTCCGCACAGCAATGCAAGACAGATGTCCTAGACCAAGGCCTCCATCC
The DNA here is from genome assembly GCF_964194155.1 of Cetorhinus maximus. Lineage (NCBI taxonomy): Eukaryota > Metazoa > Chordata > Chondrichthyes > Lamniformes > Cetorhinidae > Cetorhinus > Cetorhinus maximus. The sequence goes on along the minus strand of NC_135880.1, from coordinate 123,026,844 downwards.
TACCAGTGTTGACCTTGGTGCATTTGCATGCCGGCGCTATCATCTCAGACTGATGGCGGACAGATTCCTCCATTGTGCCTTGCAATCTGAGGAGTGCAGCGGACATCCCTTCCTGATGTTCCCAAGCTTGCCTTTGCAGCTCCAGCAACTGAGGTAAGACCAAGTCCAGAGGCTCGTCATCTGACTCAGACTCAGCAGCTTTCTGGTCTCCAGCAGTCCTCCAAGTTCAAGAAACATGGGAAGACCCTGCCACTCCCAGCTGTGGATCAGACAGTGCGATGTGCTCACCAGATTGTGACCCTGAGGCTACTCTAGAACTAGGTCCCACCGAAGTGTGCGTCACTGCACTGGTGGAGGGTGTGGGTGAGCGCTGTGACAGGTCTTCAATTGCGGTGTTTTCAGGGCCTGAATTGAGGACCTGGGTCATGGACCCCTCGGCTGCTTCCCAGATGTGCCTGCGAAAGCAAGGAGAGATAATTAGTGCATGACAGGGACAGGGGAACTCACTCATAGCATGGTTGTCTGATGGATGTTGTACTGCTGGATTCTCACTTGGTTGAGCTGCACCGACCAGCTGGACGGCTCTATTTTCAAAGTCTGTGAGGGCTGTCAGGCATTCCTTCACAAGTCTGCGACCTCTCTCTTTTGTTGTGTGCCTGCTTGTCCTGCATGAACACAGATGGAAAGAGTGTAAAGAAGACGCCTGCCAGGCCAGATGATAAGGATGCTTGGCATGTGTGGGTGGTGAGTGGTGCCATAGATAGAATGAAGACATGATCCGCAGATGAAGGTGTGTGTGAGAGAGTGAATGGTGATGTCTCTTGAAATGGCAGTGAGTGAGATCCATGTGGATGTGTGATGGGCTCACGAGTGTGTGTGCTGAGAGTGATGAGAAGGGTGACTTACCCTGGCTGAACAGAGGAGATCATTCATCCTCTTTCGGCACTGGGTGGCTGTCCTCTATGGCAGGGCGTTGGCACTGACCACCACTGCCACCATATCCCACACTGAATTTGTCATCTTGCTTGATGGTCTTCGCCCAGAGCGTGGGTAGAGGGCTTCACAGCGGGCCGCCACACTGTCCAGTCAGCGCCCAAGGGAGACGTCGCTAACTTTGGGGGCAGCGTGTTTCCTCCCTTTGGCAGCCATGACTTTCCAGCAGCTTCCAATGCCTGAGAGAGGGTTAGTTCTGTGCAGGGGCGCCCTTTATATACAGCGCCCGGCTTACTGAAGGCCTGAGGTGACAGTGGCGCGGGCAAATCCTAGCCTGCCTGCCACCAAACCAGCGCGAAAAGCCGACATTGTGGCCGGAGGGCAAGAGGTCAGTTTTCTCGCCCGTTACCACACTTAGTGCAAATCTGGGACGATTCCGTCCCATGTCTGTAACCTCTGCCAACCCTATAACCCCTAGAGATCTATGTGCTCCTCTAATTCTGGACCCTTGTGGATCCTTAATTTTAATCCCCCCCACCATTGGCAGCCATGCCTTCAGCTGCCTAGGGTCTAAATTCTGGAGTTTTTGCCAAAAAACCTCTCAGCCTCTCAACTTCTCTCTCATTTATAATGTTCCTCAAAACCTACATCTTTGATCAAGTTTTTGGCTATCTATCCTCATATCACCTCTTGTGGCTGTGTCAAATTTTGTTTTATAACATCCTGTGAAGCGTCTTAGAGCAATTTACAATGTTAAAGGCACTATATAAATGAAAGCTGTTATTGTTGATATAACTTATCTGCATATAGCCTATCAAATTCATGTAACATTTTAATTGCCATGTGGGATTATCCCATAACCTTTGAAATTTAAGGGAACACAAGGCAAGCTTACAAACCTGTCTTCATAATTTAATTTAACCCTGGTATAATTCTACTGAATCCAAAGCCAATGCATCATTCCTGAGGTTTAATGCTCAAAAACTAAACACATTGCTCTAAACGGGGTCTGACCAAGGTTCTATATGACTGTCCTTTGTATTCTAGTCCCTTGAGATAAAGGCCAACATTCTATTCGCATTTTTGATTAATTTTTGCATCTGTGCTCTAGGATTTAGTGATTTGAGTGTGTGGACACCTGAATCCTTTCAATCCTCCACAGCTCCTAGTTTCTCACTATTAAGAAACTATTCTAATTTGTCTTTCCCAGGTCGAAAGTGGATGATCTCACACTTCCCACACTGAACTCCATTTGCCACGGTTTTGCCCAGTCAGCGGGTGGAATCTTCCAGGCCCCCAGCGGCAGGCAGCTTGGCTGCAGGGAAACTTAATTTTTCAGGAGGCCAAAAATCAGTAGCCCGACAACGGATGAACTTTAGCAGTTAAGTTCTCAGAACGTTAAAGGTGGGTTAAAGGCAGGATCACATTTCCCAACAAACAATATTAGGAAGTCTTTGACATGCATTAGAAAATCATGCATGTTCGGTAAAAGGCCACCTTGTCGGAATTAAGCTCCCCCTCCAAATTAAGTTCCCTCCAGCGAGAAATTAGAATGTTCACTTTTACGACTGCACATAAGGGGCATTCACCTGGGAAGGCAGACTTCTTCAATGATTAACGGTGAGTTGCCACTGTATTGTCTTCTTTCGGGAACGTCTGTAATTGACAGCCTTTCCTTGAGGCCGGGTGGCGGCAGTGCAAGTTCCATGGAAAATGACCAAGGAAAGGAGGAAGGATTAGCGGGGAAGGTTGGAGCAATGGTCGGGCAAAGATGAAAGTGCAGTCTCTCCGGGTGCTTTATAAATATGGTGCCCGGACATTTGACCCCCACAAGGTAATGGCGGGAACAGCAACTTCCTGCTTGCATCCGCCATGAGATTGGGCAAGCTCCTTGCGGGTGGAGATGTGATGAGTTGAACAGCACAAGATCGCGTGGGGTTAGCCACACAGTGGGAATCACCCCACTTCCACGCCCGCCATCAAACATAAGACTCCAGAACGGAAGATTCCGGCCAATGTGCCTATGTCCCTTTGCAATTTGTTCTTACCGTTCACGCAACATAAATTGATCATTAACTTTTTCCATAAATTAAGTGAAAAGTATTTTTTCTGTGTCTACTGTTAATTCCCGATTTAAAGGAAGGCATGACGGACTTCATTCATTTCTTTGGCCTGAATTTTTAGCTCGGCGGGCGGGCGCAATTAACGGGCCCGGGATCAGCCGGGAAAACGCACCGCCAACCACAATGGGCCCCCAATTAATGGCCAGCCAGTGTGAAAAGCTCAGTGCTGCCAGGGTGGGGGCAAGAGGAGGGCAGGCAATGACGTCAACACAGGCGAGCGCTGAGAAACAGCTCCCTGAAGGCAGAGAGCTGCCCCAGGGAGCTGCAGATCCGAAAATGTTCCAATAAAGTTTTAAAAAGCAGAAAAAAATGTCCAAGCATCACCAACAGGCACCTGAAAATATTGATGATAAACATGCTGCCCATTTTTATTTTTATTTTATTTCATAACAGGAACCTCATCCCGCCCTTGGGTTTGGTTTCATGAAAAATGTAAAGGCCGCCTAGCTGATTTTCCCATCCGCCAAGGTTGGACAGGCGATGAAAAATAGCTTAAATGGGCTTAATTGGGGTGCACGCTTCCAACTTTTTCACGCGCCCACCGAGCAAACTATCACGTGAGTGTGCAATGACGTTGGGATGCTCACCCAACATCATCTCGCGCAATTTCATGCACAATCAGGTCGGGCGTGCATCCGCCCAATCAACTTAAAATTCAGCCCTTTGTGCGCGATTAAATGCAAACCCAAAAAACGTGTAGCATTCCCCATACAAAATAATTGAATATTTATTTGTAAGATGCAATTATTAATTATTTTACTTAGTTTGGGGCTCAGATGATTCATTTGATTTGCTTTTGAAATAGCAGCATAAACACTGGCTGTTTATACCTGCCTTGAGATTGCTCATTGCACATAAATCTCCAACCTAGATATATAACTAGAGAAATGGAGGACTGTATTTCCTTTAAAACAAATGGCCTAAAGAAAACATTAAAAAATACAAAAGTGTTTTCCACTTAATATCTAGTCCTATTCTTATCAGCAGTTGCGGTCACCTGATTCCTACTATGTAATCAGAACTATTTTTGTTGTGTTGTTTTAGCCACTACTGCAGCTTGCGACAATAGATAGAACGTGTATGTGCGGAATCCAGCGCTACAACATTACTTACCATTTTTAGCCAGAATATATAGTTTGTAGGATAAGATAATTGGCAATTGGTTTCAGCAAGTTTCTTGTATTTTAATCTAGGAGTATTTTTAAAAACGTTTCTTGTTTTAAAGTTTCGAAAGTCATTCTCTCCTGGTCAATTCTGGCATCATTATGAAAATTGTTCCAACAGATGATATATTAGTGTAATCAAAATTCCTTTCGCCTCCTTGTACGATTTACTGCAGATTTCTAATTGGAGATACTGACACCGTCTAAACATTAGGGCAGGAAGAGATTAGAATAGTCTGATCTGAGCAGATCTTGAAAATAGATCTGTAAAGCATACTACCCTGAAAGGATAGCTTTCTACTTCCTTTATTCTCATGAGAAAACAGAATTAATTCAATAGATGGCCCAAGCTATCTTGAGTAGATAATGGGCAATGTCTTAATGTAAGCAACAGTATTTCTGCTAAGATACAGTGCTTCTAGTACCTGATAGTCATTCTTTACATTTACTTGCACTGGATGAAAGTGGAGAGGGAAAGCTGGAAATCTGTTGGCAGTGCTTTCTTCATTATGGTCAGATGCAAAGGACAATTGCAATGAATGAAGACATGCTGGCCATGCTTCAAAGTAAATACAATTGCAAAAACAGTCATCGCAAGCATTCTAACTTCCTGAAATATCAACCCAAAATAGCTGTCCTACTTACCTGAAAATCCTGCAGCTATTGTACCAATTACATTTTTGGTCATTTGGTAAAATACATTAGAGTATCACTCTAGCGTTAAGTTGTACATTGACATTCAATGCAGCCACCTCTTCATTCATACATTTACAGATATATCACATGTTTCCATAAAGGCACAAACAACTGTTCTACTCAGACAGATTATTAGCTGATTGTGCAAGTATCAGAGTTCAGAAAAGCTGCACTTGGCAATTAGACACAAAGCTAGAATCAAGCAGATGTCCATAAACTACCTCTCAATCTCACTTATTAAGGCACTGAGCTGTAACGTTAACCACCATAATAGGCAAACAGGCCTTAGCTTCCAGCCTTTTAATCTTCAAATTCACGCTGAACGTTGCAAGATTTGCTCTAACACACACACAACTGAAATGCAAAAATAATTGTTAATCATATTACAATGATGATTAAATTAATTCAACCAATTTAGATCCAATCCATTTACTACAAGTCTATAGCACTTTCTTATAGCTAGGCTCTTGTTCCATTATAATAAATAATTAAGAATTTGGCTGGTGCTCAGGTGTTATAGAGATCAGTTACTGGTTAGTCTTCACCTCACTACTTGGCTGAATGAGAAGGAAGTGGTGAGCTGGAAGTGATATGTACTTGCTAAGTGCCTTCATTGCAGTTCTTTTAAGTATGTCTCAGTTTGTAGATAGGTGACCACAACCTCTCCTCTCCAAGAACTAGAAGGTGTTAGAAGTTCCAGATGAATTTATGTAACTGTCTCCATTAGTCTGGTTTTGCCATCTTTTCAAACTATGTGCAGAAATCGTGCATACAATTACCTTCTTGAGAAATTTATCTGGCATTTGGAACATGTTTTAGACAAATCCATAGGTTTTGTTCATAGAAAACAGCAACAAATAAAGTGATGAACAAAAATGTTGACTACAATTAACGGACAGAAGAAACTTTTATTTGTTACGTAGTCCCTGACATTACCTCTGGTGATGGAACAGTTTCAGGCTGAGAAGTCCTCACACTCGTATTCCTTTGGCGAATCTGGTAAGCAAACTAAACAGTGTTTGTACGGCTCATATAGTACTGCCAACATAATGTTTCCATTCCTTTACTAAAGTACTGGAACATTATATTTCTATCAACAGTGATAACTGAGCACTTTCAGAAGAGAAAATGTGGCAAGGACATTAGCAAGAAGCTTTACCTTCATGGACTCAGAGGTTCCTGTCTCCAGAGACACTCAGCAGCTTGCATTGAGTGGCATTCCTGAAGGGTGGTCAGGGGTTCTGGATGTTGTCTAGTGTCATCAGAGAGGATTCTGATCTTGGTGTATTGATGCAAACAACTGTTTTAATCGCTGCAGATCGGTTTTTTTCGATGAATTTTAGTCCTCATCGAGAAATGGTAGTGCTGGGGGAATGGAAAACTTTCCCTTTTCAGTTGCCCAGTATCAGCATAAAGAACTCCCAGGTCAGGCACAGCAACAACAGCTGCACAGTAAAGCTCCCTTTACTTTGCTCTAACAACACGCCTTAATCCTAACCTCAGGAGAGTACTCCCTACTGCACCAGTGCAATATTTCCATTTCCCATACACCAGTCTCTCTGAGTAAGATTGCCAATTAGTGTCAAATTAAGTGTAGTTTTGTGCTGTGGGTCCATACCCACGAGGAACTGAGTTGAGACTGCCTAGATTCATTTCACATGGGATCCTTACAGTAAGCAAAGAGAGGAGATCTTTATCCCATCAGCCTGGGCTGATTCAAAACCAGATACCAGAAGTAAAACAACAGTGTACTAAAATATTGAGCTCCCAACTCCCAGTGTATTACATGAGACAGGAGACTCTCAGTACTAACAGTAAAGCTCTTATTTTTACATACATGCATCCTCAAATAAACAAATGAAATTAAACTAGAAACATGGTTAAAGGGAATCTAAACAGCAGTATTAAAATCGTCTCTTTTGTCACACAAATCATCTCTTGCGCTGTTAGTTTTTGTGATTTTTTTTTCAGCAGTTTTTCATTCCTCTGTGTACCAAAATTCTGATCTAGTCCATAACTTTTTTTCTCCTGTTGACAATTAGCATCCAATATTATAACAGATGTAACGTCGAGTGGGCTGAAATTCAGTGGGAGCCATCCTGGGGGCTGAGCTTCCTACCTGTCCCTCACCTGTTCCTTTCTTTCTTGGAAATCAGGTGCATTTAAATATCTTGGGCAGGTGCCGACACAACTGGGACATCTACCCTGGCTAAGTTGGGAGACACCGCCCAACCATGAAAGTCTTTTTTTTAAGTGCCCCACAATGTTGAATGCCAGTTTTGTTAATACAGCCAACCACTCTACAAAGACATTTCCAAAACTGGCTATTTAAAATTTACATCCCCTCCCTAGGCCCTTAGCAATCCTGGATGCCAGGGACACACCAAAGGGTTACCAGTGACTGTGCTGTTTCCGATGAAGTAGGAATAGGGAAAATGATACTTGAGGGTATTTGTGGCAGCAATAACATTTTCCTTTAAAAATTGGAAGAATTTCTTTCACAGCAAATGAGAGCACCTTTTAGAAAAAGTACCTTTTCCCACTCGGCAATCAATTTATATTCCACCTCAACTAGTTTCCTACCTCCTGAAAACTCTGCCTCTTGTTGCAGGATAATTCTAGAGATACTGGCATCTCTCTGGTACCTTGCTCAATGGTCTATTCCTCAAATATGAGTCAAGACAATGAGTGCTGTTAAGCTTTTTAACTGTGAATAGCATTATAAATCCAATCCAATCTTCACATATATACGCAGGTAAAAATGCACCTGCCAGCACAAACTACTGGATATTCTTTTCTTATTCATTCATAGGATGTGGGCTTCACTGGCTAGGTTGGCATTTATTGCCCATCCCTAATTTCCCTTGAGAAGAGGTGGTGAGCTGTCTTCTTCAAACACTGCAGTCCATGTGGTACAGATACACCCACAATGCAGTTAGGGAGAGAGTTCCAGGATTTTGACCCAGCAACTGTGAAAGAACTATGATTTATTTCCAAGACAGGATGGTGAGTGGCTTGGAAGGGAACGTCCAGGTGGTGTTTATCTCATGTCCCTGCTGTCCACGTCCTTCTAGATGGAAGTGGCCGTGGGTTTGGAAGGTGCTGTTTAAGGAGCCTTGGTGAGTTCCTGCAGTGCATCTTGTAGATGGTACACACTGCTGCTACTGTGCGTCAGCGGTGGAGGGACTGAATGTTTGTGGGTGGTGTGCCAATCAAGCTGGCTTCTTTGTCCTGGATGGTGTCAAGCTTCTTGAGTGTTGTTGGATCTACACTCATCCAGGCAAGTGGAAAGTATTCCATCACACTCCTGAACTGTGTCTTGTAGATGGTGAACAGGTTTTGGGGAGTCAGGAGGTGAGTTACTTGCCACAGGATTCCTAGCCTCTGACCTGCTCTTGTAGCCACAGTATTTATATGGCTAGTCCAGTTCAGTTTCTGATCAATAGTAACCCATGTTGATGGTGGATGTTGATAGGATGTTAATAATGGGGATTCAGCGATGGTAATGCCATTGAATGTCAAGGGGCAAAGATTAGATTCTCTCTTGTTGGAGATGGTCATTGCCTGACACTTGTGTGGCGCGAATCTTACCTGCCTCTCATCAGCCCAAGCCTGGATATTGTCCAGGTCTTGCTGCATTTGGACACGGACTGCTTCAGTATCTGAGGAGTCGCGAATGGTGCTGAACATTGTGCAATCATCAGCAAACATCCCAACTTCTGACCTTATGATGGAAGGAAGGTCATTATGAAGCAGCAATTGAAGTATTGATGATAGCAATGAGAACCAAAAGAGCAAAAGCCAGGCTACTATTTCCTATCTCTGGTCTAAGGGCTCTGAGTCAGCTAAGAGAAAATTGTTGCACCTGAGCTTTAGTGCAGCTGAGATCAGCAAAAATCAGAACAGACTGAGGACTAAGCCTTGAACTTCTGATCTATATGACTTTGTGCTATACTCTGCCTTTAATCTCTCATCATTTGGAAGGAATCTAAATTATATCTTTCGGTTATACAGTGTTCTATCCTTTAACAGTGTAGAGCATACCACCTGCAGATTACGTGTATAACCCATGGCCGAAAATAAGTTCTACACTCGAGGGGCTCACAGTTCAACAGCAACTGGCACACTGGTAAAGCAAGCCTGCTGTACGCACATTTTCAAATATAAGATTTGAAACTGAGAACTATAACAAGCCTCGGCAAATTCTGGAGAATTGTTCCAAGTGTAGGAACTAAACTGGATTGAGGTTTTTGTTTGCTGGATTGTTTGTGGACAGCAGGAAGTCCCATTCCCTCAGTCTAATTCCTGGATTTCCGAAAGGACTATAACTAAAATGCACTAGAATGATAAATATATTCTTCAGGGTGTTACTATATTAAATCTCTAAGCACACATGTAGGGCATCATATTGGTGGGCAGCAAAATAATAGCAACATGTTTGCAGAAAAAACACTGTTGGAGTATGAGATCTCCAAAAATTGTGGATGACTAGTCTTGCACAAGGTGGAATGGAAACTCACATCTTTGTTAACTATAAATATTAAAACAAGTTTTTGGCAGTCTCAAACCCAATATTTTGCCATAATTTAGTTCAATTGACAATTGCTCAGAGAGACTGGAAGGGCACCAGGTGTGGAACGAACATCCACATATCACGCAGATTTGCACCAGAATCCTACACTTTAGAATCTGTCCTGCCATGATGAAGGACTTATCTTTAAACACTGCCACTGAAGAAACAAGGAGAAAATATTTATTGTCTTCCCTCAGTTTCTCAGTCTCCTAACAGCATCTCTCTCACTCAGTAGGCTGATTTGCTTTCAGCAGAATGCACTCACTCTACGTACATTAGTGGCCAATCATGTTTTCTCCCTCACATCTGAAGTAAATAAGCATTCCTCTAGCGGTAGAGGATAGATGCCAATGAGGAAACCTCAGGCTCTAAGTTGCCTACCGTGGGAATCCAAAATCATCCCATGGAATCCAATGACAAAGGAATCCTAGTTAGAGTAATCATGTCCCTCATGCTAGGGCAGACATGGCTCAGCAGAATTCAGCCACACAGCCATAGCTTGAGATTTTTAAAAAGGGCAATATTGCTTATGTGCAGAGTGAGTGTACAAGTCATGAACTGACAATACTAGGGGTGCAAATTGTGCAGTGAAAGGGGGCTAAAGTCAGATCAAGGAACAACAGGAGGGGAAGTATTTATTTTAATTCCCAGCAGTTATTTTTAATGATGTTAAATTATTAAATGTTTAATGTTTATTAAACAAAGACAATGATCATTCAGTTCTGACTGAAATTCTGGTGAAGAACTACATTTGAATTGTTAATCACACTTTGCTTTCAGATGCTGACTAACTTATTCTGCACTTGCAGCATTTTCTCTTTGGATTAAAGATTTGTAGCATTCACTTTGTGTTTATATATAAAAGCCTTGTTTCAGATATGAGCAGGGTAAGCTGGTAAGTTTTTTTTTCGATTTCTATTTTTATTTTGTCATGGATGTTCTTCCTTGGCTAGCTATGGGCGGAATCGTCCCAGATTTGCAGTAAGTGCAGAAGCAGACATGAAAAATGACGTCTTACCCGCCGGCCACAATGGCGGATTTTCGCACTGTATTGTCGCCTTCCCGGCACGTCCCACCTCATTAATAATGCATTCACGAGGAATACGCCGGATCACTGGAGGACTGGCTCAGAATTGTCCACCACGACATGACCTCAGCACTTCCTCACTCCGGGCGCCCTATTTAAAGCACATCAGAATGCAGCCACCTTCATGTCTTCAGAGAGGTGTCAGCTGTGGCTCAGTTCATAGCACCCTCGCCTTTGAATCAGAGGGTTGTGGCTTCATGTCCCACTCCTGGAAACCAAGAACTGTGATTGTACTCAAACAAGTTGCAATCTGTGACTGTTGATAACTTGAAAGAGTTTCATGTCTTCAGACCAGGACTGCTCCAGGCGAACCCAAAAGCAAAGAAGACGGCAGCCTCCAAATTCAGTGACGTCTCTCTCGGGCACCTGCCAGACACAGTGGAAGGCCACCGCAATGTCCTCTACTCCCGCTCTGGCTGCAGGAGGTCCACCAGAGTCACCAATCCAGCCTGTGAAGCAGTGGCAATCAGCACCACTGGAGCACAGAAGAGGTCAGACATCCGGTGCAGGAAGAGGATGAATGCTCTCATCCGTTCTGCCAGGGTATGTCAACCACCTTATCACTCTCAACTCACACACTCACAAACCCATCACACATCCACAGGGATCTCACACCTCAAGGGGCAACGCCACTAACTCTCACACACACCCTCACATCTCCATCAGGCTCATATAGTCTGGAGCTCACTTCCTCGTTCTATCCATGGCTCCGCTCACCACACAAACATTCCGCACAGTGCCATGCAACCTGCTCACACTCTCAACATCAACAGCAGGGAGTGGCCCACATTAAGCCCCTCACTCACTTTGAGGAGCATGCCATCTCACTGACTGGTGAGGATATGGACCATGCCTGCAGTGATGGTGAGGCCAGTGGCGAACAATCTTGTGAGGATCCTGCACCACATCATCCCCCTCTCAACACAACTGTGAGTGCTCTCTCTCTCTCTCTTGCTTTTCACTCTGCTGCCATGCACTAATTATCTCTACTTTGGTTCACAGGGAGCTCTGCCAAGCGACTGACACCCTCAGCCAGCCAGACCCTCAACTCCATCCACGTCCTCACCTCCAACGAAGAGGGCACCTCCTTCATTGAAGAGCTGGAAATAAGCAGCAGTCACAGCACTTCCCCACACCCTCCAGCAGCGCAGAGACACACACCTTGGTGGGACCTTGACCTAGAGCAGGCTCGGGTTCACAATCTGATGCTCACCGCACGGACATGTATCCACAGCAGGAGGCAGTTTCAGCCGAGCTCCCGGGCAATCGGGGGACGGCTGGGGAAGAGACATCTGTGAGGTCCAAGTCAGGTGACAAGCCTGTCAGCTTCCCTGTCCTTTCCCCTCCACCAGTCACCAATGTCCTTTCCCCCTTCACTGTTGACCCCCCGGCTCACCTTTCATCTCCCCACCATCACCTACGAACCCAAACCCTTGTTGTTCCAGGATATCCAGGCAAATGTGCACGTTCCCTACCTTCCCGAGAATCCTATCCCCATCCACATTGACCTGGCCGACCTCCTCCTTCCCACTCCCAAGGTCCGTGTCTGCCTCCGGGTCCCCACCAACCACCCTCACTTCTACTGTTACTGACTCACCCTCCCACCATACCAGCTCAATCTGCCCCCTCTCACACTCAACATTCCCTCTGAGCACATCCACCCTCAGTTCACTCCCCAGGAGGCAGTCATTGACTCTACAGACCCTTCCCTTTCAAGTTCACTTGGACATTCCCCTCCCCCCTTGCTCCCTCCTCCCCTGAACACCTTCCCCTCTCCACACTTACTCCTCCCCCGAAACACCTTCGCCCCTCCACACTCCCTCCCTTACACCTACCCCGAGTTGCAATATTCTTCCCCGTTATATCCTCCTCCTCCCATACTCCTCCCTCCCAACATCTTTGTGCAACCCCCCCCCGCATCCTTCCTCTCTCACACACAGCTGGACCTTCCTCTCCCACACACAGCTGGACCTTCCTCTCCCACACACACAGCTGGACTTTCCTCTCACACACAGCTGGACCTTCCTCTCTCACACAGCTGGACCTTCCTCTCCCACACACAGCTGGACCTTCCTCTCTCACACACAGCTGGACCTTCCTCTCCCACACACACAGCTGGACCTTCCTCTCCCACACACACAGCTGGACCTTCCTCTCACACACAGCTGGACCTTCCTCTCACACACAGCTGGACCTTCCTCTCCCACACACAGCTGGACCTTCCTCTCCCACACAGCTGGACCTTCCTCTCCCACACACAGCTGGACCTTCCTCTCTCACACACAGCTGGACCTTCCTCTCCCACACACAGCTGGACCTTCCTCTCTCACACACAGCTGGACCTTCCTCTCCCACACACAGCTGGACCTTCCTCTCCCACACACACAGCTGGACCTTCCTCTCCCACACACAGCTGGACCTTCCTCTCACACACACAGCTGGACCTTCCTCTCCCACACACAGCTGGACCTTCCTCTCACACACACAGCTGGACCTTCCTCTCACACACACAGCTGGACCTTCCTCTCCCACACACAGCTGGACCTTCCTCTCCCACACACAGCTGGACCTTCCTCTCTCACACACACAGCTGGACCTTCCTCTCTCACACACAGCTGGACCTTCCTCTCACACACAGCTGGACCTTCCTCTCCCACACACAGCTGGACCTTCCTCTCCCACACACAGCTGGACCTTCCTCTCACACACACAGCTGGACCTTCCTCTCACACACACAGCTGGACCTTCCTCTCTCACACACACAGCTGGACCTTCCTCTCCCACACACAGCTGGACCTTCCTCTCTCACACACAGCTGGACCTTCCTCTCTCACACACAGCTGGACCTTCCTCTCTCACACACAGCTGGACCTTCCTCTCTCACACAGCTGGATCTTCCTCTCCCACACACAGCTGGACCTTCCTCTCACACACACAGCTGGACCTTCCTCTCCCACACACAGCTGGACCTTCCTCTCTCACACACACAGCTGGACCTTCCTCTCCCACACACAGCTGGACCTTCCTCTCTCACACACAGCTGGACCTTCCTCTCTCACACACAGCTGGACCTTCCTCTCTCACACACAGCTGGACCTTCCTCTCTCACACAGCTGGATCTTCCTCTCCCACACACAGCTGGACCTTCCTCTCACACACACAGCTGGACCTTCCTCTCCCACACACAGCTGGACCTTCCTCTCCCACACACAGCTGGACCTTCCTCTCCCACACAGCTGGACCTTCCTCTCCCACACACAGCTGGACCTTCCTCTCACACACACAGCTGGACCTTCCTCTCCCACACACACCCCCTCTTCGCTGATCATCTGTAGCAGCCCATGGCCAAGACAGTGATGTTCCAAAGCAGACCCGAGACATGAACGGAGGCCCCCAACTTCTGAGAGCTGCTTTGCGGTGCAGCCGTGCCCATGAGGATCCATCCAGCATGCGATGCATGTGTTCTTCCAGGTTCCAGTATCTGTAGGGCTCCAGCATCTTCTGCTCCTTGAACGTCCGCGATCTGAGCAAGGCCCTGAAGGTGAGTCCTGACTTCTGTACACTTTGCTTGTCCAGACGTATTTTGGGCCTGCATGTTTTCCCGCCAGCATAACACGAAATATGGCATGGGGGGGTAACGATTCCAGTCGGGTTTTCCTAAGCATCCCATTACCAGGATGTAAATTGGGTTCATGTCGAACTCCAGCAGGATTAGTGTTCCGCCATGACGGGCGCCATCTGATGATCCCGCTGTGAGTTCACGCTGGCATAAATCTGATTTCTGCCCCTCCCGCGAATTGACCCTCCCGTCCCCACCATGGCACCTGCTGCAAACAGGACTGGACAATTCCGCCCTTTGTTCTAATGTTTTGAGATGTAAGCTAATTGAATAATAAACTACTTCTGGAACAATTTATATGCATTGTAACTGCAGTGTTTGGATACTTGCTGTGCTTTCATTTTTCATGGTGAAAAGGAAAATAACATCTAAAAATATTTAACAGTGCAAAGGGAGGGAGGTTAAAAAAACTGTACAAGAAGATATGGGAAACTGAAAAAGTCACACTGGTGCAGTGGGAAGTACACTTTTGAGGCCATAATTAATGCACATTCTTTGGACAGAGCAGAGGAAAATTTACCCTGTATCTGGCCTCTGCTATATACGATCTTGGGAGCGCCTGATGCTGACATTCAATTAAGAAAGGAAAAATGTTCTATTGCCCAGTTCTATTCACCTTGATGTGCACATAATTCATCCACTCCAAAGAAGGTCTTTATGTGCATGGCACATAAGTTGACTTTGAAAGGGATGTATGCTGAGTCAAGTTGTTAAAACATGCCTTATTTAACACACTGAGTTTTTAATAATGGGGGAGAAAAAAACTTAAACCTACCATTGGATTTTACATCCGAGAAAGAGGAACCATCTTCCAGAGTAAACAGCTGAGGAACACAAGCAGCTGTGCTTAGGCCTTGACCCAGGTAAGAGGCAGCAGAGTAGTAAGAATGCATCCTGTACTGTGGTGTCACATTGTGGCCTGAAAACCGGTTCTCTGGAGTTTTCATTTGCTGTAATTAAAAACAAAGGCATTATTCGCCTATAAATCCTTTGTGCAGAAATATAGGAAAGTGTCTCCAGTGTTTGGTATTTTGTTTATTTATGGCATATTACCAAAGTATGAACCAACCCACAGGGACAAAATGATAATTAGACATACAAAGAGGCTATATTGTGCTGTTTGTTAAGTTTAGCAAAATAATTCAAAGCATGAAGTTCAAAGAATTGCTTTATACTCGTAGCTACTTTCATAGTATAATTAGTGAATAGGGAAAAATGTAATTCAAAGTGGATATACATCAGCACATGGGGGTTTACAGTAAGTAAATGACTGAGGAGCTCCCCCTGTGGATCAGTATGTAAAAATAGTTAGTAGGGCATCTACTTTTGAGACTAGAGTTTAGACGCATTATGCATGATTTTACGGGTGGCAGGACTTACCACCCCATTGCTGATAAAGTCGCTGTAAAACTCGTCCCCGCTTGGCAGGATGCCCCACAGACATTTAACGCTCTGATAATTGGCCAACTGGGCAGGAAGCCTTGCCTCTGAGAGCTGCCAGCCAACTCTCTGACCCCAGCAGCGCCACCAGGAGCGGGTAAACCTGCTTGAGCCTCGGTAGGAGGGGGTTGGAACGGGGGCCTCGGATCGGAAAAAGAGGCCTGGCAGGGAACGGCATTTAATTGGCCACTTCAGGGGTTCAACTGGCAAAAGGGTGGGGGTGCTGCCCGTGGATTTGCCCGCCACTCGTTAAATCATAGATAGATCGGGGGGGGGGGGGGGGTAAGGCACCCAGGAATTTGACAGGCCATATCACCCCCACTCCCCCTGCAAACCCACCCACAGGGAACCATAAAATTCTGCCTGTCATTTGGACCCTAGAGGGAAGTTTAATCTGTAGATGGCCTATGCTACACGAGCCCACAAAGCATTAAAAAAGAGTCCAGTTTTTTTGGCGGGTTGTCTTTGAGTTAACTTATCTCATGTGGGCAACAGTACATGTTGAGCTGCTGGGAGAGAAACCAGTTACTATTCAATGGCTCTCATTAGAAGGTCAGTATGTGTGGATGCCAAGTGAGGACAGAACCAGGTTGGCTCTGATTTTTTTTGTAGTTCACTACAGCCAAAAGCCAAGTTTTACTCAATTATTAGCTAACAAGCTGTAAAGCTCCACAGGTTGATCGAGCATTATAGGATCTAAGTAGTATAATTATACGCTTTTAAATAAACATTGAGAAATGCAAGCAATATATTTCACTATTTATATGCTGAACAACATGTTTGTACTAATCCAGAGAATAATTGAACATGATGCTTCTTCTAATACCAAAAATAACAGAAAATGGTTAAATCTACAAATTACCGTTTCTCACTGGATTTCTATTGCATGGTTTCTGGTGTCACGTTGATCAGGTTAGCACTAGTGCAGCTTTATAAACTTAACAACACAATGCTAGTATTTTAAGCATCAGAGTTTCAAAATACCTTACATTTAGCAAAAAACATTTTAAAAACTCCATTTAAATAGTGATTATACAAAATCATCGCAAAGCATTTCACAAAGGAAAAAAAACCAACATTGAGTTAGGAAAGTTAACCAAAAGTCAGAGACAGTTATCGAGAAGAGTTTTAAGCACACAGAAACAGGCAGAGAGATGGAAGAGTTTGTGGACTGAATCCCAAAGTAGGACCAAAAGAGCCCAAGATACTGCCAACAGTGGCGAAGGGGTACAAGAATACAAAGGTGTCCAGAGGTAGAGGACAATGGTCAAAGGAGAGGAAGCCAGCAGAGGCACAAAGGCCAACTTTTGTGCTGCAAAGTTCAAGGATTTTATGATTTACAGTAGTGCTACGAGGGTTACTATCCCTCCAACGGGCAGAAGTTACTTTTATTGCACCTCAATTTTTACACCACAGAGATCTTACAAGTACTTGCAGGGGGCAATACGAGTCAAACTCCCTCCCTAACAACGCTGTGGGAAAAATTTTCCCCCCCATTTCCCCCGCCAGGAAGTACTATGCGCTCCTTGTGCGGGCGGGGGGGGGATTCCCTCAGCCAGGAGTGCGTTCTTTTGCGCAAAAGAGCACACTGATCTCCCTGAGGCTAAGTGCTGCCTCAGGGAGATTGGCTCCAAATTTAAAAATGTTAAAGGAACGATAGCAAAATTTCCCTGACATGTCCCCTCATATGATGCTGTCACATGAACTGGGACATGTCCATCACTTTTACTGAAACCTTTATTAAATATTTAAAAACCCTCATGAAACCTCATCCTGCCTGTGGATGAGGTTTCATGCTTTTTCTGAAGCCCTCCAGGGCTCTCGGCCTGCCCACCAACCTTAAGGTTGGACGGGCAGGACCATTAATTATGTCAATTACTTTTTAAATGGCAGCAATTGGCCGTTGACAGGTTGGTAGGCACACAGCTGATTCAGCGGCACCCCCGCCGACCTGAAAATGGAAATGACGCGGGGTGATGTCAGAGTTCCACCCGACGTCATCCCGCGTCATTTTACATGTCGGCGAGCGGGCCCCGCCCCCCCACTCACCGACCGGAAGATCCTCCCCTGTGGGTGTACCTACACCACACAGACTGCAGCAGTTCAAGAAGGCAGCTCATCACCACCTTCTCAAGGGCAATTAGGAATGAGCAATAAAAACCCATGTCCCATGAAAGGATTTTTAAAAATTTGGCCTTTGGATATTTGAGTTTTTTATGTGCACAATGAAAAAAGTAAATGACAGTAAGATGTATAAAAAGTGATTTTTTTTTTTGGCAGGTTAGGGATGCAGGCAGATATGTAGCAAATGCAAATTGAACAGGCTGGATTTTACAGGGCACTACAGTCCCTGCCCTTCCCCAGCTAATATAGTGTGGCAAGTCTGCCCACTATACTGAAGGCTCCCCTGTAATAATTTAACACTGGAAGCAGCATTGATTGCTTTAAGACGAGACTTCAGCCCTATCTCAGGGGGTAGTCCTGCCTTAGAGAGCTGCTGGCTTATAGGATGGCTGCCAGTTCTGTAGTCCCAGCAGTTCCAGGTAGGAGCAGTGGCCACGCTGTGACTACTGGCAGTCCGAACAAAGAGGAGTCTCGGCTCAGACCTGAGTCCAGAGCCCCGGCTCAGATGAAAGCCCGGGCCATCACTGGAGCCAAGCTGACAGGTCCCATCCAGAGGGAAGTGAGAGGTATGGAGAGCTGGGTTTGAGAGGGTGCGAGGGGAGAGTAAAGGGGGAAGCATGACCTGAGGGGGAGAGACTGTGTGGGTACCTCCGATGGGCACAGGGGACCCGCAATGGAGGTCCCCCACCCCACTTGCCGACACCAGGCCACACAGCTAAAGCTGCCGGGCTTCCTGCATGGTGTGGGCCTCCACACAGCACTGGTAAAATACTGGCGGGATGAAGCCCTTAGGTGGCCATTAATTGGCCCCCTTAAGGCCTTATTAGGCCCAACGGCTCCACTGCCTCTCACAAAATGTTTGACAGGTTAGGGGTGGGAAAGCCACTTGCTGGATTTTACAAGCCCTCTCCCCCCGCCCCCTTCAAACCCGTTGCTGAGGGTGCATAAAATCAAGCTCGTCATATGAAGTAGCATATTTTAGGTAAAAACAAGAGAATAGAAACATGCCCCCAAAAGCATAATTTTCAATGGAATGAAGAAACAAGGATCTGGGGCTATTAATACACTGGTCTGGATTCCAACTAGAAAAAGCCATCAAAAAGGGTGATGAAATTTTAAGTTTTACATATGGAGACAACGAGTTAACAATGAACCTGTACAAGACACTAGTTAATTCATCATTGTAGTCTGGTGCACAGTTTTGAGCTTTTTATTTGAGGCCTAGAAACGAGCACCATGCAAAGAAAGTGTAATGTAGATGTAGTAGAATGGCATCAGGGATGAGAGAACGTGTAATTATGATTAGAGATGTGTGAGGGATATAAAAACATTTACAAGGATGCTAAAGAGGATGTTAAATGAATGTAAAGTCTTCAAAAATATGAAAAGGTTAATAGTGAAAGATTATTTCCACCAGTATATTGATAACAAGTTTAGAATTGGTACCAAAAGGAAGAGGTTAGAAAGCATTTCCTTTCAAGTAACAGGCTCATAATCCATGCTTTACCTCAAGTGCAATGAAGTCAAGTCAATAATTGTATTCAAAGGAAAATTAGCTAAACTAGAATAATAATGGGCAGGAAAATCTGATTACAATAGGTAGATGGTAGCATATAGGCAATAGCACATGCACAAACACAATGGGTTGAATTGCTTCATCTTGTGCTGAAATATATGTAGTATGTGTTTGGGAATGATGTCTTTATTTGTGAACTTCTCAATGTTAGACAGGTACTGAAACGAAGTGTTTCAGTACTTAAGAGGGGGTTTTTCCTATGAGGAGAATTTGAGTAGAAACAGCTTATACTTTCCCGAGCTTAGAAGAATGAGAGGTGATCTCATTGAAACATGTAAGATTTTGAGAGGGCTTGACAGATTAGATGCCCAAAGACTGTTTCCCCTGGCTGGGAAGTTTACAATTAGAAGGATAAGGAGTTGGCCATTTCAGACAGAGATGAGGAGAAATTTCTTCACTTGAAAGAGTTGTGAAACTTTGCAATTCTCCACTTTAGAGGGCTGTGGCTGCTCAGTCATTGAGGATATTCCAGGCTGAGATCGCTAGGTTTTTGGATTCTAAGTGAATCATGGGAAATGGGGATCCAGCAGTAAAATGGAATTAAGAAATTAAGATCATGGACCAGCCATAATCTCATTAAATGGTGGAGCAGGCTCGCAGCGCCTTATGGTCTATTCCAGCTCGTATTTTTTATGTTCTAAACAGCATTGCTGATAGTCGCATTGTGAAGTAGCCAGCAGGAGAGGCCCATGAAGGGTAATTAGATGAAGGTGGTCATTAATTACAACCTGGAGTTTTAGTTCAACCCCCCTCCCAGCAGGAATGTGAATATTCGAAAAAGGTGTATATATGTGGTATAACCAAGGTTTCCAGAGCGGAGACCACATATGTTGTCATATACTTAATTGCACACTACAGCCATAATCCAAGATATCAGTGACAAGGAAGACGGTGTTGAGTAGCTATTGCACAATGCAGATCACCCTCTGTGTTGTGTACCTTGTGTACAAGGTAGCAAGTGACGCCTTAGTACTTAGTACAGTCTTACTGTAGTATCAAACTCCAATTGAAAGTAGGCCTATTAAGGTCTGTATCACCATACAACTCAAGAGAGTTGCTCAGTATGCTAGACCACTGCCCATTCTATGCCTCCTTGTGCCCTGTAACTGGTGTCACTGTATCTGACTCCTCAATGGTTTTTTGGTCCAGCTGGCCATCTGGCAGATGTTCAGTCATTTACAAAGAAAGATGCGCCAGGCTGGATGGCTGAGAGATAGCAGCCACATCCATACCTACTCCAGCACATACTGGTTGTTGGGCACTTCCTCATCAAGTCCATTGACTTGTATGGGAGCAAATCTCAGGATAGTTATGGAGACAGTCATGTGAGACAGTGTGTAATGGCTCTCTCCATCCATCCCCAGCACGTTAAAGCCATAAAAGACAGTCTTTGTAGAATGGAGCCTTGGAGCTTGTGACAGGTGGTGAGTGATGCAGGGGCATGTGAGGTGCTGGCCTTGTCCCCAGTACTGGCAGCTGCAGCTTATTCCTGGGAGATGCCTACAGGAAGAGACAGGAACACAAGTTAGAATGCTGAGTGGAAGACATACCTTCCAACATAGCATGGTCCTTTGTGGTTCAGTGTTGAAGTGTATGGGAATAAGACTGGGCTTTAGCAGAAACACAAAATGGGCAAAAGTGAATCAGCAGCTCGCTTTACACCCTGTTTTGATCTATATTCTTAGGCTAGACCTGGATGTGTTCAGGATTTTTGTATATCTACCCCTCTGATAAGTATCAATTAAAATATAAAATTTTCAATAAATAAATCTGGGAATATTAGCTGTGAAAACTAAGATGTGTTGAAGTAGGAAATTCAGTGCTGTGTAGTCTGTATGTGTAGACTACCTGAGGAAAAGAAATAACTGTAAGGATAAATACTGCAATACACACAATTAAGTAGAGTTATATAATAATACATTTTTAATTTCTTATTATTTTGTATGCTCATCTATTCCAGCATAAAATTATTGTATCATGAACAGAAGCCAATACGACACAGAAAGAAGTATTTATGTAACTGTGATGTGTGGCACACCTTTATTTGTCACACCTTGATTTACATACTTACAGCAAGGTATGTCATGATGGTAATTGAGAGGCATAAATGTAATTCTTTATCATCTATCAGCAGCTGGTGAAGGACACACTGTTCTATGAGCCACAGGGGATCCAAAAGATATTCTACCAGAGGCACACCAAGGTAGGTCAAAAGCTATTTGAAGAATAAAATACAAATGTCCCCATTTGTGATACAAGTATAAATGAATGATGAAGGTTAGAAGGAAATCACAGGGCGAAATCCTGTGCCCTCGTCAAGGTGCTGGGAGGCATTTAATCGGGCAGGCGGGTGGGGACCCTGGCACCTTGCTGCCCTCCATCCATGGACAGCCTACCAGCCCTGCCAATTGAAGCCCTTGAGTGGGCAGCAGGCTCACCTTGCAGGGAGCACAAGTAAACTCTGGCGTGTTTGCTTGCAGGCTCGCTGGGAGGAAGGAGGGGGGTGGGGGGGGGATGGTGTCCCCATTCAAAGGACTCAGTGCCTGCTCAAGGGACCCGGCATCAGGAGTGTGGTTTGGGGGAGGCGGGGGGGCCTCCTCCCTTCCATCTCTCTACCGGGACGCCCTCCCCACCATCACTTACCTGTGCCTGAGTCTCTCCTCAATCTGAGGCCCCGGTGGGTGTAGTACCGGCAACAGCCACACCACCTTCCCTATGGCACTGCTGAGAACAGAAGAGCTGCCGGACTCTGAATAGCCGGCAGTTCTCAGTGGGTGGGACTCCACAAGGTTGCGCCCACAATCCTTTTTGTAAAAGTTTATACCTAGCACAGGGTTCTGATGATGGGCTATACCTAAGATGAACCCAATCTTCCTTTCAGATGCTGATAAGCTCGCTGCTCATTCCTAGCTTATTCTATTTTTATTGTATGTGTCTATTTTTAGTTTTTTTAATCCCTTGTCGTCTTATCGTGCACACTGCAACTTTTCTTCAAACTATTCGTTCCAGCATTTAATTCCTTTGTCATCAAATCAGCATATGTTATAGTGATGTTAATCTCACTTTTCTGTTAATCAATCAGTTTGAATAATGTTCATTTCTTTTCTTAAACTATAATATACATTCTGTTTCATCAATAATCTTATGCATTCAAGATTACTCATTTAATTACAAGGCTGCTGGATTTCCTGTCAAAACAGCAGAATGCATAAAAGGGTAAACAAAGATGATAAAAAAACATAAAACAATTTAAAAAGCAGGCAGTTAAGACAGTGTCACAAATTAAAATGCTATACACTCATGACTGCATTCAAATTGTAAAAATGATTTAAATGTTTTCTTAAAACCTACATCATTTTGGTTGGAATTATTGGCTGGAATTGAAGCTTGGAACTAAAGAGCAAAATTGTGAAGATTTACTGAATTTTGTTTGAAGAGGTGACGGCAATTTAAATTAGAAAATTAACTTTATTGCAGTAAGCTGGTGCTGACAACACTCTGGATAGCCTAGTAGACAAACAAGGAGCAGCACTGTTACACACTGAAATTCTGTTTCCTGTTGGTCTAATCTATTTTGATATCTCTAAGAATTACAAGAATTTTACAACAATCAAAAGGAAAGTGCTTAACATTAGTAAATGGAATGCAACATTATTTGCAATTAAGCTAGAAACTCCTGGAAATTAGCTGTAACTCACACAGCCTCCAAAAGGGAGAGATAGGTTACCAGGAGAAATGGATGTGACGAGGGATCCTTGCCAAAGCTTTAATGTATCTTCTTTCAGATGCTGAATCTTTCCTGCGTTTCAAACCTCAAAGCCAACCAACAAGTGAACAGCTTTTTATCCAGATTTATTGCCTTAACTGTCTCCCCCATTTTAGTATGTTCTTATTGCATTCTTCTAATGCTGTTTTCTCACGTGCACTTTTTTTCTCCATCCTTTTTTCTCCACCTTTAGATCCTTTCTATTAATCTTGATCACAAGCAAATGTAGCAAAAAAATTCACATTTTAAACAAGACAAGGAGGTACAAATTAGATCTTGCTGTGCCCATCATACGAGTGCAAAATGGGCACAAGGATCAAATCAGGGATCAGCGTCCACTTCCAATTATTACTTGAAAGATATCTGACCTGAGGCCTCGGTGGGTGTAGTATCGGCAGCAGCCACCACCTTCCCCGTGGCGCTACTGAGAACGGAAGAGCTGCCAGCCTCTGAATAGCCAATGGGCCATTTCACAGAAGTCCTTCATGGCTGCCTAAAACCAGCATTAAGCCCTTTACATATGTAATTTAGAAGCCAGAAAATGCAATACAAGCAGAATTGGGGCAGCGCAAAAGGAACACCCGTCTGACCCATTCTATGTTAACCCTGTAAATAATTGTGGAATCAATACAATTTGCACAGAGAAGGCAACCTTCCAGTGTGGAAAAGGCCCAACAGTGGGAAGTCACCAGACAGAAATAGGTAGTCAGGTATTACTGCAGGATTTAAAGGCCTGCTGCGACTGCAGTAACATTTGTTCAGTTAACCTATATGAGGAAGTTTTACAAACCTTGAGACAAAGGGGTTTAAAGATGATAAAGTCACACAAGTGCCCAGTCGTGACCCAATATATGTGAGTTAATAAACGTGCACTATTTGTTGTATGGGTGTTTGGTGTGGATGGTGTTTAAGTGGTGAGTGTAAACTTGGTCAATTGCAACTTGAAAGAGATGCCCAGCTCTTTTATGCCAAGTTTCTTTTCAATGTTTTGAATAGGGTAACAGTACAGATTTAAAATGTCGAGAGGGAACAATGTGCAGTGTACAAACTTGATTTAGCTACTGACTATAGGACACTTTTGGGTCACCTTACCTTTGTAACTCCCTTCTAGTCCATTACCTTCTTTCTCATTTGGATTTGGATCCAGGTTCTGTGGATTCCAGAGACTGCATTAAACTCTCCAAGCATCATGATCAGATCTGTTTTGAAGAGGGTGTCTTGGATTCCCTTGCATGCATCTCATGCAGCAGGACCTCAATTTCTACAATACAAAATCTAGTAGTTCTTCAGCTGTGATGTTCCTTTGGTTCAAGTGTTCTGTAATACGAATCTCTTCACTCCATTCACCTTGCAAGGCAATGATGTTCCAACTCCCAAGCTCTGATCATCTTAAAAGGCCTGCTGTTGACATTTAACTACTTGCAGGTGTGATGCCAAATTTCAGGGATGGCCAAGCCGGCTGCCAGATCCCCACAAGACCACAGCTGGAACTCAGCCTAAATATATAATTAGGGGCCAGGTCAAAAGTACACGGGTGACCAGAGACACATGGGCCAGGATTTTTCAGAAGGCGGAGTTTCCCATCCCGCCATCCAAAGAGTCAGTGGGGAACACATCCCACTGACGTTGCCTGCTGCGTAGCCATTTCGCGCTCCAATGAGTGTTCACTGGCTGCAGGCTGGACTTCCACCCCTTGGTCAGGAGGAAATCCCACCTTAGAGAGCTGCCAGTCAATCTGATTGGTCAGCAGATCTCTAGTCCCTGTAGCGACAGAAACTGCAGCGGACAGGAGTGGGACTTCATGCAGGGCACAGAGCCTAGAGCCTAAGAACCGTGAGTGCAGGCAAAGGTTAGTTTTCGGGGTCTCAGGGTGGGCAGGGTAGGGGAGGCCTCGGGGGGTGTAGAGTTGGGGATTGGGATGTTGGGGGAAAGGCCAGGGGCCAGCGGAGAGAAGCCCAGTGACCACCGGACATTCGGGGGGGGGGGGGGGGGAGAGAGCGCAGGGGGCTGTGCCTGAAGTTAGAGGGCGGCTTCCGAAATCCAATTATTTTCAGTCTTGCCCCACACCCGGGAAATCCTCCCACCAACCTAAAAATTGAGGATGGGCAGGAAACGGCCCTTCGGTGGTCAATAATTGACCACTTAAGGGCCTCAACTGGGGAAGGGCAGATGGCCAATCCGAGGCCTCTCCCATCCCAGCGTAAAATCACTGAGAGGTCAGGACGGGCAGGAATCCAGTGGGAAGCCCATTCATGCTAATTCACACTCATGCCCCACCTAAAAACCTGCTGGCCAGGGAGTGTGAAATTCAAGCCGTATAGTCAGTGGAAATCCCACCATTCTACTTCCAGCCTATTTCCACAATCAGACTCTATACTTCTGTCTCTGGTTGCTAAACCAATTCTCAATTCATCTAGACTATTCAGCATCTATTCTGCACGGGCTTTAACCGTCCCTATTTTTCAAATGACAAACGTTTTATTAAACAGCGGTGTCATGACTAGCAATTTAGACTCAGTGTAAAAATTAAGGACTTAACTTTTCCTGAATCTCAAAGCTTTACAGTAGGAAAAGAGAGATGGGATTTGTCACTTGCCCCGCCCCCCAAATCAATTTTTCAGTGGAGCAAGGGTTTGTGGGGGTATAAAATTACTCAGATACACCTACTTCATCAAACCCCCACCCCCACGGCTCAGCAGTGTACAATGCATCCATATATGGACAGGCATACTGGGAACAGATGAAGCTAAGGGAAGCATGCCCTTAAAACTTTCAACTTAGTGTCAACCTTTAAAAGGAATGCTTTAAAGGCTGCAAGGTGAGTACTGATTCAAAAAAGGCAAAAAGCACTGCTGAATGACTTTAGTCTTCCCATGTAAAACTAGCAGAGGAGTGGGGAAAATGGAATAGCCACCCCTGCTGCCAGTGCGGGACCTGTCTCAGTTTCCCCTCACTGGCACACGGTAGCCAAGATGCCATTGCACAGCACACTTACCATAGGCAGCTCACCAGCTGGGGGGCTAGAAATTAAATGCTGCTGCAGTTTCTTAACGGTCTGCCACAGCTTAAAAGGGAGTTGCCTTTCTTATGGTACAAGCAGGGAAGACAGGTTTTGGAGCTGCAGGACAAAGGTCGGGGGCAAGGTGCATTCCAGCAGGGCCCTGAAGTTTTCAGCTACAAGTTTTTGAAAGGAGGCATGTCTTCTTCCCCTCAGATGGTCAGCAGATCTCAAACTGAACTGGTAAAAGGACATATTGAAGTGGCACAGTATGTGAACCCAAGCAGTACTCACACCAAGACCTGGTTACCGCACAGCAAGAAGTTTAATGGCCTGACCAGGAGTTCCAAGGTAAGACACCCTGTCACATCTCACATTCTTTCTGCTGATCTCCAAATCATAACCTGGCAAACTCACTGGGATAGAATTTCCATGGGGTTTCCTCAATCTCCCTACGTAAATTCCACTTAGTTTTAATACTCAGTTCAAGCCACAGCTGAACATTGGCCAAATATGTAAATAAAAATGGGGATTAAATTCAGCAGATCCCACTTTTGAACACCCTGCACACAGATGCTAAGGTCTGACAGGCCTTGTATATAGACCCCTGGACCTCATCGTCATAAAGTTGGTGCAGCAGAGGGTATAAGTGCTCCAGGTTTGTAATCGCTAAGTGCTTATCCTGTGCGTCTGGGTAGGGGATAATTGGACGCCTTGCAGAAATGATCAGGTTGTAAGGAGGGAGGGATCGGGGGCCTGGGGTGGCAGTGATTGATGCTGAGTTCCTGCTTTTTATTTTACTTACACAGTGCTTTGAGTTAGTTTTTCTGGAGACTGGCACTGGCTGTGTCAGGGTAAACCAAAGCTGCAGCAGGGAACTAAGGCAGGTGTTAGGCCCTGTATTTGTATATACAAAACAACCATCACCTGCTTCAGGCATGGATAAAGGGTGTCCTGTTTTTCCAATCCCCATATGGTTGGCAATAGTCCTCTAGTCAGAATTGAACATAAACCTCCCACCTGATATTTTGGTTCCTTAGGAGCCCATGTAACACCTGAAAAATAAATGCTACTCAACACAATTTAACCTCCGTTAACTCTACTGCACTGATATTTGGGAGACTCCAGGCATCGATATGGGGAATAGGTGAACCGTTTTATCTGTCACAAGCTCACTTTCCAGTGTAGTTACAGCCTTCTCTGCATTAATAATATACGGTTGTCAGTGCCCTCATGAGAAAAAGCACCATATATGAACATTCCAGAGACAGTTCTACCACAGAAAGCGTTGGTCCGCAATGGTGAAAGTTCCAACCCTCACAGAAACTGGGTTTGAAAAACCAAAACAGGAAATGAGGCTACCAAATGCATGAAAAAAATAAATAAGGCCCGAAATTAATGTTCTAGCCCAACTGTGATACCAACAGGGGAGTGCAGCTATGGTAATGAGCAGCTGGACTAAAGAGCTCAGTCAATCATGCCCAGCTCAGCTTCATAACGTCACGCAGCTCAAGCTAGTATTTGCATGGTCACTGTACTTGGAATGCTGCAGGAGGCCCATATTCTCCAATGTGAGATTCTGGGAATGGTACAAGAATCTGTCTCGATGGATGACGGATCATCTGTAAGTTTAAGAAGCTTCCAGGAAGCCATGTAGAGAATCCGGCACTAACTGGCTTTCCAGCCACTCAGCAGCCGATTCTAGAATA
Source organism: Cetorhinus maximus (assembly GCF_964194155.1). Taxonomy (NCBI): domain Eukaryota; kingdom Metazoa; phylum Chordata; class Chondrichthyes; order Lamniformes; family Cetorhinidae; genus Cetorhinus; species Cetorhinus maximus. Next base: position 122,999,037 of record NC_135880.1, on the reverse strand, counting down.
CCCTCCCTGAATGGAAATTTCGTTGTCCCCAGACAGCATATCTTCCTCATCACTGGACTCTTAACAGGGGAACTTCTGTGGGGTAGGCCGGATCTCTCTCTGTAATTCAAGCAGAAACCCTGTAGAAACAGCATGAATGGGCTCTGGTACATCCACAGTGCTCTCCAAGATATTCATGGCCTCTATAACAAATTACTGGAACTAGCTGATTGAGACTTATCTGTGAACACAAAAAATGGTAGCAAACAAAAACAACTGTTAGTTTAATATCCATAGACTGAGAAGCAAACTAAACCTGAAAAATACTAAAGATTTATTTGTAGTTAAGAGATTTTATCGTATGATTTTGGTGCTTTGTATGTTACATTCATGTGCATTGATTTTTTTGCCTGAAAGTTATCACAGTTAAAGTAAATGCAATTAGAACTTACTCGACTTCTGTGAATCCAGGATAGATGTTTTGACATCTGGTACAATTTTGAAGAGTTTCCCACTTGTTCCTCTGGTCAAGTTAGAGTTCTTCAGTGGCCTATCAGCATAATCATGTCTTTCTTCCTTCAACACTGCACTGGATTTTGCTTTTCAGCAATTGCCTCAGCCCATTAATTCTTTTCCAACAGTTCTGTACAATTTGACAAAGCTCGAACATTTTGTTGGGGTTATTTTTGTTACAGTTTTCCCAGAGTGTGCTCTTCCTTTTGTAGGTGGCAGCAAACTGGCTGTTATAGGGAACTAAATGGGGTGCAGCGTTAATGAGGAAGTGAGTGTACATGATTTTTTTCTGGCTGCTATTTTAACAAAGGCATTATCAACAGGACTATTTCAGGAGGGCCTTAGTGCCCAGAATGCAGATCACTAGCCAGTTCCACCAACCACCTATTCCAATTCAATACCTTTCTTGAAACTCATAATAAAATTAATTTTATGGTATACAGCACTGGATATATAGGACAATATATTCTAGATGCAATGCCTGTGATTTTTCAATAAGCCGGCTATTGTGTTTTTTCATTCAGTTATGGGATGTGGGCGTCGCTGGTTAGGCCAGCATTTACTGCCCATCCATAATGTGAGGCCCAGCCAGAAATTTCACCTGTAACGTATACAAGGCCTTCTGTTCATTACAATATTTACATGACATGTCCCTGCAGTATTAATGCAAGGAGGAACCATGATATTGGAAGTCATACATAGTACATCTCAGCTACAAGGAAATGCTGTCAAGGTGAACCTTGGTAGAAGACAAGGTTAAAACAAGCATGAGGAAAAATATAGAATTAGTACATGCAGCTGAAACACACGGACAAAATACTCAAAAGACTTAAGGTATTAGATCTGAAAGCATTTTGAAAAATTGGGAGGGAAAGAAAATTGCCGTGCAGAGACTAATAAATGGAAAAAACATCAGTACTCACCTTCTCATCACTTTCATTTCTCTGAAAATAAAAACATATGCAATATATATATAAACAATTGACCCAGGCATGCAACGCAAGATCTGGTGAATGCAACCTATTTTTAACAAACTTGTCTGCGTCCATAAGTCAAAAGTAAATAACAGGAAAAGTTAAAAGGTGTCAAATTATCAAGCTGTTTGAGTTTGTAAGTACTAGTTTCACACCCAATCATTATACTGATAACAGGTCATCAGTACACAGGTACAGCTAGCTACATGGGTTCTATGTTGAACTGCTAATGAGCATTAAGGGAATTTGAAGTCAAACATTCACTAATAAAACAGGGAAGCAGCATTGGTTGGTGCTCAAACACAATGGTCCTGATATAAATAGCGGTAGGTTACGCAAGTAAAGTGGGGATGGAATGGAGTTCTGGTCAGGATGTTGTGAAGTTTTAACCCCACACTGTGTATCTTTTTATTTTCCAGTGGGTTCCCCATCCAAAGGCAAACCGATCAACAGACTTGGTTCCCTATTGGGTAGGAAATACATTATAGGAGGCCTCAGAAAAGGAATCTGGTACATGACACATTAGTGGGAGTGTTGGATTTAGCACAGGAGGGTGGGGGGCGGAGGTTCCAATCCCCAAGAAAGGTCAGATGGCAAAGGGGGGCAGTGTGGTGGTGGGGTTGGTGGGGAGGGAAAGAGAGCGAGAGCGCGCGCGAGAGAGAGAGAGAGAGAGAGAGCGAGAGAGAGAGAGAGCTGGGGGCATTTGGGACCAACGGCAAGGATAAAGGTAGCTTGGTGGGTTGGAGAAAGCATTCTTGCTGCTCCTGGCCCACAAGCAGTGCTATAAGGAAGCTTAGCTTTTCCTTGCCTCCAGTTCTGAGTGCCACATTATAGGAAGGATGTGAATGCATTGGAGAGAGTGTAGAAGAGGTTAACAAGAATGGTTCCAGGGATGAGAAACTTCAGTTATGAAGATGGGTTGGAGAGGTTGGGACAGATCTCCTTGGAGAGGAGAAGGCTAAGAGGAGATTTGATAGAGGTGTTCAAAATCACGAGGGGGCTGGATAGAGTAGATAGGGAGAAACCGCTCGTAAAAGGATCAAGAACGAGAGGGCACAGGTTTAAAATGATTTGCAAAAGAAGCAAATCTAATGTGAGAAAAAAGTTTTCACGCAGTGAGTGGGTCGAGTCCAGAATGCACTGCCTGGCAGTGTGGTGGAGGCAGGTTCAATCAAGGTATTCAAGAATAGAAACAATGTGCAAGGGTTCGAGGAAAAGGCAGGAGAAGGGCATAAGTCATAATGCTCATTTGGAGAGCCGGTGCAGACACGATGGGCCGAATGGCCTCCTTCTGCGCCGTTACATTCTGTGATTTGAGCTGCAGTACTCCCGTGGCCTGGAAAACCCGGATAGCCAGGGCTAAACTTGTACGGTCGGCTAAACACAAGGCTCCCAGACCCACTAAAATATTTAACTGATTAACACATCTCCTGTAAGTGGGTTGATTCATCCCACCCAACATCCTGTCTCCACTAAATCCAGAAATGGGCAGATTGGAGGAGAGTTTGAAATTTTAAAAAATGTTAACATCTCCCCATCCCAATCCACCCATTTTGGTGGGTTAAAATTGCCCCCTCTGTGCCTCTGTAGAAAATTAGTTCCTGCTATGAATTTTCACATTATAAATTTTTAATCTAAAGCCTCTGTCAGTCCCTCATGAGATCTTGTCAGGGAACCTGACAATTTACAAATGGCTCTCATGCCATTCCTTACATTGACTGAAGAGACCAAACAGAAGTTTACTTGCTCACCCTGTTACAGGACAGCACAGGGCACAGGAGGAGTGTGTATGAGAGGGAATCTAACTTAAAACAAGGTGAGAAAACAAAGGAGCATTGGGGTAGAGGGGCAACAGGATGAACAGATGTACAGTGGGCAGCTGCATTAGTAAAGACAACATTTAACATATCGAAATTAAATTATGTGAAATTAATTTAGTAGAAGTGCTCCAAACTGCTTCCTTTAATTTGAAGGACTAAAAGTATCCTTTTTAAACTTACATATCAAGAAACATGAAGGACAAATTTCCTCGTCCTCCCTCCCGCTCTGTACAGCATTGTGCCCTTCCAGACTAAACACAACCAAATTTGGTTGTCCTGGGTCTTTAATGTAGTACTTCTGTACACTCGTCCCCACCCTTCCTCTGACATGGGCCTGTCTTGGTAACAGACCCAAACGCTGGCTTACAGCTGCGGGATTCAGCTCTTCTGGTCAGTATTGTAGCAGGCCTGAAGATCTGGTGGTCAGTGATCTAAGGTTTTTATTTGATTACCATAAGAACACCCTCCCTCCCCCCACGGAATTGGTGAGGGATCCTGGCACAAGACCCCAGCTAGCATCTACAAACATCCCACAGTGGGATGTCCCATGGACCAATTTCAGAAAATAGAAGCAGGAGTCTGGGGACACTTTCAGTCTCTCGTTTACATTCAATGGATGCGGCGGTGTCCATTATTAGTCCAGGCCCATCCTGCAGGGGCAGTCCCAGATATCCAAAGGAATATAAAAGGTTTGAAACCCATCAGGTTCCATTCCTCTTAACCTCAACCTTGTAGCTGGGAAATCGGTATTCCCTGTGGAAAAAGATTGAAAAAAATACCCAAAGCTTCCTTATACAGACCATTGTTTTCATACAATCAGCATTTCGCTACCTTAATTATCAACTTATTCATAAGTTCTAATACTTATACTCATTAGCAAAATGATGATAATAATATTTTGTCACGAGGGAATCAATGTACATCCTACCTGCCACTGGTTTCCTGTCTGACCAGACACTAATGATGCAGAGAGGCCCCGAAGGCTGTTTTTCACAGTTGTCCCTCCCAGTGTGGAGCTTACGTCAGAAGCAGGTGAATCCCCTGCCACCGCCACCTGGTACTGGGGATAGTTGTATAAATTGTTGTAGTAAGCTGGGTAGAGAGACGGCTGGTAGAAGTTGCTGTAGTAGGAAGAGTCCACTACCAGGTCTGGGGTGGCCTCCAGGTGCCCTCTGCTGGTTATGGAAGGGATATCCTGGAGATGCAAACGCCCCTCTGTAAAGGGAAAAAAAAAAGATGAATGTACTTACAATTATGCACATTTACCAGTTTTAAGCAACATTCATATCTAAATAAGATTTTAAAGTCACATATAACTCAATGTGTGTTCAGAATATATATGGTTCGAAATAATAGTGTTACGAGCAGACAACTGACTAATTTTTTTTAAGTTAATCCCTCTGTAAAACAGCAAGCAGAAGAATATTAAGCAACATACATTCAGTTATTCTTTCACCAGATTTTTTTCCTGAGTAAAACAACAAAGTGCATTTATGTAGAGCTTTTAAGAACATAAGAGTAGGAGTAGGCCATACAGCCTTTTGAGCCTGCTTTGACATTCAGTAAGATCATGGCTGATCTGATCTTAGCCTCAACTATACTTTCTCTCCTGCTCCCCATAAGCCTTGACACCCATTTTAGGTTAAAAATATATCTCAGTCTTTAATATGTTCAATGACGCAGCCACCACAGCTCCATGGGGTAGAAAATACAAAAGATTCATGACTCTCGGCGAGAAAGAATTCCTCCTCATCTCTATCTTAAATTAGTTTGCCTCGTATTTTTTCTCTAGTGATAGTGATTATTTTTTTGTTCCTTTTTGTCCCCCGATGTTCTACCATTATTGGGATGCTTTTAGTGTCTTCTACCTTGAAGACGGATACAAAACATTTGTTTAAAGTTTCTTCCATTTCCTTGTTTCCCATGATTTATTTCCCAGTCTCATTGTCTAAACTACTTGTAGAAGCTCACACTATTTTTATAATTTTTGCTCGTTTACTCAATCTGTTTTTTCCTTTTTTATTACTTACATAGCAAATTCACACAGCAAAACGTCCCAAAGTACTTCACAGGAGTGTTATCAAACAAAGATAGACACAAAGCCATGTTCAGTGATATTAGGCCAGATGACCAAAACTTTGGGCAAAGAAGTAGGTTTTAAAGAAGCAAAGAGGTAGAGAGATGTAGAGATTCAGAGAGGGAATTCCAGAAATTAGGTTCAAATCAGCTTAAGGCAGAGCCAGCAACAGTGGAGTGATTAAAATCAGGGGTGCACAAGAGTCTAGAATTTATGCAGTGCAGATATCTTGGAGGGTCATGAGTCTGTAGGAAATTTCAGAGATAGGGAGGGGTGAGGCCATGGAGGGATTTAAAAGCAAGGTGTTGCCAGACCACGAGCCAATGTAGGTGGTGAGCTCAGGGCGATCTGGGTGAATAGGACTTGTTGTGAGTAAGGGTACAGACAGCAGAGGTTTAGATGACCTCAAGTTTACTGAGGGTGAAAAACGGGAGGCCAGCTAGCAGAGAATGGGAATAGTTGAGTCTAGAGCTGAACATATTATAACTGAAGGTTTAGGCAGCAGGTAAAGCTGAGGCAGGTGCAGAGATGGGTTACGTTACAGAGGTGGTCTTGTTGGTGGTGCAGAAAAGGAATTAGAAGTTATCACAAGGTTAAATAAGACATCGAGCTTGCAAAATGGTCTGATTCACTCTCAGACAGTGGCCAGTGAAAGGGGTGGAATTGGTGGCTCGGGAATGGAGTTTGTACTGGAAGACAATAGCTTCAATCTTCCCATCAATTAGTTGGAGGAAATTTCTGCTCATCCAGTTTTGGATGTCAGGCTAGCAGCTTGCCAAATTAGAGGCAGCGAAGGGGTAGAGAGAGGAGGTGGAGGTAGAGCTGGATGCCATCGGCATCAAAAATAATTAAAATAAATACCTAAAACACACACCTGTATAATTAAGAAAAGTATAACTTTTAGCTGTATTTGTGGGTGGCACCAGCATTTAATAAACACAGTAAATTGCAGTATACATAGAAATGACTTTAACTTAAGAAAATAATTAAAATAAATTAGTAAATTAAAATAATTTAGTAAATAAACTTTATATAAAGCGTTTACTACAGTATTTAAGGTATGTCAGTGCAGCTCAGCCATGTGGAATGTGCATCCTGTGGGATGTGGGAAGTTGAGCAGGCACAGAATGCCCTCGATGACTACATCTGCAGGAAGTATCATCAGCTGCAGAAACCTGAGCACAAGTTGCAGAGCTTGAGCAGCAGCCGGAGTCACTGTGGTGCATCCGCATGGCTGAGGATTCCATGGTTAACTCATTTAGAAAGATGGTTACACCGCAGCTAAGAAGTACATAGGCAGAGAAGGAATGGGTGACCACTGGAGTATCTAAGAGAAACAGGCAGGTCGTGCAGAAATCCCAAGGCTTTTCGCTCCCGAGGCTCTCTCGCTCTCTAACCACTTTTCTATTTTGGATACTGATGAGTGAGATGGTTCCTCAGAGAACTGTAGCAAGAGCCAAGTCTGTGGCACCACAGGTGGCTCAGCTGCACAGGTTGGGGGCGGGGGGAAGAGAGAGGAAGAGTGGAAGTGCTATAGTAGTAGGGGATTCCATAGTTAGGGGAGCATACAGGCGTTTCTGTGGCTGTAGACATGATTCCACGAGGCCCAGTGCCAGGGTCAAGGATTTCATAGAGCGGCTGCAGCACATTCTTCTGGGGAAGGGTGAACAGCCAGAGCTCATGGTCCACATTGGGACCAATGACATAGATAGGAAAAGGGATGAGGTCCTGAAGGCAGATTTTAGGAAGTTAGGAAGGGAGTTAAAAAGCAGGACCGCAAGAGCGGTAATCTCAGGATTACTCCCAGTGCCACGTGCTAGTGAGCATAAGAATAGGAAGATTGAGCAGTTCAATACATAGCTGGAGAAATGTAGTAGGAAGGAGGGCTTTAGATTCCTGAGGCACTGGGATCAGTTCTGGGGCAGGTGGGACCTTTAGAAGAAGGATGTGTTACACATAAACAGGACTGGGGCTAATGTCCATATGTGAAGGTTTGCTAGTGCTGTTGGGAAGGATTTAACTAGGTTGGCTGGGGGGATGGGAACTTGAGGGGAAATTGAGAACTGAGGAGAAAAACTGGCAGTGGCAAGCAGAGAAGTATCAACTGATAACAAGGACATATCAAAGAATAGTATCAAGGTAGATAGAATACTTGATAGAATTAGACTAGATAGCGTTTGATAGAATTAGAGTAAGCAATAGTAAGATGGGCTCGGAATAAGGGGGAAAGTTAAAAAGCCTGAATCAGGGCTAATGTACATATATGTGATGTATGTGAACACACAGAGTGTGGTTAATAAGATTGGTGAACTGCAGGCACAGGTTGACAAATAGAATTATTATATTATTGCTTTAACAGAGACCTGGCTCAAAGAAGGGCAGGACTTGATGTTAAATACTCCTGGGTACAAAGTGTTTAGGAGAGACAGGAAAGGAAGAAAAGGGGGGTGGCAATATTGATTAAAGATGGCATTACAGTACTGGAGAGAGAGGATGGTGCAGGGTGGTCAAGGACCGAATCTCACTGGCTAGAGGTAAGGAATGAAAAAGGTGAAATAAGCACACCAATGAAATAACATTGATTGGTATGATATATAGACCACCAATTAGTAGAAGAGATGCAGAGAAACAAATTTGCAAAGAAATTACAGAGAGGTGCAAGAATTATAGAGTAATCATAATGGGGGACTTCAATTATCCAAATATAGACTGGGATAGGAATAACAGAAAGGGACAAGAGGGGGCGAGAGCTCCTGGGATGTGTTCTAGATAATTTTCTGCAGCAGTATGTTTCCAGTCCAATGAGAGGACATGCACTTTTGGACCTGGTTCTAGGGAATGAGTTGGCCCAAGTGGATCAAATATTAGTGGGGGAGCCTCTAGGGGACAGTGACCATTGTATCATAAGGTTTAGGTTAATCATGGAAAAGGACAGGGAACAATCCAGAGCAGGGATAATTAATGGGGGAAAAGCCAGCTTCGATGGGATAAGAACGCACCTGAGTCAAGTGAGTTGGAATCAAAAGTTGGCAGAAAAGACTGTGGCTGATCAATGAGCCATCTTCAAAGAAACAGTATTGCAGGCAATGTCAAGGTATGTTCTCTTGAAGGGGAAAGGTGGGACAAATAAATCCATAGCGCCCAGGATGACGAGCGAGACAAAGGTAAAGATGAAAAGGAAGAAGTGCACATTTGACAGATGTCAGGTAGAAAATTCAATGGAGAGTCAGGCTGAATATAGAAGGACCAGAGGGGAAGGGAAGAAACTAAAAAGAAAAGCAAGGAGAGAGCATGAAAAGGGGCTGGCAGCCATCATAAGAGGTAATCCCAAGGTCTTCTATAAGCATGTAAATAATAAAAGGGTGGTATAAGAAAGATTAGGGCCGATTTGGGACACAAAAGGGGACTTCTATGTGGAGGATGAAGAAATAGCGGAAGTATTGAACGAGTGCTTTGCATCTGTCTTCACAATGGAAGAAGATTCGACCCAGGCTGAAGTGAGAGAAGAAGTAACTGATACACTGGAAGAACTTACAGTTGAGCCTAAGGAGGTGTTGAAAAGGCTATCTTTACCTAAAATAGTTAAGGTACCAGGACCGGATGAGATGCAACCAAGTGTACTGAGGGATGTGAGAGTGGAAATTGCAGAGGCACTAATGATAATCTTCCAGTCTTTAGTAGACAGAGGGGAGGTGCCAGAGGACTGGAGAATTGCGAATGTAATTGTAAAAAAGGGGTGCAAGGATAAAGCTGGCAACTACAGACCTGTCAGTCTGGCCTCAGTGGTAGGGAAACTTCTGGAAACTATACTGCGGGGTAAAATCAATAATCGCTTAGACAAGTGCAGGATAATTAAGGAAAGCCAGCATGGATTCATTAAGGGAAAATCATGTTTAACTAACTTGCCGGAGTTTTTGGAGAATGTAACAGAGAAGGTTGATAAGGGAAACACTGTTGATGTGGTGTATATGGATTTTCAAAAGGCATTTGATACAGTATCACATGAGAGACTTGTGAGCAAAATTCTAGGTCATGGAATAAAAGGGAAAGTAGGCACTTGGATAAGAAATTGGCTGAGTGACAGGAAACAGAGAATAGTGATAAATGGTTATTTTTCAGATTGGAGGAGGTTTGTAGTGGAGTTCCCCAGGGGTCAGTGTTGGGACCCTTGCTCTTCCTGATATATATTAATGATCTAGACTGTGGTGTGCAGGGCATGATTTCAAAACTTGCAGGTGATACGAAGATTGGAAGTGTTGTCAACTGTGATAGGGATAGTCTTGAACTTCAAAAAGACATAGACATGTTGGTAGATTGGGCAGACAAGTGACAGATGAAGTTCAATGCAGAGAAGTGTGAGATGCTTCATTTTGGCAGGAAAGATGTGGTGAGACAGTATAAAATAAAGAGAGAGCCTCTAAATGAGGTGCAGGAACAAAGGGACCTCGGTGTGTACATACATAGGCCACTGAAGATGGCAGGGCATGTTGACAGAGCAGATAATAAAATATATAGTATCTTAGGCTTTACTAATAGGGGCATTGAGTACAAGAGTAAGGAGGTCATGTTAAACTTGCACAAGACACTAGTTAGGCCCTCATCTGGAGTACTGTATCCAGTTCTGGGCGCCATACTTGAGGAAGGATGTGAAGGCATTGGAGAGAGTACAGAGGAGATTTAAAAGGATGATTCCAGGGATAAAGAACTGTAGCCATGAAGATAGGTTGGAGAAGTTGGGACTGTTTTCTTTGGAGAAGAGAAGGCTGAGAGGAGACTTGATAGAGGACAGAGTAAATAGTGAGAAACTGCTCCTCCTCAAGGCTGCATCAAGAACTGGAGGGCATAGATTCAAAATAATTGACAAAAGGAGTAATGTGATGTCAGGAAATTTTTTTTTCACCCAGAGAATGGTTGGAGTCTGGAACGAACTGCCTGAAAGGGTGGTGGAGGCAGGTTTGATCGAGATATTCAAAGGGGAATTGGATTGCTATTTGAAAAGAGAGAATGTGCAAGGATATGGGGAGAAGGCAGAGGAGTGGGACTAGGAGGAATGTTCTTTCAGAGAGCCAGTGCAGACTTGATGGGCCAAATGGCCTCCTTCTGCACTGTAAAGATTCTGTGATACATAATGGAACTTGATTTGTTTTTGAATGATGTTGTCGAGGGGTAGCGTGTAAATGAAAAATAAGAAGGGGCCAAGGATAGGTCTTTGGGGGACACCAGAGCTAACTGTGAGAATGGGAAGAGAAGAATAGTTGAAAATATATTAATAATGCATATATCAGAGCTGCACACAAGTGTATTTTGCCAAAAGGACAGAAGTAACATTTTCAGGAATGCCAGTTTCAGAATATGAAAAGTACAAATATTGTCTGATTTCACTGCCTTTTTAACAACCCTGGATCGAAGGTACGGCAATAAATTTTCACCAAACATTCTCATATTTCAGAAAACTGCAACTGGAGGAGAAAAATGAAAGTCCAGAATAAATTGATTAACCCTGGGGTTATACAGTGCAATTACTGAATTTTTAAATAATGTCTCAAATAAAACTATTCTAAGAAGAATTAAAGACTATTAAAAAATTTAAAACTATTTTTAAGAAGAAAGGCAACACTTCGGCGTTGGAATGAAGTCAAGTATAGGACAAATAATGAAAAACATTAAAAGGCCTTTGTTCTCTAAGAAAACCTGATGAATCACAAATAAAGCAAAAAACAATCAGGTAATTTCAACGTGGTGGCAGGGTGTTAATTGATAATTAGGATGCTGAGTAATATGAATAAAGAACATTGGAATTCTATTGTGTGTTATTCATTGATTTGCCTGATCTGGCTGCCACACTACTGCAGCTGAAGTCCTAACAGCTGCTTTGCAACATCTGTGTTGTTTAGAGGTTATTTCTGAATAATTTATTATGTTGCTGTTGTTGCTATCAATAAAGTTAACTCCTACCACTTGCATGTTTCCAATATGTGGATGAAACATTTGCTATATTTAAATCCATAACAGCATGTAGTAATTTCCTTACATGTCTTAATGGGCTCCATCCTGCACTCCAATTCATCTTTGCAACTGAGCAGTCCCCTTCCTTGACATACTAGTTGAGAAATCTGCCAGGGGTTCTCACAAGCCTACCTTCACTGGTCAATATACACACTGGGATTCTTACAGTTCCACGCATGATAAGATTGGCCTTGTCGGCAACTTTGTAAATAGGGCCCAAGACATTTGCTCACCATGCAAACTTGGTGCTGAAATAGGGCGCATCAAAGGCATCCTGCGGGATAATGGCTACCCTGATCAGATCATTTCGGCTGTATATTGCACAAACTCATGAGTGGGCCTAAGGCCGTCACTTTCGACCCTGAAAAGTGCCCAGTCTACTTCAATTTACACTGGAAGGGCAAGGTATCCCAAAACTTTGAGATAGCTGTTTCACGCTGCTACTACGCAGTACCAACATGAGTGGTATTCGCTGTGAACAGGATGTTGCCGTCAAGCCAAAAAGAGTTCTGCCTATCACACAAATGAGTAATGCGGTATGTGAATTTCGATGCCAGTGTATGTAGGATGTACATCCCAACGACTGGCGGATCATATCGAACAGCATGTCCCTTCCGCTGTTTGCAATGGGCAAGGTACAGACCGTACACAACCAGCCCATGCTTGCAAAACTCAAAACACAGTGTCCAACATTAAAGGTGATTTTGCAATTGGACAACATTTGCTAAATAATCCTCAATGTGCTAAAAATTACGTTGACAACCAATTTAAGATTCAGTCAGGCTCGCAATGTGGCACATTTGCGTGTACTGGAAGCTACATATATTAATACACAGAGCCCTGTTCTTTACAGACGGATAGAACATGTACACACTGCACCTGTTTCAGCTAAACAAAATAAGTAATAGCGGTTTGCTGGTTCATTCCTCAAGGCAATGCCTTGATCAATCAGAGTCAAGGGGCCTGGTTTAAAATTTCAAACAATGCTTGGCAGTTAACTGTCAGTCACCATTAACTGGTGCATCCTCCAAGGCAACACCTCTACCACTCAGAGTCCACTTGCCAACCAATCAGCACTCTCTTTTCATACAGTATAAAGTTGTTGCTTCCACTGACATTGGCATTCTTGCGATTGTCCTGATGAATGCAAGACAAAAAGCTTTGACGAGATGTCTTTTTCAGCAATACTCAAGTTCTCTACTACCAAATGACAGAAACGTTTCTTGATGTGTTTTGCTTGTACTAGACACAATGAAGTTTCAAGGGTAGAAGCAATTTGTTTGTTCTTGGCACCTGAGGTTAAATTTGGGTTGCAGAACACGGAGTTCTGGCCTGATCGTGGGCACCCCTGCCTGTCTGTGGGTGGATTATTATAGCCAGTTTAGCTGGTCAACTACCTCCTCCAGGAGGGTGGTTTGGCAATGGGGAGTTGGAAACAAACTGTGTAAAGTTATAAGAGGAGAATTTCCATGCAGTGAGTTGAGTGATTGCACCTCTTTTATAACACAAAAATATTTTGGCACCCACCAGTGAGCAGGAGAACTACTTACAGAAGGGTTTCCTGGGTCCACTCATTTACATATCCATTCAAATAGTGACTATGGCTAATTACTTACTCACATGGAAACTAGACTGCAGTATTTCAAATGATATTTATAATGACATTCCAGGGCAGTAAAACAACGGCGTGCGTGACACCAGGCACGGAAGGAACTGCATTTGACCCTCAGATAATTTCACTGTATGCCTCATTAATCCTTTGGTGAAAAGGCTGAGGCCAGAAGGGCACTCCCCTGCACATTTTCAGTCACATTTCCACAATAAGCCACTCACAATGACAATGTCAGAGACCACAGCACCTGTGTTTTGTCTCGTCATTCTGTAAGAAGAACAAGGGCTCTTGTGACATGTAATCTGGAACAGCTTTTGCTGCTAGCTAGTAGAAGGTGCATCATCCAACTTCAAAACTGTCGCACTCTGTAATTTTAGAACAAACTAATGGGGGTCACATGCCATTGTTCACATTAAGCCAGATGGCGCACTGTTCCATAATGGCAGGGGTGACAAATCGTTTTTTTTTCTTCATCCATGGGATGTGGGCATTGCTGGCTAGGCCAGTGTTTGCCCACCCCTAATTGCCCTTGTTTAGAGGGGATTTAAGAGTCAACCACATTGCTTTGGGTCTGGAGTCACATATAGGCCAGACCAGGTAAGGACAGCAGATTTCCTTCCCTGAAGGACATTAGTGACCCAGATGGGTTTTCACAACAATAGGCAATGGTTTCATGGTCATTATCAGACTTATAATTCCAGATTCTTATTGAATTTAAATTTCACCAAATTCTGCACCATTCCTTGCCACTACGTTCCAGGAAAACAGTAAAAGCAAAATGGTCTTTCTCTTCTTACAATTAACTTTGTTGTTACCAACTAATTCTCTATGCGCTGATCTGTCTTCCTGTCTCAACTTTTTCTCTCTCCCTGCATGGCTCTGACACTTGTCTCATTGTGGTGGATATCTGTTCACTTGTTTCTGAATCTTTTCCAATCACTCTTTAGATTTCTCTTTTGCTGTGCTTCTTCTCTCTATTTCTGTTTCAAACTGTTCTTAAGTTCACATGTTCCTTTTCCTATATACTCACTACCCTTAAAGCCCAGGATAAACAGTCTGGTGCTGAGCAACATGTTACCAGGTTCAAGTTAGGTACTGAATCTGAGAGAGAGCTGGTGGAACACTTACAAATGAGACAGAGGGTAGGGGGCTCAAGGCTTGGGCTCTGAAGGGGTGATCGGGCTGGCTCAAGGTGATAGCCTGGGTTACTCTGTAGAAAGTTGTGCGCTCAGAAGACTGAATCCAGCCTGGGAAAGAGTTAAAGGGCTGTAGTCTTGAAACACTCATGGGGTGTGGGGCTTCAAAGCAATCAGGGCTGTGCCTTGGATACACTGGATGGGTGTGCAGAAGACTGGAATAGACTATTACAGCTCCATGGTCAGTTGTAAATAGTTCTGAACCACTGCAGATCCCTCTGAAAGGTCAGGTGCAAACTGCACTAAATTTTACAGTTTAGACTTATTAAGTGCAGACTCCAAAAATCCAGAAATGAAATTAGTGGTGGAAGGGAACAATTGTGCTGAAGTAACATTTAAATCATAAGGGAGAATTAAAAATGTGTGTCACAGAAAGGGGGAATCTGCTGAAAAAATCTGCTGAAGATATTTTCAATTCATTAATCAAAGCTGAAGGGCAGAGGATTAAGAAGTTTTGGGTAGAAACTGGGGAAAAAGGAACCCTAGATGCAAGCAGGAGTCTGCATACAAGTGACGGAGCAGACAACCCACTGTTTAAGGGCTGTTGATGTTGAAGTGTTTTATTCATTCCTAGGATAGGGAGGCCAGCAGAAACGGCTCAAACCCTGTACACCTTGAGAAGATGACGATGAGTCTTCCTGAACTGCTGCAGTCCACAATGCTGTTAAGTAGTGATTTCTAAGGTTCTAGCCTAGCAACAACAAAGGGACTGTGTTATATATCCAGAATGTATGGTGCTGCATGAAGTGTTTGTGAGCTGGGCTATCTGCTATGTCACTCCACAGTGCCATCCCCAAGTTCAGCATTGTAGCATTGACCAAATTAGACTACTGCTGTACCTGCATGTGCCAGCCCTTTTCTGCAAAGCCACAGCAATGTCACAGCTCTGTGTATTTGTCTATCTGCTGATTGAGACTCCTACAGTCATCAACAATCGGTATGCTAAGGTCTGAAGAAATGGTGCAACTATTCATATGACACCTTTGATGCTGAAAAACCATCCAACATAATCATTAGTCAACCATTTAGAGATGGACAGAACCCCACCAACATTTAGGTGCAACTTCACTACCGTGTTGCACACATTAAAATGTTATTTTTCCAGACGCTAAAAGTTCCAAGGCTGACTTTATTGATATGTTTACCGTTTTATAAATAGGACAATAAGGAACAAGATTTGTGTAATTATAATTTTCTGTATACAATTAAAAGTTCTATATGTAGTTTTGGAGACAATGAAAAGAAAGGACATTAAGTTGATAGAGTGGGCACACCATAGGTTCACTAAGATCACTAAGTGGTAGGAAACTATCGTTATGGGAAATGATTTAAGATCCTGGAACTATTTTACTGAGATGGCTCACAGGAGATCTGATAAAAGGTTTTAAAATGATTAACTTTTCTGACAGGATGAATAGGCACTATTCAGCTTGGTTGAAGAGTCAGTGACATGTGGTTAATTTACACTAGGAGAGTGTGAAGCAGATTAGGAGATAGTTGTTGAGCATGGAATACTTTGTCATGAAGAGTAGCTGAGGCAGAAGCTATTGTATCTTTTATGGTTAGGTAAATATTTGAAGCAGAGGAAGATACAGAGCTCTGGATAGAGACTAGGGCAGTGACATTAGTTTTGGATTGTTCTAACAAAGAGCTGGTTCAGGTGCATTGGTCCAAGTGGCCTCCTGCTGTACTGTAAACATCAATGGCCCCGATATTTACGGGGAGACTGAGAGAGAGTGGGCAGGCAGGGAAACCCAGAAATGCAAGAAAGTTTGCACGGCCCTGCCGAAATTAATGGCAGATCTTCAGTGGAATTTTTAGACTCAGTTCCGCATCCAGCAGCCAGTCAGATTGAGAGGCTTGCCGCTGCCAGGTGAGAAAGTCTTGTGATACAAGGCCACAGCCAGGGAACAGAGAGAAGAAAAGAAAGATTGTGGGGCTGAAGGGATCGCAGGGTGGGGTGTATGTTTGGAGATCACAGTTGGAGGGATGGTGGCGAATAAATGGTTGATCGCAGGGCTGGGGTCCAGTAATCAGCGCGAGGCAGGCAGATAACAGCAGGTTAGCCTTGGGGGCTGGGGGAGACCACTCCCGCTCCTCTTGCTCCACAAGGAATACACTTACACAATGGACCCAACGGTTCTCGCATCCAGAGCCCCGAGTAATCCAAATAGCTGCTAAAAACTGAAGCATGCAGCCTCATAATTTACCAGAATTATCGAGCCATCTTTGAGATTAGGTTACTCGCACCACCCCAAACCCACCCAGGAAATTGGTGCATTTGCGACAGGATGGGAGTGAGGTTTCCAATTTTAACACCTCTTGCCACTGTCCCACCCATCCTAGGGCTTGAAATTTCCTCTGTGTCTCTATGATTTAAACAACATTTGCAATGGGATCGTCTTTGTAAATTCACTGCTTCTTCAACACAACATCTAGTAACCCAGGACACCAGCTTTATGTTGTTGTGATTGTGATTCAGTACAAATTACGTGGAAAGGACAGGAAACAGGGCTTAATCCATCACTACATGATTGCTGCCTCATTTGCATGTGCCCATCCAAAGTTGGACAGCCTCTTGGACTTGAAATGACAGTGGAAAAGAGAGGAAGGAACAAAATATACAAGGGCTCAGGTGGACTAACTCCTCACCACACTCCCTAGCACCCACTACCTCACTGATTGGCACCCCATCCACAAACTTTCACTCCCTCCATCACCGATGCACAGTGACAGCAGTGTGTACCATCTACAAGATGCACTGCAGGAACACACAACGGTTCCTTAGACAGCACCTTCCAAACCCATGACCGCTACCATCTAGGACAAGGGCAGCAGAAAGATGTGAACACCACCACCTGTAAGTTTCCTTCCAAGCCACTCACCATCCTGACTTGGAAATATATTGCCGTTCCTTCACTGTCACTGGGTCAAAATCCTGGAACTCCTTCCCTAACAGCACTGTAGGTACCTACACCACATGGACTGCAGCGGTTTAAGGTGGTAGCTCATCACCACTTTCTCAAGGGCAATTAGGGATGGGCAATAAATGTTGGCCTAGCCAGCGACGCCCACATCCCCCAAATGAATTTTTAAAAACCTCACCTAACCGGCAGCACAAAAATCAGACAGGTGCCAATAGGAACCAGGCTATAGTGTATTTTATGTCTTCATCAGCAGATCTCCCAAATACATGTACACTAAGTGTGACCCTCTTCATGATTCATTTGTCCATCACTTCCTCCAGCAATACACTGGGAAGATCAAGACCATCTACTTTAGTCCCTGCAAGCTCTTCAAAGTTGCCCCCAATTCCATCCCCACCCCAGCCTCTTAAAGACTAAACCAGACAGTTTGCAACCTCAGCATTCAATTCAACCAGAGCTTAGCTTCACATCACAAAGACCATCTCCATAACTGCCCATTTTCCCACCGCCCCCACCTTTCCGACCTCCAACCCCAGCCCATCCTTGTTTGCACCTTTATCACTCCCAGACTCAACTATTCCTATGTTCTCCTGGCCAGCCTCCCAACCGCCCTAAACCTTTGCTCATCCAAGACTCTCCTGCCTGTGTTCTGCTTGCCCATCAAACCACCTTTGTTGACCTACTCAGACTCAACTACACAGGATGCTATTCTGCCTATCGAGTCTTTGCCGGCTCTTCATATAGCAATCTCATTAGTCCCATTCCCTCTCTCCATCCCCGGAGCTCTGCAAGTGCACATCCAATTTCCTTTTGAAATCATTGATTGTATCCACTTCCACCATCCTCATAGGCAGCAGCCTGTCAAAGGACCCTCACATCCTTCTGAAAGTGTGATGACCAGAACTGCACACGATAGTTGTGGCCTAACCAGAGCCTTATAAACATTCGGCATAACTTCCCTGCTTTTGTACTCAATACTCTATTTATGAATTCCAGCATCCCATATGCTTTGCTGACCACTCTCAATATGTCCTGCCACCTTCAAAGATTTATGCATATGGACCCCCAGGTTCCTTGTCCCTGCACACTCTTTAGAACAGGTTTGTCCAACCTGTGGCCCACTGGCCACAATGCAGCTCGTGGAGCCCCTCCATGTGGCCGCCAGAACGATTGTTGAAAATGCCAGTAAGACGGCTCAGTGAGTTTGAAGGTTTCTTCAGGGGCCTGCTCCTCCAATCACAGCCTGTTTTTCTCACTATTGAGCCTATCAGCAACAAACATGGGAGGGAAACAAGCTGTGATTGGAGGGGCAGTGTACATCGGCAACTGCGAGTATTTGAGATAGAGAGAGAGAGAGAGAGAGGGACTCTGGAGCGCAACATGCTTTCCTTTGACTGCCAGAGCTCTGGACCAGCTTAGCAAACCACTCCTTCAAGAGAAATTGGAGATGAGCAACAAATGCTGGCCCAGCCAGTGACACCCACATCCCACAAAGGAATATTTTAAAAATTGGTCGTCTTTATTTATTACTCATTTTTTAATTATCAATTTATTGTTGTGAGCTTTCTCTTGCTCAGCAAGTTGTTTCTAATCATACATCAGTCTTTTTTTCTGAAATTCAGTTTAATGTTGTGCCAAATCTTATCTTTCCGAAATTTGCTCATCACAACCCCCACTCCTACCAAGTGTGAGAAAAATTGAAACGCGTGGCCCCCCCATGAGAAAACGTCGGACAAGCCTGCTTTAGAACTATGCCATTGAGTTTATATTGTCTCTTCCTATCCCTTCTGTAAAAATGCATCACCTCATAATTCTCTGTATTCAATTCCATGTGCCACTCGTCTACCCATTCTGCTAGCCTATGTCTTGTTGCAGTTGATTTATAGCATCCTCTCTGTTTGTCACTCCTCGAAGTTTGGTATCATGGAAAATTTTGAAAAATTACTGTGCGTGGAATCTTCTTCTAGTGTCATGGACAGTGGAACCGGGAAGTGCACGGTACTGTCACTTGTAGTTGGGATCGCTGGCCACACACGATCACACAGCGGCTGGTCCAATTAGATATGCAGAGATGAGGGCCACGTCCAATCATGTGGCAAGGAGGAGCAAGAAGTCGCCAGCCCTGCACTTACCTCACGGATTGAAGTTCCGGGTGTTATATTTAAACGGCACCTGGACAGGCATTCATTCCCTGCCATCCAGCAGACTCAGTGTTGCCATTTGTTAGTAAGTAGTAACTTTGGAAACTACTGCGTCCTCCCTCCATTCTAATCTGCCACCTCCCAGTGCATTTGTGAAACCGCTGCTACCCACCTCCTGATCTGTCACCACCACCCTCCACTACCCCCTCCCCACCCGCTCCCACCGGAACTGCTGCTGCCCCGCCACCAGTTGATACCCATCACCTGAAATGTCCCAGTGCAGTGGGTTCTTAGCAAGGTCTTGCCAGGATTTGAAGCATGTGTTATTGATTCATGGGCGACCTCTTTGCAATTCAGAAGTGTGTTGATTTGACCGTGCCATGGATAGGGGCTTGTAAATGCCAAGGGCCTACAGCATTTTCTTTCCTCTCGGTGGCAGAGGTCAATGGCCTGTACGTTGGTCTGGAGGAAGTGTGCCAATTCAGCTGGCATTTACACAGCAACATTTCATGAGGAGACAAAAAGATCTTGCAGGGGCCTCATTCTGGTTGGAATCTGGGTGCAAAGAAGTTGCCACGGGCCTGTCTGACACATCGCTCTATCGCCCTGGCATCTGCAGCTGAAGCCACACCATCTACACCCTCATGAACAATCAGATCTTCCCCTTCTTCCTCATCTGAGGAGACATCCGGCTCCTCCATCTCCCCATCTCCAAATTCCTCA
This sequence comes from Cetorhinus maximus, assembly GCF_964194155.1. Lineage (NCBI taxonomy): Eukaryota > Metazoa > Chordata > Chondrichthyes > Lamniformes > Cetorhinidae > Cetorhinus > Cetorhinus maximus. Next base: position 122,979,069 of record NC_135880.1, on the reverse strand, counting down.
ACCCTTTGCTGCACGAAGTTGTATAGGGGGCAGCAGACCACAATGATCCTGGAGACTCTGTGGCACATACTACAATGCTCCACCTGATCGGCCCAGGCAGCGGGACCTCATCTTCAGCAGTCCAATGGTCTGTTCTATTGGTGCCCTTATTGAGGTACGGGCAGCATTATACCTCTCCTCTGCTGGGCTTTGTGAGTTCCGCACAGGTGTCGCAAACCAGGCCTTCAGAGGCTATTCCCTATCCTCCAGGAGCAATCCCTGCAGTTGCTGAGGGGCAGCAAATAGTTGTGGCACCTGAGAGTGGGTGAGGATGTAAGATTCATGAGAGCTCCCTGGGAAGCAAGCACATACTCTGAAGGATTAATTCACAGTGATCACACACCAGCAGTTGTATGTTGAGAGAGTGAACGCCCTTTCAGTTTCTGAATACTGCTGGCTGTTCTCAGGGACCTCCCAGTGCCACATATGCAATCAACTGCCCCTTCTACCTATGGAAATCCAGTGATAGCACCAAACCCTACAGCTCCAGCTGCCTGGATCTCAGGGTCTCTGATGAATTGCACAAATGCATTGGCTCTTGTGAACAGGGCATTGGTGTCTCCTTGATGTATTTCTGAGCGGCTGACTGCACATTGCTACATATGTCCCTGTAGAGCCCTGGAAAGACCTGCTGGTGTAGAAATTCAATGCTGTGGTGACTTTTAAAGCTACTGGTGTTGCGTTGCCTCCCAATCCATAGAAACATAAGCCCTCCTGAAGCAGCTAACCTAGATGAGTGACAGAAATCTGTGACATCCTCAGCCGTCTCTCACACTGCCTCTCTGTCATTTGCAGGTAGTTACGCCACCTGCGGGATATTCAATTACGCGCCATTGCTAGGCGTCAGGCTTGCCTGTAGTTGCCAGCGTCCTGAGCTGCCTGACCCTCTGCTGGCACCCCTTGTTGGTGTTCTGGCAGTTGTTGTGCCTGGCCCTGGGCCACCCTCAGCCAGTTCTTCTCTAGCTATGCCAGAGCTAGCAGAAGCACTGGGTGCACTTGACCCATCTTGTCTGTCTAAGGTGAAATGCAAACAAAGGCAGGCAAAGATCCAGTCAGCACAGTCACTAAAGCCCTCCCTCCTATTCTGACCACTTTTGACCAATGGAGAGCCTTATATTTTGCAATGGCCACACCTTGGTCCCCACCCACCCACTCGCACAGTGACCCTGGAACTGCAAGTCATCACCCTGCACCCTCCCTCAGTCACCTCTGACCTACCCTCCATCGCCCTCGACCCTCACTCCATTGCCCTTGCCCTGCCTTCGGTGACCCTCGACCACAACCTGCCCCCCCCAAATTACCCTTGACCAACTAACATTCAACCGAGAACTTTCCCCCATCACCACCACTCAGCCCATTGGAACTGCGCCACCTACCCTCACCCCACCACCCATTACACTCAAGCTGCCATCGGTCATCCTCAACTCTCCCTCTATCATCATTGACCTGCCCCCTGATACCCTTGACTCTCCGGAGTTCATCACTGACCTTCCATGTATAACCCCTGATCTCCCCACAATCGTGTTTGATGTTTGATCTACCATTAACCTTCCCTGTGTAGTCCATCTTCCTCCCTCTGTCCTCCACAAACCTTTGTAGGGCTACCACTTCCCTCCCTCAATCAGCTATGACCCGTTCCTCTTTCACAGCCACTTCTCTCACTCCCTCGGTCAGTCATAGCCGTTCCCCTTTCACAGCCACTTCCCTCATTCCCTTGGTCAGTCATAGCCGTTCCCCTTTCACAGCCACTTCCTTCACTCCCTCGGTCAGCCATAGCCGTTCCCCTTTCACAGCCACTTCCCTCACTCCCTCGGTCAGTCATAGCCGTTCCCCTTTCACAGCCACCTCCCTCATTCCCTCGGTCAGTCATAGCCGTTCCCCTTTCACAGCCACTTCCCTCATTCCCTCGGTCAGTCATAGCCGTTCCCCTTTCACAGCCACTTCCCTCATTCCCTCGGTCAGTCATAGCCGTTCCCCTTTCACAGCCACCTCCCTCATTCCCTCGGTCAGTCATAGCCGTTCCCCTTTCACAGCCACTTCCCTCATTCCCTTGGTCAGTCATAGCCGTTCCCCTTTCACAGCCACCTCCCTCATTCCCTCGGTCAGTCATAGCCGTTCCCCTTTCACAGCCACTTCCCTCACTCCCTCAGTCAGCCATAGCCATTCCCCTTTCACAGTTACTTCCCTCACTCCCTCAGTCAGCCATAGCCGTTCCCCTTTCACAGCCACTTCCCTCACTCCCTCGGTCAGCCATAGCCGTTCCCCTTTCACAGCCACTTCCCTCACTCCCTCGGTCAGCCATGCCCGTTCCCCTTTCACAGTTGTCACCTGATCTCAATGCATCAATGCCACCCATACAAGAAAAGCAGCTCCTACTCAGTCCAAATCCACCAAGAAGAATACCTCGACTCCTGCATGCCACCTTTAACCAGTCATGAACCTGAAGGCACATGTTTCTCATCTGCTGGATTCTTAATTCCAAGTTAATCTGGTGAAGTTGTGTTTTAATGAGGATGCATGTATGTTCGTATGCTAATGTATTAAAAAGTAGTTCCCGTCACTTGCCAAGCACGATCCACTATCAATCTGCCGCCAACTTAATACCCAACTTTCATCCCACCATCGGGAAACTGATATTTTGTCTCCCACTTAGTTGTTACCCCACCCACCTTGCTTCCTGCTCCGGGAGCTTCACAAGGTTCTGCCCTGTATTTCTATATCCAAGTCATTTATATAACTCAAAAAAAGCAGCGATCATAGCACTGATCCTTGGGGAACACCACTGTCCAACAACCTCCAGTCTGAAAAACAGCAGTTTACCACAAGTTGCGGTTTTCTACCATTAAGCCAATTTTTTTATCCAAGCTGACATTGACTCTCCTATTCCATGACCTTCAATTTTGTTAACAAGCTTTTTATGTGGTACTTCGTCAAACAATTTAAATTTTATGCAGACCTTAAATTTAAAATTCTCATCCTCATGATTAAATCCCTCCATTGTCCACCTTTAATCTCCTCCTTGTAACCTCAACCCACCACCGTCTACCACTAACTCTCTGCTCCTCTAAGCCAGGCAGTCAGCAGCACCTAGAGGAGAGTGCAAGACAAGGACCCCGAGCCAGGCAGTCAGCAGCACCTAATGGAGAGTTCGAGAGGAGGGCCCTGGAACAGACAGTCAGCAGCACCTAGAGGAGAGTGCAAGAGGAGGACCCTGAGCCAGGCAGTCAACAGCACCTAGTGGAGAGTTCGAGAGGAGGGCCCTGGAACAGGCAGTCAGCAGCACCTAGAGGAGAATGCAAGAGGAGGACCCTGAGCCAGGCAGTCAACAGCACCTAGTGGAGAGTTCGAGAGGAGGGCCCTGGAACAGGCAGTCAGCAGCACCTAGAGGAGAGTGCGAGAGGAGATCCCTGAGCCAGGCAATCAGCAGCACCTAGAGGAGAGTTCAAGGGGAGGACTCTAGGACAGGCAGCCAGCAGCTTCTGGAGAAGAGTGCAAGAGGAGAACCCCAAGCCAGGCAGCCAGCAGCACCAACCACCTAACATCACAGGAGAAACATAAGTTAATTGGTTCATGAGAAACTGCTGTTAGAGAGCGTCATCAAGTAGCTGATGTTTAGACAAAAACATTTTTTTTAAAACAAGGGGCTACTTATACTTATGTAAGAAACACAAGCAATGGGGAAATAAAGTTAAGTCAAGGCCAGGTAAAATAAAGTTGGATAAGTAAAGCTAAGTAAAATAAAGTTAACGCAAGGGAAGAAAATTGAAGCCATGGCAGGACAGTTCAATCGAGTGGAATGCGTGTCCTGTAATATGTGGGAAGTTGTGGATGCCACCGGAGTCCTAGACGACCACACATGCAGCAAGTGTCATCAGCTGCAGAACATTGAGCTCCGGGTTTCTGAGCTCGAGCGGCAGCTGGAGTCACTGTGGCACATCTGCAAGGCTGAGAACTACGTGGATAGCATGATCAGAGAGGTGGTCAGCTTAGGAGCATGGAGGCAGAAAGGGAATGGGTAACTGCCAGGCAGTGCAACAGAACTAGGCAGGTAATGCAGGATTCCCCTGGGGTCCCACTCACCAATCGGTTTACCGTTTTGCATACCGGTGAGGGCACTGGTTCCTCGGAAGAGTGCAGTTAGAGCCAAATTTATGGCACCACAGGCAGCCCTGCTATACAGGAGGGGAGAAAGAGAAGGGGAAGAGCGGTAATAATAGGGGATTCATTAGTTAGGGGAACAGCAGACGTTTCTGGGGCCGTAGACGTGATGGTATGCTGCCTACCTGGTGCCAGGATCAAGGATGTCACGGAGCAGCTGCAGGACATTCTTCTAGGTGAGGGTGATCAGCCAGAAGTCGTGGTACATGTTGGTGCCAATGACTTAGGTTGGAAAGGGGATTAGATCCTGAAAGCAGACTTTAGGGAGCTAGGAAGGAGATTGAAAAGCAGGACCTCTAAAGCAGCAATCTCAGAATGACTCCCGGTCCCACTTGCAAGCGAGTATAGAAATAGGAGCAATTAAACGTGGCTGGAAAGATGGTACAGGAGGGAGGGCATCAGGTTTCTAAGGCATTGGGACCGGTTCTGGGAAAGGTGGACTTGTACAAGCCAGATGGTCTACACCTGAACAGGACTGGGACAAATATTCTCGCAGGGAGATTTGCTAGTGCTGTTGGGGGTGGGGTTTAAACTAGGTTGGCAGGGGGATGGGAACCTGAGGGCAAAATCAGAGCAGAGAACAGGAGATGAAGAATTAGTGAGTGACTCTGAAAGACAAAAGCAGCACAGGTTAAAAAGTGTACAGCATAGGAATTTGGCAGCGTTAAAAGGTACATATGTAAATGCAAAGAGCATAGTAAATAAAGTCGATGAGTTAAGGGCACAGATAGACACTTGGCAGCATGATATCATCGCTTTAGCAGAAACTTGGCTTAAGGAGGTGCAAAAATGGCAACTCAACATCCCTGGATATAGAATTTTCAGGCAGGATAGGGAGGTGGGATAAAAAAGGTGAGGGTGTAGGATTATTGGTCAAATAATCAATTAGAGCTGTGAAGAGGGATGATATACTATGTGAAGCATCAAATGAGGCCATATGAGTTGAGCTCAGAAATAAAAAACGGGCAGCCAAACTGCTAGGAGTGTACTACAGACCCCAAACAGTGGAAGGGAGTTAGAAGAGCAAATATGTAGACAGATTTCTGAGTGTAAGAACAATAGGGCAGTAACAGTTGAGGACTTCAACTACCCTAATATTAATTGGGATACGAACCGTGTGAAGGGCAGAGGGCGCAAAATTCCTGAACTGCATTCAAGAGAACTTTTTTAGCTAGCATGTAACAAGCCCAACAAGAGGGGGTGCAATTCTAGATTTAGTCTTAAGAAATGAAGTTGGGCAAGTGGATGAAGTAGCACTGGGAGACCATTTTGGAGATAGTGACCATAATAGTTAGATTTAGCATCATTATGGAAAAGGACAAAGATAGAACAGGAGTAAAAGTTCTACATTGGGGGGCAGACAAATTTTACAAAGCTGAGAGGTGAGCTGGCGAGAGTGAGCTGGATACAGCTATTAGAAGGAAAAACTGTGTCAAATCAGTGGGAGACATTCAAAGGTGAGGGTCTATGGGCACAGTGTAGACATGTCCCCACAAAGAAAAAGGATGGTGCTGCAAAATCTAAAGCCCCCTTGTTATCCAGAAGCATACAGGCCAAGATAAAGCAGGAAAAAAAAGCTTATGGCAGTCACAAAAGACTTAATACTATAGAAAGCCTAGAGAAGCATAGGGGTGAAGTAAAAATGGAAATTAGGAAAGCAAAGAGGAGACACGATAAAATATTGGCAGGTAAAATCAAAGGAAATCCTAAGATGCTTTACCAGTACACTAAGAGCAAGAGAATAACTAAGGAAAAGGTAAGGCCTATCAGAGATGTACATGGTAACTTGTGGATTGATGCTGAAGATGTGGGCAGGGTTCTCAATGAGTACTTTGTCTCTGTCTTCACTAAGGAGAGGGATGATGCAAACATTCTAATTAAAGAGGAGTGCCAAATATTAGATACAATAAGCATAATGAGAGAGGAAGTACTGGAGGGACTGGCATCCTTGAAGGTGGATAAATCACCAATGGTTTGGTTGAGTGGGCAAAGTGGCAAATGGAATTTAATCCAGAAAAGTGTGAGGTAATACATTTAGGGAGAGCAAACAAAACAAGGGAATACTCAATAAACGAGAAGTTATTGAGAGGGCTTGAGGAAATGAGAGACCTTGGAGTGCATGTCCACAGGTCCTTGAAGATAGCAGGACAGATGGACAAGGTGGTCAAGAAAGCATATGAAATGCTTTCCTTTATTGGGCAAGGTACTGAATACGAAAGCAGGGATGTAACGATGGAACTGTATAAATGCTGGTTAGGCCACAGCTGGAATTCTGTGTAAAGTTCTGGTCACCACATTACAAGAAGGACATAATTGCTCTGGAGAGAGTGCAGAGGAGATTTACAAGAATGTTGCCAGGGCTTGAAAATTGCAGCTATGAAGAGAGATTGGATAGGCTCGGGTTGTTTTCCTTAGAACAGAGGAGGCTAAGGAGTGACCTAATTGAGGTGCACAAAATTATGAGAGGCCTGGATAGGGTAGACAGGATGGGCTTGTTTCGCCTAGCTGAGGGGTCAATTACCAGGGAGCATAGATTTAAGGTGATTTGTAGAAGGTTTAGAGGGGACATGAGGAAAAATGTTTTCACCCAGAGGGTGGTGGGCATCTGGAATTCATTGCCTATGTTGGTGGTTGAGGCTGAAACGCTCAACTTATTTAAAAAGTACCTGGGTCTGCATCTGAAGTGCTGTATCTTGCCAACGGACCCAGGTGCTGGAAAGTGGGATTAAAACGAGCAGCTAGTTTCTTGTTTCTCTTTTTTGGCCAGCGCAGACACGATGGGCTGAATAGCCTCTTTCTGCACCATAACTTTTCTATGGTTCTATGACCTTTTCTGCATAGCTTCCTTCTTCCTCCTAGGCAGCCGCCGAGGCCCCAGCTGTTTAGAGCTCGCTCGTCCTGTTCCTCACACTCTCAATGTTTGGGAACCTACCTAAAATTCACTTCTTTGACCAGAACTCCCAGCACCTCTTTTGGCTCAGCATCCATTTTGTTGATTATGCCTCCCTGAAGCTCTTTGGGTCATTTTCCTATGTTAAATATGTGATATAAGTACAAATTTTTGCTTTGATTAAACATAAAAGAAATACAATATAAGTCCTTGTCTTAGATCTGCCAAGTTTCATGTTGTGAACCTGAACATACTCATCTTTCTCTTGTGGGATTCAAGAAAATACATCAGATCCTGGCTCCGAGCATAAGATGGTAAATAACACAAGGTCAAGGCAATGTAGACAGTCATCTTGTAATAAAAATTATAAAACTCTGTGGCAATTACTGTAATGAAGAGCTACCGTTTGCTATATTTTAATTTTGATTCATTTTGAGACCCAAGCCTGTAAATTCTTGTTGATGATATTAGCCAACAAGTATTTAACCCATTTATTTGACATTCCTCTGTCCATCATTTTGAAATAATTTAAATAAATGCATTGATTTCTGCTGCAGCTCCAGATCCAGTGCGAATTTCTGCCTAACAACACTCACAACAGAGGTGAGAGTAATGAAGATTAAGCTTCTCCCAAAGGATGCTGCTGGAAAACCATCATGAAACAGTTAATTGCTCCTAGTCCCAGACCTGCAATCCGACTCGGCCATTCCTTAACCCCTGCCTCAGTGCCTGATTCATTCTTCCGGCTTTCAACTTTGATTACAAGGATCCCAGGCATATGTCTTGGAAAGTCTCCTAAAGTCTATGTATCCATCCCTTTTTGCAAGCCAGCAGGGTCAGTTATTGCTGCATCAGTGGATCTTACAGCTTGTCACACTTCATACCTCAAAAAGTGGGTCGAGGTCTCAGACAACCAAGAATGGCCTTTTAACCAGCCCGCTGAGGCATTCGTCCGCCTCTGTGGCCCCCTCCAAAATGACTCCCAAGGCAGCAGGCCCAACTCCATCACACCCTCACTTCCCTGGCTGAAAAATTGCATGTGATGGGGCCCTTTATAACCAGGCAGGTTTGCCTGGTCAGGAAATTTCCCGACACAAGCTACCCACCTCGGTGCTGAAAATCCAGTCCGCTGTCTAAACCGATGGCCATCTGACCATACTATGGTTGTGAAAGTACTTTGAAAGAAGAACAGGGGAGTTTTTTTCCAGTGTATCATCCAACATTTATCTCTCAACCAACACTGTTATAAAAAAGACAAACTGACTTGTCTCTCGGGGTCAGCTGTGGTTCAGTGGTGGCGTTTTTGTCTCTGCACCAGAAAGTCATGATGGGTTCAAGCCTATTCCTGAAACTTGAGTAAAATAATCTAGACTGACAGTTCACTGAAGTACTGAAGGAGTGGCGCAATGTTGGACATGCTGTCTTTTAGATGAGGCATTAATTCTAGGTCCCATCTGCCCTCACGGGTGATGCAAAAGACCCCATGGCGATCTTTGAAAGAAGAACAGGGAAGATCTCCCAGTGCCCTGCACAGCTCTTATTCTCAACTAACATCACTTAAAAAACAAGGTTAACTGGTCACTTATCTGAACTTTTTTTTTGTTGGATTTTGCTGTGCACAAATTGTTGTGTTTCCGAAACTAACAGGAGGGAGTATTCTTCAGTAATACCTGACACCAGAACATTCTCACAGAACTTTAGTTTCAATGGCCATGGTCATTTGCCTTTGTCGGACTCCTCAATTTTCAGATGAAAGGGGTAATATTGCCTTGGGTGAGACCAAAGATGTACTAGACATTCAAAATCTTTGGGGACCTCTCCCTCAAACACCTACAGAAGCACAAGACCTCTACAACCAAGGGATCAAGTACACAACAATTTACTTTACAAAGCTGCAAATTCCTGACAAAAGATCCCTCAACTCACTTCAAAACTCTGTGAAACGCAGCTTACACACAACAGAAGCATACCCCTCTGTGGTCGATTGCCCACATGAGCTGTCAGGACGCCCGCCGTCCACACGCACACACACACACACACACACACACACACACACAACTCTAGCCATGCACCAGTGAACGCTGGAACTCACCTTCAGTAACTATCACCACACACCCAACACTGCTAAGTAAACCTAACACTGCTTGGTGGTCCAGAGATCATGGCCTCCTTGTAGGCACAATTCACTCCACTGCATAGCATAGAATGGATATGTTGATACCTTCCCTACACTCCAGGAAATTACCGAGGCTGTCTAAGGGGGCCAACCAGGAATTACAAAGTGCTGCAGACCCTGGAACAAAGAGCAGCCCAGAAGGAAAAAACAGGTAGGAGAAATACTCTTATTCCCCAGTTTTTACTGGTGTTCCATTATAAGATGTATAAGACCAGTTCAGACCAGTATTCCTATTTCCCAGTTTTTACTGTTTTTCCCATCTGGGAGTTAGCAAATAAGTCGGCACAAAAGACACATATCAGGCCAGACGTGAATTTGACAACCCATTATCAGTAGGGCCAGGAAAACTCACACAGCACACCACATAGGCCAAATACATTAAGGGACGAGGAACTGAGAAAAGCCATCAGGCGAAATTTAATCCAGCCGGTCACGGCGGTAACACGGTGGCTGGGCCCATTCAATTGCACGGGAGGCTGTGCATCAGCCTGCCGGCTGCAGGAAAACCTCCCGCCAATACGTCAAAGGCGGGAAGGGGATGATGCGCGCAACTGACCTACTCACAACGGTATGTCAATTAGGCTCATTAATAGCCACTTGACGCCAATTATCCTGGAGCCCAACAGAATTTAGTGATGGCTCAGGGGATTAAATGGTAGTTGCACGGCCCACAAATCCACTGGAGATTCCTAAGTGATCCACAGCAACTGTCTCCCCGTTTACTACCCTGAGGGTGGTAAATTCTGCTGAGAGGGTGTGCATAACTAACGGTAGATCTCTTTCCCGTACCAAGATGAAGTCTGTTTGATGTGTGGAGAGCATGATCACAGAGATATTATGATCTGCCAGCGGTGCCATTACTGACTTGGCAATCTTGGTGACTCCAATTGGCTGCGAGCTGGAGAAACTCCCACCACCGGATACAACGTTTAAAGCCAGCCATGTCTCGTCTGCTACACTCAGGAGATCTAACCCAGGCAGTTCATTAAAGCTGCCTTCATCCATGATAATGGTGTAGTCTTCAGAAGACTCAGTTAGGTTAAAGAACTTGCACATGGTCTTTGACAGCAGAAAAGCAAGTTTTATTAATCCATGGGTAAACAAATAGGATCCCATCCTTGGCTATACTTGCTACTTTCAGTCTGTGCTCTAAGATATGCAGTTCCATCTTTTCCTCCTTCCGTGACTCCTGAAGGCCACACGGCAAACCCTGTCATATTGCCTGCGGCATCAGAGGAGCGAGGTCCTTTGCTCACACCTCTGAGGGTGCGTTCCTTGTTAAAAGGAACTTAGTGCTCACTGGAGGGACCCAGCACTGGGAAGTTGGGGGGAGATGATACTGAAAGCTAACCCCCTGCCCTTGCCTCCAACCACTCCCCCATCCCTCCCACGATCCTAATCCCACTCCATTCACCTGTGTCCAGAGATCCAGTGACAACCCCTGATGAAGTCCTTCGAGCATCACCAGTTGCAGCCACAGACCCAGTGGCAGTAGTGGAGAGCTGCTAACCTCTGAATGTTGCAGCTCACAGAGGAAATCTGTTGATGAGGATTTAAATGCCTGACGGGCACTTAATTTGGCTGGACCACCCTCACGGAAACAACATAGGGTACCACATGAGTTCTCCAACCAGTGGGCCAGGCCCCTATCACCCATGTTAAATTCTGGCCATCATGTGTACCCTGTGACAGCAGACAGAATGACAAATAATATGCCAGCAGGCTTAAAAATAATCTCTAATTCTTCAGCCCCACAGAAACAATGATTTTGCAGATTTTATGGTTCACTATATGCCTCAGAATCCCACACCACTCCACAAGAAACATTCTGACACTTGCCAATTCCAGTCAAGGAGATCCGGGCAGGAATAGAAGCTTTTGATCTGGGAAAGTCCCAGAACCCAATGAGTATTGAGACAAGGCCTACAAGGTTCAGTCCTTATCAGACACCACTCGTACTGAAACTCTTCCAAATACTTTCAACATAGCTTCAAACACAACAATATACAAAAACTCACAGTGCAAAAAAAAAACACCTACAGGCCTCTATCCCTACACAATAACTACTACAAAATACTAGCCAAGATCCTGGCAGACTGATAGCTCTTGACCTGCTCTGCTCCATGGTAACCAACAGTCTTTAAGTGGAGGTTATCTTGTGTATTTACAATGGGCCAAATGCTTTCCTCAACAAATTTACTGGGGCAATGGTCTGCCTTTAGTCAACTTTAATATCAGTTTGCCATCTTTTAGGACTGAATATAAGCACACCGAAGAACTAAAAACCATACAAGTGTTTGTGTTCCTAACCAAATGAATAAATAAATTATTTTATTTGGAAAGCTGGTGTAGGAAACATAACATTAAGTATTCCTTATCTAAATAAACTGCACGAGTCATAATTAATCTATAACTTTGCACATAAACTCCTTATGAGATATGTGATCTGCTCTTTGTCTCTTCCAATAAAATGGACAATAAACGTTTTAGTACCACTGTGATATATTAAAATTAAATCTGCATTTGTCACATTGTCTTAATTCTTTGTTAGCCAAAACCTGTCACTCCCTGTTCCACTCTATCGCTGCCCTGATAGCATTGTTAGTTAGGTTTGTTCATGATTCCCCTGAAGGTTGCAAATAGCCTTGAATCACGCTGGTGTCATGTCATCCCCTGAACACACAATCAGAACTGAAGGAACAATTTGTTTCTCCCACAAAACAACAAGGGTGAAATGACTGCAGGAAAAGACCATTTTGGCACTTGGCTAGCTGCTTCAGTCTTGTACGAATACTGGTATTTTTGCTCTTCTTAGTCTACTTCTCATAAGCCTGTAAGATACTCAGACAATTTAAAGCCTGTTGAGCGGCATCATCAACTACGAAACTTCAAATTACATATACCAATCAATGTAATTCATGTTGTCCATTCTTGCTGCAAGTATGGCAAATAAAAGTAGCAGTTCAAATAAAGTTTGATGGTCTCAAAGGAAAACTAAAGCAACGACAGGAGTTATTTCTTAGCACGTTTACCAACAGCAGCCCAAAAGCCAGTGACAACACAGTAAAGGCAGAGCTCACACACTTTACCACAAAAGGTGATTCCCTCAGGCGTCTCTGGAGGGAACACTGTTTCCAACTGGACCGCAAGTGGAACGTTCAAAATGTCAAGCTCATCAAAGGAGCTGTGGTTTCTGGACGCTAGAAGCTGAACATTTGCCTTCTGCCCAACAAGAGGCTGGCAACAGTTTTGCACCTGCAAATATGTTAACATGCTGCATCATCATGAACCACAACTTAAAACAACTGCACATTTGGAAGCTTACGTTTGAAAAGTTGTTTTATACTGTGAAATCAAAACCAAGGCAACTTCTCCAAAAGAAAGATCATCAACGTGAAAATTTCACCATTTCTCTCCCCAAGTCTGATCTGCAGAGTCTTTCCAGTATTTTCTGATCTTATTTCAACTTCTACAGATTGAGGCAGCCAAGCCAGCACAGCAGAATAGCATGTTAAAGCAGTTCCATGACACGATGTTTGATGATATCTTAAATTCTTAGCACTTGTCTGATATTTGACAAGGATTTTGTAGTACAGCTAGATTTCTTGTATTTAATAACATTTTTAATACAAACTCAACTCAGACTTTTGTGTGCAATTGACTATAAACAACAAACAACCTAAAATTTATAAAGTATAATTGAACTCAAATAATTCAAAACATGTTTAGCAAGCAGGGAAATGAAAAATGTCAATGGGTTATTCGACATGATGGAAGGGGTCCCTCTTTATGGATAATGAGAATTCGTAAAACTAGGAGACCCCAAAATTTGATCATGTGCATGTGATTTATCAACACCCAAGCACAGAAGTGAAAAGAAGCACAATCCCACAAATAAAAAGAACGTTCAGCACGAGTTTCCTCTATGGATTTCCAGGTCCATTGACGTAATCTTACCGCAAACTTTGTTTACCCAATTTGTCTGGATTTCCACTGAAGTTATGCAGCCTAATTCAGGGGAACCCCGAGAACAAGGGAACATAATTTTGAAATTGAAACTAAGCCATGCAGGAGTGAAATCAGGAAGCACCTTTCCACACAAAGAGTACTGGAAATCTGGAACTATCTTCTGTCAAAGGGCATAGAGCAACTACAGGTAAATGGAATTGAGATACAGATCAGCTACAATCTAACTGAATGTAGAACGAAGTTCTAGGGTCTGGATAAACCACTCCTTTTTCTATATTCCTATCAATTGCTGTAATTATGTAGCTTAAGTCACCAAAAATGGTGAAATACATTACAAAAAAAAAGAAATATTAGTAATCTGTATGTTGAGGTAGCAGCCTGCGCAAAACTATGTTCTAAGAAGGTTTCTGGCGGATAATCAGGGATATGGAGAATTGAAGGTTCTTCTATAAGTCTCATTTTTATTAAGATAAATTAAATGTGGTGTTTCTTCCTGGAGACCCATATGTTCATACTCCAATCCATTTTCCGGGAATCACTTCAATTGACCTATGGTGTAATTTGATTTCATTGACACAGAATCAGAAGCAAGCTCAATTGGATTTCTTATGACATCACAACCCACACTGAGCCAGATGTTTCTGTCTTTCTTGACACTGTGAACAAGTACAGCTCGTTTCAAGGACTTGTACATTTTAATTTGGAATGGGTGGCGAAAGATTCACTGGTATTACTGTTCAACTGTCAACAATCTGATAAATAAAGAGCACAGAGTAAAATATTAAATTGTTGGTAATTTCATGTTCCTGCTGCCCTGTTGGGGCTTTCCATTTTGTATGCACATAACGTAAGCAGACCACAATTGTACAGTTCTACCAGCTGCAGTAGGGAGTCTATTTCTCCAGGAATTGCATGGCCAGAGACAGCGATTTCCTCAAAATATCTGTTTGATTCTAAAGATTACCCTGTTAAAATTTGAAAATAATAAAGGTTTGCATTCACCTATGTACCATGAAAAAGAAACTAGTCAACAGGGTGACACATTTTAACAATATCCAGATATTATAAGAGGAGGACAAAAATAATTGCATTTTTTTCTTGTCCTCTCCTTTGGTTTTCCACTTCCACAGTCAAACTACATGGTAATTTCCAATTCCATGCTCCAGCAGGGCTGGTGTTCCTTTTTTTATTCATTCACTGCGTGTGGGCTTCACTGGCTGGGCCAGCATTTATTACCTATCCATAATTGCCCTTGAGAAGGTGATGGTGAGTTGCCTTCTTGAACTGCTGCAGTCCATGTGGTGTAGGTACACCCACAGTGCTGTTAGGGAGGGAGTTCCAGGATTTTCACCCAACGACAGTGGAGGTATATTTCCAAGTCAAAATGGTGAGTGACTTGGAAGGGAACTTCCAGGTGGTGGTGTTCCCATGTGTCTGCTGCCTTGTCCTTCTGGACGGTAGTGGTTGTGCATTTGGAAGGTGCTGTCTAAGGAGGATTGGTGAGTTCCTGCAGTGCATCTTGTAGATGGTACACACTGCTGCCACTATGCGTCAGTGGTGGAGGGAGTGAATGTTTGTGGATGGGGTGCCAATCAATCGGGCTGCTTTGTCCTGGATGGTGTCAAGCTTCTTGAGTGTTGTTGGAGCTGCACTCATCCAGGCAAGTGGAGAACATCCCATCAGACTTGTGCCTTGTATATAGTGGACAAGCTCTGGGGAGTCAGGAGGTGACAGATCATCCCAGATTAGCACCAAGTGCGATAGCGGGCCTAAAAAAATGTTTTACCCGCTGGCCGCAATAGCGGATTTTCGCAACCTCCTGGCCCATGCCTCCTCATTAATAAAGCATTCACAGGAAACACGCCGGATTGCTGGCCGGCGGGCTCGGATTTCTCCGCCACACCGTGACCTCAGCACTTCCTTGCTCCAGGCGGGATACTTAAAGCACAACAGAGCACAGCCAACTTCATGTCTTCAGACCAGGGCTGCTCCAGGCCCCAAAAGCAAAGAAGACAGTAGCCCCCAATTTAGTGACACCTATCTGGGGCGCCTGCTAGACGCAGTGGAAGCCCGCCGCCGTGATATCCTCTACCTCTGACCTGGTACAACATGGTCCACCAGAGTCACCAATCCAGCCCGGGAGGCAATGGCAGCGGCAGTCAGCACCACTGGAGCACAAAGGAGGTCAGCCATCCAGTGCAGGAAGAGGATGAATTCTCTCTTCCGTTCCACCAGGGTAAGTCAACCACCTCATCACTCAACTCTCACACTCTTAACCCCATCACACATTCACAGGGATCTCACACCTCAAGGGACAACATCACTAACTCTCACACACACGCTCACATCTCCATCAGGCTCATATCCTCTTGAGCTCGCATCCTCATCCTGTCCATGGCTCCCCTCACCACACAAACATTCCATGCAATGCCATGTGTCCTGCTCACACACTTTCTCCATCTGTTTTCATGCAGGAAAAGCTAGCTCAGAACAGCAGGGAGAGGTCCCAGACTGTGGGGGGTGGAGTGGCCCACATTAGACCCCTCACTCACTTTGAGGAGTGTGCCATCGCGCTGACTGGTGAGAACGTGGACTGTGCCTGCGGCGACGGTGAGGTCGGTGGCGAACACCACCTGAGGATCCTGTACCCCATCATCCCTCTCTCAACACAACTGTGAGTGCTCTCTCTCCTGTTTTTGACTCTGCTGTCATGCAGGAAAGTCTCTACTATGGTTCACAGGGGTCTCTGCCAAGTGACCGACGCCCTCAGCCAGCCAGTCCCTCAGCTCCATCCAGGTCCTCAAGTCCAGCGAAGAGGGCAGTTCTGGAAATAAGCAGCATGGAGGACCCGTCACAGCGCTTACCCATGCCCTCCAGCAGCACAGAGACACACACCTTGGTGGGACCTAGATCTAGAGCAGGCTCGGGTTCACACTCCAGTGGTCACCGCACGGACACGTGCCCACAGCAGGAGGAGGCAGGTTCAGCCGAGTTCCCAGGCGCTCGGAGGACTGCTGGGGAAGAGGCATCTGTGAGGTCCGAGTCAGATGACGAGCTTCTGGATTCAACCTTCTAACTCGTCGTCGAGAGTTGCCAGAAGGCGGGGGAACATTAAATAGAGCTGTTGGAAGCCCTTGACAAAGTGGTATGCGAGTCAGAGGAGTGCGTCCGCCTGCTTTCTGATGAAGTAGTGCCCACGTGTGTGCGTATGCAGGTCTCCATGAGAATGACGGCAGATCCAATGGAGACGCTGGTCCTGCAGAACGGGGAGTTTGCGCGCAGTCCTGCACTCCATCGCAGGAGTCATTGGCAATTTCCTTCAGTGGCAATGCGAGAGGTAAACAGGGCAATTCAACATCCCTCCAGGTGCTCCTCCCCCTGAAGGAGTCAGGCCGGGGCCATCGGGTACCCAAAGGGAGGGGAGCAACCACTGGACACCCCTGGGTCATCCGCTCAGGAATCTCAGAGGCTGTCCGCTCCATCCAAGTCCCCTTTGCCTGTGGCCCCCTCAATCTCGTCCTCTGTCACTGCAGAGGGAGCAGCTGGGCCACAGGAGGTCAGCCAGTGCAAGCTGGGGCCCTCAAAGCCTCAGCTTTCCAGAGGATGCACACTGAAGTCATCAAAGGCAACAGGAGCAACCATTGCGCAGGCTGTCTCCACCCCTGCTGCGGATGTCAGGGCAGCACCTAGGAGAACGGTAAGCCTAGAAAAGTTAAGAAATTCTGGTCACAAGTGGTTGCACGGGTGAACACATCTTGTCACTTCATAATCTGAAAATATACTCACTTTCATTGAATAATGTGTAATTTCAGCTTCATTGACAGGCTTCGCAAGTCTTCCCACTATATTTCCCCCCCACCCAGCCACTAGCAGTTCAGCTACATGCAGCCAGGCCACGAGTGGTTCTGGAGAAGTGTGTGTGTGGCAGGGCCTTTTGGAGCTTCATGCAAGCGCTCTCCCACGCGCACGGAGCCTTCATCCATCACACTCAAATCTCTGTCCCGAGTATTTTCAGCTGCCTGCTAGGGTTCTCTTTCTGTTGTCCATCTGAGCTGACCTGCATCACCCGCTGATCACACTCCCATGCAGCACCTGTGCCTGTCCAACACGAAGCTCCGCTCACTTTCGATATCAACAACCATGGTGGTGTTCAAGTATATCATCAGTTCCCCCCCATCCTTTTCCCTTCCCCATCACTTGTGTCCTTTCCTCCACCACTATCGACCCTCCAGCATCACCTTCCACCTCCCGACCATCACCTACCAACCTGAACCCTTGTCGTTTCAGGATGTCCAGGTGAATGTATACGTTCCCTGCCTTCCTGAGAATCCCACCCCCATCCACATTGACCTCCCGGACCCGCTCCTTCCCACCCCCAGGGTCTGTGTCTGCCTCCGAGTCCCCACCAACCACCCTCACCGTCTCTTCTACCGCTACCGATGCACCCTCACCCTCCCATCCTTCCGGCTCCCTCTTACCCCTCTCACACTCACCATTTCCTCTGAGCATGCCCACCCTCAGTTCGCTCCCCAGGAGGCAGACATTGACCCCACAGACCCCTCCCTTGCACATTCACCTGGACATCCCCTACCCCGCCCCCACCACCCTGGCCACCCCTTATTTATTCCTCCAACCTATTCCCTCCATCTCCGGACACCTTCTCCTCTCCCTACTCCCCACGGACACCTCCACCCCTCCAAAATCCCTCCTTTACACCCTCGTCCCCCCCTTACACCTACCTCCCCACTTGCTGTATTCTCCTCTGTTACACCCTCGCCCCCCTGTACTCCAACCCCCAAACTCACCGCCCTGTAACATTTTTGTGTGTCCCCCCCCCACGCCGGTACACCTTCCTCTCCCACCATCCATTCCCACTCCCAGTACACCTTCTTCTCCCACTCACAGTTGGACTTCCTCCGTCCACCATCTGTAGCAGCCCGTGGCCAAGACCGGGATGTTCCGAAACAGACCCAAAGCATCAATGGAAACCTCCCCCCTTCCGAGAGCTGATTCACGGTGCAGTCATGTCCATGAGAATCCACCCAGCATCACTGCACATGTTCCTTCAGGATCCGGCAGCTATAGTGCTCCAGCATCATCATCTTCTCAGATTGTCCGTGATCTGAGCAAGGCCCTCGCGGTAAGTCTGGACTTCTGCGCATCACACTTCTCCAGGCATGTTCTGGGCTGGCATGCTTTCCCGCCAGTGCAACTGTAATTTGGGCGTGGGGGGGGATGATTCTGGTCGGGCCTTATTTTGTATCCCATTACCGCCATGGCGGACACCATCGAATGATCCCACTGTCCTTTCACAACTGCGTGAAACTGATTTCTGCCCCCCACAACGAAATGCCACCCCCCCACCCGCTTTGCCATGCTATGCTACCCACCGCCAACGGGACCAGACGATTCCGCCCCGAGCCTCTGACCTGCTCTTGTAGCCACAGTAAATGGATGGCTAGGCCAGATCAGTTTCTAGTCAATGATAACCCCCAGCATGTTGATAGTGGGGGCTTCAGTGATGGTAATGACATTGAGGTTAAGGGAAGATGGTTAGATTCTCTGGAGATGTCATTGCCTGGCGCTTGTGTAGTGTGAATGTTACTTGCTATTGTCAGCCCAAGTCTGGGCATTGTCCAGGTCTTACTGCATTTGGACATGGAATGCTTCAGTATCTGAGGAGTTGCGGATGGTATCTGAGGAGTTTCAGCAATCATCAGCAAACATCCCCACTTCTGACCATATGATGGAGGGATGGTCATTGATGAAGCAGCTGAAGGTGGTTGGACTCAGGACATTACCCTGAGGAACTCCTGCAGTGATGTCCTGGAACTGAGATGGTTGACCTCCAACAACCACAACCATCTTCATTTGTGCTAGATATGACTCCAACCAGCGGAGAGTCTTCCCCCCCGACTCCCATTGACTCCAGTTTTGCTGGGGCTCCTTGATGCCATGCTCCCTTAAATGCTGTTCAAAGGAACTACCAGTTAGCGACTGGGCAAGAACATTGTATCTGGATTCTCCGACCCCTATGAATATGGCTCTTTGCTGGAAGTGTGGGATCATAAAATTCTCTTCATAACAAAAACCGCATTGTATAATGACTTGCTATGCCACCCTCTTGCCCCAAGACAAGTAGTTTCCAAATATCAACGGCTAAATTTGCCAGGACTGCACCGCAAGAGAATCGTTATTTGCACTGGGAGAATGAAGGAAAACTGCAGGCTGAGTACCAATGATTTTCCAATAAACCCTGCCAGTGATATCGGGTGAAGTTTACTGCTCCCGCCAGCAGCAGGGATCATGGCAGACGGGGACACTTAACTTGGTGGGAGGTAATGGATGGCGGGATAAACTGTTGGAATCCTGTTCTTGTGACTTTCAAGGCGGGTCAAACTTCCCAATGAACAATGTCAGGAACCCCATTTGCATGTATTTGCACCTCATGCGTGCTCATTAAAAGTTCACCTCGCAAGGATTAAGTTTGCCTTCCAAATTAAGTTCCCTGCCAGTGAGAATTTAGAATATTCAGTTTTACAACTGCATATAAGTGGCATGCACATAGCCGGCTTCACCTCTTCCATGACTTTGAGGTCCGTAGGTGTTTCATTCTCCTTCTTGGGGACCTCACATAACTTCACTCAAGTACCGTTAGCAAACATTGCGCCAAGTTTGGATGTGCTGAAGTTAATGGGGGGACAAAAATAAAATAATGGCCGGGAGAGCAGCGGAATAGTCGAATCTGGAATTGCCAACAGCAAAATGAGGGTTTCAGCAACAGGTGGGATATGGGATAGGTTGTGGTGAACCACATCACAGAGTTCTTCATGATGGAGAAGATATGGGAGCAGAAACTGAGCTTTCGGGTAAACAGAACAGCATGATATTATCTGTCTCAGCTTGCAACAGTGGCTATGAAGCATCACAGGGTCAGTGAGATGGGTAAAGAGTTTACCCCCATGCAGCTGAAGATAACGGCTTGAACTGAGGTTTCCTATTGTTCATCTGGAGAAAATTACAGTTCATCTGAGCCTGGATGTTGGACCAGCAGAAAGTAAATGGAAAGTAAACTGGGATAGAACCGAATTGGGATTAATCGGTCATTTTTAGGTTGGCAAACTGGAGCTAACTGGGAGCCATAAGGAACAGTGCTGGGGCCTCAACTATTTACCATTGATATTAATGGGGCAGAATTTTCTGGCTGCCAGGCGGGCAGAGCGGAAGCAGGCCCCATCGCCGCCCGTAATTGGGTCCGCGCCACCATTTTACGGGGGCGGGCCTATTAAGGCCCACCCAGCTTGAATCGTGGCTCCCGAGGACAGTGGGAGTGGGCGAGCGGCGGTGGGACTGCAATGACCACTGGGTCCAATGGTAACCCGGCGGCCTGTTTAAAAAAGCTCCTGCAGCCTCTCAAAGGCTGACAAACATGGCTACTGGAAGGCTTTCCAGAGTGCTGCTGGTGTGCAGGCCAGGCAGGAGGGTAGGGCAGGGGGGTAGGGCAGGGGGGCACTGTGCCCCTTGTTTCTCAGATGATTGCCTTGCTGCCCTCCTCGAGGAGGTGGCAGCACGGCGGGAGGTCCCCGTGCCCCAGGACGGGAGGAGGAGGCCCCCCCACATGACCAAACGTGCCTGGGAGGAGGTAGCGGAGACCATGGGCTCCCACGAGGTGGTGCAATGCACCTGGATCCAGTGTCGCAAGCGTTTCAATGACCTGCTGCGCCCGGGAAGGGTGAGCACCATGTTGGCATAGGTCACTTAACCCAGCAGGTAGGCTTTCCCTCCCCGCCCCCCCCACACCCCTCCCCCCAAAGTCTATGCAGTGACTGCATTGAATCATTGACGGCATGTGTTCTTCACTGGGCGGGCCAGCAGATATTGCCCATGCCAAGGTCACCCTGAGAGGGTGGTGAAGAGATGGATTCTGCCCCCGCAGCATGTGGTACACTGAGACCCACATTACTGTTTTGGGGGCAACCTGGAGGAGCTGCACCTAGGCACAGTGCTGGAACTCCAGGACATTTGCTGGTCAGGGTGATGAGATGCTGGGAGGGGAGCTTCAAGGTGACGTGGCACCGATCGACCTGCTTCCCTCTGCGCTCCACGTGCTTGCGCCTCCTTGTTATGGAAGGTTAGACCGTGTGGCTGGGGGGGGCGCGGAGACACAGGCCTGGCATCTTTGTGTGAGTGTTCGGCAGGAGTGGGGTGGGGAGGCACTGGAGCCCTGCAATGTCCCACTCTGGTTGGGGTGGGCCGTCCGCAAAGAGAGTCCAGGTACAAGTAGCACAAATCAATGCTCTTCTTTCCTTTTCAGGGGAAGAATGCACATAATGCAGCCGAGCGGGTGAGGACTGGTGGAGGGCGGCCCAGGTGGCGATGCTTACCCAGTTCAAGCAGGAGGCCCTAGATCTAGAGAGGCTCCATGCGCTAGTCCACTGGTGTCAGTGAGGCTGGGGTGCCACGGGCAGGTATGTTTGCCCAGCACTGAGGTCAGCATTGTTCTCGCAACAGCCATAACAGTGCTGAATGTTCAGTGATTGAAGTTTACAACATGGCTTGACCATTGCTTATGGAAGGATGAGCGCAAAATGACCCGGGGGACAGGGATGCACATTGACATTGTCTCCACGTTAACTGATCCAATGTCCTTGTTCTTCCTTTCAGCATCAGCGGAGCAGGGCAGGGAGGAGGAACAGCAGAGGCCCTCTCTCACGCCTGAGGGTCCTGAAGTCTCGGACTCACCAGCGTCACACCATCTCTGTCAGGCAGACA
The DNA here is from genome assembly GCF_964194155.1 of Cetorhinus maximus. Classification (NCBI taxonomy): domain Eukaryota; kingdom Metazoa; phylum Chordata; class Chondrichthyes; order Lamniformes; family Cetorhinidae; genus Cetorhinus; species Cetorhinus maximus. The sequence goes on along the minus strand of NC_135880.1, from coordinate 122,957,065 downwards.
CCAACGCTGATACTAGCACCTCTGTGAGAATTAGAACATCGGCTAGTGTCCTGGGGCACAGCGGTGAGGGCACTTCACAGTCGCTGGACAAGCTGGTGGAGACAGAGTGCCCATGGCACCAGCAGTCGGAGGACTGCAGGGGACCAGGCATATGCTCAGTTGGTGGCTGATGATGTGCCTCTGGAGTCATCCGCAATGCAACAACCGCAGGAAATGTGGCCGGGTGTGCGGGAGCATCTGGGGGAGATACATGAGGCTATGCTTGGCATGGAGTGAGTGGTGGAGGAGTCTACACGGACCATCGCCGATGCAATGAGCTTCATGGCCAAGCGCCATGTGTCCTCCATGGAGAGCGTGGTGACTCTCGTGGAGAGCCTCCTCCAGGAGACCAATCAGGGCTTCCTGGGGTTGCGCTCGGACCACAAGCGCCCACATCGGCATTGACCTCAGCTGGTCAGTGCCAGTGTGGGAGATGGTCTGGGCATCAAGTTTCCCAGCTCGGTGCCCATCCATCCACGGTGAGCAGGAAGGTCCGAACCAATCTCACGTCGGCGCAGCAGCTGCCTGTCGTCTCTGCGCTCCGGATGAGGGCGGCAGCTCCTCCACCCCTCTGCCATCTGATGAGGCTGCAACGACTGGGGAGATGCCAGCTGTGGTACTGGCAGCTTCCTCCTAGGTGGGGCCAGCACAGGCTCCACAGGCCAGAGGACACCCGCCAAGGTCATCGAGGCCAACAGGAGAGCAGATTGAGCAGGCTGTCTCAGATGCCAGTCCCAGTGAGAGGGCAGCACCAAAACGTAGCACCCGAAAACGTAAACATAAGGCACCTTAGGCACACCGTGGGTTTATCACTGATGTTTTTGTGTTGGCCGGCAATGAGGTCTTTATGAGTTGGTGTGATGTTTAACAGCTTTGTCATTTTGTTTTCTTAAGTTCCTTTTGTTATAATATTAAATTCAGACAGGTCACCATGGCTGAGGGTGCCTCTTTTGTTATGCAGGTGGATGGTTACCAATAATGTTATGAGTGATTTGTGGGACATTCAGCTTTATTGACAAGGCCCTTAGTTAATGTTCCCAACCAGGCAGATTTTGCACTCAGGTATCGAGTGTACAGCCTGCAGCCCAGGCTTGTCCTGGAGGTCCATATGTGGTGTGCTAGCTGAAGGTTCATTGGGTTAAAGCTTCCCGGGTGTCCCTGCCTCCCTGGGTCAGCATCTACCCTCTCAGCATTTCCCTGTGCATGCTCATCCTCTGACTCACTACTGGACTCATCGTGTGCAACCGCAGCCACTGCTTCTACATCTTCATCCACAGCGTCCTCCCTTTCCAGCGCAAGATTGTGGAGAGCACAGCATGCAACCACTATCAGCGACACACAATCGGGGGGGTACTAGAGTGCACCCCCTGAATGGTCCAAGCATCGGAAGCGCATTTTGCAGAGGCGTGGCTCCTATTGTAGCGCTGTTCAGCCTTTGTTCTTGGATGGCGGAGGTGCATCATGAGCCACTTTCTGAGGGGAATAGCCCTTGTCACCCAGCAGCCAACCATCCAGCCGGGCTGGAGCACTGAAGAGCCCCGGCACCTGGGAGTGTCTAAGGATGTAGGAGTCGTGCGAGCTGCCTGGGTACCTTGCACAGACTTGCAGAATCTGCATCCTGTGATCACAGACTATCTGCACGTTTATGGGGTGGAAGCCCTTCCTGTTGACAAAGGCACCGGGCTCACCTGCTGGCGCCTTGATGGCCACATGTGTGCAGTCTATTGCACCCTGGATGCGGGGGAAGGCAGCAATGGCCGCGAAGCCTCTAGTTCGCTCTGTCTGGCTGGCTTGGTCCCAGTGGTAGTGGATGAGGGTCAATGCCCGTCTGAACAGAGCGTCTGTAACCTGCTTGACACAAGTGTGGACAGCTGATTGGGAGACATCACGAAGATCACCCACCGACCCCTGGAAGAAGCCAGAGGCATAGAAGTTGAGAGCAGCTGTGACCTTTAGAGCCACTAGCATGGAGTGTCCACCCACAGTTAGCTGAGATCTCGAGCCCAATCATCTGACAGATATAGTTGACTGTCTCCATTGAGAGATGGAGCTTCCTTTGGCACTGCACCTCAGACATAATGAGGTAGCTGCTTCACCACCTGTAAACCCTGGCAGCAGGATAATGACGTCTTCTGCGGCCCCTTCCGCCTTGGGACTACTTCTTGGCCCTGCACCCCTCCTCCCAAAGGTGGCTCCCCTGGAGGCTGAATGTGCATTCCTGGCCTCATCCCCCATCTAGCCCTCCCTTCCTCCTCAGAGGAGGTGCCTCCAGTGGAGAGCTCGACTCCCAATCCCAGGCTAAGGGAAGGCTTCCTGAAACCTGCAGGCCCAGAAACGATTCTTCACTGCAGAGTGCTGACCTGAAGGTTGTGAGGCCAGTCCAAGTTATGTGTTTTGAAGTATTCCTGCTCACACAGGCAAGTATCAGTAACTTTGCAAATTAAATATTAGACAGAGCACACTTGCGACCCCACTGAGCCCTCTTATCCCACTGTGGGTGAGGTTTATATGAATGTGTCCTACCCACCAGCCCGTTGCACCCTTGCGACGACCCGAAGATCGCACGAAAAAGGCTTTTGAGATGCTGAAAAATCAGCATCAATTGGCGCCTCAAAAGCCCCGTTAATTAATGGCGGGCGCGCATCGGATATCATCACGCACCTGCCCAACGAAATATCGCGATGGCGCGTGGTGACGTCGGGACGCTTACCGAACGCCACTGCACGTCATTTTACACTGTCGGCGTGTGGGTCCCACCCCGACATGCCAACAGGAAAAATTCCGCCCAATGACTTGGATGATGGGACCGAGTTTACTGCAGCCGCATTTACTGATAGTACAAAGATAGGTGGGAAAGCAAGTTACGAGGAGGACAAAAAGAATCTGCAAAGGAATATGGATAGATTAAGTGAGTGGGAACCAATTTGACAGTTGAAGTATAATATTGGAAAATGTGAGGATATCCATTTTGTTTGAAGGCCAGAAAAGTAAAATATCATTGAAATGTAGAGAGACTACAGGTTACTGCAGTATAGAGGGATATGGATGTCCTCGTACATGAAACACAAAAAACTAGCATGCAGGTAGATCAGGTAATTAGGAAAGTCATGGAATGTTGGTCTTAATTGCTAAGGGAAGGGAGTACAAAAAGTAAGCAAGTCTTACTGCAACTGTACAGACGTTGGTGAGACCACACCGAGGGTACTGCATACAACTTTGGTCTCCTTATTTAGGGAGGAATATACCTGCATTGGAGGTGGTGCAGAGAAGGTTCACTAGATTGATTCCTGGCATGAAGGGATTGTCTTAACAGCAAAGGTTGAGCATTTTTTTTATTCAGTCATGGGATGTGGAGGTCGCTGGCTAGGCCAGCATTTATTGCCCATCCCTAATTGCCCTTGAGCTGCAGTCCATGTGGTGTAGGTACGCCCACAGTGCTGTTAGGGAGGGAATTCCAGGATTTTGAACCAGTGAAAGAACGGTGATATATTTCCAAATCAGGATGGTGGGTGGCTTGGAGGGGAACTTCCAGGTGATGGTGATCCCATGTATTTGCTGCCCTCGTCCTAGATGGTAATGGTTATGGGTTTGGAAGGTGCTGTCTAACGAGGCTTGGTGAGTTTCTGCAGTGCATCTTGTAGATGGTACACACTGCTGCAGCTGTGTGTCAATGGTGGACGGAGTGAATGTTTGTGGATGGGGTGCCAATCAATTCGGCTGCTTTGTCCTGGACAGTGTCAAGCTTCTTGAATGTTGTTGGAGCTGCACTCATCCAGGCAAGTGGAGAGTATTCCAGCACACTCCTGATTTATGCCTTGTAGATGGAGGACAGGCTCTAGGGAGTCAGGAGGTGAGTTACTCACCGCAGGATTCCTAGCCTCTGACCGGCTCTTGTAGCCACAGTATTTATATGACTAGTCCAGTTCAATTTCTCGTCAATGGTAACCCCCAGGGTGATGTTGGGCCTATAATCATTGGAATTTAGAAGAAAGAGAGGTGATCTTGTTGAAGCATTTAAGATTCTGAGCGGTTTTGACAAGCCAGGTGTTGAGGGGTCATTTCTCCTCATGGAGGAATCTAAAACCTGGGGTAGTTTCACAATAAGGGGTTGCCCATTTAAGATGGAGATGAGGAGGAATTTTTTTCTCTCAGAGGGTTCTGAATCTTTGGAATTCTATGTCCCAGCGAGCTAAGGTGGCTGAATTATTGAATATATTTAAGGCTTAGACAGGCAGATTATTGAACTACAGGAAGGCAAGGGTTATGGGTGACAGGCAGGCAAATAGAGTTGAAGCCAAGATCAGATTAGCCATCATCTTACTGAATGGTGGAGTTGGATTGAGTGTCCAAAAGGTCTACTCCTACTCCTATTTCTTATGTTATTTTGAATTGCAGAAGGGGAGTGATTATTGCTTAGGAGAAAGGTGATGCCTGGGGTGAGCAGGACAGGTAGGAGTTCAATGACTTCAGCTGTTAATGGGTGTACTAGGCACGAGCATTGGTGAATGAGAAGGATGAGGCAATTGGAACTACTGTTCAAGAGACAGTGGCAGGTACCATGATAGCATCAACCCCAAGATGGATCAATTAGTTATAATTTTTACGACTGCCACCTGCGCTGGGGTGCCCAGCATTGTGGGAGTCAGAAAAGCGCCTTTTGCGAGAATTCAGAGCCTGCATTCTTAAAAGGGCCAGTTTACCTTAGAAGATCAATTGGGCTGCCACAGAAAGTGGCAAAATCCACTGTCATGGGAGACTACAGCGATCATTTCTCAAAATGATTGCATTGGTCCCTTAAAGTCAAAAAAGCTCTTCCACTGAACATTGAGCACAGTGGGGTCCTGGCTGGAGTGTAGCATTGATAAAGCAATACAGATAATATCACTCTGTTATTACTGCCTTATTTGAATATGTTCCGCCATTTCGACCATCAATTCCAGCAGAAAATTCCCAGAAGTTGCAGGAATTGATAAGGAATTGAGTGGAAGAGTTCTTAACCAATGTTCTCTCCTCACCCTCAAGAAAACCAAAATTCCAAAGTTTTTCCTTGGAAAAATTCAATTTATACCTAATTTTAAAAGCTACAAAGGTGACTCAAAAAGCTACTCTCTTTTGCCTTTTTAAAAATGTGTGCTCTCCTTCCCATCACATTAGGTCTCCTTTGCCACAAATCATCCCAAAACTGAGCTTGGGGCTGAGTAACTTGCTCCCAATCCTTTGTTAATGCCATTCCCGATCCAGTAGCTGCTCAAGAGTGGATTATTCAACATGCTCTCTAAGTTTCCTCTACCTCTGTGGGGAAGAGTTTACCTTGCACTCAATCTGACTATATGGTCATTACTTGGAACTCATATTAGCAGTCATCAACATAACTATTACTCAAATCCATACATTCTATCCAAACTAATTTTGTCTGCTTTGCTACATTAGGGTGTGCCTAAATGTGTCTGAATTTTCTCACAAAAGAAGATGAGGTAGGAATTGAACCACCTGGAGCTTTTTTAGACAGGCTGCAAGGCGCCTGAAAGGTGTCCAACTTGAAACTGAGTTAAATGATTTTTCAGGTATCCTACCACAGCCTAAAACAGAAATTAGGCCCCTTACGTCTGTTGTAGGACCCCTCTGCTAAATTGGGCAGTGCAGAACAGAACAGAGGCTGGGCCTGAGAATTCTTCAGTGGCCACTGTGGCCTAAGCAGTGGCTGCCACCAAATTGAGAGTTATCTGCAGAACTAGAGATGCGGGAAAGCACCCGACCCCCCCACCACCCCTGACTCCACAGTAGCAATGTTTCCAAAAACGGCCAAACCAATTCTTACCCCTGTGTTCACAATTGTTATGAATAAATTTTGTAGGGCTCCTGTGCAGTTCTTCAAGTTTATTCTTAATCCTTCAGCACAGTGAGGTCAGAAAATGGCCCACACACTTGTGCTGGCTGAATGGGTAGCCAATTACACGGGGTCAGCTAATTAACACAATTTTTTATATCTCACAAGTCTTCCCAAGGACAGGGAATGTTCAGGCACCTGAGGGAGAGCGGGATTTGATCTCTAAAAGACTGCTGCATTCCTAAAGGGTGTCGACATTTTTTTTGAGGCTGGCTTTGGACAGCACAGTTGGCGGAGCCTCAAGGTTTCACAGCAGGATGTGACCCTGAGGAAATTTGTACTTTTTCAGTGGAGTCCAAATAGAACCAGTGTTCATCAAGCACAACGGGCGGTTACCATTCATGTTAATGCTGTTGTTTCAGGGCATTCCTTACGGAAATAAATGAAAGACAAGTTCTCTGGGCTGAGAAAGAATGCCAAGGTAGATGTCAATGGGTGCCCATTAAAAGCAAGGCAAAGTACTATGCATTCACCAAGCATTCTGTCTGCAGTATGCTGTCACACTGAGATTGAAGCTCTCAAAACACTGGTCTCAGCTTTAACTAACTTGCTTTTCTGCATCTCCATCTTGGTTTCCTAGATGCATTTGCAAGATCCCTCTTCATTCTTTCACACCAGGTAGGAGGAAGAGTGCTCATTGAGGTGCTCTTTCTGTTGTCTCCCAATGTTCTTTTTTTAAAGGGAGAAAGTTGTTCGTTACCAGCAGCAGAGAACCTGCACTCGTGACTGACCAGCCAAATCACTGCAACATCTCAGCTGCTCTACAAGAAATGGCTCCTCCAAATAACTGGGGTGGAGGCCATCAAGGTAGTGGCAAGGGAGAGATTGGTGGCCTCTTGCCAACCCAACATGGTAATGTTTTGCTTTAACTTTAGCCCTGGCTTTAACTCAGGCCACAACAGCGACAGAAAGAGTTTTGGGCAGGAGAGAAATCTCAACGAATTGAACGTTGTCGGAGTCCAAAATACACCTCTGTATCTCAGCTTTTCAATATTTCTGAGCCCCCATCCACCTACAATGGGGATTTACCACATTCCCCAAAACATGAGAGTTAAAATTGTGCATGGTAGTGGTGAGGGTTTGGTTGGGGCAGGGCCACTGGGGAAACACAGTGGGTTCCAACTAAAATCGGGCCTTCAGCCTTCTTACTAACACCCAATATTTGTAGAACATTGAATGCCACAGTACAGGAGGGGGCCATTTGGCCCATCAGTTCTGTGTTGAGTGTTTTCTAGAGCAACCCAAAACTCATCACACCACCCTGCTCTCTCCCATAACCTTGTATCCATCTCAGTCTCAAATATTTATTCAGTTTTCATTTGAAGATATAATGGTTTCTGCCTCAGTCACTCCCCATGGGAGGTACCACACTCCAGCAAACTTGTGTGTTAAGAAATGTATCAAAACCCTTTCCTCCCTCACTTAAGTGATAATCTTAAATCAATAATTCTTATCCCCAATTGCTCACCCAGTGGGAAAATGGCAGTATGTCACCCGAGCGCAAACTGTTTCAGTGACAGATGTGGAAATGGACTTAGAAAAATATATAAGAAAAGAAAGAACTTGATTTATATTGTGCCTTTCACAACCTCAAGACATCGCCAATTAGCAATGAAGTACTTTTGAAGTGTAGTCACTTATAGCAGCACAGCAAGCTCCCACATAAATAAATTAAATAAATTATCAGATTGTCCATTTTAAGGATGAGTGCTGGCCAGGTCCCTGGCAGAAACCCCCTGCTCTTCTTCATTATAATGCTATGGGGTACTTTACCTCCTCCAGAGAGGACAGACAATGCCTTAGTTTAACTGCTCATCCAAAAGACTACACCCTGTGACAGTGCAGCACTCATTGCTGCACTGGAGTGTCAGCCTGGATTTTGAGCTCAAGTCTCAGAAGCGGGGCTTAAACCCACAGCCTTCTGACACACAGACAAGAGTACTACACACTGAGCCATGGCCGACACCTGAAATGCCACCCACAGTACCTTCAAATGAGTCACAACAATGGAAGTTCAATGAGTCGGTGACTTTTATCCTAACAAGCAAGGTGGTCCTGTACTGGATATAGTCTGCAGCAGACAGAACAAGTCAGTGACTGCCTCCCTGCTGATTCACTGACTGTAAAGTAGGTCTCCTCTAACATGCCCAGATAGTCATGCATGAATTGCATGATGTAATTCCTGTACTGCACACTCAGCCAGTGCACCTGCTTGTCCCTCCTCCTCAGGAATGTCTCTTCTTCCAAATCCTGAACGGATGGATACTGACAGGCACTGTGCAATGCTCATGGTCAACGGAGATTGCAGCTGGAGGGGGACCTGCATGCTGCCGTGGGAGGTGTGCACCATAGGAGCGCTGATATAGGAAGCAAAAGAGCCCTGAGCAGTGAGCGGAACAGAAACAAATGCAATGGATTTCTGATCAAAGTTCATCAAGTAGCAGCTGTAAAGCGAATTTCACTAACACCTCGACAAAGCTTTACTTGAAGTTTTTCAAAACAGCCTATAGGCCCAGTAGTACCTGTTATATACAGGAGAAGGAGGAACTGAGCTGTAAAACAGTGTGGGAAATTTAGAATGAGAACACCTTGGAGTGAATCACACCACTGAAGACTCTCACTCCTGCAAAGTCAGAGGTTCGATGCCAACCTGCCCGATTCCACAGACCACTGTGCTGTTGACAAGAGAGGAAATACTCTTCAAGCATTTTATACATGACTTCCGCTCGATCAGCCTGAATGTGAACTTCTCCAAAGGGAAGATTAAACTGGGAGGATGGAAGACACCATTCGAACTCTGCAACAAGCATATTTTGATCTCTTCAGCTATATTCCTTGAAAAACCACTATCTAAAAACCAAATTAGACTGCAATCTTGTGCAATGGATTGAAGACAAAAGTGCACCATAATGCTACTGAGGTTTATAGAAATCTATAGTATGGCATCAGTCGCAAGAGATAATCTCAACCACAACTTCCATTTATGTAGCACTATGTAGAAAAACACCCCATGGCACATTAAGAGTACTGTGCATCTGCTGCAGTCATGCAGTTGACTTTTTAAAGTTAACTTTAAAAGGAAATCAATGATTATCTTAAACATTTTAATTCCTTGTGACATGAAGGAGCATGAGATCAGTAAGTTGAACTCTATGAATGTATTTAAGTGTACATGGATGATAGTCTGTGTTCCCTGATTCAAGAGAATTGCAGACAGCCCTAAGTGATCACTCACACACCACTCGCAGAAACAGTCAGAATACAGTGCTGCTTGGAGCATAATCAACAAAATGCTTATAATCAAAGAAATTATTACACAAAGGGGAACAAGGAGGGCAATGTTGACTCTTAGCAATAATGTAAAGCATGTGATGTCAGCTCAGCCATTGTTAAACATCTCAAATGACTTCAATGGAAGCAAAAATCAGGAGAGGCAGCTTGCTAGGTAGCTGTGCCAACATCACATGCTTTAAACTATTGACAAGAGTCAAAATTATCCCAAGAAGTCTTGATCTTAAAAGGGTCAATATAATATCCTTGGTCTATGTGCATCTGGGAGCACATGATGTAAGCTTCTGCATACTTTGGCAGAGCAGGACTGGCAAATAATTACAAACCCCACTCAAGTGGGTCATTTAATGAGCCACTGCAGTGCAGACACTTTAAACTAGGAAGATGACTATTTGGATGGAGGGAGCAGGGAATACCATCTTTGTGCTCTGATATTGGGTCAGCAAATCATAATGCTGCCATCGCAATGTAGTGTAACTAATAAAATATTGCCCCAAATTTTAACAAATGATCAACACTAAAGTAGGAGGTGTTGTGGCTCAGTCAGTAGCACCCCTGCCTCCGAGCCAGAAGCTGTGAGTTCAAGTCCCACTCTAGGACTTGCTGGCCACAGAAGGAACGTTAATAGTGCGATTCAACAGATTGATAATCCTTCCACCGCTGTTCCCCAAAGTTGGGGGGGGGGTCTGTGTGAAGATATGAAACCAACACTAGAATATCAAGGCATTTCTGTAATTTCTGTATTATAAGCAGAGGATGCAAACCTTAACCATGATGGCATATTTGAATTAAGAAACTTCAAAAGTCTAAATGAAAATGCACCACATACATCGTACTTTATTCCCAAACCAATACAAATATGCAATTATATTGATTTAGCACCAGTACAGGGAGGAGAATCCAAAGCACCAATTGCTGTAAACAAATCTTCATGTAAATTATGGACAACTTTGGAAAACATTTCAATAGTACTAGGTGTGTAGTGCTACCAGGGCGCCGCTCTGACACCTCCTGTTCTGACGAATGACAATTTCCAAAGCCCGAACCCAAGGAACCAATACCGGCATTCCAAGAAGTCGGGGAGCGGATCGGGACTTTGGAGGCCAGGCCGGGAACTACATTTCCCAGCAGGCTGCGACAGCTCTCGAGGCTTTCATACATGCGCCAGCCAAGAACTGGCCGCACATGCGCAGTTTGTTTTTTATCGTTCCATGGGCTGGTGAACGGCCCTGTGCACCTGCTCAGAAGGGGCTAAAGAACTGAAACAGTGCGAAACTACAGGTCAGGTAACCTGAACAGGAGTGCCATTACAGAGGTGCCCCATGGAGCAGGGAGGGTCCCAGAAATAAAGTCCCAGTTAAGAGTCAAAGATAGGGATCAGAGATAGATCCCATTGAGTCAGGACCAAGTCTACAGGGAGAAGACTTGAAGGGAAGTGGGCTTGAAGGAAGCTACGAAGATCTGAGGAGGTAGCCAAACGTTGGTGACTCCTTACTGATGGCCTTTGGCGCAATAGTGTTCTGCTTGGCACGGCTGAAGATCTGAAAATGTGCTTGGAAGGTGAAGCTTGAGTCTACATGGAGATCCAAAGGAACTGCTGAAGATTGAAACCCTGGAGGTGAACAATGTGCCAAAACTACTTTCCGTTTCTAGCGCCGCTGCATTGCGTGCCAGTCATTGCCTGTTTAATGTTTACTTATTATGTCTTTTGTCCCCGACACCCCGCTCTCGACGCATCGAAGTTGCAGATTAACAGCTTATAAAATAAAACAGCCTAAAATCCACTGGCCTACTCAGTACTCACTGCCAGCCTGAAGGGCGAAAGGCCTCAGTCAGAATTGCTAACAGCTGCCCACAGGAAACAGGACAATTTCTAAAATCTCCAAACCCAAGAGCCTGCTATACATGTAATTGGGGGAAAAAAACAAACAAGCCTTAAAAACCACCTGACAGCTACACAGTGACCATGAAACACAAAAGCATAACTTCTGTCTTTTGTGCAGAAAGTGAAGTAAAGAACATCTAAGTCCTGTCACACTGAGTGATGCAGGAGAGGAGAGCTGCAGCTGCCTCAGAGCCAGATTCAAAATTGACCACACCATGTAAATCTGAAACTGAGCTTGGTCCTGTGGCAGGTCTGTATCCCTGTGCTGATGTGTGGACAGGGGAAACGTGGAAGAGGATAAAAGAGACATATCCTTGGTTAGACTATAAGGATGAAAAACTTGGGTGTAAAGTGTGCGCAATTATTAGCAGCTTTGCACTTTTCACGTCCAAGGGATTGAGACTTTCGAATGAATGGCGTTTGTACTGTGGATCAGGCAACGGATCCAACCAAAGCACACGTATAAAACCTCTCAAAAAAACTGTAGAACACAACCTGTCGAAAGCTCACATCACTGTGCAATGTGTCGTTGAAAAAGCAAATGAAGAGGTTCCTGGAAAAATTTGTGACAACTTGAACAGAACTCATCTAAAGTAGACTTGTGCAGTTTACCGTTCTGCATACTACTTGGCTCAAAACAACAGACCTTACTCTGACAATTTTGGCATGCTGGAACTTCAAAGTGAAAATGATGTTGACAAAGGAATTGGGTTGCATTCCCACCACAGTGCTGCGGAAATTATTGATGACATAGCTACCAAGATGAGAAAGAAAATTTGCCAGCATATCAAAGTAATCAAGGATAAAGTTTCGATTTTTATTGATGAATCTGCAAGCCCAAGTAGCAAAACTGCTCAAGCAGTTTATCTGAAATTGATAAGAAGGATGATCTACACTTCATGTTTATAGATCTGCTTGAACTTCCAGGTCAAATAGCTGATACAATAGTTAAGTATCTTCTTGAATGTTTTGAGAAACATGGTTTTGATGACTCCTACCTGAAGCAGCATCTTGTGGCGTTTGCTGGTGATGGAGCGAGTGTTATGCTGGGCACCAAATCAGGTGCAGCTAACAGACTTATGAAGCAATACCCAGGTATTATTGTTTGGCATTGCCTGAACCATAGGTTAAAACTTCCAGTGGGCAATTCAGTGGCAGAAGTTAGTGGGGTGAGCCATTTCCATTCATTTATGGACAAATTAGACACTTGTGTATAACAGGTCACCTCTCAATCTGAGAATGCTGGCAGAATGCATTGCTGAATTAGAACAACAAGTTTCCAAAATAGCTGCGTTTTAAGCACCAGGGGCTGGAGTTTCAGCTTGGCGCCCAGGTACATGCCCAACACGCACGAGCGTGAAATTTGTGCGCAATGGCATCCGGCAAGCATCCCGACATCATCGCGCACTCACGATATTTCAGTCAGCAGGCGCACGCAGGAGTTGGCAGCGCATCCGCCAAAAATTAAGAGGGCCAACAAACCCATTAATAAATTAATTAAAGTGAATTTTTCCCTGCCCCCAGGCAAAAAGGCCAAGCAGCCTTTGGATTTTTGAGAAAACCTCATCCACGGGTGGGATGAGGTCTCCAATGTTAATTTAAAATAAGTTAAAAAATGTAAATCTCATTTTTAACATGTCCCTGCTTGTGTGACAGGCTCACATGAGGGGACATGTTTATCTTAATTTTAAAATCTTTATTTTTAATGTTAGAAATCTTCAGCTGCCCAAGGCAGCTCTGTGCCTTCAGGGAGCTTTCACTGAGCACACCCAGTGTATGCGCTGACTTCCACACTCGCCCTCCCCCCGCTACCCAGACAGCCCTGAACATTTCCGTGCGTGATTCACACCAGCCAGCGTGAAATTGTGGTCGGGGCCCAATCGCAGGCTGCGGTCAGTTTCGCGGTCGCTCCCGGGCCCGCCCGCCGTGCCCTATAACCACCACCCCCCCTCCCCCAAACAAGGTAAAAATCCTGCCCCAGATGTGTAACAAGTTCATTTCGAACAGTGTCAGGCTGTGTGACGCAACTATAAAGCATTATATGCTCGTTTCGAATTGGCAATGAAAGATAAAACAAGGTCTGCGTCTAACAGGAAAACCTATGAGGGTCTGTTAAAGAGAATTTCCTCAAAACAGTTTCCCTTAGACTTAGCTCTGATGTATGACACATTACATGAACTCAGCATGTTCTCAAGAGTGTTTGCAGAAACGCACTACAATGGTTGTGTATGCAGACAAACCGATCTTTCACAGCATACGCTTTTTGCGTGGACTGATAGAGTGACCTGGCACAAAAACTCTTGAGGCCAAAGTTGTAGTTGTATGGTGAAAGTTTGGAACGGTTTCGTTAGGGAGAAACAATAAGATTATCAGCATAATTATCAGCAGTTTTTGAGCCAATCTTGTTAATAATTTAGAAAAGCAAATGTTCACAACCATGTCATGCCCCTGCAGCCCAATCCAGTCATGCATCTCTGATCTACCAACTGCGTGTTCTTGACAAAGACTATTGGCCAGCTGAAATGCCACCACATTATGGAGAATAGGCAAATTCTTCTCTCTGTAAGTGACTTAAGTTGTCACCTACTTCTGTAATCAATGCATTCAGAGATTATGTGGAGGAGGCAGGACAATGCATTCCTCAGGATTTACAATCATTACTAAATTGTACACAAGTAATTACAAGCAGCACTGCAGAATGTGAGTGAGATTCAGACAAATGAACTTAATTATAACACCAACACGCTGAAGAATTCTCATAAACTGGGTGTCAGCCCTTATGTTTGTGGGGTGCGGGGTGCTCCTGACACATTGGGATCCAACACCTTATGTCAAAACCTGGCTCCTATGTCACTGATCAGCAGAAGACTTAAGGACAAGATCAGCCTCTTCCTTGAGGAGAAATGTGGAGCCAGACTCGTTGTGAAAATAATTGTGAAGCATTGGTTGCAGAAATTCAAGAAGCATCATGTTATCATATTTTTGAAAGTTTGTGGTGATAAAGCATCTGCAGACAATGACGCTGCTGAAAAATTTATCAATAAGTTTGCTAGGCTAATTTCAGACGAAAACTTTTCGCCTGAACAAATTTACAATGCTGATGGAACGAGTCCGTTCTCGCGATATGCCCCCAGGAAAACATCAGCAACGGCTGAGGAGAGTGCACCAACGGGTGTTAAGGATGCTGAGGACAGGCTGAGTGCCCTTGGCTGTGCCAATGCGGCTGCCACACACAAATGTAAATTGGCTGTACTCGGGGAGAGGAAATGTTCCAGGGACTTCAAGGTATTTGGACATTACTTGTTCATTACTATGCAAATAAGAGAGTCTAGGTAACTAGGGACAGGTTTTCTGATTGGGTTCACAACCACTTTTTACCAGAGCCACGTGCACATTGTCGAGTAGCTAGATTTGAAGAGAACTGTAAAATCATGTTGCTCCTGGACAATTTTTAAGCACACCCCCTTTTGAACTCTTGGTGAAGAACAATGTTTTCGCAGCTTGCTTCCCCCACTACATAACGTCATTAATTCAGCCTATGGACCAAGACAATTTTCAGTCCGTGAAACGTAAATATAAAGGAGTCTTCTTAAAAAGTATGCTCGGTGCAGTGAACAGAGGCCAGGGGGTGGAAGGCTTCCAAAAGGAGATTACAGTTAAGGACACCATCTACGCATCTGCTAATGCCGGGTGCCTTGTTGATAAAGGCACCTTGACCAACGGCTGGCACAACGTTTGGCCTGCAACAATGTTCACTGAAGACGATAATGGGCGGAATTTTCCATACCCGTTGGCGCCAGGCATCATGGCGGGCATGAGCGGACAATATGGCGGGAAGGCCAAAAATCAGTTTCACACCGTCGTGAAAGCAGTTTGCGATCGTCCGCTCCACCCGTCAACTTTCCTGTCGCCGGACATTGGGAACTTTATTTTAATACATCTGCTTTTCATTATGAGCCCTGCTTGCCGGAATCACCTCTCCACGCTGGATCATCCAGGCACATCGGCGCGATTACACACCAACCTGTTTCACAACAGCAATTATAAGGCGTGCACCTGGTGATTGCACCTTGAGGAGAACTCAGAGGTTGAGCGCACAGTAACACTGCACAGCGCTCATGAGGGTAGCCTGTTAAACTTCAAGGTTGAGGTGCCGTGCATTCAAGGTGAGGGCAGAGGCAAGTTGTTTGTTCCTGCATGGCTGACACCGTGGTGCCCGGGCAAGGGCTGCACTGCGGTTGGGACAAGGTGGGGGGGGGGCAAGGGCTGCATGTCGGTTGATGGCAGTGCACAAGCACGTGTGGGAGGGGGCGGGGAGAGAAGCGGCTGCGCATTAGGGAAACCTTGTATAAAGTAACCATTCCGTTCAGGTGCAGCCACATTGACATGCTTGGAGTCGGGGCTCCAGCTTATCTGCCCACTTGAGCAACACAGAGGCACTAAAATGCCAGTAAATGCTCCAGATCTTTTCACCCCTCTGGCACTGACTGCAAACTAATGAGCATTTTAGTGGACTGCAGAACAATTGGACAACCGGGCAAGTCGTACAATCTCCTTGAGAAAGCTGGCCATGGAGCAATCACTGATGGAGGCGCCCACAGTCCCTTGCAATGTTATCATTCAGATTTGTACTAGTTTCCCCCATGGTTCAAGCTAACAGAGCAGCCTTGCAGTGCAGGTTAGGAGAATGCCTGCACCTGAGCTGAGAGCACAGTGTGCAGTCCAATGGGCAAAACTGCCGCCAATCAGTCAGGTGGAGTGGGGCGGAGGCGGGTGAGGATTCGGGCAGCCACCTGCTGCAGGATTTGGCGACGCAGGGACATGGCGAGCATCCATTGCCAGCGGTCGTAAAAGTGACCACAGTGCTCAATTTTTACACCAGTGGGTCCTTTCAGAGCTCCACAGGAGACTTCTGTAGGATATCACAAGCCCCCAGGCACAAATTCAACCATGAGGCCATATTCGTGAAGGCTCACAATATCATGCAATTCGTCCAGGATCAGGAAAGAGCACTGGGATTTATCCAGATCTCAGGCTTCCCACGGGTGCAGGGTACCATCGACTGTACTCACATGGCACTCAGATCTCCATGGCAACAAGCGGTCAACTTTGTCAACTGCAAGAGCTTCCACTCACTGAATGTTCAGCTGGTGTGCGACCATCACTAACGCATCCTACAGGTCTGCGCACGGTTCCCAGGGAACGTCCATGACTCTTACATTCTCAGTAGGTCTCAGATCCCTGACGACTTCCATGGTTCGCCGAGTGTGCAGGGTTGGCTCCTCGGGGACAAGGGCTACCTGCAGAGGACGTGACTGATGACACCCATGCAGCAGCATTAAAGTGCAGCAGAGAGAAAATACACGAGGCCCATGTTTCAACTCTCGCCTGGGTGAAGCAAACCATCGGAATGTTGAAAATGAGGTTCCAGTGCCTGGATCAGTCATTTGGAGCCCTGCAATACAATCCATAGAGGCTATCATGGATCATCGTCGCCTGCTTCACCCTTCATAGCCTGGTGCTGAAACAGGGAGAGGAGCTGGCTCAAGAGGAGATGGAGGAGCTGCACATCTCCTACACTGAGTAAAGACGTCAATGGGGATGAGGGTGAGGAGGTCCTCAAAGGCGAGGATGACAGCGATGAGGTCATCACACTGGCCAGACAAGCCAGGCGTGGTCAGGAGGCCCTCATAACTGCTAGGTTCGTGCAGCATGATGACAACATGCACTGAGGAGAAACCATAGATCCTCACATTGCATCTGTGAATGTTTGACTCCTGTCTGGCTGATGGCAGCGCACATACCCTCTGTGATAAGACTCCTGTCATGGAGATGCAGTAGATGCCCATAGTCCCTACATTCCAGGAGGATGATGACAACATGCAGTGGGGACACTCTACAGATCCTCACATAGCTTATGTTAGTGTCTGACTCCTGCCTGGCTGATGGGAGCTCGCTTGCGCTCTGTGAACAGGGTCATATCATGGGGACGCAACAGGGAAAATGTAACTTCTCCAGATCCTATTTCATCCTTCGTGAGCTGAACCCTTCAGGGCCGAACTGTCACAGGACACAGTTGGGAATGAGATGGTGGCCAGCCACACCTCAAAAGGTGCTGAGAGCACACAGAAAGAATGACGGAACACTGTGCTGCAGGCCCAGGACATTCTGGCAGCAATGATAAGGTCCATCAAGGTGCAGGCATGAGTGATGTGACCAGTGACTGTGAAGGTTCACCTTCAGTGTGCTGGGAAGGTTGCACAAACCACAAAGACGAGGCCCTAAACTGAGAAACCTGCCTTTATTTTGTGTAGGGGCCAAGGTTTCACATCTGAGTGACACAAACACTGCTCATCGTAACAAGCAGCCACAGACAAGGGGATATTCTTGGGAGTTTATCTACAATTGTGAACATTATGTACACGTGATTAACATCACTGCCCAGGCTGTGCAACTACACGTTCTTATGATTCGTTAATTTAGTTTATTTGGTTGAACTTGAAAGAGTTACATCTTCTTAACCTTCCTAACTCTGCCACTATATCTTGGTGCTCCCCTGACATCCACAGCAGAGGTGAAGGCAGCCTGCTGACTGTTACGCCCTGTCTGTGATGACTTTGGCAGGTATCCTTTAGCAGGCCGAGACCTAGAGGGTCCTGGCCTGCTTTCAGGGTCCTGTGTGGCTGTGGCATCCTTCTCGGCCTGCGGAGCTTGATTTGCTGAGGTCACAGGAAGAGAGGATTCCGATAGGCCAGACAGTCCCAGAGTCACCTTGGTTGATGTGGATGGCCCCAGGGTGTGCATCTGCTGATCCTCCTCCCTATGGGTACTTGAGGGCTCCTGGCTGACTCCTTGAGAAGTGGAAGCTGGAGTGAGATCGAGCTGCCCCAGACCCCTCTCACGTTGGCACTGTTGGAGGCCAACTATGGTGTCAGCGATGGAGTTCAGCCCACAAAGCAGTGTAGCACACATGTCCTGGATCAAGGCCTCCATGGCGGCCGCCATCCTGCCAATGTTGACCTCGGTGCATTGGCATAACAGCATGATCACATCGGACTGAAGGCAGATGGACTCCTCCATCATGCCTTGCAATGTGAGGAGTGCAGCTGACATCCCTTCCTGCTGTTCCCGTGATTGTCTTTGCAGCTCCAACAACTGATCGAGGACTGAGTCCAGAGGCTCATCATCTCACTCAGACTCCGCAGATACCTTGCCTCCAGCAGTCCTCCGAATGCTGGCGACCTTGGTGTCCCTGCCTCTTCCTGCTGCGGAACAGGTTGTGTGCTGTGCTCACCAGATAGTGAACCCGAGCCTGCTGTACATGTAGATCTCACCGAGGTGTGTGTCGCTGCACTGGTGGAGGGTATGGGTGAGTGCAGTGACAGATCTTCGAGGGTGCTGTCCTCAGGGTCCTCATCCAAGGAGTTGTCAGCGCTGGAGTCAGGGCCAAGGTTGCCTGAGGGTGACGTGGCAGATGTGCCTATGAGAGAAAGTGGAGATTATTAGTGCATGGCTACCGCAGTACATAAAAAAATGAACTCATAGCTGAATTGCCAGAGTAATAACCTGGTGCATGACCCTCACTTGGATGCTTGGTGCCAACCTCGCTGTCACCGGAGGAATGGTCCACGTCCTCTCGGGCCAGCTCTAACACACAAGTCTTCGAAAGGACTGAGGATGTTGATGGTCTGGGACCTCTCCCTTTTATTGTGCGCGATCTTGTCCTGCATAAAGATAGATGGAGAGTGTGAGCAAGGCATATGCCAGGGCAAATGAGAAGGATGCCACATGTGTGCATGTCTGTGTGCTAAGTGGAGCCATGGACGGAATGAGGAGGTGATCCCCAGAGGAGATGAGGCCAGATGGAGATGATAGGCTGTGTGTGAGAGAGTGAGTGGTGATGTCCCTTGAGTTGGCAGAGAGTGAAATGCCAGTGAATGTGTGATGGGCTTGTGAGTGTGAGAGTTTAGATTGATGAGGTGGTTGTCTTACCCTGGCAGCACATATGAGATCATTCATCCTCTTTCTGCACTGGATGGTCAACTTCTTGTGGGCAGCATTGGCCCTGGCCACCGCTGCCACCATCTCCCAAGCCAGAGTGGTGATGGTGCTGCCCCTCCTGCAGCCAGAGCGGGGGTAGGTGATATCAAGGCGGGCTTCCACGGCGTTCAAAAGGCGTTCCAGGGATGCATCACTGAATCGGGGGACTGTAGTCTTCTTGCCTTTCAGGGCCATGTCTTCTGTACAGCAGTCCTGGGCTGGAAGTACTGGGAGGTGTGCAAGCGGTTGCACTTTAAATATGGTGCCCGGCGTGAGGAAGCGTCAAGGTGACGGCGTGATGGGCAAATCGGAGGCCACCCACCAGCAAACAGCATGTTTCCCGGGAAGGCATGATTAATGAGGTGGAACTGGGATGATACGGCTTGAAAAGCCACCATTGAGGTCAGTGGTTAAAACGCTCTTTTTCCCGCATGCTACCGCACTTAGTGCAAATCTGGGATGATTCCGCCCAATACTGATGAAGACTTTGAAAGTTTTCCTGTGAACAAGGGAAACACATCTGGTAAATGGAAAATGTATTTCAATGGAATGTGCGAATACGCTGGAGGCTGAGGATATCGAGGAAGTATTTAACAGTGATAACAATGCTTCCGTCGCACAATCTTTGACTGATGGGGAGATTTCAGAAACAGTGTTACATCAAGATCAACTTGATAAAAATAATGATGACAAGGATGACATAGTGAAGGCGGTAGAGAAAGTGCCCATAGACTATTGGCGGGGTTTTCCGCATCCGCCCGCCGCCGCGATCTTCTGGTCCTGCCGCAAGTCAGTGGACTTCTGGTTGGGGCGCTGCCTCGCCTGTGGTGGGTCCCACCCACGACAAGGCCAGAAAATCCTGCCCAATATCATTAAGATGTGTGACGGGTTGATTGGTGCACTCGAACAACACGCGTTTATAAGTGAGCAAGAAATAATGTTAATCTATACAATAAAAGACAAACTTACGAAACGAAAACCAAAGTTGATGAGGCAGATGAAGTTGGAAGAACTATCCAAGAATGCCAGCCAGCAGAATACATCAACTCTCTGAACCCTCTCCTACAAGCAGAATCGCAGATGGCACCACGGCAGGGAACTTATTACAGGTACCCTGCATACATTATTCAGTGATACATCTTAGTTTTCAAGTCATTTTATTTACTTTAGACTATAGCTAGCCTACGCTTTGGCTATTGTAATGTAAACAGGCCTCATCCTAAACATGGTACCTGAAAACCAATATTATCTGAAATCCGATATACAAACGGCCCTGAGGATTTTGGATAGCAGATATTCAACCTGTAAAATGTTGCATAATGAAATTCTAGCTACACTGAAGACTAATAATTCAAAGTACCACATGGTTCAAAATAAAATGCCTACCACCTAGCGGCACTAATATTTTTCACTTAAAAAGCATAGTTTTACTGATGTTTGGGGACTCAAATACATAGGAAAGCAACTTAATAGATTTAAAAATGATATGGCCAACACATTTTCTCAGAGCTGCTGCATCTCAAAATTAGGCACTAGGCCCCTGAATAGTCCTATACAAAAGCACAATGGGGTATAATTGCTTTGGTGCTTTTCTGATATCACTATAATTGTGGGAGAAGATTGGTGGAAATTTGGAGAAACAGTGTTAAGTGACTCTGTGCTGTTTTTGTCGGGTTTCTTCTAAAATTCCAGGCAAGTAGCTCACAATCTTGCATGCCAATTCAGCTTCAAAACACCTATAAAAATCCAATAATCAGTTCTCCTTTATATTTTACACAAGCGGATTGTAAGATAATCCAAATATGGAGACAAACAATGGACCAATCATTCTGATATCAGAGGTAAAGAACCCTTTGAAATTGATGAGTACAGGAAAAGCTCCAGGCATAAATGGAGTAACAACAGAACATCTAAAAGCCCTTAGAGAAACAGAAATAGAAGTGATAACAGAAATTTGTAATCAAATATATACCAAAAGATACATTCCAAGTGACTTGGGACATTCATTATTTGTTAAGATACCTAAGAAACCTAAAACAATGGAAAACAATCATTTTAGAACCATAAGCTTAATGAGTCATCTCATTAAAGTGATCTTGAAAATCATAATTGAAAGAAATAATAGCATATGTGAAGCAGAGACTGGTGAAACGCAGTCTGGATTTCGACCTGGAGTAGGAACCAGAGAAGGAATATTTAACCTAAGAACAATCTTCGATAATTATCTATAAGTAAACAAGAGCATTTAGGTATGCTTAATAGATTATGCCAAAGCTTTCAATCGTCTTTATCATCAAAAGCTTATAGGCGAACTGGTGAAATGTGACATTGACAGTAAAGATGTAAGATTTATTCAGAGCCTATATTGGGACTGAATTGCGAGCATCAGGCTAGGAGATGGACAATCAGATATGTTTCCAGTGAAGAGAGGAGTATAACAAGGCTGTGTACTGTCACCAAAGTTATTCAATCTGTACACTGAACAATTATTCAGAGTCAGATGTACTTCCGGGGTAAAAATTGGAGAACATATCAAACTCGCAATAAGTACGCTAACCATAGAAAGCTACTTGCAGAATCATAGGAGCCTCTAAATAATATCATAGGTCAAGTAAAAATGGATTGAGTATGAACTCCAAAAAGACAAAAACAATGGTAGTTGGAAGGAATTAGAAGAAACTAGAGTGAAGATGGTGTCACACTGGAACAAGTAAATAAGTTTGTCTACTTAGGACAAATGATGTGCTGCCAAAATCAGAAGGAGGATAGAGAGAGCCAGAAGTAATTTTGTGAAGATAAAGGAGGTGTTAACAAGAAAACTCAAGCTTTGCAAAAAGCAAAAAAATTCATAAAATGCTACATTCTATCCACTTTCCTGCATACCCCAGAATTAAGGATCTGTGGAAGAAAATAGAACCCTTTGAAATGTGGATACTAAGACATTTGCTTAAAATTCCATAGACAGACCATAAGACAAATTAATAGGTGCTTGAAATTGCAAGGGCAAAAAGAACTCTAAAAAGTGCCATCCAGAAAAGAAAATGTCAGTATTTCAGCCATTTGATCAAAGCTGAAAAGCTACAGAGATCCCTTCTAGAGGGGATGATGGACTTCACAGAGCAGTTGCAGCCAAGCTGCAGTGGATGTGCAAAGATGGTGCAAGACAGACGAGCGTAACATACCATGACAGCAGATCTTCTGGTAAGGGTAGCGAGACAGGAGAGGTCATTTTGCTAATGAACAGAGATAGGATGAATATTATAAATGCATCTTCTGAAATACACCCTTAACAGCAAATTTTGAGGAGAAAAAAATGAAGGTAACAAAATAAACATGAATCAACTCCCAGTGGAAAAGTCATCCAAACAGTTACACAGCAATTTATACAATGGTGAGCAGCCTCACAGGAGGCCTCTTGAAACACATCAAGATCAGCATGCAACCAGTTACCATGGACTTGTGTGGGATTTAGGTAAACCCATATTGAACAGCTGTACAGCCTCAAGAAAGTGTTACTTAAAATCCCCACCAAATCTGGAGCACAACAAATCAGAACTCTACAGGTGATTTTCAACCTGTGCTCAATGTCACCAAAGCTCCGTGTCAGGACCAAAGGTTTGCAAGATTTCTTTACACAAGAAATACTGCCATATAATTTGTCTTTGTAACATTAACTAAAATAAAATCATGAACCTACAACTGCAGCTGAGAGGCTCCATTCTCCTTTGGTACCAAAGTCAATTATGAAAATTAATTACTTCTAACATTTTATTTATTTTTAACCAACTTGATTTAAAATAATTATAGAATATTACTGTTACAACAAACACTCCCTGAATCAGATTATTTGATCACTCCCTTACTATCGCGTACAAGTTAGGATAGGAGATTAGCAAACCAGTAACCATTGGTGAGAAATTGGCTTCGGCTGCACTTGTTTTGTAAGTGTTATGAGAGACAGCCTTTCGGTAAAACTGAGTAATTTAAAAATCCCAGAGGGAAACTTTAAACAACTGTCATAACCTATATTTTTTAAGTGGGATGTTTGAGGTGCAGCTCTAAATTCAGGAATCAAACCACCAGTTCGAGAGGTGTTATATTAAACTAAATGAAACATTTTATTAATTTACACAAGTTAAATATGTACACATGGCTACAAATTACTACAATCATAACTTTTAACAAATTCCCAAACTTATTTCCATTAAGGCAACAGCAACCCATAGGCTTAACTAAACACCAGGCAAAGCATTTTCACCGTACAAATTCAAAATGAGATTCCTTTCACTTTGCTTCCTGTGGAAACAGCGGTAGGCTTACAGTTGCTTTGATCTTACATTGCCTCTGCCCTGCACACACGAGAACTGCTGAAGTTATACCTAGCACAGCTCATTGAATGTAAATACTCATTGTATCACTAGCCTCTTTTAGCTCCATCTCTTCTAACAATAAAAGCCCTTTTATAGTATCAATTTTATTAGTAATATAAACAGAGTGCTTGGTCTCCGCTAGCTAGGTTCCAGATTTCACTCGCCTTCTTGAGTGCTCTATTCAAAAAATGCAAATGCACTCTACCTCCCTTACATCTCAAACTAGTATACATCAAAGCACCCAGGCTAGCTGACTTTAATCCAAATAAGACACTCCCAGAGACTAAACCTCTATTTGAAATGAAAAATATTTTCCAATAAATTATATACATTAATAGCTTCATGACAGTGAGTGCTATAACTGCCCTAAATGGCATCCATAACGTTTGCGTGCACTTATGGGGCCAATCATACAGGACATCCTACTGGTGAGGGCATTAATGAACATGCAGTGAATGTCCGTCAGAGTTGCGCTGATCTGGCAGGGCACGGAGTCAATCAGCATGCAATGCTGATTTGACACTAGTGGTGCCATTTTGGAGTTCAATGCTCCTGCCAATATCCTCTCTTACCCCCGCAAAATTGAACACATTATCAGCAGCAGGAAGAAACTCCCAACAGCACTATTTCAAGGAACATAGGAAATAGGAGCAGGAGTAGGTCATTCAGCCCATTGAGCCTGCTCTGCCATTCATCCAGATCATGGCTGATCTTCTACCTCAACACTATTTTCCCATATTATTCCCCATATCCCTTGATACGTATAATGTCTAGAAATCAAATGATCTATGTTTTGACTATACTGAAATGACTGACCCTCTGCAGCACTCTGGGATAGGAAATTTCAAAGATTCACCACCCTCTGAGTGAAGAAATTCCTCCTCATCTCAGTCCTAAAAGGCCTACCTCTTATTCTGAGACTCTGTTCCCTGTTCTAGACCACCCCTAGCCAGGGGAAAAATCCTTCCTGCATCTACCCTGTTGAGCCCTGTAAGAATTTTGTACGCTTCAATGAGATCAACTCTCATTCTTCTAAACTCTAGAAAATACAAATCCAGTCTCCTCAATCTGTCCTAATAAGACAATCCCACCATCCCAAGGATCAGTCTGGTGAACCTCTGTTGCACTCCCTCTATGGCAAGCATATCCTTTCTTAGGTAAAGAGGCCAAAATTGTACACAATACTCCAGGTGCAATCTCACCAAGGCTATATACAATTGCACCAAGGCTTCTTTACTCATCAACTACTTATAGGTTAGTTGCTTGTTGATTTCTTCTGACAGCTACTAGGATTCTACAAGTGTTCTGTGCTTTCTATAGTTGTTTCGATTTGCAGATGTCTACATCCAGTAGCATAGCAGGTGTTAGAGGGCTTCTTGCCAACTTCAAGACTTCTGCACAATCAATTTGCTCCCAGATATGGATTTACTTGTAGCCATTCCACTTGGAATATAGGAAGGTTTAGAGAATGAATAGAGGCCATGCAGAGCAAGACAAGCTGCTGGAAGAGGGAGGAGGAGGAGGAGAAGAGTTCTCAGGAGAAGACCACGTCAACCCAGGGTACTCAGGGAGAAATTTTCCTACCTGAATCTCAGCAAGAGACAATGTGTGAGACATCTGTGCTTTCAGTAAGAATGTTCTCATTGAATCTATCATCCACTGCAACCAGAACTACAACATCCAAGCAAGGCAAGGACTGCATTACCAGTGGCTGTGAGTGACCATGGCTATGAACTTTAATGCACCTGCCTCCTTCAAGGTTGGAGCCAGAGATATTTGCAACAACTCGCAGTTTGACAGCCACTGTTGAGTAAGGGAGGTCACTGAGGTTTTCTATTCAATGAGAGCTAACTACATTTCATTCTCTATTGTCAGGGACCTGCAGGTGGAACAAGCATGTGGTTTGATGAAGCCTGGAGGCTTTCCCATGGTGAAGGGTGCCACTGTTTGCACGCAACTCACTCTGCCACATGTCTAGTCACCCTTATACTGAAACTGAGGGGGATTTCATTCCCTCAGCATCCAGTTGGTATGCAACCATAAGCAGCAAGTCATGCAATGTTAATGCCCAGCATCCTAGTAGCAGTCATTGTGTATTTATTCTGCAGTAGTCCGCTGTGTCAGCTGCATCTGAGCCACCAGGGCAAAACAAAAGGTGGTGCTATTCAGCCACAAGGGCTCTGCGCTGACAATACAGGTCATAGCTCCGGTGTACAAAACACAAGTATGTAGCGTGCATATAATGAAAGCCATGGTGGCAAACAAAATGTTATAGAGCAGATAACTGACATGCTAAAACAACACTACTGTTGCCTGGATCACTCTGCAGGAACACTTATACTTGGCAGGGCGGATGTCAAGATCCTTGGTGATCTGCTGCATGCTGCACAACCATGCCATCATTAGGATGCAATCCCTGCTACTACCTGAACAGCAAGCATCAGAGGAGCATGAGGAAGAGGAAGTGGAAGAGAAGAGAAAACCCAGACAGCCCTTTTTTGGTCAGGTTGTGCATAAACTAATCCAAGTACAATACTTGTAGCAAACAACCCCAATTCCCCAATCATCAGCTGTTCTACACCTTATCTACCCCTGTCACTGACCATCACAGCTTCCACTTGATCACAATGCCAAAATAAAAGCGAACACAAAATGCCCCAATCCAATTTATAAATAAAACCAAGCCATATTGCATACAACAGTCAACTAAATCACTCTTGTGGATTCCCTTAATGCTTCCTTGTGCCTTTGTCTGTTCTACTGTTCCTATACATTGCTACCCCAGTGGCGGTAGCAGGGTTGGTGGAAGGCTGCTGACTTTCAATGGAGGTTATCATGGATGGCCTGGAGGACAATGTTGAACAACTCTGGGACTACATGGTGTGAACTGCACCATTTCAGAATGGATAGCAGCAATTTGGGCTGGCTGACTGACAGGCAACAGCAAGGGCATTGGCGGCATGGCAGGAGTGGGGTGACAAGACAACAGATTCATGCTCCACAGAGCCACTGCCACTCCTTCTGGCAGCACCTCAATAATCCTAGTTACCTGTTGGAGGAGAGTGTGCTGGACTGCTATGACATCCTGTAAGCTCCTTACACTGAAATCTGCAGCCATGATGACAGCAATATGACCTTCCATTGCAGCACACATTTGGGTGACTGCTGTTAGTGCTGGAATGGAAGCTACAACATTGGCCAGTTTCAGTGGAGTTGGCAACAACTTCAATGGTGGAAATAATGGACTCCAAGCTCTGCACAAATTCCTGTGCCAAGTTGTTGTTGGACTCCTTTATGCTCCTTGACACTGACCATATGCACCAAGCATTTTGTTGTACATACCCATCATTCCCATTCTGTGGGCTGCCTCAGAGAAGTCCTCATTTGATTTCTCTGCAGTGGAACCCTTGTGCAACCTTGGGAAGCTGGCACCTGCACCATCCTTGTCTCCTGCCCTTGCTGCAGGCCACTTGTACCTGGTGTCTCACCAATCACAGATTCCACCTGGAAGCTATCCTCTAAGATATGCACAGTGTCAGTATCTGAACTGGTGACTGCAAGTGTGAAATCAGGTGACGATGCTCTGTATTCATCAACGCTGTCTTCTTGGTGTTCTCTACTACTTGGCCACGTTAGATATCTTCGGTATCTGCAAGGAAAAAGATACAAAGGTAAGGTTGCAGTGAGCGGAGGGAGAGAGGCTACAGCTTGTAAATCAGAAGAGAGCGTGGAATGAAGGGGAAGTATGATCAACGCATCCTCTAAATTTTTTTGTAGTATGCAGTCAATTTGTTTGACTTAATTAGTGTAGCCATGAGTGCACAGTAACTTAAAGGGAGCAAATTGTGCATGTCAACTTTTGGGTTGATGCCCAGCTACGTAGCTTAGAGGGAACATTGGGTAGGATGTGAGAAGGAGGATGAAGTATGAGGATACTGCTGATGTTTTCAACCCCATCGCTGGCCATAGCCTCAGCAACAGTCTTCACAATAATGGTCAGCATGGAGGAACAGGACCTGCAGGTGCCAGTAATCTCCAGTTAACTCCTGCTGTCTCTGGTTGTGTGCTGCTTTGACCTGCAAGAGAGGCGGAACAGTGTCAGTGAGTGGCGTGCAATCTGCTTGCCTGATGTGACTGTCAGGTAAATAGCTGGCAGTGTATGCAAGCTGTAAAATGTGGAACTGAGGCTTGCAGCTCTGCTAAGTGTGTGAGGATGCCTTGAAACATATGAGCGCCCACCAAAGCAAGGTGTGAAACTGAATTCAATAAATCTGATAGGTTATGGGTTAGCACCAAAAAGATGACCACTAAAGCTGTCATCCTTCAGGAATGAGAATTTGCCACCCCTATTTGGTCTGGACTACATGTGACTGCTGCCCCACTTGATGCAATTGACTGCTAATGTCTTCTGTCCAATTAGAGACAGGCAATAAATGCTGCTTAACTGACATCTGAAGAACAACGTTTATAAAATGTCCTATATTTGTGGGGTTTTGCTGTGTTTCAATTGACTTCTACCATTTTACCTACAAAGAAGACAGTGAATGTACCTCAAACACCATCCTTTATTTATAAAATACTTTATCGGATAAAGTCCAAGTTCTTTCTTGTCTCACGTGTAGGTTCATTACCAAATTTGAAGCAGACACACTAGCTACAAGCACCTGGTTAAACTGGCTTTTTAAAATTTGTCATATCAAATCTGGAATACAAGCTGTAACAGTATTTCGCAGTTGCTGGTCAATGAAAGCCCATTAAAACTGCAGCTCTGTGTTTAGGGGACATGAAAACTACACAAAGGCAAAATTTATTTTCATATTTTACAATACCTAAAACAATGTAAATTCAATGGGAGAAAAACTGCAATTGCCCACCATTTCACTGGTTGATTTTTTAAAAATTGGCATGGAAGTTCAATTTTCAATTCAGATGTTGAAATTAAAATGGTACAGAAGGCACCTTAATAGGAAAAAGACACCTTCAACAAAACAGCAAGAGGTGTGACGATTTAAGCAAAATAAAGAATAGGAACACTTGTTGTTCCTGAACAGGACAAGCGTTCTCTAAAAGCTAAAACAAATTCAACTACGGTTTAGTTGCCCATATAATTTAGATACCTCAGAAATGCAGTGTTCAATTTACAATGGAATTCCTTTGTGTTTTTAATTGTTCTATGACAACTTGCATTTATGTAGTGTTTTTAACGTAGGATGTCTGAAGATGCATAGCAGAGTGTAGTCAAAACAATAACCGATCTTGTGTCAAAGGTGAAGTTAGAAGGCTGACCAAAAGCTTGATCACAAAGAGGTAGGTTTTTTAAGGAGAGTCTTAAAGGAAGGAAGGGAAGTGCAGAAGAGCAGTTCAGAGAGGGAATTCCAGAGAATAGGGACCCGGTAGCTGAAGGCACAGCTGTCGCTGCAAGGGTAATGGAGGCTGGGTTGTACAAGAAACTAGAATCAGCAGAACAGTTTGGGGAGTGGGGTGCTTAGAGTCAGAGAAAGTTATTGAGACGGGGAAGAACAAGGTCATGAAGGGGTTTGAACATGAGCCGACAACAACTTGCATTTATATAGTGGCTGGGTTTTCCGTGCCAACTGGCATCAGGTGTGTTCAGTGACGTGAGCAGATAATATGGCGCCATCAGTTTCAGGACAGTGTGAAACCAGTTTGCAATCGTCCACTCAGCCTACCAATGGCGGGCCACTTTTCCCGCCATTGGACGTCAGAAATCTCATTGTAATACACCTACATATCATTATAAGGCCAGCCCACTGGAATTGTCTCCCCTCCCTCCCCGCCCACCGGATCATCCGCCCACAAGGGTGGGAAAATACACCAACGTGTTTCACAACAGCATATATAAGGCGTGCACCTGGCGAGCTGCACTTCACTCAGGACTTCAAAGTTTGTTTGCCTACCTTGCTTCGGGCAGCACTCGTAGTCATCAGCACCAGGCTTTACAGACAGCACCACATCACTTTTAGGGGGGCTCACAGGCAGGTCTCTACCTACCAGACCAGCCATAAACTGGGGGTGGCTTTTTCAATTGTTCCTGGGCTAGGCTTGCTTGGGAAAAGGGGAGAAGTGGCCTCAGGCAAGGGAGCTGCAGGGCAAGTTCTGTACTGGGAAAGGCGGGTATCCCAGTGTGTGTGTGGGAGCACATGTTGATCTGTGTAAGTGGCCTCAAGATGGTGAGGGCTGAGGAGGCAGTCTCCAGAGGAGATGAGGCCAGATGGACATGAGGGTATGTGTGTGAGAGAGTGAGTGATGATGTCCCTTAAGCTGGCAGTGAGTGAGATGCCAGTGAATGTGTGATGGGCTTGACTGTGTGAGTCTAGAGTGATGAGATGGTTGCCATACGCTGGGAACATGGATGAGATAATTCATCCTCTACCTGTATTGGATGGCCAACCTCTCCTGTGCAGCATTGGCACTGATCTACCAAGCCAGAGTGGTAATGCTGCTGCAAATCCCTGAGGTCAGAGCCGGATTAGAGGACATCGCAGCGAGCCTCCGTGGCGTCCAAAAGGCGCTCGAGGGCTGCAGTTTTCTTGCCTTTCAGGGCCATGTCTTCTCTGCTGCAGCCCTGGGCTGGAAGCACTAAGCGCAGCTGTACTTTAAATGTGGTGCCTGGTGTGATGAAGCGTCAGATGATGGCAGGTGAATCGGAGCCCGCCTGCCATCAAAACAGCATGTATCCAGGGAATGCATAATTGACGTAGTGGGTTTGGGATGATACAGCGTGAAAAGCCACCATTGTGGACGGCGGGTAAAACATCACTTTCCCACCAGCTGCAACACAGTGTAAATCTGGGACGATTTGCCACAGTGACTTTAACAGCAAAAACTTCCCAAGGTGCTTCACTGGAGTATTATTATACAAAGTTTGGCATCAAGTCATATAAAGAGATAGGTAACCAAAAGATTCGTCAAAGAGGTAGGTTTTAAGAAGCATCTTAAAGGAGGAAAGACAGGTAGAGGTGGAAAGGTTTAGGGAGGGAGTTCCAAAGCCTAGGGCAAAGACAGCTGATGACATGGCCAACAAAGGTAGAGAGGTGAAAATCAGAGATGTGCACGGGCCCAGAATTGGAGGAGCGCAGCTATCTCAGAGAGTTGTGGAGCTGGGGGAGGTTACAGAGTTAAAGAGGCCATGAAGGGCTTTGAACACAACGATGAGAATTTTAAAATCCATATGTTGCTAATGTAGGTCATCAATGAGGGTGACAGCAGAGCAGTGCGTGGTGCAGGAAAGGACATGGGTAGCAGTGTTTTGGATGCGCTGAAGTATATGGGGGGTGCAGGATGGAATGGTAGAAGAGCACTGGAGTAGCCAAGTCTGGAGGAAGGAAAGGCATGGATTAGGGTTTCATTGGCAGCTGGGTTGAAAGGTAGGAGCGAAGGAGGGCAATGGTACAGAGATGAAAGTAAGCGAACTGTGGGATAGAGCTACAGCGTGAAAGTTCATCTTAGAGTTGTATCGGGTGCGGGTGAAAACAGTCTGGTTCAGCACAAAACTGCAGCTAAGAAAGGGAGTGCAGTTGTTGGAATGGGGACAGAGTTTGTACCAAGGGTGAAATCTGACAGCTCCACTTTACACCTCATGAATCACAAGAAAATTTCAGCTGTGTTGAACACATTTCATAATTTCTTGTTAGCTGTGGACCTTCCATTGAACTAACTATGATTACCATGACAAGTACCATTCCTCGTACATTGGGTACAGTAAACCCGTCAAGAACATTACATTAGGGAACATCCTGTGCTGTCTCTTTTGCAGGGTAGTGCCTCAGACTGTGCTGTACTGCATTTTACTGTACTAATGTGCCAAAAAAAATTTCTTCAATGTTTTAAAATATTTTAATCATCAATATATCCATGCAATTTATAATGTAAAAGTAATCACTGATTATTGCGAGAGTCTAAGCAATAAGGAAAATAGAGTTCTTTTGTTAATTCTGTCTTGGATTTATTGAAATTATGGTCTTTATTCCTGCTGACAATAATCTGCTCTTCAAAACATCTTCCAAAAAAATCGTCTTTTTCACCCAAGTACAATAGGTCACTTTTACCTACCTCCAAATTAAATGCATTTTGTCAAAGATTATTTTAAAATATCAACTTTAATACATAAAATTACACAAAGACTAATATGAGTACAAGCTGACATTCCCCTCCCAGCACATATTCCGAAAACGTCAAATGTTGCTTTAATTTCTCAAGAAGCTTTGTGAGAATGCTATAAACTTTTATCCCCATAAGTGCAAGCATTGCAGGGTTTACACCATTTTTCTTTAGTCAATTAGATGTCTGACATGCACAGAAACCCACTACTCTGTCAGACAATTAAACTACTTGTAGTTTATGCTCCTTTGATATAGATTTGTACATTTTCTCCCCATAAAGACACATTTTGTCTTCATCTCGTTAAGTGCAGGCTAGCAAGAGCTACAGCTTAGGGGCCAATGTGTGCAGAGTACATTTTAAATTTAACTGTAGTTTATCAGTATATGGCATTACTAAGCTTCTTTCCCACTATTTGACTAGCTACAACCATCCAAACTGTTACTCAATGGAGCATAGGGAGAACAATCTCAGCCCTCAGTGACAAGTCTGCCTTTCCAGATTCCATCAATTGGCAAGGGGGGTCACACATTAGCAGAATCTTAGAATACTAGACCTCCATGTCATACCAATGCTACAGAGATCACATTACCAGGCTTGCCATCTTGTAGTCAACTCAATCCTTAACGGCATCTGCTTATATCCCCTTTCAGAAGACAATGAGTGGTTGATTGTGAGATGAATGACACGCATGGGACTGAGCCTTTACTAAGGGAACAGCAGCTATTAGGAACCAATTCCAAGAGCTATAATGAGCATCTTATCATAAAATCTGAGTGCATTGCCACCAAACTGAAGGCATGAACCTGGGGTGATCTTCGCTGTTGTGCTTTGAATAGAGCACACAAAAGAAAATTGTGTACAGTGAACCTCATGGCCATAAGAGAGCCCATCTGGTTTTACAGATAGAGAAACAACAGCGCCATCACAATCCTCCCAACCCAACTTTCCTCTACGCGCTGTCCAAATGACTATTTGCATCCAAGTAGAACAGAGGAAAACCCACTCCCATGAGCTTGGGTCCCAATTGCGGTACATGCTCAAGTGTGCACAGTTCAACACCTACCCTCACTTCATGGCAGAAAGCCAAATAATTGTTGCTGAAACTCTGCAGCTCCAACTGCTTGAATCACTTTTGGACTGAAGTGTGAAGTGTGGTTTATGTTGACGCAGTGATTTAACACTGCCAGGATCTAGCTGGATAGGA
The DNA here is from genome assembly GCF_964194155.1 of Cetorhinus maximus. Classification (NCBI taxonomy): domain Eukaryota; kingdom Metazoa; phylum Chordata; class Chondrichthyes; order Lamniformes; family Cetorhinidae; genus Cetorhinus; species Cetorhinus maximus. Next base: position 122,924,225 of record NC_135880.1, on the reverse strand, counting down.
GAGAGGTGTACGTCAGTGCAGTGACATGACATTGCTGGAACCAGTGTTAGATCAAGAGTGTGCAGTTTATCGACCCAGTTGGACCACAGTGAGCTCAATAAAATATGAAATGGTGATCTCACTCGTCATTCAAAATAGGTCAAGTCGATGGACCTGGAGCTATAAATTTAAATGAGTAAAAAAATCAAATCGAAAGCAGGTTGTTTATGTTTAGCATACTCGATGCTTGAAATATTCTATGAAGCCAAGCAATGTGGTTGAAGTTACTGAGGGACATTGGACGGTAGGCTGGGTGTGTTAAAATATTAACTGTGTACCAATTAGTCAAATTGCCTTTTCTCAGCTTTATTCTTGCATTCTTGAGTATTTACATATAAATACTGATTTATCAAAGAGATTCATGTGATCATACATATTTTAAAACCATTTCCAGGTCAGTAGTGATTGTCTTACTTTATGAAGTTTTAAAAAATCTCTCATAGAAATTCATAAGCTATGTAAGTTATGCCACAAATACCAGTTTCTGAACGGCCAAGTTATACTACCAGTGGTACCTTTCACTTAGCTCAGTGACACTGGAGTTCTACATGGATGTATGCAGGAAGGTCGACACCAGCTACACTCCCTGGTGGCTAATCTGTGATGTTACAAGAGAGCCAGTGATACAACTGTTTATCTTAAAACATTAAAGGAAGTCAAAAGATAATTTATAATTTCCTAGGCAGTGGGATACGCCAGCTGGGCACTTTGTGAATTTAACTTGCTTCTGAACTGGGGTTATGTGACACCCAATGCAAAGCTCAACGGGTGCCAGAAACACAAAGACGTCAATCTCGCAATTTACAGAACTGCTGCTTATGTGTCAACGCAATTCAAAACATAGCCTTGCTAATTATGTGGTTGCTGGGAAAGAAATTTGCTGATATTAGTGTCTTATCTGGTTGCAGCTTGACTCAAATATGAGCTATGTGGTATGACTGACAGCCACATATAACTATCCTTCAAGAACGTAAAAACACACCATCAATAAATAAAAGGCAACTCAGCGCACCGATCTCTTTCTGACATTTAGGCTGTTTCAAGACCTGGTTTAAGAAATTGTTCAAAATTTTCCAATGCAAAACTCATATCCTTTTGCTCTTTAGTAACTCAGAAATTGATTCCAAATCCTCCAAAGGAGTCAGTATTTCTGTACTTGGCAGCAGTCCATTCCATAAGCCAATGATCTGAGGCACAAAAGTTAGTCCTTAAGTTAAGTGCCGCCTCTGTCACTTTACATTATAATAATATTCCCCGCATCCTCCATTCTGGTGTTGCACAAAATGTCTTCCTGTATCACAATATTATTATTTTAACTCTTAGATTTAGCTGATTGAAACTCAGGCAGAAACTACAATGGCATCACTGAGTTGGGGGAAGGGAGTTTATCTGGAGCTCTTGCCCTTAATTACCATCAAGTGACTTCTGCGGGAGTGGATATGAGTGAATGGCAGTGAAAAGAGAGCTGTTATGTTCCATACAGTTGAACAGTACCTACAATATCTAAGCTCATGCTTGGGGCAGAATCTTTCGCTGAGTGGGTGAGCGCGCACCCGACCTGCTCGAGCATAAAATAGCGCATGATGACATCGGGTGAGCGTCCCAGAGTCATCACGCACTCAGGGGATAATTCGGTCAGCAGGCACAAGCACGAGTCGGAGCCATGCCCACCATTAATTACAAGGCCAGTTAAGGCCATTAAAAAGGCAATTAAACTATATTTTACATTGCCCATGCGATTTGGCACTCGTCGCATGGGCCGAACGGGCAGGCGGGCAGCCAACAACTTGCTAAACCTCATCGAAGGGCGACATAAAAAGGGTCAGCAGCATTGCCAGTGTGAGTAGTGAGGAGTTTTGTAGATAGTTTGCTGCTGGTTGCTTATTGGTACTTGGCAGCTTCCTCTCTGTTCAAGCCTTCATTCTTAGCATTTCCAAGCTTCATTGCAGGGCTTATTGGTGTCTCCAAGGCCCCCGGAGGATTCAGACCGTGTGGACCCTTCCAGGTATCAGACAGCCTTCCGTTACCCTGGTAATGGAGACTGTGTTCTCCGATATGGCACCTACGGTGAGGAGGAAGAGAGGGGCAGAAGGGAAAGGAGGTCAGGTATCCCAATACAGCTTCCAGGGGAGGGACCTGTGGAAGAGCAGCGCAGGCACAAGGGCAGCAGGGCCAGCAGGTAGTCTAACGCGGAAGGGGCCACAAAAGATGCCACTATCCTGCTGCCAGAGTTTACAGGCTGCGATGCAGCTACCTCAATATGTCTGAGGTACAATGCCTGACCTTTATTCTTTACCGAACAGACAAGGCCAGCCAGGCTGAGTGAGCCAGAGGCTTTGCAGCGATTGCTGGGATCCCCTGCGTCCAGGGTGCCATCAACTGCACACATGTGGCCATCAAGATCCAGTGGATAAGCCGGATGCTTTCGTCAACAGGAAGGGATTCCACTCCAGGAATGTGCAGATAGTGTGTGATCACAGGATGCAGATTCTACAAGTCTGTGCAAGGTACCCTTGCAGCTCCCATGACGCTTACATCCTGAGGCACTCCCAGCTGCCGAGGCTCTCCACCACCCAAGCACAGAGGCAGAGCAGTGTTATAATAGGAGTCATGCCTCCACAAAGGAGGTGCTAGAGAGGATAATAGGTCTTCTCAAGATGCGCTTCCCATGCTTGGACCGTTCAGAGGGTGCACTACAATACCCACCAGAGCGGGTGTCACTGATATTGTTTGCATATTGCGCTCTCCACAATCTGGCACTGGCAAGGGGGGACCCACTGGAGGAAGGGGATGTTGATGCAACTGCACAGGCCACAGAGGATGAATCCAGTAGTGAGTCAGAAGAGGAGCACGGTGAGGGGAATGCTGAGGGCGTGGAGGCAGACCTCCGTAACCTCCAGGGAGGCAGGGACACCTTGATCCAACGCTCCTTCAGTTAGGTTACCAAAGATCTGCTTCCATCTCATGCCAGGGCTGCCTCCTCCACCCCGGATGTCTGAAATGACCTTTTCATTTGCAACCAAAGTCTGCTTAGTGCCTGTGCAATAAAGTGTCAAGCCACTCAGGTCCAGCGGTTCATACCAGCGTACCCTGCACCAGAAAGAAAAAAAGTGAAGCATACTCAGGCCATCAGAGCCAAAGCAAATTTAATGTTATTGTCACACTGAAAGCATAATGACATTATCATTACTGGTTTTGATGTCCACACCAGCAAACATATAAACCAAACATAAATGATTAGAAAATCACCAGTGAACTATCCCTCTTGTGCTCATGGTGCCTTTAACTTACATTTGCGAGTGCTACGTCTTGGTGCTCCCTCCCTCGCTGGCACTGGCATTGGAGACAGCCTTCCGACTCTGCTGTCTTGTTGGCCTTGATGTCCTTGGCGGTCGTCCTATGGCCAGTGGAGCCTGTGCTGTTCCCACCTGGGAAGGAGCAGCCAGTGCCACGGCCGGCATCTCCCCATTCATCGCAGCCTCATCAGATGCAACGATCACTGGCGGAGGAGGCTCCAGAGACAACAAGCAACTCATTCACCAACGTGAGGTTGCTCTGGACCTCTCTGCTCACCACTGAAGACAGACACTTAGCTGGGATACTGGGTGCCTCATCCATCTCCCACACTGCCACTGGCCACCTTGAGGTCATTGCCTGTGTCAGGGCTTACACCCCTGATTCTGTTCTGGAGCTGCCTTTCCATGAGAGTCACCACTCTCTCAATGGAGGAAGCAGTGCCCTTGGCCATGAGGGTCAACACAGTGCTCATGCTCCACATGGACTCCTCCACAAAGGAGACCATGGCATGCAGGCCTTAATGGATCTCCGCCAGATCCTCCTGCACGTCCCGCTGGACACCAGCATCTGCCACCTAATGGATCACTCCACAGGCTCATCATCTGCCTGCGACTGAGCATCGTCCTGGTCCCCAGCCGTTCTGACCGCAGCGCCCTGAGCAATCTCTGCCTCCACCTGCACCTCAAGCGAGTGTGAAGTGCCCTCATCAATGTGCACCAACATTCTAGCCGCCGATCTAATGTCCACCGAGGTGCTGGTATCTGTGTCGGTGCCTGGTTCAGAGAGCGGGTGTGACAAAGGTGCAAATGAAGCTCAGTGGTCCTCCGGTGTCAGGGGTAGCCCTTCGGGGTCCAGAGAGCAAGTATGTGCTGGCGAATCTAAAAGGGAGAACAAGGACACATCATTAGTTAAAGTCATCACACTGTCACTGTGCATGCCAGGCACCCTGGTGAGACAACGAAGATCTGCATCATGGTGCCAGCATCTCCCAATGATCAATGGGGTCTCCAGGTTAGAGGCTCACATCAATGAAGAGACTATACTAGAATGGTTGCACAATCCAAAACTCACACCACTGTGCACTGCACTCTTACCTTCGTTTGGCACCCCCGCCTCTCCACGCCTGGTTGCACGTGGACCGTGCCAGCTCTCCAGATCAAGGGCATCCTGCTCAAACCTGGTCAGCAGCAGCAGGCTGGGCTGGCCTCCGCCTGTCCATGACCTCTCCAATTGGTTATAGGTTGTCTTCTCCTGAAAGGACAGAGCAGCATTGATTAGTCCACTCTCTACCTGCAGCACCATTGCAGCCTGGCCAACCCCAGCTGAGGAACACCTCGCAGGGCACATATGAGTCGTGGCCCTCGAGCCGCAAGGCACTCAGTCCAAGTAGACAGGGCTCACCCCCTTGACCAGCTCGGGCGTTATTGACAGTTGGCGCTCAGACTCTAGCACCCCTGAGCTCCACAGGGGGACGGCCACACCTTAACACTTCTGCACACTGATCCATGCCAACACTCACCTTTCCTGAGCACAACAGGTCATTGAACCTCTTCCGGTACTCCACCCACATGTGCCATACCATGTCATGGCTGCTAACCAGCGCTGCTACCTCCTCCCATGCCCTCTTTGTGAGGTGCGGTGGCCTCCTCCTCCCATCTCTGGGGACAAGGGTGTCCCTCCAGGAGGACCGCGAGGCACTCGTCCGAAAAGCAAGAGGACCGAGTGCCCACCCGAGCAGCCCTCCCACCTGGCGTCTCCAGTCACACTCGACTCCATCACTTTGCTAACACAGAACAGGCATTCTTCCATGGCAGCTTTCCAAGGGCTGTCAGGGCTGTTTTTAAACCAGCCACTAAGTCGCCATTGGATCCAATGGCCAACAGGCCCCAGCCCGGCCCTTCCTGACCAGTGAGAAGCCACGTTTAACGGTGGGCAGGCCTTAATTGGCCCGCCAGTGTGAAATCACGGTCGGGACCCAATCGTAGGCAGCAGCCCATTTCCCAGCCGCTCCTGGGCCTGCCAACCGGGCCCGCCCATCGAACTCAAAATCCTGGCCTTGAAGTCTGGCAACTTGGATGAAAGCAACTGTTACCTGGGGTATACTGAGTGACCTCAGACAAGATGTAAAAGTGGCAAAACTAAACCTTGAAGTCAGGTCCTCCTCATTTTTTCCATCCCAAGAGATCAGAGCTGTGTCTAACCCACAACACTAACTCTATGGAACTGAGGAATGTAATCGGTTAGGCTTTGATCTTCATTTCTGAGACTCAACAGCATGTGCAGCTAACAGAAATAAGATGATTATTTTCCTCTATACAATGGCTACAATGTTTTTGGACAGTCTGAATCCAATTCCAAAAGGGCATGAGCTTAGAAAACAAAACCAACCTAAATTCAGCCATACAGGGAGATGGTGGCATATTGGGAATGTCACTTGACTAGTAATCCAGAGTCCCAGGTTAATGCTTGGGGGGACATGGGTTCAAATATCATTAACCTGCTGGTAGAATTTCAATTCAATAAATTAAATTAATTCAAGAAAAATCTGGAATTGAAAGTTTGTCTCAGTAGTGACCATAAAACTATCAATCGTCAGAAAAACCCATCTGGTTCACTATTTCTCTTCAGGGAAGGAAATCTGCCGTCCTTATCCGGTCTAGCCTACATGTGGCTCAAGGTCCACAGAATTATGGTTGACTCTTAATTGCCTTCAAAGGGCAATTAGGGATAGGCAACAAATGCTGGCATTGCCAGTGATGCCCACATCCCGTGAAAGAATAAATTTTTAAAATAATTTATCGATCTCAATCAGAGGCCACAAGATTGCTGGTGAGGCAAATGCGAAATTGTCATACTGGTGCAGTAGATGTTCTTCTGAGATTGGGACTGGAGAACATTGTTGGAGCAAAGCAAAGAGAGATGGGCCTCCATCTAATGATTCTAAACATAACCAGGATTGTTTGCTTTTGTTACCGGATCATCAAAATGCAGTGTGTTCCATTCCCACACTAAGATCACTCCTCTCCATTTACAGCACTAATACAAAGAAATCACATAAGCTTTATAAAGCAGTTTTTTTTACTTCTTGCGCGACATCACAGAAAATTGAGGGAGAAGGCTCATCTCCCAATCCAATGAATTTGCAACTTTATTCACATAGCTATGAAATGCACATCTGAGCTCAGATTATAAAGTCATAGGGGTCTACAGCACAGAAAAAGGCCCTTCAGCCCATCGAGTCTGTGCCAGTCAAACAAGTCCCTAACTATTCTAATCCCATTTTCCAGCACTAGGCTCATAGCCCTGTATGCCATGGCATCGCAAGATTCTGAAGCAGAGGTTAAAATAAGGAAATTATGAGGCAGAGCCATTCCTGGACTGTCCTCGAGTGCCTTCTGGAACTCTTTCAGACCAATATGTCACGCACTCAGAAGTGGTCTTTTCCCTGTGGAGGGCAGATGCCAAAATTTTTAAGATAAATCTCTAAATGCAGTAAACAATTCTTATTGTGTGCACATGTAAGTCTCTCTGCATCTCATTATTTCTTTTCAATAGTCAGTCCTTCTATGTGTATTAAAAACAGACTATGCTGAAAACACCCAGCAGGTCAGGCAGAATCTGGGTATACAGGAACAGAGTTAATTTAATGGGTTAGATTTTCCTGGCCCCAAGGAGACAGGGTTTGGGGTGGGATTGGAGGTGGGGGGGTTGGGTGAGAGGGGAGCCATGACAGAACAATTTCCTGACATGTTCCAGAGAGGTAGGCAGCCAATTGGGCTGGCAAAGGCCCCAGTTAGGGGCAATTTTGATGCATCGTTGGAGTTTTCCAACCCGCACCAAGCCGGGTGCCATCAGAGCCAGAAGCACAATGACCCAGTGGTAGAAACGCCACAACTGCTGCAAGATCTGATCCCACAGAGGAGTTTCCTCTCCATCCAGATGTCCCTACGGGCTTCCTGAGTTTTTATTTTTCTGTAGTCTGTGCGGGCCCTTTGCTGTGACGGACCTGCCTCAGCAGCCCCCACCTCCCCAAGGCTCCACAGCTGCCAGTCCTCACTTCAGCGATTTGAAAGATAAACTCAGGGTAGAACTCAGGTCCCGCTGGCGTCAGGTGTCATGGCGGGCGCGAGCAGACAACATGGCGAGAAGGCCTAAAATCGGTTTTACGGCAGCAGTTAGCAATCGTCCCTTCCACCGCGTTTCCCACCGCTGCACACCGGGAGCCTAATTTCAATACTTTAGCATCTCATTATTAAGCCCTGCTCGTAGAATCATCCCACCATGATGGATCATCCGGGCACATTAGCATGAATGCACATCAATGTATTTCACAACTGTACATAAGTGACTTGCTTGGGACTTCCAGGTTTGTTTGCCCATGTTGCTTCAGGCAGGACTCACAGTCATCAGCATCAGTATTTGCAGGCAGCATCACATCACTTTTAGGGGCATTCGTGGGCAGATATCTATCTACTAGACCAGCCATAAGGTGGGGGCGGCTTTTCAACAGCTGCAGGGCTAGGACTTGCTTAGGAACAGAGAAGAAGTAGCCTCAGACAAGGCAGGAGGCTGCAGGACAAGGGCTGTACTGGGAAAGGGGGGTTTCCCAGGGTGCGTGTGGGGACACGTTGATCTGTGCAAGTGGCCTCAAGATGGTGAGGGCTGAGGAGACAGTCTCCAGAGGAGATGAGGTCAGATGGTGATGTAAGGGTGTGTATCAGAGAGTGAGTGGTGATGTCCCTTGAGCTGGCAGTGAGTGAGATGCCAGTGAATGTGTGATGGACTTGAGTGTGTGTGAGTTTAGAGTGATGGGATGGTTGCCTTACCCTGGCGGCACGGATGATATCATTCATCCTCTTTCTGCACTGGATGGCCAGCCTCTTGTGTGCAGCGTTGGCACTGACCACCTCCCAAGCCGGAGAGGTGAGACTGATGGGCCTCTAGCGGTCAGTGCGGGGGTAGAGGACATTGTGCCGGGCCTCCACGGTGTCCAGAAGACGTCCCAAGGATGCGCCACTGAATCTGGGGGGGCTGCACTCTTCTTGGCTTTTGTGGTCATATCTTCACCAGAGCACTCCTGGGCTGCAAGCGTGCACGCGACTGCAGTTTAAATATGGCATCTGGTGTGAGGAAGCGGCGAGGTAACTGCCTGGCGCAAATCGGAAGCCACCTGCCAGAGAGACGGCGTGTATCCTGTGGCTGCATAATTAATGAGGTAGGAAGGGGACGATACAGCACAAAAACCCACCATTGAGGCCAGTGGGTAAAATGACTGTTTTCACACCCACTACCGCACTTAATGCAAATCTGGGACAATTCCGCCCTCTTTCTCTCTCTCCACAGGCGCTGCCTAACCTCCTGAGCATTTCCAGCATTTTCTGTTTTTATTTTATATTTCCAGCATCCGTATTATTTCCCTGCATATGTATGTCCAGTTACATGTATCTTTTTGTACTGAATCAGTCCATTGCAAGCAACAAGCCTCCAATGTACCTACTGACAAAATACAATGAGCAAAAACTACCCATAACACTTGAAACTGGATAAATACGCATGTATAATTGGCTTTAGTGAAAAAGGTTAACTGTTAGTCTGCAACACTATTGGGTTAAAAACAATCTATTGCACAATACAAAGGCCAAGGCAAAGGTTCTTGGAGTTAGGCACAAAGGAGATAAACCACAAGAAAGGAAAGCAACAGACCACTAGCCAACTGCTCATGGTGTGGGAACATTCAGTACTCCTTTTATTCTTCTAGTTCCAGTGAACAGATCTACATCTGAAACATTTGAATGGAACAGTGCAATTGTCTTTTGTTTTATATAAATTCCGATCAGATGAGCAAATGAATGTTCCTCTGCACAAAATTAAACGGGACTATCTTCCAACGTCACCAGCTAGGCAGTAATCTGGTGGAGCGAGTCACCTGTCTTTTATAGAACCCGCATTGTTTTCATTCCACCAACAGGGTCCGTAGCGGGTGAACAATCTGCTCCCCAGATTCCTGTCCAGTTACATAGTTGGAGACTTCCCCCATAAGTCCAGTATTATTTAACTTTGCATTTGGCAGTTAGATCTGATGTATGCCTGCATTTTTTTTAAATTTAAGTAATTAAAAACCATGCAGTTTTACATGCAAAGCAAATCAAACTAATCACCCACAGATTTCAAGTTCATTCTTTACATAAGCTCACTAAACTAGCCCGTAGTGTTTCTTATTAGATGAAGATTTGACAACTGACAATTTTTTTTGGATACATTAGTTCTACTTCAATCTTACAAGAACATGCATTGTCAGCATCCTACTTGGTTACAAGGCACAAATCTAGCTGAGGGGTCAGATAATTTGGTGGATTGCAATTCCATGCTGTCAGCCAGTACTTCTTCACGTATATCCCTCCGTGCATTAAATTTATCTAGGAAGCAAAGCCATTTACGGGTGCAAAGCTTTGCCCTTAAGATAAATGGGACCCTCGGAGGAATTTCTGGGCAACAGGAGCTTTTACACCCTGCTGGTGCTGCTGCTGCTCCTCTCCTGAGGCCACAAACTAATGACAAAAAGAATGGCTTCAACTTTTCTCAGAGATGAAACTGGAAATAACTTACCATCTTCTATAGAGGGCCTCACAGCCTCTGTAAATTCTGCTTTGCTCTGCCTGCTGACTGTTACAGTGTCAATCTAGCAACTTTAGAGCCTGCATCTTTCCGTCACTAAACAATGAAGATGTAATGCTAAAAGCTGCTGACAACAAGAGTGGTAACAGTAACAGAAGACAGAAACTCCAGGCAATAAAATCCGAAAAGAGGCTGTTCAGGCCTGGAAAATTTAGAACTATGTGTTTTATTAAAGTAATTACCAAAAAAAAACACAGCTTGGAGTTCTTTTCCCGAAGAGTGCAACATGCTCAAGGGTTCTGGATGGCGCTAATAAACGCACATGTTTTATGATGTTTATTAGGCCCTCAAATGTATTACAGCATTAAGACATCTTGCTAGCCATCTGTAACTGTGTTTTGCAATTTATTACCAGTTGAAAGCTACAACCAAACCACAGATTATACTTGGAGCCAAACCACACCTAGCACTGACCGTACTGATTTACAGATGAATCTTTACACACATTGTGTAAAGTATCATGCATTTTTGTAAAGAAAAAGGACTGCTGCCAGTTTCACCTACAGTAAAATACATAGATGTGGAATACCTGAAAATAGATTGTACAGCAAAATCAAATTGAACAGTTTGGATGGCTTGTTAGCAAATTACCCTATTTGATTGTATCTCAAAACAAAAAAGGGGCTACAATTGAAAATGTGAAAGTTCACCTGTTGTTAGGAAACAAGTAACTGTTATAATGATATGACCAATTACACTGACATTTAACTGTTTGCCATTGTGGTAAGCCACGTTTTACACACTCTTTCATAAAGTAACCTCATTACACTATTCTGATGCTTATATTATGAAAAATGTCCAAAAGGTGTCCGGTATCCACACAAAGAGAAAGCTCAACCATTAACTTAAAACTTGTGAAGATTTATTTATACTTACAAATTACAGAACATATTACAACTTTTGATCTGCAAAAATGTATCTGGAAAAAAAATTGGGATTCCCCATTTCAAGGCAACTGTGTTAAAGGGTCTGCAAGGAAAAAAAACCCCTGCCACATAAATCTGCCAGGACTGAGTACGATTAAGTTAATTTGAACACTTCCTGAGGAACAGGTCACTCAGTTTTAGCTTGACTTTATGTTGGTGATAAGCATCAACAAAAGAGATTGTTACCAAATCTCGAGTATCGCACCAAAGGAAACCATATGTATTTGGCAATGGTGCAGGGAAGCAAAGGATGGAGCTGTTTGTTCACCATATACCAGAAATGAAAATACTCCTGAAATGTTTCTAAACCTAAGTGGCCTGCCTCGCAACATTCAGGGAACACTTGCCAAATCAGAAGGAGCTGTAAATCTCTGGTTAGAAACACTGTGTTCTGCAGCAGTGATCGGGGGCTGCAACACGATTACCCTTGAAGACGTCAAATGCTGATTCCCAATTTTTCTCAAGGATTGCATTGTCACACTATTTACTGTACGCACGATGCAGGAAACAATAACTGCTGATTTATATAAACAAGAAAAATGCAAGAGTTCTCTGCGCAAAGTACACTGTCTCCAACATCTGCCATGGTCATCAGCTAAAGACCAGCGCAAAAGACTGAACTCATTCCATAGCCAAAAATATACATTACATACCACTGGTGAAGAATAGCCAAGGCATAATCATTACAGAATTGGGATACAAACTTTACTTCATATAATTTTGAATGTGTATCAGCTTTATAGGAACATAGGAACAGAAGGCCATTCGGCCCGTCACGGCTGATCGAAAACTTCAATGCCTTTTACCCACGCTATCCCCATAACCCTTTACGTTATTGTTAATCAGAAATCTATCAATCTCTACCATAAGCATATTCAATGACTGAGCATCCACAGCTCTCTGGGGCAGAGAATTCCAAAGATTCACAACTCTCTGAGTAAAGACTGTATATTGCATTTTCCATTTAATGTGAAAGGTTTGTGCTTGGTTTCATTAAGTCAATGTCAAATCAATGTTACATGTACAAATATTGTCCTGCTAACTCCACTGCCCTGTTATCCAACAAGTCATTATTATTTTTTGGTTCGAAGCCACAAATCTAAGCCTTTCTGACCTCTACGATGTAGCAGTTTTGAGTCCGAGGCAAAAAAGCAAAATGACACTGTGATGCTCTCACATTTTTAGATCTGAACTCTGCACTCTATCTTTTGAACAACTGGATTGACCGGAGAGATTGTTCTCACAGCACATCTGGAAATCCAGAAGTGGGTGCGCACTGTGCTAAAACAGGTCAAGTCGAGCGAATTACAGAGGGTTTCAGCATCAAGACAGTCCCAGCAGCTGCACCATTTTCCTTCCTCAAAAGATAGAATTCCACTTTAGCCACTAAATTGTTTTGATATATTGAGGTTTTACTTCAAATATAAAGATACATCAAAGTAAATTTCAATACCATTTAATGATCACACTCTGAGCCAAGCCAAAATTCAATTTACAGGAATTGGGACTCTACTTGCATCTACAAACATTAGTACTTGAGTAGAGCAGAGTGAAAGCCCAATAAAACTTTGCAGCAGACAAGGAGAATCAGCAATTTAGCTTGCTGTCAAAATACAATGTTTATAGTAGAGACCAATATTTACAAAAGCATCATTCACTAATTGATATTTATTAAAAGTCTTGATCTTTCAAAACTAAACAGGATTCAGCAAAGCTAAAACATGTTTATAAACCTATCTTACAATTTATAAAACATATAGAAAGCATTTATTTTCACAGTGTTTAGAGTTTGTTTTAATGTAATTAAATATCTGAAACTCCTTTCCATATTTGTTTCTTTTCATTAAAAAATCATAACAGAAACTACTCTAATTAGATTGTAACTGGTTGCAACTTTCTGGAATTAATAGCACTGAACTCTTTGACTATATATTCTCTTCAACTAGAATCCACTAAATATGCACAAAATGTAAAAATCACAAAATAATCCATGTTGCTTTAAAAAAATGTTACCAACATATTGACAACATTTTATCTTTTAGATAAGGGCGCCACAATAACAACAAAAAAAAACTTCTTTTGAATAAATTCCTTCCACACATCGACTCTTCCTGACTGGTTGATATCTGCTGCTGCTTCTGTGCTAATATTAGCACAGTATCTGTACAGGTTCTAATCTGCAATTACAGAAGGCGCTTATATTTTAACTAAAATGAGAGAACATCAGACCCCTGCTGCAATACCTTCACACAACATTGTGATTTAAAGGAACTTTGTTTTTAACACTCATTAATAGAGAAACTTCAGAAAACACTCCTCTAAACCACATTTTATTGTTAGGTTTACAAAGCCTTTCTTGTGGAAAGGAAAGGTAACACTGAGTGGCGCTGAACAAGAGGATATTTACTTGTATCGGTTCAAGCTACATCTATTAACAGATGGTGAAATCGAAATACAAGGAATTAAACGGGAACAACAAAAAGGTTACTGACGCCATCTGGTAAATCACATTCATTTTTCTCTTGCCCTGATGGTAAGTCTTCTGTTAAACCACAATATAAATCCATTTATTTAAGCAATTCATCTGAGCACACAATCACTGCACTAGGTGGCAGTCTATTCCAAAAGTTAACAACTTGTTTCAAGCAGTATCTCAACATCATGATAATTATGGATCAGGAAGGCCATTCAGCCCATCACCCATCCATAAAGGCCAGAAAGTCTCTCAATTGTAGAATTCAGTTGTTTCTTAACTAAGTCCAGGGAGATTTAGGCAAAGGTACATAGTGGACATTTAATTTTTTATTGTCCGTTCTGCATTCCTACTGAAGTAGAATTTCAACCCAGGTTTCTCAAGTCTTACCTCACAAATCAGACTTCCAGCATTTAGAGATTAGCTTTGTTGTGCTACGCCGTACTGCTAGTACTTGAATGTCTCCCCTATATCTCAGCGACCACTTGTGGAGGTAGTGCTCACCTTGTGGTCTGACCAGAGCACTGTACAGTTTGATCACAACTTCCTTTGACTTAAGTTCTCCTGCACTTAGCCATATAGCTAATCATTCTATTGTCTTTGTTGATTGCTGCTCTGCACTGCCTGATCACGTTCAGTGCTGAGGTTCCTAGATCAATGTTAATTTCATTTTTGGCTATTTCAACAGCATTCATGGAATGTTCATTTTCCTTCCTATGTCCAATACTTTGCTCATCTGCCATTTTTCTGCTCACTTACATATTTTGTCAAACTTCAGTCATTTTTGAGGTTCCCCTTTCAGATTCACTGCCCCTACCAGTTTTATATCATTTGTCAACGTATTGCATAAATCCAAGGCCAGGATTTTCAATGCCCGCTGGCATCGGGCGTGTTCAGTGGCATGAGAAAGAAGACCAAAAATCGGTTGCACTACATCGTGAAACCAGCTTGTGATTGTCCACTCAGCCCGTCGATGGCGGCCACACTCCTCCACCATCAGACTCAGGAACCTCATTGTAATACGTCAGCATTTCATTATATGGCCAGCCCGTCAGACTCATCACCCCGGTGGGAAAACACGCCAATGTGTTTCACAACAGCACATAAGCAACTGCACTTGGCAGGCTGCACTTTGCTCAGGACTTCAAGGTTTGTTTGCCTACCTTGCTTCGGGCAGCACTCGCAGTCATCAGTGCCAGGCTTCACAGACAGCGCCACATCACTTTTAGAGGGGCTCATGGGCAGGTCTCTACCTACCAGATCAGCCCTATGTGGGTGGCTTTTCAATGGCTGCTGGGCTAGGGCTTGCTTGGGGAAGGGAGAGAAGTGGTCTCAGGCAAGGGAAGAGGCTGCAGGGCGAGGGCTGTACTGTGGAAGGAGGATATCCCAGGGTATGTGTGGAGGCACATTTGATCTGTGCAAGTGGCCTCAAGATGGGGAGGGCTGAGGAGGCAGTCTCCAGAGGAGATGAGGCCAGAAAGGCATGTGAGGGTGTGTGTGAGAGAGTGAGGGGTGATGTCCCTTGATCTGGCAGTGAGTGAGGCACCAATGAATGTGTGATGGGCTTGAGTGTGTGAATCTAGAGTGATGAGATGATTGCCTTACCCTGACTGCACATATGAGATCATTCATCCTGTATCTGCATTGTATGGCCAACCTCTTCTGTGCAACATTGGCACTGATCACCACAGCCATCACCTACCAAGCCAGAGCGGCAATGTTGCTGCAAATCCCTGCGGCAAGAGCGGGGGTAGAGGGCATCACAGCGGGCCCCCACAACGTCCAGAAGGCACTCGAGGGCTACAGTCTTCTTGCCTTTCGGGGCCATGTCTTCTTTGCTGCAGCCCTGGGCTGGAAGCACTGAGCGTGGCTGTACTTTAAATGTGGTACCTGGTGAGATGAAACGGCAAGGCGACAGTGTGGCAGGTGAATCGGAGCCCGCCCACCATCGAAAGGGCGTGTTTCCCAGGGATTGCATAATTGACGTGGGTTTGGGACAGTACGGCATGAAAAGCCGCCTTTGCGGCCGGTGGGTAAAACACCATTTCACCCGCCCGCTACCACACTTAGCGCAAGTCTGGGGCGATTCTGCCCCAAGTCTTTTATGCAAATTAGAAACAACAATGATCTCAATGCCACTAAGTCTTTGCACACCATATGTGGGAATTCTCATCCCTCAGCCCAACATAATTCCTGTAACAAGTTTCTAATATTTTCTACGCTTTACCCAATTTCATACCCATTCCCAGGGTTTACCCAAATCCTCCCAGCTTTGAACTTAACTTCGAAGGACCAGGTTATGTCAAATGCCAAAACTATCTCGGATTTTCTGCAGTCCACTTAGGATGTCCCCTCCTTAAAAAAGTCAAGGAAGTTTGGTCAGGCAGGCATTTTCCCTTCTGAAACTACGCTTATTATTACACAGATAATTCTTAATTTTACTATTGACAATCAATTCCATTTTTTTATATAGCGTGTTGAAATAAGGCCCAGTAAGTCTGTAGTTGCCTATATCTGATTGGTCACCTTACTTGAAAATAAGCACCAAACACATTAGCCTGTTTCCAATGTATTTACACATCCCTAATGTCAAGTGACTCCCTAATAATGACTAGCAATGTTTTACAAATCTCCTTTCTAAGCATCCTTTACTCTGAGGTAAATACCACCAAATCCTGAGTATTTATTTGTCTTGAAACCTTTCAGACCATTTCTGACTCTCATCTCGTTTATATCAACGTTGTTAATTCTGCTGGGCAGGCATGTTGTTTTTGTTTACCTTGTGAATACTTGAAGTAAACATTCAAAATATCACTTATTTTGTTTCAAGCCTACTTGCACCTTTTCTGGTTCTCATTCTCCTTAAGCTAGGTTCAACTTAATTCTTCCCCTGGCTCCATACAAAAAGTACAATTCCTACCTTTTCTAAGAATCACCTTTCAGGATATTAGGATATTATATGGAATCAACATATAACTAGGGCAGATGGGAGGATAGTAGTTATGTGGTTAAGCACAAGAGAGGCTGATTGGCCTCCTTCTTGCTGTAACCATTCTCTGATTCTATGTTACTGGACCAGTAATCCAGAAGCCTGGGCTCACAATCCAGAGATGTGAATTCAGATCCCACAAAGGCAGTTTGTGAAATGGAGTTTTGGTTGTCATAAAAACCCACCTGGTTCACTAATGTCCTTTAGGGAAGAAAACCTGCTGTCATTACCCGGTCTAGCCTAGATGTGACTCCAGAACCACCAAAATGTGATTGATTCTTAACAGCACTCTGAATTGGCTAGCAAGCCACTCAGTTGTATTAAACTGCTACAAAAAAAAAGAATAAAATTGGCTGGACTCCCTGGCATCAACCAAGGCATCAGATCCAGGAACACCAAGCTTAGTCTACCCTGCAAAGTCCTCTTCAATAACATTTGAGAACTGGTGCCAACATTGGGACAGTTGTCTTACAGGCTACTCTAGCAACTGCCAAGTCACAGAATCATTCCTATAATCCAGTGACCCAGACTGTCCATTACCATCCCGGGCATGCCCTGTTCCAGCGATATGACAGACTCACCAGAAGTGGCAGCACAATGGTATACAGTTTGGAGGGAGGAGCCCTGGGAGTCTTCAACACATATTCCAGGCCCCATGAAGTCTCAACCCCATGAAGTCTCATCAGGTCAAACTTGGGCAAGGAAACTTGCTGATTACCACCTACCACCCTCCCTCCCTCTGCAAATCAGTCAATACTCCTCTACGTTAAACACCACTGGGCGAAACATTAAAGGTAGCAAGGGCAGTGAATGTCCTCCCAAAGTGAAAAACTACAATAAGCAGGATAAAATTCAATCCAGCCAATTACCACCCCATCATCAAAGTGATAGAAGGTGTCATTGGCAATGCTATGAAATGGCATTTACTCACCCACCACGGGTGCTCAGTTTGGGTTCCGCTAGAACCACTTGATTTCAGATCTCATTACAGCCTTGGTCCACACATGGACAAAACAGCTGAATCTGAAAGGTGAGAGTGAGATGAGAGTGACTGCCGCTCATGCTTTTAACCGTGCATGATACCAAGAAGGCCTATTAAAATTGGAGCCAATCGAGATCAGGGAAAAACTCTCCACTGGCTAGAGTCATACCTAGCATAAAGGGCGACAAAGGAGATCAATCATCTCAGCCCCAGGATATGGCTGGCGGAGTGCCTCAGGGCAGAGTGCTATATACAACTCTGGTGCCACATTATAAAAAGGATATGGAGGTACCCCGAGAGGGCGCAAAAAAAAATCTACAAACATAGAAACAAAAATATTTACAACACAAGAGGCCACTTGGCCCATCCTGTCAATCCAAAAAGATTTATCCGGTCTAATCCCACCTTCCTGCTCTTTGTCTGTAGACCTGGAGGTTACAGCACCTAAAGCACAAGCCCAAGTTTTTCAATGTGATGAGGGTTTCTGCCTCTACCACCCTTCAGGCACTGAGTTCCAGACCCCTCCCCCTCGCCCTATCCCCCCACCACTTAGTTCACCTCTAATCATTCTACCAATTACTTTAAATCTATGCCCCCTGATTATTGATCTTCCTGCTACCGGAAATGGGCCATCCTGTTCACTAGGTCCCTCATAATTTTATACATCTCAATTACATCTCCCCTCAGGAAACAAACTGCAGCCTATGAAACCTTTTCTGATAGCAAAAATTCCTGGCAACATCCTCATAAATCTAGAGATAAAAACAAAAAGCTAAAAGCTACTGCGGCCTCATAAATCTTCTTTGTACCCTCTCTCATGTGATCACATCCCTCTGGTAATGCAGTGACCAGAACTGTTTGCAGTACTCAAGCTGTGATCTAATGAGTATTTTATACAGTTTTTGCATAACCTCCCAGCTCTTATACTCTAGACCTCAGCCAAATAAAGCCAAGTATTCTGTAAGCCTTCTTGAGCATCTTATCTACCTGTCCTGCTACCTTCAGAGATCTGTGGACATGCACTCCAAGGGCCTTCTGTTCCTCTATATTTCCCTAAATCCTACTATTAATTGTGTATTCCCTTGCCTTTTATACCCACCCCAAATACATTCCCACACGCTTCTCTAAATTGAATTCCATTTGCCATTTATCTGCCCACCTGACCAGTCCATTGATAGCTTCCTGCAGTCTACTGCTTTCTTTCTCACAGTTAACCACACGGTCAATTTTCATATCATCTGCAATCCTCTTAATCATTTAACTCTAAATCATTGATATATATCTCAAACAGCAAGGGGCCCAGTACTGAACCCGACGAAATCCACTGGAAACAGGCTTCTAGTCACAAAACACCCATCAAACATAACCCTTTACTTCCCGCCCCTGAGTCAATTTTGATTCCCATGAGCTTTTCAGTTTCTGATCAGTCTGACAAGTGGGACCTTGTTGTAAATCTTGCTAAAATCCATGCAGCCTACATCAAATGTGCTCCCCTCAACAACCTCCCTTCTTACCACCTCAAAAAATTCAATCAAGTTAGTTAGACACAACCTTCCCTCAACTTCCATACTCACATTCCTTGATTAATCTGTGCATCTCTAAATGGTGATTTTCCCAATAATATGCCCACCACCAAGGTTAGGCTGACTGACCTGTAATTACTTGGGCTACCCCTTGCTCCCTTTTTAAACAACTGTACAACATCCATGGTCCTCCAGTCCTCTGGCAACATGCCTGTAGCCAGAGAGGTTTGGAAAATGATGGTCAGACCTTCCACTATTTCTTCCCTTGCTCTCTTAACAGCCTAAAATACTTTCACGGATGCTGAACAGCTTAGTATTTCCTCCCTTACTATGCTTATCCCATTCAATATTTCAAACTACTCCTTTTTAACTGCAATGACTGCTTAGTCCATCTCTTTTGTGAAAACAGACGCAAAGGCTGGGATTTTCCAGGCCTGTCGTGGCAGGAGTCGGCGCGGGAGATTCGGTGGCCCAGCCAAAAGTCCATTGACTTTCAGCAGGACCGGACAATCCCGGCAGTGGATGGGGCTGGAAAATCCCTCATGCCCTCTCTTTCTTTTCCTAATCATCTTTTTAATTTCACCCTGCACTTTCTATACTACTCTAGGGGCAGAATTTTCCCCCCCGTTGTGGGGGGGAGTTTAAGAGTACGCGCACGGAGCCGCGCCTCCAATTGGCACGCCCAATTGGGGACACGCCACAATTTTACATGGGCGGGCCAATTAAGGCCCACCCAGCGTGACGTCTGCACGGAGGTGCTATGCGCTCCCTCTGCAGGCGGGGCGGGGATTCCTTGAGCTGATAGTTCGCTCTTTCGCACATGCGCACGCAAGAGCGCACTCATCTCCCTGAGGCTAAGTGCTGCCTCAGGGAGATCGGCTCTACAGTAAAAAATGTGAAAAATAGAAAGAAAAAATTTCCCTGACATATCACCTCATGTGATACTGTCACATGAGTTGGGACATATCCATCACTTTTAAATACACTTTAATTACATTTTTAAAAACCGACATGAAATCTCATCCTGCCCGTGGATGAGGTTTCATGCTTTTTCTAATGCCCGCCAGGGCTCCCGGCCTGCCCGCCAATCTTAAGCTTGGATGGGCAGGTCCATTAATTACTTTAATGACTCTGTCAATGGCCTCAATTGGCCATTGACAGGTCGGCGGGCACACAGCTGATTCTGCTGAGCCCCCGCCCACCTGGAAATTTAAATGGGGTGCAGTGACATCGGGAGTTCCGCCCGACGCATTCCCATGTCATTTTATGCATCGGTGAGCGGGCCCCGTCCCCCCCGCTCGGGAAATCCTGGCCTAGGTTTTCTACAGATGCTTTTGGCATCTGGTATAAGCTTTCTTTTATTTTTGCCTTCCAAGGATGATAACAGAAAGGTGAGGTCATATCTCTCAGGAAAGGATGATCAGGCTGGCTCTCTTTTTCTTGAAAACAGGATGCTGGGGAGTAACCCAACAGAGGTCTTCAAAATCATGCAAGTTTTGATAGCGCATATATCGACAGAGTTTTTCTAATTATGGAGAGGGGCAAACATGAAGCCATTAAGGCAAGATGGTCATCAATAAATTAAATAGAAAATTCAGAAAAAAGAACTCCTTTGCCCAGAGTGGTGACAACATGGAACTTGTTACCAGAGGGAGTGGTGGAGGGCAATAGAATAGATGCATTTAAGGAAAGTCTAGATAAGCATATGAGAGAGATGGGGATAGAGCATTACGCTGATGGAGTTAGATGAGGAAAGGTAGGGAATGGCGTAAGTAGAGCGTAAGCACCAACATGAACCAATGGTCTGTTTCTGCACTGTATATTCTATGTAATTCAATGATATTTTCGTGTCCGAAAACCAACTATTTTCAGCTGCTTCATTAATGACCTTTCCACCATCATCAGGTCAGAAATGGCGATGGTCGCTGATAACTGCACAGTGTGCAGTTCCATTTGCAATTCCTCAGATAATGAAGCAATGCATACCTACATGGAGGAAGGTCTGGACATCATCCAGGCCTGGACTGATAAAAGTGGCAAGTAACAGTCACATCATTCAACTGGAAGGCAATGACCATTTCTAACATTTGAGATTAATTATCTTCCACCTGAAATGTCCTGGGGGTCATCGTTGGCCAGAAACTTAACTAGATCAGACATTTAAATACTGGGGCTACAAGAATCGGTCAGAGGCTGGGTATGCTGCAATGAGTGACTCACCCCCCAAAGCCTGTCCACCACTATAAGGTATAAATCAGGTGTGCGTGATGGAATACTCTCTACTTATCTGGACGAATGCAGCTCCAACAATACTCTAGAAACCTGACACCATCTAGGACAAAGCAGCCCGCTTGATTGGCACCCCAACCACACCTCAAACATTCACTCCCTCCACCACCAATGCACAGTGACAGCAGTGTGTGTCATCTACAAGCTACACTGCAGGAACTCACCAAGGGTTCTTCAACAGCACCTTCCAAATCTGTGACCTGTACCACCTAGAAGGACAAGGGCAGCAGGTGCATGGGTACACCACCACCTGCAAGTCCCCTCCAAGTCACACACCATCCTGACTTGGAGCTCACCTCCATTAAATACCACAGAGAGTCTGCACTCAACATGTATGCCTGCAGTTATCCTGAGAATCAAGGAGACATTAAACATCTAACCTGGCCCTAACCTTAGATAGCTCATACGCATGACCTGTGGTCTTCCCCAACCTACCTATTTGAAATCACCTACAGGCGGAACTCAATCAAGCCCTTTAACACTTTATATAGCTCTATCATATCACCGCAAAGTATATGCACTTATAAAGGGAAGCCTTTCTGAATAACTATGGTCTTTTAAGTGATCGTCCTCATAGCCTTCTTCTGAACTTTTTCCAAAGCTTCAATGTTGCCCACCATGTGAGGAACCAAAATTGGGTTTGGTTTTCAAATGCAGTCCAACTAGGAATGTGTTTTATATTGAATTATTCAATTTGTGCAACTAAATAACCTTGAAGATGCTGCAGAGGAAATTTGCTATAAGGAGTAAGAGAACAATTCTGCAGGATTTATCCAGGGTTATTATGCTGCAACAGACCATTACCTGAATTATAAGTAAGTTTAACTAAAATCCATTTTCTTTGTGTGTGTGTCCACTGTGCTTTGTCTTAAGCTGTTTCTCTGACTTTAATGTTAAATATACTCCAAGCATGCAACTGACGTTGGGTTAACTGATGTTAGGTTAAACGTGCACAGAGTAACTTTAGAAAGGATTTTTGAAATTTCTGGGAATTTTAGTGGTAAATCACTGACTTCTTTGCTCAAAGTTCCTGCTTTCAAACTAATGTTCTTAACTGCTAATTTTTTTCTTAGAATAGTAATGACTGAAGAAGCATGAAGCATTTAATTCAAGAAACACACTAGTGCCCATTGGTCTAGGAAAGAGAAGGTTGAGGAGTAAACTGATAGAGGTATTTAAAATGCTGAAGGGGTCTGACAGCGTAAATGTACAGATGATTCTACTTGTGGAGGAATGCAAAACTAGGGGTCGTAAATACAGGATGGCCACTAATAAATGCAATAAGGAATTCAGGGAAAACTTCTCTACCCACAGAATGGTTAGAATGTGGAACTTGCTACCAGAAGGTGTAGTTGAGGTGAATAGCATAGATGCATTAGGGAAGCTAGATAAACGGGGAGGTGATAGCGTAGTGGTATTGTTGCTTTTCCTGAGACTCAGGGTAATGCTCTGAAGACCTGGGTTCAATTCCTACCTTGGTAGATGGTGGAATTTGAATTCAATAAAAATCTCCAATTAAAAGTCTAATGATGACCATGGAATGATTGTTGTAAAAACCCATCTGGTTCACTAATGCCCTTTAGGGTAGGAAATCTGCTGTCCTTACCTGTCTGGCCTATATGTGACTCCAAATCCACAGCAATGTGGTTGACTCTTAAATGCCCTCTGAACAAGGGCAATTAGGGATGGGCAATAAATGCTGGCCCAGTCAGCGGTGCCCACATCCCATGAATAAATAATTAATAAACTAGATAAAACACGAGGGAGAAAGGAAGAAGGATGTGCTGGCAGAGTTAGATAAAATAAGGTGAGAGGAGGCTTTATTGGAGCACAAACACCGGCACTGACCAGGTGGCAGAATCACATATTTCTGTGCTGTAAATCTATGTAAAATGCTTCAACAACTGAGAAGTAAAAGATGTTGTTTAACCAAACTGCGTAGGAAACATGACTGTTCAAATAACTGAATAACTTAAACTCCTGATTTTGTATTTCAATTAATCGAAAGGAAAAGTTGCAAACTTACTCCGTGGTGTTTGCATTTTTGAAAAATTGTACAACGTGAGTTATGTCACAAAATCCAAACTCAGGTGTTATTATTCAAACTATAAAACAGCAAACAAAACTGGGAAAGGAGCTGAAAGTAAAGGCTAATATGACCAGCAATGTACAGGTGACAAAATTTGTAACAGCCTCTTTTAAACAAATCTATTTCTAGTTAATAAGGCTGATTTTGCCAATGCGTACTTGGGCGCATCAACTAGGAAATGATGGGCATACACCGCAGAGTATTCCAATCCGGGGCCAAAAATCGAGAGGGTCTCATCCATGACTTCAGGATGTGATCCCAGCAGCTGAAGCTCCACTTCCAGAGCACATATTCGTAGAATCAGTCCTTTGGTAATCAGATGCTGACATATTTTAAATGAAAGAATAGGACGGAATCGTCCCAGATTTGCATTAAGTGCACTAGTGGGCAGGAAAAAGGACGCTTTACCCGCTGTCTGCAGTGGCAGGTTTTCGCGTCTTATCATCCCAATCCCGCCTCATTAATCATGCATTCTGGGAAACATGCCGTTTCACTGGCAGGCAGGCTCTGATTTGCCTGCCACACCATCACCTCACCGCTTCATCATGCTGGGTGTCATATTTAAAGTGTAGCTGCGTGCAGGCCTCTCAGTGATTCAAGCCCAGGACTGCTGCACAAAAGTCATGGTCCCGAAAAGCAAGAAGACTGCTGGCCCCAGATTCAGAGATACGTCCCTGGGACGCCTTTTGGATGCCGTGGACACCTGCCGTTATGTCTTCTACCGCCGCTCTAGCCACAGATGGGGCAGCAACATCACCAATCCGGCTTGGGAAGCGGTGGTCAGTGCCAACGCTGCCCACAAGAGCTTGACCATCAAATGCAGAAAGAGGATGAACGATCTCATCCAAGCTGCCAGGGTAGTTAGCCACCTCATCACTCTAAACTCATATACTCACATGCCCATCGCACATTCACTGACATCTCACTCACTTCCAGTTCAATGCACAATGTCACTCACTCTTTCACACATACCCTCACATCTCCATCAGGCTTATATTCTCTGGAGCTCATATCCTCAACCCATCCTCGCCATACAAACATTCCACATAGTGCCATGTGTCCTGCTCGCACTCTCTCCATCTGTCTTCATACAGGAAAAGCTGGCACACAGCAGCAGGGAGATGTCCCAGACCAGGGGTGAAGTGGCCCACATTAAACCCCCTCACTCACTTTGAGGAGCATGCCAGTGCGCTGACTGGTGAGGACGTGGACCGTGCCTGTGGCAATGGTCGGCAGCGAACACCCTCGTGAGGATCCTGCACCACATCGTTCCTATCTCAACATAACTGTGAGAGCTCTCTCCCCTGCTTTTCACTCTGCTGCCATGCACTAATTATCTCTACTTTGGTTCACAGGGAGCTCTGCCAAGATACCAACACCCTCAGCCAACCAGTCCCTCAGCTCCATCCGCGTCCTCACCTCCAGACAAGAGGATACCTCCTCCATTGAAAGCTGGAAATAAGCAGCCTGGAGGACCCATCACAGCACTTACCCACGCCCTGCAACAGCGCAGAGACACTCACATTGGTGGATCCTAGATCTAGAGCAGGCTCAGGTTCACAATCTCATGGTCACCGCACTGACACATGTCTACAGCAGGAGGAGGCAGGTTCAACCGAGTTCCCCAGCACTTGGAGGAGTGCTGGGGAAGAGGCATCTGTGATGTCAAGTCAGATGTCAAACCTCTGAATTTGGCCTTCCAACTAATAATGGAGAGTCAACGAAAGGTGGGGAAACTTCACACAGAGCTGTTGGAAGCCTTCAACAGAGTAACACACGAGTTGGAGGAGTGCGTCCACCTGTTGTCTGATGAAGAGTGCGTTTATGGAGGTCTCCATGGGGAGGATGGCGGACGCCATTGAGACGCTGGTCCAGCAGAATGTGAAGATGCGTGCAGACCTGCACTCCATCACAGCAGCCGTGGGTGAGCTCCTGCAGTGGCAACGCGAAGGGCAAACGGGGCACCTCGATGTCCCTCCAGGTGCTTCTTCTCTTCAAGGAGACAAGCTGGGTCCCTCTAGCACCCAAAGGGAGGAGCAGCAGCAGCTGGACACTCCTGGGTCATCCACTTAGGAATCTCAGAGGCTGTCCTCTCCCTCTGAGTCCCCTTTGCCTGTGACCCCCTCAGCCTCGTCCTCTGTCACTGCAGAGGGACCAGCTGGCCCTGAGGGCCTGAGGCCCTGAGGGCAGCCAAAGCAAGCCAGGACCCTCAGGGCCTCAGCTCTCCAGAGGACCCACACTGAAGTCATCAGAGGTAACAGGGCCAACCATTGCACAGGCTGTCTCCACCCCTGCTGCAGAGGTCAGGGCAGCACCTACAAGTGGCAGGCCTAGAAAAATGAAGAATTTCTGATCACAATTAGTTGTACGGGTGAATACATTTTGTCACTTTTTAATCGGAAAATATGTTCATTTTCACTGAATAATGCGTAATGGTGTCTTTCAGCTTCATTTGCAGAATTCGCAAGTCCTTCCCCTGCATCTGCCTCCACCCCCCTACCACGCACCCACCAACAACCTACTAGCAGTTCAGCTGCATGCAGCCGGCCCACAAGTGATTCTGGAGTGTGTGTATGTGGCAGGGCCTTTCAGAGCCTTGTGCAAGCACTCTCCCACGCACGCGGATCCTTCCTCCCTCACACTCACCTCATCGTCCCGAGCATTTTCAATGCTGCTGACTGGGGTAATCTTTCAGTTGTGCAACTGAGCTGACCTGCATCTCCATCCACCCACTGATCGCACTCCCATGCAGTACCTGCTCCCACCCAACGTGAGGCTCCACTCACTTTTGATTTTGCAAGATGGTTGTAGTGAAGTATGTCTTTAGCTCTCACATCCTTTCCCGTCCCCCAGTCACCCATGTCCTTTCCCCTATCACTGTTCATCACCCCGCAACATCACCTTCCACCTCCCCACCGTTGCTTACCAGCCACAGCCCTTTTCTTTCCAGGAGGTCCAAGTGAACGTGCACGTTCCCTATCTCCCTGAGAATCCCATCCACGTTGACCTCCCCGACCTCTTCCTTCCCACCCCCAGGGTCTGTGTCTGCCTCCAAGTCCCCACCAACCACCCTCACCGTCTCTTCTACCGCTACCGTCGCACCCTCATGCTCCCACTCTACCGGTTCACTCTACCCTCTCACATTCTCACCATTCCCTTCTGCCACGCCCACCCTTATTTTGCTCCGCAGGAAGCAGTCATCAACTCCACAGACCCCTCCTTTAAATGTTCACCTGGACATCCCCCCTCACTCCTCCCTACCTCCTTCCCCCCTCCAAACTCCTTCCACCCCGGCCAAACTCCTTCACTCACACCTTCCTTCTCCCCCTTATACATATCTCCTCAGTTGCCACATTCTGCCCCGTGACACCTTCCTCCCCTGTCCTCCCTCCCCACTCCCAACCTCAACACCCCTTCCCCCTGGCACCAACATACCCCCCTCCCAACCCCTCCGCCATTGGTACACCTTCCTCTCCCAGTCAAACCTGGACCTTCCTCTCCCATCATCTCCCTTCACCCCCCACCCCGGACCCTGTACACCTTCCTCTCCTATTCACAGCTGGACCTTCCACTCCGCTCCTCGATGATCACCCATAGCCCATGGCCAAGACATTGATGTCATAGTCATAGAGGTCTACAGTACAGAAAAAGGCCCTTCAGCCCATCGAGTCTGCGCCAGTCAAACAAGTACCTAACTATTCTAATCCCATTTTCCAGCACTAGGCCTATAGCCTTGTAAGCCATGGCATTGCAAGTGCACATCCAAATACTTCTTAAATGTTATGAGGGTTTCTGCCTCTACCACCCTTTCAGGCAGTGAGTTCCAGACTCTCATCACCCTCTGGGTGAAAAAAATTCTTCCTCACATCCCCTCTAAACCTCATGCCCTTTACCTTAAATCTATGCCCCCTGGTTATTGATCCCTCCACCAAAAGTTCCTTCCTGTCTATCCTATCTATGCCCCTCATAATTTTATACACCTCAATCATGTCCCCCCTCAATCTCCTCTGCTCCAGGGAAAATAACCCCAGTCTATCCAATCTTTCCTCATAACTAAAACTCTCCAGCCCAGGCAACATCCTGGTAAATCTCTTCTGCACTGTCTCTAGTGCAATCACATCCTTCCTATAATGCAGATTCCAGAACTGCACGCAATACTCTAGCTGTGGCCTAACCAGCATTTCATTCAGTTCCAGCATAACCTTCCTGCTCTTATACTCTATGCCTCAGCTAATAAAGGCAAGTATCCCATATGCCTTCTTAAGCACCTTATCTACCTGTCCCGCTACCTTAAGGGATTGGTGGACATGCACACCAAGGTCTCTCTGATCCTCGGTGTTTCCCAGGATCCTATCATTCATCGTGTATTCCGTGCCTTGTTTGTCCTGCCCCAGTACATCACCTCACACTTATCTGGATTAAATTCCATTTGCCACTTATCAGCCCATCAATATCCTCCTGTAATCTAAGTCTTTCCTCATCGCTATTTACCACCCCACCAATTTTCATGTCAACCGCGAACTTACTGATCTAATCATCCCTCCTACATTCAAGTCTAAATCGTTTATATACACCACAAACAGCAAGGGACCCAACACCGATCCCTGTGGAGCCCCACTGGACACAGGCATCCAGTCACAAAAACACCCCTCAACCATCACCCTCTGCTTCCTGCCACTCAGCCAATTCTGGATCCAATTTTCCAAATTGCCTTGGATCCCATGAGTTCTTACCTTCGTTATCAGTCTCCCATGCGGGACCTTATGAAAAGCCTTGCTGAAGTCCAAATAGACAAAGTCAAATGCATTGCCCTCATCTACACACCTCTTCGAAAAATTCAATCAAATTGGTCAGACGTGACCTCCCCTTAACAAAACCATGCTGACTCTCCTTGATTAATCCCTGCTTCTCCAAGTGTAGATTAATTCTGTCCCTCAGAATTGTTTCCAATAGTTTCCCCACCACTGAGGTTAGACTGACTGGCCTGTAGTTCCCTGGTTTATCCCTTCCTCCCTTCTTGAATAACAGTGCCACACTGGCTGTCCTCCAGTCCTCTGGCACTTCTCCTGTGGCCTGAGAGGTATTGAAAATTATTGCCAGCACCCCTATCTCCTCCCTTGAATCACTCAACAGCCTGGGATACATTTCATCCAGGCCTGGAGATTTATCTACTTTTAAGCCTGCCAGACCACTTAGAACCTTCTCCCTTTCTATGCTAATTTCTTTAATTATATCACAGTCCTTCTGCCTGATTTCCATACCCATGTCGTCCCTCTTACTTGTGAACACCGTCAGAAAGTATTCATTTAGAACCCTACCTACGTCTTCCGGCTCCACACACAAATTACCACTATGGTCCTTAACGGGCACTATTCTTTCCCTAGTTATCTCTTACTCTTAATGTACTTGTAAAATAACTTTGGATTTTCCTTTATTTTACCTGCCAATGTTTTATCATGCCCCCTTTTTGCACTCCTAATTTCCTTTTTAAGTTTCCCCCTACACATTCTATATTCTCCTCTAGGGCTTCCGCTGTTTTGAGCCCTCGGTATCTGCCAGAAGCCTCCCTTTTTCTCATTATCCAGTCCTGTATATCCCTCAACATCTAGGGTTCCCTAAATTTGTTGGTCTCACCCTTTGTCTTTACTGGAATATGTTGGCCCTGTACTCTCCTTACTTCTTTCTTGAATGAGTCCCACTGCTTTGACGCAGATTTACCTAGAAGTAGCTGCTCCCAGTCCACTCTGGCCAAATCATATCTGATCTTATTAAAATCAGCCTTCCCCCAGTTTGGAACTCTGATTTCTGGCCCATCCTTGTCCTTTTCCATAACAATCTTGAATCTAACAGAGTTATGATCACCATCTGCAAAATGCTCCCCCAGATAGCTCTACCACTTTCCTGGCTTCATTCCCTAAAATTAAGTCCAGGACCTTCTACGTACTGGTTTAAAAAGCTCTCCTGGATGCATTTTAAGAATTCCGCTCCCTCTAAACCTATCACACTATGACTAATCCAGTTAATGTTGGGGCAGTTGAAATCCCCCACTATTACTACCCTATTATTTTTACACTTCTCTGAAATTTGCCTACATATTTGCTCTTCTATTTCTCGCTGACTGTTTGGAGGCCTATTGTACACTCCCAGCAATGTGATTTCCCCTTCTTTGTTTTTAAGTTCTACCCATATGGCTTCATTTAAGGAGTCTTCTAAGATGTCTTCCCTCCTTACTGCCCGAAGCAAACCCTCAACAGTGACCTTCCACTTTCCGCGAGCTGCTTCGCATATAAATCCACTCAGCATGCGATGCACGTGTTCCTCCGGGGTCCGGTAGCTGTTGGGCTCCAGCATCTTCTGCTCCTCGGATGTCCACGAAGTGAGCAAAGCTCTGACGGTAAGTCCCGGCTTCTGCACATCACACTTGTCAAGACGTGTTCTGCACCAGCGTGTTTTCCTGCCGACATGAGCGGTAAATTTGACGTGGGGGAATGATTCCAGCGAGCAGGGCTTATAATGATATGCAGATGTATTAAAATGAAGTTCCCGACATGTGGCGGCGGAAAAGGTGGCCCACCATCGATGGGCAGAGTGGACTATTGCAAACTGGTTTCACAACAGCGCAAAACCGATTTTTGGCCTTCCCACCATATGGTCTGCTCATACCCGCCATAACGCCCAATGCCAATAGGGACAGAAAATTCCGTCCATAGTGTTTATAAGCATAATTGTAAGGGTCCTTACACAATCACTATATCACTTTAATGCAGTTTACATTTTAATCTAATGCCACCACTTCAGCATCAATGCACAGAAGTTTTAACTTTGCACTGGCCCAAAATCAGCTGTTTAACTCAGGGGTCACATTACTAATGGAACACTCCAGTGTATTTTGGCTCAAGTGCTGAAACCACCTGCCAGAAGCGGTTTCACACATCATTGACTTGTTTGGGTAGCCTAGTCACTCTTTAAATGTAAATGGGGTCTTTTGACAGTTACAAGCATATGAACACTTCCACCTGCATTCCAATTTACCAGTAGGTGCATTGTAATATCTGCCAAGCACAGTATTTCAATCCAGCTGCCATAATAAGATTTTGTATTGAAGCAGTGAAGATCCAATCTGCTGTGCCACAGATGCACATTTACAAATTATCATGGACTGTATTTCTAATCTTGAACGTGACATCAAAATAAGAAAGAAAATGAAGCTCAGATATTTTCCGCAAGGACAATAATTAGCAGCAACGTCATCCTGGGCTATTCTCCAGCACAGCTTGCTGCTCAAATTATGTAGCCTAGTACACACTAGTTCATACAGATGCCCTCTCTGTAGAGGAATGGTGTGTGAGCTGAAGTGGCTATTATACAAATTAGAAAAACAATTGTAGAATTTGAAATAATAAAATCACATTTTACAGCTGGCAAAATCTAGGGGCTTGATGTGATATTTGGACCAGTACAACTGGAATCCTACTTGCCCTCTTCGCAAGTTGACTTTAAGGCTTGCTTTATATTACTATACATTCTGTTTTTTATAGAGTAGCTAGGTGTCTAGGTTTTGTATTTTTTCACCAAATGCATTCTCAGTCTTCATATTGATTTAATCTTTATTGCTTTCTTTTTTCTTTCTGCTCTCTCTTATTGTTCTTTAATTTATTTTCATGTTGTTACCCTTATCTTACATCTTTTACCCTCAGCTTTAGCTTTCAAGATCTGCTACTCTATGCACTGTACCTTTTTTAATATAAATGTAGGATTTATATAACTGTCCTTTTGCTGGAGTGAGAGCTGTCCATTCCAGTCAAACTTACAGAAGCTGCTACTGACCTTGTGCACTATTGTTAGAGAGGATGAAAGACTCGAACATGAGGTGTTAGATTTTGAAATCTTAACTCTATGTTGTGTCCTGATGGAACAGGCTATTCACCATATTTCATACAATACAGAAACAACAGGACTTACTCCCACTGACTAAGTACAACAGATTTTCCCATTGAAATTAGTGATTTTCACTATGTGAAATGGTGTGCAGCGTTCAAAAAGTAGCCATCTTTTCACATGGCTGTGCAGGAGAATCAAATATTTAACAAAACAGATTAAAAAGAAATCAACTCAACATAATCACAGCTCCATCAGGTATTAATTGCTAAAGGAAATTAACAAATAATTTTTTTATTCGTTCATGGAATGTAGGTGTCACTGGCTAGACCAGCAATTATTGCCCATCCCTAATTGCCTTTGAGAAGGTGGTGGTGATCTTTAAGTATCTAAAAAGACTTCAAAAAATATTTTGGCTATGTACATTTTCAGAAAATGTACTGGCATCTTCTTTTAGCCAGTCTGACATACTGCAGGTAAAAAAACAGCATTTCAAAATTGCTTTGAAATAACACTTCCAGCACCCATCTTTTGCTGTTCAGCACGTACAGCTGGTCAACTTCAGGTTCACTCTTGCTGTTATTGTGAACTTTTTTTAAAAATTGATACACTTTAGCTCAACATTTAATTGGCTTCTTTCAGTCCTCTCTCAGGTGATATCTGTGTTCAAAATTATCACTCAAACATCAGAAAAACTTCAATTGCATAACAACTGTCATAGCTCGTTAAAGTAACCCTACAGCAAGTTAAAAATAGTAAAAACATTTTGACTTCCTTCTGCCACTGTCACGTCGATAATCAACAAAACAATTCTTGCATTGACAGGAATTGCACTGACTTCACTGTGACCACATGCCCAGTGTTCCAGCTTTTACAGATCAACAACCCCTCTGTAAAAAACCATCTTCATGATAAAAAAGAATTAACAGTTCCTGATTCCACCTACCTTTTAGTAAAACTATCACTATAGTGCCTAGCATCAATGTACTAAGTGTTGAGAACACACTGAAAGAGCGACTTCTACCTCTAAAAGTAATTTTATAAATTATTTGAGTGGCACCATTCTGTTGTGCACAAAGGTGAGATACAAAATTATGGGCCAGATTTTTGTGGCCTGATCCAGGCTGTTCTCCTGCACACCGTTTCACAAAGTGAAAATAACTAATTTCAAATGGGAAAATCTGCTGTACTTTGTGAAATGTCAATGGGAGTAAGTTCCGTTGTGTCTGTATTGTGTGAAATATGGTCAACAGCCTTTTGCATCAGGACACAGCATAGAGTCAAGATTTCATAATCCAATACCTCATGTTCGAACAGAGGCGGGTGGCCTAAAAAATGGTGGTGACGCCATGAGGCTGGGACACCTGCCTCTGTTTTCAGCATCACTGGTCTTCCTGAGGGCGGGGGGGGTGTGGAGTGCGAGCCTCCATATCTGTCCACACTCCTAAACAGGCTAATTAAAGTTGTTAAGTGCCTGTCAGAAGCCAGACTCTTCCCCGGGCAGCAGGCTTTCAACAGCCCTGAATCAGACCAGCTGCAAGCAGGCAAGGGCCATGTTAGGAGTGAGTCATGGAGGCGAAAAAAGTTTCCAACGGTAAGTGTTCATGTTTTTTAACTCCTTTGAAGTTAAAGTTGCAGCAGCCCATCAGAGGCTAGGGGAGGAACTAACATTAAGAACTTTGCCAGTTCAGGGGGGTCGTCAGTCTCCTGGCATCACATGGATACCGGAACACTGGCAAGGATATTTGTGCTCCACCTGAGCATCAGGAAGGCTACAGATGGAAATGGGTGTTGCACCCTCAGAAATTGGGGCCTTTGGAGAAGAGGAGCAGCAGCCTGCACAGGGAGGGGGAGAGTATCGAGCATCAGGAGCTCAGAGTAGAGGAATGAGGGGCATGAATGAGAAGGAAATGATATCCTGAGCACAGAATCTGCAGACAGAGGTGAAGCTACCTGGCCATGACTGAGAAGCAGTGCTGAAGGAGACTGTGACTCTCTAGGCAATGGTCACAGGTACCTATGTCCTTGTCAGTGTGAACCTCTGCGGCATCTCACAGGCAGCTGTACACCTAGGTGACAGATGCCCTCTTCACCAAGGCTGGATAACACATCAGGTTCCCAAATAATGGGGCATCACAGGCTTAGAAGGCACTGGGTCCAGTGCCTGGGCCAGTCAGGTGTTATCTTGCAAGCCCTCCTGACAGGGTCTTGGTCAGTGTGGTAGTCTGTTGCACTCCCCATAATGTGGCCCTCCAAAGAAGTGTGAGCCTTGAGGATGGTAAGGCCCCTGAAGAAGGGAGCTCATTAGAGGAGGAGCAAGAGGTAAGAGATGAGGAGTAATTGGAGGCAGAGGGAGATGGTGCTGAACAGAAAGTTGGTCCTGTTGCAGCACAAGGTGGCCTCCATCCTCCAGTAAAGGCCCTTTCTCCTATCCCTCATGGGTGCCAGTCCTCTGGCTCCCCTGTGACATCTTACTTTCCTGTGGTGCAGCGGCAGGCTCCCTCAGGCCACCAGCAGCCTCAGTAATGGCCGTCTGAAACCCGCCTCCATTCCTGCCCCCATTAGCTTTGATTATGCAGGAAACCCATCTCCATATCAATTAAACGCTCACCCCAAGGAAAACACAAACTTCAGTCAGCTTCCTACTGGAGACGAGTTTCTAACACAAAGACAGACCTGGTTCCTTTTCCAGCCTCAATGGCAAAAATCTGACCTTGGGTAGGCTGAACTCTGTAAAGGTTGAATTTGGGAGAAGGCGACATTGAAAATGGACTCGATTATTCAAAGTATAATAGAATACCAGGGAATGCTCATCAGGGAATAAACTCACTGAGGAATTCAAATAACATCGTAAATTCTAGGAGCAAAGTTTGAATGATTTACAAAGCAACTTTGGAGAATAAAACTGAAACTACTGCTGGCTAATAATAGCTGTGTCTTTGCTGTGTGTGTTGAGGAGCTGGTTGGGACAGTTCTATTTTGTGTTTGCTCCTTTGTCTCTTTTGGTCAGCCTCAGGTTGACAATTTATGAATAAGACATGTGATAATATCTTCACCGAAATACTTAAATATTATCGCATAAGCAAGAATTCATCTGAAGTTGGTTAGATGAAAATATGACAACAATGGGTCATTTGAAACGGAAATCTAATTAAGGGGTTTAGAAGAAGCCATAAGAAAACAAAGTTTTAACAGTTACCAGTGACCATGATCCCCAAATTGGATGAACCTTAAAATCCTACTCTGCTGCTTCTTAAAATTACATATACTGCTTTCGTTTTATATGGAAGACAGCATTCAATGCACTTCTGCAGTAATTTTGTGACAGCAACATGCACTCAATCATAGATGCATAACAATAATGTCAGAGTAATATGTAAGACTTCAATCTTACACAACTAACAAGAAATAATCTGCAGTCAATAAATAGTAAATCTTATCTCTTGTCTAAGAGCCTCCTCCCACTTTACTTCTAACCTGATCAGCCTATTACTCTATTTCTTTCTCCCTCATGTGTTTATCCACCTTCCCCTTAACTGTATTTATGCTATTTGCCTCAACTACTCTCTATGATGTCAAGTCCCATATTCTAATCACCCTCTGGGTAAAGAAGATTCTCCTGAATTCCTTTTTGGATTTATTAGTGACAATCTTACAGTCTACCCAACAATGGAAACACCTTCTCTATGTCTATCCTTAAACTGCTTGATAATTTAAAAGATCTCTATTAGGTCACCAACCAGTCTTCATGTTCGTGTTCTTAGAGAAAAGCCTTTCCTGATAGTAATAACCTCTCTATTCTGCTATTGCCCTTGTAAATATTTTGTACCATCTCTTGTAGATGTGTTTTTTTTTGCAATATGGGGACCAGAATTGTGACAGAGGTTGATAGATGTTTGAGCCCTACGGCAATTAAAGGATATGGGAAGGTGCAGAAGATCAGCCATGATCTTATTGAATGGCAGACCAGGCTTGAAGGGTCAAATGGCCTACTTCAGCTCCTATTTCTTATGCTCTTATATAATGTCCAAGTAGGGAAAGTGAAGATAATGATGTGCCTTTTATTTTATGTCGCTGATTATACTGATCCCAGAGCAACTGGGATCCATTTTAAAAATCTAAATAAACATTCCCAGTCATTATTTTAACATCTTGAATGCTCAACATTATTTTACCTTATAAAAGTTGTTTGAAATCATCTCTAAGCTAATGTGCAATGCAATTTTACTAATTGCATACAGATTACAAAAAAACTAGGCTTGTCTCAGACTTTTTCCAACATTTTAATTATGAGCCAAATACTCTATCTTGCATGTCTATCATTGTGCAGTAAATCAAGCTGTATACAATGATACACAGCATAACATAGCCGGAGGTAATATTGCGTTTGAAATGTTCCAACTAAAATACTAATAACTCTATGAAAACAAATGTACTATGGATTTTCAATAGATTCCTTAACAAAAAATCAATGGCATCTCCACAAAATCTAAACAGAAAATGCTGGAAATATTCAACTGTCTGGCAGCACCTTTGAAGAGAGATCGGCCCCTGAAACATTAACTCTGGTTCTCTCTCCAGAGATGCTGCCAGACCTGCTGAGTATTGCCAGCATTTTCTGTTTGTATTTCAGATTTTCAGCATTCACAAGTATATTGCTTTTCCACAAAATGCAATTTTGAACTGTTAATTACAATATATTCCAGAACATTTTCATTGTTGATGTTATGCTTCTTCTGATTTCAGTAATGAGAATTGCATTTTGATTTTTAAAAACTTCAACATGAAATTAAGATTAAAGTTACAACAGGGCACATCAAACACCAGTTAAAGACTACTATGCTAATGAGTTCCTAACCTCACCCATGCAATTGGGAGAAGCTGAGCCTAGACCAACACCCTTCGCATAAAATCAGAAGAACCGAGCGTAATCCAGTGCACACACCAGATGGAAACCTGAGTGTAGGTGTACTGCCTACCCTCATGGCTGTGGGATGTAATAGCCCAAAAAAAATCAGGGTATTAGGAGTGAAAATTACTTAGGAAGTTCAACTTCAGTTTTCAGAATGCTAAAATAAAATCCAGAACTCCTGAAACTGAAAAAAGAATGTAATAGAATCATCTGGTTACAAAGGACCTAAGGGTGTATTTATACTATATCAAGTAATATAGTATATAAATATACTATATTTATACTATATATACTATATATTTATACTATAACACAGCTTCCACTTTACAGTGGCACTAAAGTTGCAGTATAACGCTAGAGTCGGAAAAGCAGTGTGCAGCTTCCTAAAGCCATTCTTCACCAACAAGACTACTGTGCCAACCCTAGTTTAAAATTGACAATGATGTTGTTTGCATCCCGGAATATTATTTAAAGGACAATTTAAATTGTTCCCAAAACTTCTACATTTGAAAAGCCATCAGTGCAGGAAATTACAAACAATGTACTACCTGTCTGGAACCCAGTCTGTCAATTTCAGTTATGAACTTTGTTTCTAGCAGGATTTGATTTATTTAAACAGCAACAACCAACACTTTAACTCCTTTAGATAATGAATATCAAAAAATTGAAAGTGTGTACCATACCAATCATTCCACTATATTCCAGTCTCACAACAGTGTGTTGTAACATATGTTTCAGAATATATTCCTTAAATTACTAGTTAGACAAATTGGCTATTAAGAAAAAAAACTGCTGTAGCAACATATACTTAAACATGTTTAAATGTTGCCATGGACTATTTAACGATCACTTTTGAAGAATTTCAAAATAGGACCAAGCTAAATTGCTTACCTTAGAAACACTCATGAAAGGGTGGAAATGCAACATTTTCCAAACAGAACACTATAGGATCCAACATTCACCCAACAGAACACAGTGGATCCGACATTCTCCCAACAGAACACGGTGGATCCGACATTCTCCCAATGGTACATTAGTAGTTCTAAAGTCCTGTGAATGAATTATTCCCCCCATAATACGGGCAATGAGTGAAACTGAGCTACCCAAAAAGGTTCAAGATGGACTAAATAAAACTGCGCTGTCAACATTTCTGTTTGCATTTCTTTATTAAACGGCTACCTCGGTTGCAATACATTAATCGGATTTTCAAATCAAGTGCCTAAAACTAAGATATTAACATAGTTTTCCAATTTAGACACTTTATTATCAACAGTTGTAATTTGACGGGAGATGTTAAACGATTTCAAATTGGCTGCCTAGCTTTTGCAACCTGTAGTTAAACGAGTGTTTCTCCCCAGTGAGATTCCCCCAACCACCGCCCCCCCGCCCCCATTCTGACACAAACTGGCCGCGTAGCCGCGCAGAGAAACCTCGAAGCATCACAGGCTCCAAAATGCAAAATCGACCCGTCGGTTAAAAACATTTTCTTCAGTTGTGTAGGTTAAGCAGTTCAAGCAATTTAATGCAAAACCCTGAAAACTCATCCTCCAGCGCTAGGCACCGGGCCTGCTTCGAAATTACCTGACGAAGTGGCCGGTGTGTTGGGGTTCGACGACAACCCGGATCCTCCAGTCCCCAGAGCGCAGGAGCTGTTCGGGGTCGCATTCTCTCTCTTGATGAGCAGCTCCGCGGCTCCAGGCAGCGGAATGGGTCGGCTGATCCCCAGCTCTTCCTCCTGGGCTTGCTGTCTCCTGAGGGCCACCTACAAACAAAAAACAACCAGTTCAGATCCGGCGGGCCACGATCTGATCTCAATGTTTGTTCCGTGGGCGAAAATGCCGCCTGCCTGACATATCAGTTACTTTTCTATCCCGTTTTCTTTTGACTTTAGAATTTGCATCGTAGTAGATTTGTTTTTTAAAAATCGGAGAAACCCGCTTTCAATGCTAAATTTAAAGTCTGTAAAAGACGATTTTGGATAAAGTCTAAAAGACAATGTAATGATCAAAAAACTTAGGTGAAAATTATTTGCTTTGTAATGGCCAAATAAAAATCTCTGCAGAATACATTTGAAATTCGGTAACCGTGCAAATCCGGTCATTAAATTTAAGATAGAACATAATCGGAAAGTATTTAATGATTAAAATAATACCAGTGTAAATATAAATGGGGTTAACAGCAAATTGGCTCAATAGTAAAACAGATATAACTTGACGAATGTTACGAACTCACGAAAACGGGGCTAAACTGCGGTGTATGTAAACATTTATCAAGTGCATCGTTCACAATAATTCAGTTTCACATCCACCTCAAACCCAGGTTAACAAATTGTGCCGTTCCAATAAACTCCAAACTGAATTCAGAATGGACAGTGTTCCAAATTATAGTCAAATTCATGTTGCTTTCGAATGCCATAATATATAAACTGTAATTCAGAATTATTCCATCACCCTTTCACGCTGATTTTTCCCAAGTTTCATAAAACAGCATTAACTTCAAATAGTCGAGACGACGCTTTTGTATGAAACTCCACTGTAAAGGTATTTTTGCAAACTCCAATTATGCGTAAAATGATGATTTGTATACAATCTTTGGACGTTTTAACCCACTTAAAATCTTGCATATAGTATGATTCCACCGTAGTTATATTAGAGAATTTTAAAATCCGTTTGCTGCGACCGTATTTAACTGGCGAATACAGTTACGAACACACAAAATCCATACTTTTAAAACCTTCGCATTTTTAATTTAGATAATATTATGCCAAGTGGCGATGTTATTGCAATTGTCCTTTACAAATAAAGTTGCTCTGAAGCACAGTTTATTCCACAATGCACTGTTATTTTAGATTTATTCATAACCCAGGTTTATGAAACTGGGGAATAAAAGCAGAAAATACTAGGATTACGCGCAGGTCTGGCAGCATGTGAGTATTTCCAGCATTTCCTGATTTTAGTCCAGATTTCCAGCATCCGCAGTGTTTTGCTCTTATATTTCTGAGATTCGGTATTTGTTTTCGATGCAATATTTATTTTAGATTTACTTTAATTGATGTTTTTATGTACATATATATCTGTACTCCAGTAACGGTTTTGTCATGAGGGGCTGCAGCCAGCTTTCGTATCTAAACACCGCCACTTTGAAAAGCCAGATTTGCACCTTCCCGCATGTTCTTACTCCAAGGGCTGATGCACCGGAGCAAAATGCTCATCTTTGCAGATTACCTGTGCTGCCATGACTCGCTGCCTCTCTGCGATCAGGTTGCATTTCTTACACTGGCACTCCCTCCACATGCAGAATCTCTTGTGTCCCTTCAGAGCCGACACGTAGCCGTGATTCCTGCACCGAGCGCACTTGGGCAAGCGAGGCGACTTCTTCGAAGCGGGCGACACGGCGCCGGAGTTCAGAGCCTTGGAGAAATTGCCGTTCACATTATTGCTGCCGCTGCTGTTGATAACAGAGTCGCCGTCGCCCACCCCGGCTGGAGCCGATGCTGAAGACTTGGACCCAGCTCCGTTTGGCATCTTCCGATATATGTAAAAAGGAAATCTTTCTCTTTTTTGGTTATTGTAATAATTACTTGTTTAATTTGGCGATTTGTTACTTCGCAATAGCGATGTTGTAACAAAGTTTTGGGTTGTTGCTGGGAGCCTGGCTGCTTGTCTCCGACACAATCCCTGGAGCCGCTCTGAGGCGTCGAGCAGCAAATTGGCGGCTTTTTTTTGTTACCTCCGGAGCCAGATTCGCAGCGCGAGGTGTCGGTCACGTGGCCCCACCTCCTCGCCAGCCCATTGGCTCCCCGCTTGCTCGGGCTCCCGCGCTCCAGCCCTTGCCCTGGATCTCTGCATTCCTCTGGTCGCAAGCAGCTCTATTGCAGGAAGCGCAGGAAGGCTGCTTCTGGGAACGTCCAACCCAATTTTTAAAAAATATATTTTGAACAGAGGCTATGCCTTTTTAGCATTTGCGATCACTACCAGCTGGTAGCGAGCGACAGCTAATTACAACGTCGTGTAGAAGATAATCGAGAGGAAAGAATAGAAAAGGATAAAGGGCGTGAGAAAGATTAGAGTGCATCGCTTCCATTGAAAGGCACAGACATGATCTGACTCTGCCAATCTCTTCTCTCAACACACTAGCCAGGACGGTTGATTGATCAAGACAAAAAGCACAGAGATCAGTCCTAATAAATATATTTTTAATAAGAGGTACATTTAAGGGGAAGCTAGATAAACGTGTGAGGGGGGAAAGGAATTAAAGGTTATGCTAATTGGGTAGATGAAAAAGAGTGAGGAGGCTCAGTTGGAGTATATATGGCATGAAACACTTGGGCTGAATGGCCTGTTTCTGTGCCATACATTGTATATATATTGTACCCCGAATACCAATTTAACATCTGCAAGTACCCATGCTATAATTCTGACCACCCTCTGCCAGTTTTGATCACAAGATAAATATGACGATGAAGGCTTTTGGGCCCACCTTAGTTCATTAGTCCAAGGAAACTCTACAATCCCCCTTTGCAGCGTCTAATTATTTTGTAAAAAAAAACTCCATGCCACTTTCTGCAACTATTCCATCACGAAAGCTTATTCTATGTTCTGAATATGCTTTGTGTGAATAACTCACTGGTACCAGTCTAAAATTTGACTTTTACTAGCTTGAACTTATGTTCTGATGAAATGTGATAGGTCAGAATGTTAATCTGTCTTTTTCTGAAGCTGACAAGCCTGGTTTCTACTTCTGACATTTTAAGGCCCTGAAATTTCTGGGGCTGGAGAGGGCATAAAGCCTGATTTCCATCAGGGAGAGTGCAATTTGTGCCAGAACCTGGTTCCTCCAATAGTCTGACCCATTTAAACTGGCCTTTTAAATCCCATTAGGCAGCCTGCAGCCCACATTCAGCGATATTTTGGGGGTGTTTGTGGGGATTTCTACTCTTTGAAGGCTCAAAACTTTTACTGGACTGTGGTGAAATTCCTTGAAGAGCATTGGTCATCTTGTCTGAAAGCTAAATTCCTCCTTTTGGAAGAGCTGAAGACTGGAAAGAATGAAATGTCTTTGGCCTGTTGGATTTTGGTCAGGTGGAGCAGCTGTAGACTGCTCTGCCTTACAAGGGTAAATTGGGTCAGATGCTACTCATGCACCCGTG
Organism: Cetorhinus maximus; assembly: GCF_964194155.1. Classification (NCBI taxonomy): domain Eukaryota; kingdom Metazoa; phylum Chordata; class Chondrichthyes; order Lamniformes; family Cetorhinidae; genus Cetorhinus; species Cetorhinus maximus. Next base: position 122,883,004 of record NC_135880.1, on the reverse strand, counting down.
TCAACCCACCCAGCCATCTCATTGACCTCCATCCTAGGGATTTGGGACAGGATTATTGATCTTGGGCTAGGGTGACAGGCAATTTTTTTCTGTCTCATTTGTGACAGTGGACTTGGCCTCAGAAATTTTGGGGCCTCGATTTTTATGTCAGATTTGGTTTATTTTCTAGCTAAAACCATTGTTACATTCATTATTAGTTAATTTCTGCAGTGGAAACACTGAATTGAATGAACCTATTTAACAGTGTAGTATAAAAATGGTTGCAGCACATGTTTGCAATTATACACCACAATACGACTGTATGCTACTATTGTAGTAACAATAACTGACACAGAATTTTCCTCTTATTCTTATAGGATTAGCTGAGACTTTATGGGTAGGCCTGTAATATTTTCATGAATTGCACCAATTCTGTGTAATTGGAAAGGCTTCAGAAAATTAATCTTAAAAAATCAAAACATTGCTGACTTCAGGTCTCATCGATGGACTTTGTTAAATGCACATTTATGCCGGCAATCAGTTCATGTTAATGCTTTTTAAACTGTATCAGAGCCAGCCCAACAAAAAATATCTTTGCACAACTCAAGGGAATGATTATTTAAAGATCCTACTAATCAAGTTTTCTTGGACAGTGATTGGATTAATGACATATCTTGCACCATAGTTCAGCCAAACTCAAGGAATAATTTTTTTGTGTGTTTAGCAACATTTTCAAATGTGTTTTACAAGACAAATACTTTACTGGGTCTCTATACTACTGTTATTATACCTGTGCACATCTGAATGTAATGCTTAAAATAGTTTGTTATTCTTTCAATTATTTAATGTCTATATTTTTGTAATAAAGTTCATGTGAGGGCAAAACAAACAAGTAAGTTTTGATTAGATCAGGGACCATTTACAGGCAGGCTCCCAGTAACAACACAAATTATGTAATTCAAACTTTTAGTGTGGTTGTACATTAAAGGTGTTGGATGTAATTTCCATATTTAGTTATTTGCCTGCTGATAGCTTGTGCTCAGATGAAAGATGATTTGTATGGGGAAAGAGTTTCTAGAGTGTGTTCAGGACAATTTTTTACAGAGTATTTTTCCAGTCCAATGAGAAAGAAGGCACTGCTAGACCTGGTTCTTGGGAATGAGGTGGGCCAAGTGAATCAAGTGTCAGTAGGGGAACATTTAGGGGACAATGATCATTGTATCATAAGGTTTAGGTTGGCGAAAAAGAGTAAGAATAATTAACTAGGGGGGGAAAGCCAACTTCAATGGGGTAAGAATGGATCTGACTCAGATCAATTGGAATCAGAGGTTTGCGGACAGAACTGTAACTGAACAATGGGCTGACTATAAAGAAGAGATAGTTCTGGCACCGTGAAGCTACATTCCCACAAAGGGGAAAGATTGGGCAAAGAAATCCAGAGCTCCCTGGATGGCAAAAAACATAGAGATTAAAATGAAGAAGAAAAAGGGTTCTTGTGACAGATGTCAGGTGGATAATACAACCAAAAACCAGGCTGAATATGGAAGGTTCAGAGGGGAATTGAAAAAGCAAAGAGAGAGTGAAAGATTGGTAGCCATCATAAAAGGGTATGCAAAAGTCTCCTATAGACATATAAATAGTAAAGAGCGGTAAAAGGAGGAGTGGGGCCAATTAGGGACCAAAACAGAGGATTTACGCATGGAGGCAGGGGACATGGCTGAGGTATTGCTCTTGTCTTTGCCAAGGAAGAAGGTGCTGCCCCGGCCTTGGTGAAAGAATAGGTGGTTTAGAACTTGAAGGGTTTAAAATTGATAAGGAGGAGGTATTGGATGGACTGCCTGTACTTAGATTTGATACGGTAGCAAGAACAGATGAGATGCATCCAAGGATACTGAGAGAAGTGAGAGTGGAAATTGCAGAGGCACTGACCATAATTTTCCAATCTTCCTTAGACTCAGGAGTGGTACCAAAGGGCTGGAGAACTGCAAATATTACACCCTTATTCAAAGACGGGTGTAAAGATAAGCCCAGCAACTACAGGCCAGTCAGTTTAACCTCAGTAGTGAGGAAGCTTTTAGAAATGATAATTCAGAACAAAATTAATAGTCACTCGGACAAATGCAGGTTAATTAAGGAAAGCCAACACAGATTTATTAAGGGAAAAACATGTTTAAGTAACTTTCTTGAGTTTTTTAAAGAGGTAACAGAGAGGGTTTATGAAGGTAATGCTGTTGATGTAGTGTACTTGGACTTCCAAAAGGCATTTGGTTAAGTGGCTCACAACAGACCTGTGAGAAAAGTAAGAGCTTGTAGAATAAAAGGGACAGTAGCAACATGGATATAAAATTGGCTGGTAACAGGAAACAGTAGTGGCTAATGATTGTATTTTTTGGACTGGAGAAAGGTTTATAGTGAAGTTCCCCAAGGGTTGGTGTTAGGACCCATGCACCTGGACCTGAGGTGTACAAGGCACAATTTCAAAATTTGCAGATGATGCAAAACTTGGAAGCATTGTGAACTGTGAGGAGGATAGTGTAGAATTTCAACAGGACATATATAGGTTGATGGAATGGGCTGATAAGTGGCAGATGAAATTTGATGCAGAGAAATGGGATGTAATTCATTTTGGCACAAAGAATGCGGTGAGACAATATAAAATAAAGGGTATAATTCTAAAAGGGATGCAGGAGCAGAAGGACCCGAGTGTATATGTGCATAAATCATGGAAGGTGGGAGGACAGGTTGAGGGCACAATTAATAAAGCATACAGCATCCTAGGCTTTATCAATAGGGGCACAACCTATAACAGCAAGAAAGTTATGTTAAACTTTTATAAAACACTAGTTTGGCCTCAACTGTCCAGTTTTGGGCACCATACTTTAGGAAGGATGTGAAGGGATTAGAAAGGGTGCAGAGAAGATTCACGAGAATGGTTCCAGGAATGAGGAACTTAAGTTATGTAGACAGATTGGAAAAGTTGGAACTGTTTTCCTTGGAAAAGGAAAGGTTGAGAAGAGATTTGATGGATGTATTGAAAATTATGAAAGGTCTGGAGGGAGCAGATCATTTCAGCCTGGCGCCGGAAGGACCCAGTTTCCACATGTCACTACGAGGAAGCACAGCGGAGGAGATGCTGATGGAAAGGTTGTGTAGTGACAGGGTGAGATGTACATGTTTGGCTCTTTTTCTCTCTGCAAAAAAGAGAGTTGCTAGTAACTCATGCAGGTGTCCTGGAGACATCCAAGATCAGGGCATTGGCACCAGTTAGATCTGATCATCACTAGACGTGGCTCTCCGAACAGCATTCTCAACACACAAAACTACAACAGCGTTGACTGTGATACAGATCATTCCTTGCTGTGCACCAGGGTGAGGATGCAACCCTTGAAGCTTTTTCATTCAAAACAGAAATGCCATCCTCATATCGTCACCAGCCATATTGCCTACCCAGAAAAAAGTAACAGTTCTGCGACTCGATTGAACAGGTGCTCTCTGGCATTCCCATACAGAGTGCAGAAGCGAAACATACTTCACGACACCACTTACAATACTGCACTGACAATAAACCGAAAGCAAGAGTGGAAAAATGCTGATTGGTTTGAGGCTAACATCACTGTGGTGGAACCTGTCATTGAAGCCATGATCTCCTCTCTCGTTAATTCCAAGACAGATCCAAGCAAGAAAACTCTGAATGAATTAAGAGCCGCTTAAAGTAAAGTCCAACAGACTGCTAGACAGTTCACCAATGACTACTGGTTACCACACAGGGAATGTCAGAGGCATTTACAAAGGGATCAAAAAGGCACTGGTCCATCATCAAAGAAAACTGCTCTATTGAAAACAAAGGCAGGGGAGGTCATGACTGACTGCAATCGACAGTTGGAAAGATGGGCAGAACACTGCCTTGAATTGTACCCTAGAAGCTCTAGACACCATAGAAAGCCTGTCTGTTCTGGCAGAGCTGAATTTCAAACCCTCAGAGGAGGAGCTTAGCAAAGCTATTGACTGACTTGCCATGAGAAAAGCTCCAGGTGCTGATGCCATACCACCTGAACTCATCAAGCACAGGAAACCTGCAGTACTGCAGCATCCACACAAACTTTTCTGCCTTTGCTGGAGGGTGGGGATAGTGCCCAGAATATGCGTGATGCAAAGCTTGTGACTCTGCACAAGAACAAGAGTGACCACAGCGATTGCAACAACTATTGAGGATCTTTCTGCTGAGCATCGTGGGAAAAGTATTTGCCTGTGTTGCCTTTGTCAGGCTGCAGATCCTGGCTGAATGCATCTGTCCTAAATGCCAGTGTGGTTTCAGAACTGGGAGATCTCCAATTGACATGATCTTCTCAGTCCAGCAGCTACAAGACAAATGTAGTGAACAAAGGAGACTACTATATATTACCTTCATCGATCACACCAAGGCATTCAACCATGTGAGCAGAGGCGGTCTATTTACACTGCTGATGAAAATTGGCTGCCTCCGAAGCTGTTCAATGTGATCCCCTCTTTCCATGAGAATATGATGGGTAAGGTCAGCTATGATGGTGCAACATCAGAACCCTTTGGGATCCACAGCGGGGTCAAACAGGGAAGTGTCCTGGCACTGACACTCTTTGGCATATTCTTCTCTTTGCTGCTGTCATGTGCCTTCCAGTCATCTACAGAGGGTGTCTACTTAAAACCAAAACTGAGGGAAAGCTGTTCAGCCTTGCTCATCTAAGATCCTGGACAAAGGTATATCAAGTCCTCATCAGAGATTTGCTCTATGCTAACAATGCCACTCTAGCATTTCATACTGATGAAAACCTGCAGCAGCAAACAGACTCTCCCAGGCGTGTAGTTGGTTTGACCATCAGCATCAGGAAGACAAATTTCATGGTCCAGGTTGTTGCCATACCATCATTTACCAGCATTGACAATGTGATGCTGGAGGTTGTTCATGGCTTCACATATCTAGGCTTCATAATCACCAGCAATCTCTCATATAATGTTGAAATCAACAAGTGTGCTGCAAAAGCTGCCGCTGTTATGTCCAAGCTGAGTAAGAGAGTGCGGAACAACAGCAGCCTGACTGAGAACATCAAATAGTGAGTCCACCAATCCTGCATCCTCAACAAACTCCTCTACAGTGGTGAGACCTGGACAACACATGCTAGGCAGGAGAAAAGGCTGAACAGTTTCCACCTTTGTTGTCTCAGATACATCCTTGACATCTCTCAGCAGGACAAGGTCACTAACTCAGAGGTCCTGGAGTGTGCTAATTCCTGCAGCATACACTCATTGCTAAGCTAATGATGTCTCCACTGGCATGGCCACGTTCATTGGATGGATGATGGTCGTATGCCAAAAGACCTTCCTGTACAGAGAATTGACCACCCAGTCATGACCTCCTGGGTGTGTAGACCTCTGCTACAAGGTCACTTGAAAGCGAGATATGAAGATGGTGAACATTGACACTGACAACTGGGAGACAGTCACTGACTGCCATGATCTTTAGAGGCTGATTGTTTGGAAGGACATTTTGAAGAGGCGAACAGAAACGAAAAGCTCAGATGGCATAGAAGAGAGCCCAGAGAAAACAGAGGCCAGCAAATCATGCAACTTCGCAGCCCACTGTCTTCCCCTGCAGCAATTGCGACAGAGACTGCCATGCCAGAGTGGGGCTCCTGAACCATGCAAACTATCATCTTACCAGACCACCATGGTGCAAACCATCATCTTACTAGATGGAAGGCTATCACAGATCACTAGCAAGGAGGACGGTGGTTGGTACATCCCAAAAGTCCTTTGCTCTCATCGGTATTGCAACTTAATTGTAAGGTGGTGGAGCCAAGTTTCAGACCATTTCTGACTGATACTGTCACTGGTTCCTTGCAGCAGGTGGCCCAATTCATGAACTGTCCATCTACTAATGCATACTCTGAGAAGACAGTCTGCCTAGTCATTGGCAGATAGGTGTGCCAAGGCCTGCAGAAATGATTCAACACAACAACACAAGAAATAGGAGCAGGAGGAAACCACAAGGCCCATCGATCCTGCTCCACCATTCAACACGATCATGGCAGACCTTGGAATTCCACTGAATCTTCCTGCCTATTCCCCATATCCCTTAATTCCCTGAGAGACCAAAAATCTGTCTATCCCACCCTTAAATGTATTCAATGATGGAGCATCCACAACCCTCTGGGACGGAGAAATCCAAAGATTCATAACCCTTTGAGTGAAGTTATTTCTCCTCATCTCAGGGTAACATCTTGGCAGACAATCAGGCAGTGCTGCATGTTGAACATCCTCTAATGTTTTCTTTCCTGTAATGCTACTGACAGAACAAATATACTGCAATTGAGTGCTACTAAGGAACCATTCAACATAGTTGGCCAGGAATTCACATATTTTAATCTTTCTAATATGCTGACATATCCTTCGGAAAGAGAAGCCTTCACCACCATTAAATGTGCCAAAGCAAGATCATTTCACTTCTATCGGCAGATGTAGGTGTATAGGTACAAACAGGTCACCTCTCATGTACCCTGAGCTGCCTGGCATCACTCCATAGATCTTCCTTTTCTTCCAAACATCATTGATAGACAGATTCCTATTGGAACATTCATTAATGTCAGTAGTGGCGCAATGTGTGATCTTCATATCAGATGTCCTGCATGACAGAATAACAGAATTTGCCACATTGCCCTTTGACCACCTCTGAGTTGTATCCTTGGATCCTTCCCGCCCCTTTGAGGCAAGCACTGCCAGTATTATTAGTCCCAGGCACCAGAAAATGCACTGCAAACTTCATTCAATTTCATGCTCTAAACTCATGAGACATCAGAAAAGTGGTGTAACATGGGTGGAAAATTATGCCTTGTATATATGGTGAACTAAAATCTGCTCACAGTGGTCTGAGCATTTGATGAAGCTTATAGAATAGGAGTATTATTGGTACCTAGGTTTGATGAGTTTTGAGGAATGATGTTTTGTGGATTTGGATGACAATGAGGATGTTCCAGGTGGTTTGTCTGTTTCATTTGATGCCAAGTGTCTTACAGATGATCTGTATAGCAGGATTCTTGGATTGATGTCTGAGGGCTGCAGTCTCTGAAGTCGTTGTCAATTAATGTACATACGAATTAGGAGCAGGAGTAGGCCATTCTATCTGCTCTTCCATTTGATAAGATCATGGCTGATCTGATTGTGGCCTCAACTCTACTTTCCTTGTCTAAGAAAAAGTCCAAGGGACGGATACACCATCCATGGTTAACTAGAAAGGTTAAAGAAAGTATCAAATATAAAGAAAAAGTATATAATTGTGCAAAGATAGGTGGAAGGCTAGAAGATTGGACAGAATATAAGGAACAGCAGCAAAGGATGACTAAAAGATTAATAAGGATGGAAAATTAAAGCACGAGAGAAAGCTAGCCAGAAATATAAAAACAGATAGTAAGAGTTTCTGTAAATATTTAAAAAAGAAAAGAGTTAACAAAGTGAGCATTGGTCCTATAGAAAGTGAGTCTGGAGAATTGATAATGGAAAACAAGGAAATGGCAGATGAACTGAACAGGTATTTTGCATCAGTCTTCACTTTGGAGATACAAGTAATATCCCAGAGGCAGCTATAAATTAGGAAATGGAAGGTAGGGAGGAACTCAGGAAAATTACAATCGCCAGAGAAATGATACTGAGTAAATTGTTGGAACTGTGGGCTGACAAGTGCCCAAGTCCTAATGGGCTTCATCCTAGGTCTTAAAACAAGTGGCTTGTGAGATAGTTAATGAATTGATTTTAATTTTCCAAAACTCCCTAAATTTGGGGAAGATCCCATTATATTGAAAGAGAGCAAATGTAACTCCATTATTCAAAAAGGGAAGGAGACAGAAGGCAGGAAACTACAGGCCAGTTAGCTTAACATCTGTCATAGGAAAAATGTAAGAAACTATTATTAAAGAAGCTATAGCAGGACATTTGGATAAGTTCAAGGTAATCAGGCAGAGTCAACATGGATTTGTGAAAGGAAAATCATGTTTAACCAACTTATTGGAGTTCTTTGTGAAAGTAACATATGTTGTGGATAAAGGGGAACTGATGGATATACTGTACTTAGATTTCCAGAAGGCATTTGATAAAGTGCCCCATCAAATATTATTGCAGAAAATAAAATCTCATGGTACAGGGGGTAACATATTGGCATGGATAGAAGATTGGGTGGCTAATCGGAAGCGAAGAGTAGGCATAAGTGGGTCTTTTTCAGGTTGGCAAGATGTAACGAGTGGTGTGCCACAGGGATCAGTGCTGGGATCTCGACTGTTTACAATTTATATAAATGACTTGGATGAAGGGATAGATGGGATGGTTGCCAAATTAACTGTTGACACCAAGGTAGGCAGGAAAGTAAGTTGTGAAGAGAACATAAGGAGGCTACAAAAATATATAGATAGGTTAAGTAAGTGGGAAAAGATCTGGAAAATGGAGTATAATGTGGGAAAATGCAAAGAGAAGCATATTATCTAAATGGTAATAGATTGCAGAGCTCTGAGATGCAGAGGGATCTGGGTGTCTTAGTGCATGAATCACAAAAGGCTAGTATGCAGGTACAGCAAGTAATTAGGAAAGCTAATAGAATGTTATCATTTATTGCAAGGGGAATCAAATAGAAAAGTAGGGAGGTTATGCTTCAGTTATACAGAGCACTAGCGAGACTACATCTGGAGTACTGTGTACGGTATTGGTCACCTTATTTAAGGAAGGATGTAAATGCGTTGGAAGCAGTTCAGAGAAGGTTTACCACACTAATACCTGGAATGGGCGCGTTGTCTTATGAGGAAAGGTTGGACAGGCTGGGCTTGTATCCGCTGGAATTTAGAAGAGTAAGAGGTGATTTGATTGAAACATATAAGATCCTGAGGGGTCTTGACAAGGTGGATGTGGAGAGGATGTTTTCTCCTGTGGAAGAATCTAGAACAAGGGGTCACTGTTTAAAAATAAGGGGTCGCCCGTTTAAAATAGAGATGAGGTGAATTTTTTCTTCTCAAAGGGTCATGAGTCTTTGGAACTTTCTTTCTGAAAAGGCGGTGGAAGCAAAGTCTTTGAATATTTTTAAGGCAGATGTGGATAAATTCTTGGTAAGCAAGGGGGTGATGGGTCATTGGGGGTAGGCGGGATGCAGATTTGAGGTTACTATCAGATCAGCCATGATCTTATTAAATGGCGGAGCAGGCTCGAGGGGCTGAATGGCCTACTCCTGCTCCTTGTTCGTATGTACCCCAATACCCTTGGACTCCCTTGTCAGTCAAGAATCTATCTATCTGGAATTGATGCTTGGTATTAGATCAGAAGGAAGGTAAGCAAAGGATCCTCCATGGAATCATTATTCTTTACACCACTAGGGGATGGAGGGCAGACAGTTTAAAAACAAACGTTAAAAGCAAGATACACCTGTTTGTAAAAGTGCTTCTGCTGTAAACTGAGCCAAGTCAAGGTAGAAAATTTGGGAATTGCTGCCTGCTTTGTCAGCTATACCTCAGTAGTAGCACTCTCACCGTTGAGTTGGCAGGTCATTGGTTCCAATCTCATGCCAAGAGACTTAAGAACATAATCTCGGCTGACACATTAATGCAATACTGAGTGAATGCAATGTGAGATGCAAGAGATGCTGCTTTTGGCTAAGATGTTAAACAGATGTGCTGTCAGGTGGACCTGAAAAATCCTATGCCATGATTTAAAGATCAGGGGACTTCTCCCAATGTACAGGCCAAAATTTATCCCTCAACCAACACAAGTAAAGAAACAGATTCCAGCCATTATTACATTGCTGTTTGTGAAAGCTTGCTGTGGGCAAATTGACTGCCATGTTTCCTATATCACAATAGTGACTACACTTCAAAAGTAATTCATTGGCTGTACGGCACTTTGAGACATCCTGAGATCATGAAAAGTTCGATATGAATGCAAATCTTTCTATCTGAACATCATGTTGATTTTCCTGCAGGTGATATACATAGAATATGTAAGAGCTTTATTTCAAATTCATATATAATGAACGTCAGTTGTTAATGGATAGGGGAAGTAGTGAAATTCCTGTGGTTCCTGCACTCAGTTTGTCCGTAATGGGATTCCCCCATATGAAAGCAAAATACTGCAGATGCTGGAAATCTGAAATAAAAACAAAAAATGCTGGATAAGCTCAGCAGATCTGGCAGCATCTGTGGAGAGAGAAACAGGGTTAACATTTCGAGCCTGTATGACTCTTCTTCTGAAGAGTCTGAAGAAGAGTCATATGGACTCGAAACGTTAACTTTGTTTCTCGCTCCACAGATGCTGCCAGATCGGCTGAGTTTTTCCAGCATTTTTTGTTTTTATTTTATTTTATATGGGATCCCCGATAGTTGCACTGCATTCATTTTTAATTCTGGCCAATTAATTATGAGCTTTGCAAACTGCTTTCAATGATTTCCTTTCGCCGGACTTAATGCAAGAGATCTAAGAAGAAGAAAGGACGTTAGGGGTGTTATATGGCATTTCAGGGAGACAGCTGAACCTGTCATTATGCCAACAACCATATATGCAGCCCCATCCGTGTCCAGCTATTAATGAAAGAGGGGAACTACTTCTCTAGGTTCTAGTTCAGCAGGGAGGGTCTTAAAGATCTTTGTCATTTTAAGTACTTTGTTAAGTAAATTTTACCCTAGGGTTGTTGCATTTCTGGCTCCTTTATGCAAACTCACCAATCACACACAGGATTGGTAAAAGATTCAATTTATTTGAAGGTTACAATCAATATATATATATATACATGTTACAAGATAGCCCAACAAACAGGTCTACTCTAGGGATTCAGCAAACACCATTACTCACAGCAACAGCTAGACAATAGCTGCACTCTAACTGAATGCTGGTCACAGGCTGCTCCACATCCTGGTTTTTTGATGACACAGGTACATCGTTTGCATATTCTCTTAAAGTGATATCACAACAAGGGTCAAAATAGCACTGGTAGTGGCAGAGAAGGTGATCATAGCTTTCAACATTCATATCCAGGAAGGAGCTGGGGGCTTCTCATCACTAATTTGCATTGGAGAAAAGCTAAAAGCAGCAATATAGTTAGTGAAGCCCTGCCTCAGAGATTTCTTCATCCAATTCCCAAGCGTGTTGAACAAAGCAGCCTCTTGTATACTGCATCCCTCTATATCAACAGCCTGCACATTCACAAGAGATACACAGACTGGGCTTTTAATCAGTGCCACCAAGGGCACCGCTGCTGATGCCCCTGGAATTGTCAAGTACTCCATGGTAGACTACACTGTGGGGAAGCTTTCCTGAACAAATACAGATTATGGCCAGATGAGTCATCCACACTGCTAGCTAGATTTTGCAGGGTATTTTAAGACAGGCTCAAGTAAATCTCGTCAATTCGCAAGCCCTTGAGTTCTGAATCTTTTGAAACTCTAGCTTAGAAAGAAAACTGAGCTATACCACAAGCCAGTGTGCTTCCTGCTCCTCTCCTGCCACCACTACTTGATTCCTGTCATCAGTTATGATACAACTGGTACTAGGCTATAAAGCTCACTATGTAGCTCCTCCAGGAATTATGTAGCTGTGTTGACATTTGTGACAGTAGGTATAATTACTTGCTCTGGGCCACCTGTGTACTGGAAGGCTGTTTTTTCAAGCATTTAAAGAACAGAAAGGGAACATATATTATAATGCTGGGTGATGGAAGGGAGGTACTAATCCAATTTATAGGCATTGCATCCCATTAGATGGCATCCTGATGTTAATTACCTGATCAAAAGGTGATGGGTTGGAGCAAATAATCTAAGGCTGCTATTTTGATGTAGTATTAAGGGAGAGCTGCACTCTCAGGGGACCACCTTTTGGATGAGGTTAAACTGAGACCCTGGCTACAGGTTCAGATGGACAAAAAGATCCATGACACTATTCAAAGAAGAGCAGAAGTATTCTTCTAGTCCTGGTCAGTATTTATTCCTCAACCAACACAACTAAAAGGAGGTGAACTGGTCATTATCTCATTGATGTGTGGGACATTACTCTGAGCAAAATGACTAGCAATTTGCCTACAATATGACAGTGACTACACTTAAATGTAATAATTATTTAACTGTGAAATGCTTCGGGACTTCTCAAAAATGTGAAAGGAAATATATAAATACAGGTTCTTTATTTTTATCGAACAGAAATAGTAGTTCATTGCTATCATTAAAATAAACAAATGGTTAATGATGCAAATAAATGTAATATCATAGGATGCTGGTGATACTTTACCAAAAAAGAGCCTAGAAGGAAGTAATGACACTAAAATAATACTTTTGAAATACCCAGAATAGTCAGAAGGTTAGGGGTTCAAGTCCACTCCAGGATTTCAGCACAAAAATCAAGGCTGCCCCTCCGGTGCAGTACTGAGGGAGTGTTACACTGTCAGAGGTACTGTCTTCCAGATGAAATGTTAAGCTGAGGTCCGATCTGTTCTCTCGGCTGGACATAAAATGTCCCATGGCACTATTTTGAGAAGAGTTAGGGGAGTTACCCCGGCTCCTAACTAATATTTATCCTTCAATCAACATCACAAAAACAGATGAACTGGTCATTACCACATTGCTCTTTGTGGGCGCTTACCCTGTGCAAATTGATTGCACACATTCCCTTCATAACAACATCAAGTGATTACACTTCAAAAATTCCTAATTGGATGTAAAGGACTTTGGGATGTCATGTGGTCATGAAAGGCTCTATATAAATGCAAGTCTTTCTCTTTTATCACTTCAAAGAAAATGAATATGGTAGTTCTTAAAAAAATCATAAAGTTCCTAACATAATTGAATACCAGTGAAATGACAAAAAAGAACTGGTGCTCTAAAGAGGGTTGAGAACAGAGATGGATTTCAGCGTTCAAAGATTTAAAGAACATCATAATGATGCATTGTTGCAAAAAAAAAGATTTGGCTTAAGGACAAGGTTGAAAGGATCTTGAAAATAACTCCAGAGGCAAAACACTTACCCAATATCACTGTTGTTATCAAACAGATGGCTGGGCTGTTGTGCCCCCATCACTGCTTGCTCAAACATTCTGTTCATGCCTCCACGATGGGTTTGCTTCATTTTATGATTACCTATTAATTCTTACTTCGGAAAAACTTTGAGAAACTGTTTAAAGTCCATTTTGAGTCTTTGCAAATAGTGTTTGCCTCTATATATTTTTTTTAATTATTCATTCGTGGGATGTGGGCTTCACTGGCTGGGCCAGCATTTATTGCCCATCCCTAGTTACCCTTGAGAAGGTGATGGTGAGCTGCCTTCTTGAACTGCTGCAGTACATGTGGTGTAGGTACACCCACAGTGCTGTTAGGAAGAATGTTCCAGGATTTTGACCCAGCGACAGTGAAGGAATGGCAATATATATGCAGTCACTTATCTTTGAATCTTGACAGTGCAGCATTCACAGGGAAACTATCATACCAGGTACTAGCTGTAAAAGCATAATTATTTCCTATAGATAAACATATGTTTAAAAATACATTCATTCTCTGGATGTGGGCTGGTATTTATTGCCCATCACTAGTTGCCCTGACAAAATGGTGGTGGACAGCTCTCTTGAACTCAAGCAGTTTGATTCAATTGAGTAGTTTGCTAGACCACTTCAGAGGGCAATTAAAACTCAACCACATTAGAAAACTAATTGGGTTTTTATAGCAATTTGAGGGTTCATGGTGACACCATTATTTTCACTGATACCAGTTTTTCACTTCCAGATTTTTTTTATTCATTCATGGGAAGTGACATCACTGATAAAGCCAGGGTTTATTGCCCATTCCTAATTTCCCTTAAAAAAGTGATGGTAAGCTACCCCCTTGAACCTCTGCACTGCATGTGGTGTAGGTACACGTGCAATGCCCTTAGGTAGGGTGTTCGAGGATTTTGACCCAGTGACAGTGAAGGAAAAGTGGGATATTATGTGGCTCGGAGGAGAATTACGTGGGTATTCCTGTGTGTATGCTGCCCTTGTCCTTCTAGGTAGTAGAGGTTGTGTAAAGTTTGGAAGGTGCTGTCGAAGGAGTCTTGACAATTTGCTGCAGTACATCTTATAGATGGTGTATACAACTGGCTCTGTGCACTGGTGGAGTAAATGGGTTTTTGATGGAGTGCTGATCATTTGGCCTCTCTAGTATGCTCCATCATTCCATACAATCATAGCTGATCTTCTCCCTCAACTCCACTTTCCTGTCTACTCCCCGTATCTCTTTATTCCCTAAGAAATCAAAAATCTAGCGATCTCAGTCTCACGTATACTCAACGACGGAGCATCCACAATCCTCTGGGGTGCCGAATTCCAAAGATTCACAATCCTTTGAATAAAGAAATTTTTCCTCATCACAGTCCTAAATGATTGATCCCTTATCCTGAGACTGTGCCCCTGTGTTCTAGATTTCCTAGCTAGGGGGAAAAAAAACTCTCAGTATCTAGACCGTTAAGCCCTTCAGAATTTTGTATGTTCCAATGAGATCACATCTCAGTCTTCTAAATTCCAATGTACTCAGGCTCTCATCATAGGATAACCTCTTATCCCAGGAACCAATCTAGTGAACCTTTGCTCTACCACCTCCAAAGCAAGAATATCCTTTCTTAGCTAAGGAGACCAAAATGCACACGGCAAAATGGCAGTGGAAATGTGTGGCCTAACCAAATCCCTATACAAGGCTTCTTTATTCCTGTACTCCAATGTTGATGTTTTTGTGCTCCTTCTACGAGTACACCCAAGTTTCTATGAGCATCAACATTTAAAAGTTTCACACCTTTTGAAAAATATTCTGTTGTTCTCTTCTCACTGCTAAAATGAATAACCTCTCACTTCCCCACATTATACTCCATCTGCCACTTCCTTGTCTGCTGACTTAATGGCCAGGATTTTATAGCCCAGCTGCATCATGTCTCCCCCCCCAGCGGATGCAGCGAGCCATTTAAAACTCCATTCAGTCCGGTGGGACCATAATATCCTGCCGGGTGGGAGGGCCTTAAGATCCTGGCCAACATGTCTGCCACTTTGGATAGAGTTTTCTTGCATCCAGGGCAAAGGGCTGAGGGGTGGGTATGCCGGAAAATGGCAGTGGAAAGTGTCAGGACAGAAGCCCAATTTGCTGCCGCTGCCATTGAAGTTTCTCAGAAGTGGCTGGGATGCTGGGTGGAGACTGCACTTTTCCGTGGTGCCCCGGAAACTGAGCCTGTTAAAGAGCCAATTTAGTGGTTTGTAGATTTTTCCAAAGGTGCATGTGAAATCAGAGCTTCAGAGCATCATTGGCTATAAGGAGCAGGGAGCATAGTGGCAGATGAGTGTTCGCTGCAGTTGGCAGACGTTGTGAACAGTAGCATTGCAATACAGCGAGGGTGAGAGTGAGTAAAGTGCAGGAGTGACAAGCTGGAAATTGGGAAAATTTGACAAACACTTTGGAGTCATAAAGATTGATGAGTCTCTCTGAGGTATATCTTAACAGGTGAGCACTGCAAATTATGGTGGGTTTCCTGCCCCCTAGCAGCTGCCATTACGCTACCACTACCCTTATCTGACCTCGCTTTCAGTCTCGTCTACTTGTGCTACCTTACAATAGAGCGCTGCCTTCTGTTCAAATGTGGATGGCTAACACGCCTGCTGGACGGCCCTGATAAAATTCCTTTTCATTTTCTGCCACCTGCCCCACATGGCCACACTATCCACTTTGCATACCAACTTCCCCACTGGCAACAAAATTCTGCCCTGTATGTCTCCTCCTAGCTCACATTCCCACCTAACTTTGGATTGCCAGCAAATCTAGATCCATTAGACTTGGTTTCTTCATCTAATTCATTAATATAGATTGTAAATGGCTGAGGTCCTTGTGAAAACCTGAAAATGCCTTAATTGGCCCGTCCACATAAAATGGCAGTGCGGCCCTCATATGGGGTGCTGATCGGGTTCGCGCCCATCCCCGCACAACACCGCCCCCGCCCCCAATGGGGGGAAATTTCTGCCCTACATGACTTGGTATAAAATTTTGTCTGATAATGCTCCTGTGAAGTGTCTTGGCAGGTTTTGCTGTCTTAAAGGTGCTATGCAGTTCAAGTTGTTGTTGTAATATCACCCAATTATCGAATTGTCACATATTGATCAAAAAAGTTGATGATGAAGATTCTATTAAATACAACATATTAAATGAATCAGCTCTCAAGGTTGCACTGAAATAAAGTCAACTACCATTACATCATCTGCTCTTCTTTTATATTTTATATCTCGGTGTGTGACTACTGATGCACTCAATCCTTCTGTTCTCTCCAATTACCATCCCATCTTCAACCTCCCTCTCGTCTCCAAAGTCCTTGAATGTGTCATGGCTTCTTAGCTCTGTGCCCATCTCTCCTGGAACTCCCTGTTTGAATTTCCTTAGTCCAGCTGTGGCTCTTCTCGAGCAGTGAAACATTTATAAGCAAAGCCTGTTACTTTGATACTTTATCCTTCCTCATTCTCCTCAAACTTTCTGTAGCATTCAACCATGGCATTCTCCACCAATGCATCTCCCCTATTAGGCACCCTTGTGGAACTGCTGTCACATAAATATCCCGATGTAGCGAGGACATCTCCAACAATAGCATCCCTTACCTCTCCCGCATCATCAATTCCGGAGTCACCAAAGAATCTATCCTTGGCTCCTCTTTCTCATGTACGTGTTTCCCCTTCACGCATCATCTACAGACATTGGGTCAATTCCCACATCCAGCTCTAATTCCATGACCATCCTTGACCTGTTAACCACCCCTGCACTGTCAAACAGCTTGTCTAACATCTAGTTTTCATGAATTAAAACATCCTCCAGCTCAACATCAGGAAGACCAAAACCATCAACTTTAGCCCCCACCATAAAATCTACCACCAGATTTAGAGCTAGCAAAATAAACCATGACAACAGGAGGAAAAACTTTTTCACACAGTGAGTGATTAGGATTTGCACTGCTAGAGAGTGTGGTGGACACAGGCTCAATGGAGGCATTAAGAAAGGGAATTAGATGGTTATCTGAAAAGAAAGAATGTGCAGGGTTACAAGGAGAAGGCAGGGGAATGGCATTAAGTGAATTGCTCATTCAGAGAGCTGGTGCAGGCATGATGGGCCAAGTGGCCTCGTTCTGTGCTGTAACAATTCTGTGATTCTTGTCCCTTGACCCTGATTTTTTCACAGTCCCTGCATACTGTCTCAGGTTCAACAAAACCATTCAGAAACTTGATATCCTGTTTGACTCTGAGTTTAGCTTCAGACCCTATAGCCCCCCAACCACAAAGACTGCCCATGTCCTCCTCTGCAACTCTATCCATCTCTGTTCTTATTTCTGCTACTTCATTGCTGCAACCCCGTACATGGCTCCAATGCTCTTCTTGCGAGTTACCATCCTGCTCGCACCATAATCTCTAATCTCTTCAGCATGCATCCTGTCTGACACTAAGTCTAGCTTGTCCATTACCCCTGCCCTCATTGACTTACATTGGTTCTCTATCCACCAAATATTAATTTTAAATTCCTAGTTCTCATTGCTTCACCCCACTATGACTCTGCAATCTTCTTTAAAGTATACCACCATTCTCAAACTGACTCTGGCCTTTTGTGCATCTCCCTTTTGCCATTGATATGAATGCCTTCAGTGTGGGTCCTGCTCTGCAATTTCCCAACACTTTGCCTCTTCATTTCCCTCTACTCGTTTCAAAACCTTCCCAAAACTCATCTCTTCAATCAAGCCTTCGGTTCCTCTCCTAATCTGTCCTTTCCTCTTTTGAAGCCTGTTTCTTTACACCTTTTTCTGAAGTACCGAGAGATAATTGGCAGGTTTTTATGCACTTGAACCTGTCGCTACTGGGACTACAGAGCTGCTGACCAATCTGATTAGCTCACAGTTCTCTAAGACAGGACTTCATCCTCAGATGGAGGCAGAAGTCTCGACCTTAGGCACTTAACATCTAGCCAAGTGGATATATATGGCTGCGTGGCAGCTGGCTTTTTTGGGGGTGGGCTCCTGAGCGAATTTTTAGTCGGCAGGGGCGAGGAATATGGCACCCCATAAATCCAGCCCGATATTTTCTTTAAAGGTGCTACAATAACATTGTTGCTGCTGTCATCGTAGTAGTGGAAGTTGTATTAGAAAATTGAAGAAAACTAAATTATTCAAGATACCATTAGATTACAAACAAAATATTTTAATTTTCCCTTATGAAATATTTGACAAAAGTACCACCAATGTGGTATTGAACCATACACACTAGGGAGTTTCCTGGATTCAAATCACAGTATGTTTTGAGTTAACTAATCTTAGCTGGGGCAGCTGTTACAGAATTTTAATTGGCTTCAGCCCTCTTCAGGTTAGAGAGGTGAAAAGTAGTAGCCAAGCTTTCTATCCAGGGTCTTGATCCAGTGACCTTGCTAAAAGGTGTCATCGGCGAAAATCAATGGAAAAGAAAATTGGGCACGGTGTAAAATGGGCTCTAAATTCACCATCACCTGCTTTGTACTATCCCTGGACACCAATTTATACCCCTTGTGAGGAGCTTGGGTGAAAATAGGACCAACCTTGGCTATAAGCCCAATATGGTTAAATAACCGATTAATATTCACTCTGTATATTGACACTTGGGCTGGGAATTTCCTCAGGGTTGCCCCTACTCCATTGCCATAACTTCACTGAAGTGCAGTGGAAACTTCGTGATAGTGTCCTTGGAAACATTCCCTAGTAAGAGTCAGAGCCTTGAAGAGCAGGACGAAGAAAAGTGGGAGGAAAATACCACGGTACCATAACCCTTTCACATCTTAATCTATTGACTTTTTCTCATAAAATTGTTTAAAAATGTGTAATGTAAAATAATATTCCATTAAGAACTGCAGGAACCAAATAAACACAGAAGCTCATCACATTGTTATACAGTCCAGCAGAGCAAAGGGACCTGTGGGAGTTATCATTGGTGTTCCAGAGAACATTTCAAACCTGATGACTCTGGCATTCCTAGATAACATATGTCAAAAATATGACATCACTGATAATGAGCTCAGTGGATGCTTGCCTTTATATTCTGTTTATTCTTTCCACTGTTTTTTTTGTTTTTAAAAAGTATGAGTTCAAATTTTTCCGGTGAGTATAGAACTTTAAAATTTTATCCCCCGCCCCCCCCATACCATTTAGAAACTATTTTTGTTTCTATAAGTATGCACTAGGATATACTTTTGTTAAGAAAAAATTTGCCAACAAGGTATATTTAATCACAACAGTTCTGAAGGATTCACTTTATTTTCTATTTACCCTATTATGCAGCAGTGTCACTAAAGTTGGTCCAGTAAGGCACTGGGGACCCTCTTTTAAATTGTAAAGCTGATTCTGATGACATCAGCTGCAATTTTAACCTGAATCCTGCCAGGGAATATATTGTGGTTGGGGGAGGGGTTGGGAAACCTAGGACCAGAGATACCCAGGAAGATAATTGTTTCTTTTTAAGTTCCTTATGGGCCAAGAAGAGCAGGAGTCTTCTGGGCCCCCACTGCTCTGGGATTCACTCCCCCTGAACTCCCTTCCCTTTCAATCACTTACAAAAGAAACAGGAGCCATCTCTTCGGGTTTCCAGCAGTGAGCTCCTGCTGTCTGAAATCCTTCATCCGACCACAATCCAGCTTCCTGCCAGGTTCAGGTGGTAGACTGATGGGGCCTAAGCAGATAATGCCCAGGAGGGCTGGATGATTTGCCATTCGCGTTAGCCCCCTGCCTGGGAGTTAAAATTGGGTCTGCACAATTCCAAAGTGCAAATTCACCCCCAATTTCCCATGTAACAAGATATGAATTGCAGCTTGGTCATTAGACTAGTGCTTAGGCACTTCCCAAGAGATAAGGAGAAAATTGATTGATTTTGGGCACAATCTAGTGATTGCTAAGCAATACCATGTGCAGAAACCTAGGAGATGAAGTCTGACTTTAAGAAACATCAGTAAATTAATTTTTGAGAAAACAGTTGAACAGATTAAAATATTAATTGATAAACACCAAAGAAGCACAGAGATAGCAGAAAACAAATACACCAATTACTGTCATCAAGCCACTCCAATTAACGCTAAAGATTCTTTTATATGGTAAGGGGCTTCTTGTGCAGTTCATGTTCAATAAGTGCACTGAGCATGTAGAAAACTGTTCAGAAACTCTATTGCATTATCAGATGATTCTCCTAATTACATAAAATTCATTTCAAATGAGCTCAGCACATGGTAGGTACACAGGCAGTTAGATCCTCAGGATTGTATTTAGCATTTATTAGGCCTTAAGTCTCGCTGTCCTATGAGTTTTGAAGGCACAAGATTTACTGCCTGAAGGAACTTCTCAGAAAATGTAGTCTTTTAACTCTTTGATTCCATTATCTTCCCATGCAGTAGGAAGCTCCACTTGATGAGACCCTGGGCTGGAAAACCAGGACCACAATATTTAGCGCTATCTCGAAATCACGCTGTCTTGGAGGGTGGCTCCTTGCTGGGATAAGAGGATTATGGAATTAGCATTTGTTGAATTTGCCTGTATTTTGAAATCTCCAATGAGCAGGGACATTTTTTTCATCTAAAAAGAGCCATTTGCTCAATTTAATTCAACACCTCTCTATTTTCCATTGGGAAATTAATACATTCCCTTCGTGATTCTCTCAGTATCAGCAAACCATTTATTACAAGGAGACAAAAAAAACTTTTCTTTTGCCTAATAAAATAATGCACTCAAATTCAGGCTTATTGACAATAGGATCATTCCAGTAAAGACTGAAGGAAGAACATCTAGAAATGTACACGTTCCACCACTGGCACTCTCTTTTCCCCCTCTCCACTCCATTATTGCTAATGCTCGTCTTTTCCATACACCAAGTAGAAGCAAGTATCAACCTTCTCTTCTCTTTACCCAGTAGATACTATCCCTTTCCTCCCTCCCTTCACACTGTCTCCCTCAATCCCTTCTCTACTCAATCAATGCTACTTTCCCCTCCCTCTGTTAATGCTGACTGTCACATTTCTATCTCCCCTTCAGTTAATGCAAGGAGTCTTTCTCCCCACATTGATGTTAGCATTTTCCTTCCTTTTCCCCGTCCCCAATGTCACTTAGGGAATCATACCATTTTTTGCTGATGTAAGTGATTGAATGCACAAGATTTACTGTGTAAAGCGACTGAAGTGCCCCCTCAGAAAATATAGATTTTTGATTTTTTTTGAGCAGGATTCTGGAAAAGTCCTATGCATCAGTGAGGAATGATTACAGAGGATCACTGGTTCTTGCAAGGATCCTCACCCACTGCAGGGTTCAGCATCTTACAGTAGCAAGGGAGGTGGGTGCCTGATACTGTCATTCTGGGAGGAGCCTGACTCACTCTGATTTTTGACATGAAGGTGGACATGCAGGCAGAGGGTTGCTGTTTGTGTGTTCATAGGTGAGCATGATCCTGCTGAGCACCTGGGAGCAGAGACTTCCCAACAAAATGGATGTAAGGGCTTTGGCAAAGTTTGAAACAGGCTAATAAATTGAGCATTGTTCAGAGACTTTAGGGAAAGCCTTGGCTAATTATAATTCTAGCCACATTTCATTTAATGCCTTTTTGGAAGAAATTTGTGTGAATACTCTTTGCTTTAAAAGCACAACCTTTACATGCAACTCTTTTTTTCAATTCTTTCTGTGCAATAGTGATTGAACAAAACCCAAAACATAACAGTAATGGTGAAAGCATTTTTCTAATGCTCAAATTCAGATTCTATTTCACAAATATCTGATCCAAAGAACTCTTATATTGTTGTACTGCTCTTTAACTATATTTGTTGCATTTATCCCTTCAACCTGTTGTTGACTCCATCGGCTACTCTCACTGCTGAACTCGTCTCCAATCTTCTGACTCCCATAAAAAAATTAGCACGGATTACCAAATCTCGACTTGTGTGCGCATTGCCTTGGTGATGTCATCACACGTGTTATATGACATACATGCTGTACACTAACATGACGTGAATATATCTAAGGAATGAAAATCAGGGAGGTCCTACAATCCACTCTGCCCAATCACCACCCAGGTGGTGAAGATGAGAATTTACCCCAAGATTTATAAGGCTAAGATCAGGAGAGAGTTAGTCTTTACTAATCACTTAATCTGAAAGAAAATTTCTGCTCACATGTGCTGACAAAGTCCATTCTTCCTTATGCGGAGAGCAATTGGAGCCGATAGCAGGACTCGGGCCTACCAGTCTCACACTGCTCACAAATTGATAATAAAGCTGTGCTCTAAACCTGCATTGAAAAGATAGGGGGAAGGGGAATTAAATATTCCCATAAAAATAAAATCTCTTGTGTTAGTAAACAAGCATTTGTTTTGATAGATTTGAACTTGAAACTTAAACAGGAAAATATCAGGCAGGAAGATAATCTCATATCTATGGAGGATGTCCTTCAGGAAATGTTCCAAAATGATTCAGATAATGACCTATCCAGTGATTCTGGTGAGGATAGGGTATCCTGTAGATTGAGGAGGAGTCAAGCATTGGCAGTTGTATGCAGGGTTTAGAGATTAAATTAATTTGGAATGGGGAGCCCTTGGTCATATGTAATGTGGTCTGCAAATGATTGATTGCAAGTCAGTAAGCCATAGAATACTTTCCACAACTATGATGGAACAACTGGAATTAAATATGACTTAGGAACCGGTGCAATGACTTTTGAAATTTTTTGTATTGTCTTTTTTTGGTTCTGCTGAACTTTAAAATGGCGCCAGATAATGTATGGCAGAGAGAGAGAACAAAAATTTAATATTTCTCATTCTGATTCAGTCCACCTTCCAATCTTTCACTCATGCTGACTAAAAAGGGCAGCTCCTGTATCCAGGCCTGCACCTAACTGAACTGAGAATCAACTTTATGTGCAGAATTTTTCCCTTGTCTGGCAGGCGCGGAGTGGGCCTGGGAGTGGTCACAAAACAACCTGCCACCTGCAATCGGGCTCCGACCTCGATTTCACACTGGCTGGCCAATTAACAGCGAGCTAACGTGAAACGAGCGCTGGGAGCCTCAGCGCTGCTGGGGTGGGGGTGGGAGGAGCGTGAGCGCTGAAGTGTGCGCATGCACGGGGGAATGCGCACTGAAAGCTCCCTGAAGGCACAGAGCTGCCTCAGGGAGCTGACGGATTTTAAATACAAAAATAAACTTTTAACATGTGAGATAAACATGTTCCCACATGTGACTCAGTCATGTGAAGAAGGACGTGTGAAAAAGGATGTTAAAACTTTTTTTAGTAAGTGCTGGAAACTTCATCCCGCCTGTGGATGAGGCTGCGAAAAAAATGCAAAGGCCGCCTGGCCTATTCGCCTGCCTGGCCCATTCACCTGCCTACCAACCGAACAGTTGAGCAGGCAATGAAAAATGCAGCTTAATTAATTACTTAAGGGCCTTACTGGGCCCCTTAATTCATGGCAGCGCACTGCCACCTCTTGCGTGTGCCCGCGTACCGAAGGATTACGATAGTGCGCGATGATGTCAGGACGCTCACCCGACATCATCACGCACTATTTCACTCCCATTTGGGTTGGGCGTGCCCCCGCCCTTGGGATAAAAAATTCTGCCCTATGTACGGACGCAATGGGGTATTGTGTACCTCAGGACAAACATAAATGCTTGCTTACCACTGGGTTATACAGGAAAACATGCAGGAATCCTGCAAATAATTGCAAAGGAGCATGGCAATTGACCCTATAACTCAGGCTAAAACTACTAATTTAAATCTATTGCAAGACAAAAATATTTCGGTGTAGGAGAAATAACTACTTGGTGGGGAATGCCTTTCTAACCCTCAATACCAATAACTAACTTCAGACAAAATTGTTATATTGCTTTTACTTCATTACCCACTGCTTAAAGACAAAAAAATCCAAAACGTTAAATAAAATGGATTAAATTTGCCATTCATGTGCATTTCACTAAACAGAGGTGTATATTTACTTTTACCAGCTTCCAGCCCAAAGGAACAGGGAATTTAACAGAACTACAACCAGGATTTCTGGTTTATAAATCCCCAATCTCTCACTTTACCATAATCTAAAGGACATAATAGAAATATTATCATTTGAAATGAGATGGATCTCTGTTTCCATCACCCTTATTTACCAATGCAACATAAATTGGTTTCATTGAAGAAACCGAGTCTGCTTTTATAACCATAGCTTTTCAAAAAAGGATAATCAAATCATTATAAATGGTGACCAGCCTATTCACCCAGATTTGCGTCCCATCCTTTTGGCATATTTGAAGCACTGGGATTGTGTGAATTGTAGTTTGGTAAAATGTAACGTAACAGTGATCAGGTGTAGACTGGCTATAGACTGGGAAATTGGGAGGTTTTCTGAGTGCCCCTCTGAATGGCTCCACAGTGTTCTATTGTTGGTGATTCCTTGAAAATCCTGAACAATCCCATACCCTATGGGGAGTCAGTTCACCTTGACAGTGGTAACAGCAAATAGGAGAAGTTCTAAATAATCCCCTCCACTAAAAATATATTTTCTGATGGTTCACTTGTTTTAACATTTCAAAGTAATGTACATCAATGTGGATTAAATGCTGAGGAAGACATAGGCATGGACATAAGCAAAATAATTCACCTTAGAGTGATTCAAACAAGCCCCAGAAATAGGATGGCAGGAACGAAAGGCAGTGAAAACAATAAGGTATATGAGTCCTCTAGTGCCTGGGTCTGGAACATGCAACTGCAGCACAAAATGAATCAGTACCCTTATCAGTCGGCTTCACCAGTAAATTGGAGTCACGACTTGGTCAAGAGTGCTCTGTCTATGTGGACAATTACATATCATGCTTTTAAAAGTTTCAGAAACTTTGTTGTTTGAATACTATGGTTTTAAGAAGAGTTTAAGCTAATCACAAATACGTGCCATTATTTAGTGAAAGTGTGGTATAATGAACAGTGATGTCTTATGCAAATCAATATAATCTGCTCTGCACTAATGGGCTAGTTGTCCAAAAGGAAAAGGAAATCCAAAAACTGTGGGCGACTGATTTAAAAAACAAGTCAAGTGATGATAAAAATAATCAGTTTTTGTTCTACATTGCACTGGAATAGAAACTAAAAGATCTGTGGTAAAAGACTAGAGGCTAGGAAAGAGCAAAGGATTTTGGGAGTCCACTGCACCAATCACTAGTGGACAGAACAAAAAATAATCAAGAAGGTGAATGAAATGTTGACCTTTATCCCATGGGGATTTGGATTCAAAATTGCAAAGTGATGATTCTGTTGCATAGAGCTTTTGTTAGACTCCATCTGGAATATTGCGTTCAGTTATGTGCACCAAACTTCAGGAAAGATAATATGAAGAGAAAATGCTGGAAACACTCAGCAGATCAAGCAGCATCTGTGAGACAGCAAAATAAAAAGATACATTGACCTTGGATAAGATACAGCACAGTTTCACCAGGATGATGCCAAAGAGTTTAATTATAAGGACAGGCTACATAAACCTGGCTTGTATTCCTTTGTATCCATTATATGTGACTCGGGTCTCACATCAAAGTGTGTAAAGGTACTATTTTGGGAGTGAATGTAGAAAGTACCTGACAACAAAAGATTCTATCTGATGAAAACTTTTGGCTTTGATTTTCAGTAATGGAATTGGGCGGACGGTAAAGCCATTGGCCTGTGTGCTGGTTTCCCACCTCCACCCCTACCCTGGGCCATTTTCTGGAGGTGGGATTGGGGGAAGGCAGGGCTACCCCACCCACATGCAGCGGGGGTGGCTGATTAAACCGATTAAGAGTCAACTCAGGTTCCCACAGGCAGCAGCCAGGAGGTGGCCTCCCAATGACAGACCATGGAGGCTCTGCTCCTATCCAGTTTCAAGGCCCTCCCTGCCTGCCTGCCTGCCTGGTGCAGCAGCAATGGCATCAGGTACAGGCCACCTGCAAAGGGGATTTCCCAGCCTCGAAAGCTTCCAACTTTGAGAGTCCACTCACTAATTGAACAGCGAGCTCACCCTCTGGCCATTAATTGTCAGCTTGGGCTAAATCATATTGAGCAACTGTTTTCCACACAGTGTGAGCTTCTGACCCACATTTAAGCCTATGGCAGGGTCCAGAGGCCCACAGGGAAAATCCTGCTCATATAAAGCCGGCCCAAATGGCAATAACATCTCTGGTAGCCAAATAAATTGGTGCTTGTCAACAATCTTAAGGCTGAACTAGACTTAATTTTACTAATATCTACATAGGATAACATAATTTCAAAGACTCCATGCCGCTGACAGGACCTTGCATACTGCTATCAACCATTGAAAAATTGAGCCTTGGGTTCGATTTAGGCCCAATTTTCTAATTGACTTTTTAGGAGTGCATACTACTATCATGCACTAATCTTGTCCAGGTCTAACTACGTGCGGTCACGGGCTGCTTCATTATCTAAGGAGTTACAAATGGTACTGAATGCTGCAATCATCCCAGCTTCTGACTTTATGATGGAGAGAAGGTGATTGATGAAGCAGATGAAGATGGTTGGGCCTAGGACACTACCTTGCAGCAATGACTTGGGGCTGAGATGATTGGCCTCCAACAACAACAGCCATCTTCCTATATATGAGGTATGACTCCATAAGATACTCATGGCGAACTCCCACAAGGGTGGGGACTTTCTCACTCTGAGCTGCTTTCATAAGTTGAGTACAAAAGGCCGCCATCAGAAGTCTGTAAACAGATGGGTGCATGTCTTCTTGGTCACTCAATAGTACGTAATAGGCAGGCACCTCTTTTTTTGTCAGCTATGGCCGGGATTTTCCAGCCCCGCCTGTGGTGGGACCCTCTGCAGGGGATGCGAAAAGTCCATTGACTTTCGGCAGGACTGGATGATTCCAGTGGCAGAGACAGCCGGAAAATCCCGCCTTTTAAAAAGTTTGAAGAAATGTTTTTAAAAAATGAAAATGGAAAGAAATGTAAAAACAAATTTTAATTATAAAATGAGGTAGAGTTGGTGCAATGGCACCCAGCATTTTTCATAGTTATGAAGGGTAACAGTAATTTTCTTTCTATAATTCTAATATTAACTCAGCTTATTTCAGATATAGGAATTGCAGATAACCAGAGCCTAACCTGTTGAATAGGGATGTGCAAAGGCATTACTGCTTTAGCTCATTGCTGAGTTGATTAACAGAACTCCACTGTTGATCAGGCACTGCATTCTTCAATTTATGTGACTATCAAGTGCCCAGACAGCGCATAATGTCTTTAGATCCTAACTGAAGTGCCACAGTAGAAAGGCCATAGACATGAGATTAAATGTAAGAGATATAGGGGGGACAGAGAAACTTCATCACAAAGAGAATTGTGAGGCTGTGGAATTCTCTTCCAGGGTTATTGGTTGAAGCTGGAACCGTGTCAACACTCTAGACTAGAATGGGCAAATAGATGAAGTTAAAGGCTTTGGACAGTAATAAGTAAGAATTCTTTGTTTGCATGGACGGTAAACGGCAACATGGACTGATTGAGCCAAGCTTCTTGCATTTCTCAGTGTTTGGAGTAAACGCAGTTCATATATCCGCTTGATGAAAGCAAAATACTGCAGATGCTGGAAATCTGAAATGAAAACAAAAAATGCTGGAAAAACTCAGCAGGTCTGGCAGCAACAGTGGAGAGAGAAACATAGCTAACATTTCGAGTCTGTATGACTGCTCTTCAGAGCTACGGACTCAAAACGTTAACTCTGTTTCTCTCTCCACAGATGCTGCCAGACCTGCTGGGTTTTTTCCAGCATTTTTTGTTTTTATTTCACACATCTGCTTTCTTAGATTAACTTTACCAAGATGGACTGTATATTTGATTTTATCTGAGCATAAAGATTTCTAAATCGATATGGCTGATCCTGTCAGACTGATAGGTGACCCTATGCATGCAATGGTGAATCTTTCTTCCTTTCCCTGTAGGAGTGCGGCTCTAATGCAGAGGCACTGAACTATCTGACAGCTGCTCATACAGAATTACATAACAATGCCCTTGCCGCCATCTACTGGCGGAAAAGTATACTTTGTGTTAAGAACCTTAGTGAATAAAACAAATGAAATGAAAGGAAAGAAAATTAATAAAAGCAGAAACAAACAAATTAAGCAAACGAGAAATGAAGAAAAAGATGTCAAGCAGAATAAACAAAAATTAAAAGAAAAAGCTTGGGGCTGAGAAAAAGCTAAATGCAAATTAAATCAATGTATTAATACAGAAGAAGATGAGTTGAGGCGATGGAGTCTATTGACTGTTGTAGAGTGGCGATTTAAGATGATGATATCCCATAGGATTGAACCCCATTCTCAGATATTGGGGAAGATATTGGCTGTACTTTACAGGGCTTCTGGGGACAGGCTCGGAGGCAGGAAGGCTGGCAAAACGCCATGGGAAGGTGCTGGGGGGTAGTGGGGGGCTGGGGGGTGGTGTGGGTGGGGGGAGGGGGTGGGGTGGGGGGAGGTTGCCTGCCGTCTTCCTGCTGCCATGCCACTTTGCCAGTAGCAGGAGAGGTGCCAGATGGCCCACCTCCTTGGAGCTGAATTGAGCCACTTAAGGACCACATTAAGGCCATTTAAGGACCATCTCCCCCCCACCTCCACTGGCAGTTTAACAGTGGCGGATGGCCCTCTGCAACATGGGAGACTGCCAGGTAAACCTTGGTGGCCTCTTGGCGGGCTCCAGAAAGGGGCATCCTTTGGCCCACAGAAGGGCTCCTGGGTAATGGCTGCTCCCACATCAGCTTCAGAGCTGAAGAAGAGTCATACAGACTCGAAACATTAACTCTGTCTTTCTCTCCACAGATGCTATCAGACCTGCTGAGTTTTTCCACCATTTTTTGTTTTTGTTTTTGTTTCAGATTTCCAGCATCCGCAGTATTTTGCCTCTATCCAGTAAATAGTTGATCTGTCAGGAACAGAAGGTGGGGTAGCCCTGATAATTAAGAATGAGATAAAGGCAATAAAGAGAAAGATTCTCAGCCCCAAAAAATCAGGATGGGGAATCAGTCTGGGGGAAGCTGAGAAAAAACAGAGGAGAAATGCATGGCCCCCTAACAATAGAAGAAAATGATTAGTTCTAGTTTCTGAAAAGAATAAGCATCGCAAAGCAGTTTGACAGTCAAGTCCTGTATGTTTAAATATAGGCAAATGGTATTGTGAATATGCCTGGTCTAATGTGTAATGTGGCAGCAAGAATAGTCTCAGATTTTAAAATTGATGCTTAAAACCTGAAATCAGTAGCTTCAGCTGTAAGTGTCAGTGGGGGAAGTTTCTATTTAAATATAACCAGTCTGGGGGGGTGGAGCACATTCCTATCAGCTGATGCTCTGCTGCACTCCTCCAGTGCTGCAATATTTAATCAGCAACTCTTCATCCTGATTCCAACTCCAGCCCTGGCTGCTGTCACTGATTTTGAGCCATTATACTGTACTTAAATGATCATCTCTCTCTGACTTAAAACTAAAATGGCTGCTCACACAACGCCTTCATTCTCTTTTGAAAAATTCTGAGCAATCCATTTCCAGCCCAAGAAAATTGGTATTCTGAACTATGTTTGATGCTGGCCAGTTTAGAGTAGCTGTGTACATCACTCCTTGGGTGGAATTTAATGGACCTTCAGGAGCGGGTGGAAGGCAAGGAGTTCAGAGAGTTGGGAGGGAAGGCAGATGGATAGAGTGCCCGTCGCCTTCCCAATGCCATGGAATCCTCAGCAGTGGGTAAGGTGGAGGATGGCCTTCCTGCCCTGAAGCCATTTGAGGCCCTTAAATGACCAATTAAAGGCCATTTAAGGGCCTTTTCTTGCCTGTTGGTATTTTATTAGCAGTTCTTGGCCCCCCCCTCCCCCCCAACCAGCTAGGCAGTGAAAGCCACTCTATCTGTAAAATTGGAAGCCACCCTGCAGGCTCAATGGGAGGGGCAGCCCTGATCAGGCACCCTGTGGCCCACGAAGGGCCCCCCTCAGCAGCAAGGACCATCCCGGCAGAAACACACCTCACTGCTCACCAACTACCCTCTCCACCTCCCCGGTGCCTGCCTGAGTGGCTCTGGTGATCCCGATCCCACTTACCTTGGTCCCAAGTTGGCATTCATGATGCTGCTCCAAACCGGGTGCAGTCCCACAGTGGCCACCAGTCTCAGCGGCGCTGGTGGGATTGCAGAGCTACCAGCCCTCCGATTGGCTGGTAGCTCTTAGAGGTGGGATTTCTGCCATTAAAGAGACAGGAGCCCCAACTCCGTGCAGTTAATTGCCTGAATGCCAAAGAATTGGGTCTGGGCTCCCAGAAACCACTGCCCCAACAAAATTTAGCCATAACAGAATGATTCACTCAGATAATTTTACAATCATCAATAGATTTCTATAACATTTTTGTTGTTATGTTGTCCAGGATTTTCCACAGTTAATTAATTTTCTTCAGCATAAGCAGTGCTCAGGCCTAAATTCGAGGGATGAACAATTAGATTAACATGGACTTTCAGAAGACAGGAATAAAGGGACAGAAATAGGCCAATCAGTCCCTCAAGTCTGTTCCACCATTCAATTGAATCAGGTACTTTAATTCCACTTGGATTCAGATGTCCTGGTCTTAATTCAAAATGAAAACAAATGATAAGCCTGTCATGAAGCTATTAATGTATATAATATTTTGGAAAATACTTTTCTGGGGGTATGTCTTAATTGGATTAGGGCCAGCTAGTCTGGGTGCCTTGATATATACTAGTTTTGATAAGTAAGAGAGATAGACTGCATTTGCATTTTTCGAATAGAGCATTCAAGAAGTGGGGTGAAAACTTGACGCCTTTCTAGTAGCTACCAAGCAATATGTTTATATTACTAATAAAATGGGTATTATGAAAGGGGTTTTATTGTTAAAAGATGAAGTTCAAAGAGGCTGGTGAGACAATGAGAATTTGAATTCAATCATTGGTGGTAGGTATAACATCAGCAGTTTTCGGGTGGGCAGGGAGAGGCAATGTAAGATCAAAAGGCAGCTGCAAGCCTCCAACTGGCTCCACAGTGGAAGGAACCTCATTTTGAATTTGTAAGGTTAAAATGTTATGCCTGGTGTTTGGTTAAGTCTATGGGGAGAATTTTCTCCCTATCAGGCAGACTGGTTGGGAACGAGCGCGGGCGGGCACAGAGCCGATTGCCACCCGTGATCGGCTGCGCACTGCCGTTTTGCGTGGGCGGGCCTTAATTGGCCCGCCCAGTGTGACATGCACCCGGATATGCCTAGCGCTACCTGTGCAGGTGGGGGGAGGAGGGAGATTCGGGTCCTATGCTCTTTCGCGTATGCACACGAAAGAGCGCAGAAATCTCCCTGAGGCACAGAGCTGCCTCAGGGAGATTAATTTCATTATGAAGCATTGAGAAAATAAAATTATTCAGACATGTCCCCTCATGTGACAGTGTCACATGAGCTGGGATACGTTTGTGAATTTTGATAAAACTTTTAATTCGTTAATTAATCCTTCATGAAACTTCATCCCATCCGTGGATGAGGTGTCAGGAAATATGCAAAGGCCGCCTGGGCTCTTTGCCTGCCCAGCAACCTTAAGGTTGGACGGGTAGCCCTGACAAGTATTTTAATTAGTTTATTAATGGCCTTAATAGGCCTTTGACAGTTTGGCGGGCACAGCCGACTCCAGTGTGTGCCCGCCAAACTAAAGATTGGAATGATGCACGGTGACATCAGGACACACACCCGACATCACCGCACGTCATTTTACGTGTCGCATACAGGGCCTGCCCCAGCACACCAACCAGAAAATTCTGCCCCATGGATTGCTGTTGCCTTTATGGAGATTAGTTTGGGAATCTGTTAAAAGTTATGATAGTAGCAATTTGTAGCCATGTGTATATATATTTTTAGCCTGTGTATATTAATAAAATGTTTCATTTAGTTTAATGTAAAATCTTAAGAACTAGTGGCCAGATTCCTAAGTTTAGATTCGCATCTCAAACATAACACTTAAAATTATTAGTTATGACAGTTATTTAAAGTTTCCCTCTGGGATTTTTAAAATAACTCCACTTTACCCACTGCATCGGTCATAACAATTGGGGGCTTGTCTGAGATAAATAATATTTCTAATTCCTCGATTGGTTAGGAATTGGTGAATCTTAAGCTTACGAGTATGAAAGGCTCTTTGAATTCAGGAGTTGGTGAGGTATTTTAGAAGTGGTGAGACTGCAAGATGGCTTTGGCAATTGCTAAGACTTGTCTGGGAGTAGAAGAGGTAACTCTGATTGGGTTGGAGAAAATAACCAAAAGCAAGTAAACAGAGTTGGCGGATAACTTACAATTGGGGTTACCTCCCTAGGGGAGCTAGGAAATCTGATATAGTTAAAAGTATAGCACAGCAACTACAGTTGGAAGTGAAACTTGACACTAGTGAGTCACAGCTGGAGGTAGTGAGACTTCAGTTGCAAATAAAAAAGCTTGAATTAGTAGCAAAGGACAGAGAAATTGCTTTTAAAAGGGAATTAGAAATTGCGAAGATGGAGAAAGAGGAAAGAGAGAGAAAGAGAATTCCAACTGAAAATGTTGGCAGTTAGAAAAGAGATTTCAGCAAGTGAGGAAGGATTTATCTCTAAAGTGGAACCCAGCGGGGGTATGTTTAAATTTGTAGAAACTCTTCCAAAGTTGAGGAAATAAATATTGAAGCATTTTTCATTTCATTTGAGAAGCTAGCTAAACAGATGAAATGGCCACAGAAAAACTTGACATTATTATTACAGTCTAAGTTATTAGGTAGGGGGCTTGAGGTATACGCTTCACTTTCAAAAGAAATGTTGGTGAATTATGATGTGGTGAAAAAAGCTATTTTGAGTGCATATGAGTTGGTTCCTGAAGCATACAGGCAGAAATTTAGGAATTTGAGAAAACAGCCTGGGCAAAGTTACATTGAGTTTGAAAGAGTAAAACAAAGTAATTTTGACAGGTGGATATGGGCGTTAAAAATAGAGACAACCTATGCAGCTCTTAGGGAAGTAATTCTTTTGGAAGAATTTAAAGATTCAATCCCTTCGGTAATGAGAACTCATGTGGAGAAATAGAGGGTTGATTCTGTAAGACAAGCAGCAGAGATAGCTGATGATTACGAGTTAGTTCATAGAGCTACCATCACCCTTTCAAATTGGAAAAGGATAAAAAGTGGGAACATGAAAGGAAGGTAGGTAGTCAGGGAAGAGAAGTAGTAGCTGGAAGTTCCCAGGAAGTTTTTTCTCAGAACAAAAAAGAAGGTGCTGAAGATAGAAGTGACATTTGAAAATTGAGGTGTTTTCATTGTAATAAAGTGGGGCACACGAAGTCAGTGTGTTGGAGGTTGCAGGAAAAATCTGTAGGAATTAATGGGGTAGAGGAAAGTTCAGGAAGTAAAAGTACTGTGGGTTCTGAGGTTCAGGCACAGGAGAAACCAGTGGTTTGTGTACAGGTGAAACAGGGAGAATCAGTGACAGGTGAAGAAGTGGGAATGCATTCACAGTTTACTCAAGAGAATTCTGAGGAACAGGTTGCAGAGATGCTTAAAGACTTTGTATGTGAAGGGAAAGCCTTTCCATGTGTACAGGGTGGAGTAGGTAAAGATGTTAAAATATTAAGAGATACAGGGGCTAGTCAATCCTTAATGTTGTGGGATAGTGATATTTGTTGTTCATAGGGAGTGTTGCAGGAGACGGTAATAATAAGTGGGGTTCATGGAGATGCTAAATCTATTTCATTGTAGAAGGTAAATTTAAAGAGCAGATGGAAGACGGGCGAGGTTGTAGTTGGAGTGGCAGAAAAATTGCCCATTGCAAGGGTTCAATTTATTCTGGGTAATGATATTACTGGATCACAAATGTGGGTGATGCCTATGGTAGTTGAGCAACCTGTAGAAGTATTTTCAACAGAAGTGCTACAGACGGAACATCCTGGATTGTTTCCTGATTGTGTTATAACAAGATCAAAGGCCCATCGGGAAGAACAAAATAAACAAGATAAGCAGGCAGTTCAATGGCAAGAAGAAGATGTCGAAATCCAATTAGCTGGCACTATATTTGATAACATTGTTCAGGAGGAAGGAATGCAGGACAGTTCAGCTGAAGTGTTTAACTCAAAGAGGTTAGTGGAGTTGCAGAAAAATGATTTGCAATTAAAACAGTTATATCAGAAAGTTTATTCAGAAACCGAAGCAAAATGTGTTTGAGTATGTTATCTTCGAGGGAATATATTAATGAGAAAGTGGCAGTTGGATCATGTCTCAGCAAATGAAAGCTGGAGGGAGGTGCACCAGATTGTTATCTCATTAGAGTGTAGAAATGAAATTCTGAGGATTGCTCATGAAATTCCAATGGGGGGACATTTAGGAATTAGGAAAACACAGGAAAAGATACAGAGGTATATTTTTTTGGCAGGATTGCATAGGGATGTAGTCAAATTCTATAGAATCTGTCATATATGTCAAGTAACAGGAAAATCACAAGCAGTGATTAAGCCTGCCCCTTGAATTCCAATACCAGTATTTGAAGAACCTTTCATCAGTGTCATGATTGATTGTGTAGGAACCCTCCCTAAGACTGAAAGTGGAAATCAGTATTTATTAACAATAGTGTGCCTACTAGGGGCAGAATTTTCTGCCTGTCAGGCGGGCGGACCTGACCCAATCTCCGGCGGGCAGGGAGCCGATCCCCGCCGGAGAAGCGGGCCCCGCCGCCATTTTACGTGGACGGGCCAATTAAGGCCCACCCAGCGTGACGTCCGCCGGGAAGCGCTCTGCGCTTCCTGTGCAGGCGGGGGGGGAATTCCCCAAAAGCGAGAGTGTGCTCTTTCGCGCATGCGCACGAAAGAACGCACGTCTCCCTGAGGCTAAGTGCTGCCTCAGGGAGATCACTGACACTTTTAAAAAGATTTAAAATAGAAAAAAAAAAATCCCTAACCTGTCACATGAGATGGGACATGTTCATAATTTACGTAATAACTTTATTAAAATTTTTAACACCCTGCATGAAACCACATCCCGCCAGTGGATGAGGTTTCATGTTTTATCTATTTGCCGCTGGGGTTCCTGGCTGACCCGCCAACCTTAGGGTTGGACGGGCAGGTCATTTAATTATTTAAATGATCCTGTCAATGGCCTCAATTGGCCATTGACAGGTCGACGGGTGCACAGCTAATTTTGCTGAGCCCCCGCCCACCTAGAAATTTAAATGGGGCGGAATGACGTCGGGGGTTCCGCCAGACGTCATCCCGCGTCATTTTACGCGTTGGTGAGCGGGTCCCGCCCCCTGCTCGCCGACGGCAAAATTCTGCACTAGGTTTCCTGAAGCAATACCTTTAAGAAATATTACCACTAAGAAGATTGTGGAGCAGTTAATTAAATTTTTTTACAAGGTATGGTTTACCTAAAGAAATACAATCAGATCGGGGTCAAGTTTCATGTCACAGCTGTTTAAGGAAGTAATGAACAGTTTGTGGATATAACAGTTTAAGTCAACAGCTTATCACCTGGAGTCACAAGGAGCCTTGGAAGGATGGCATCAAACTTTAAAAACTATGATAAGAGCATACAGTTTTCATTATCCATAGGATTGGGATATGGGAATTCCATTTTTATTATTTGCTATTAGAGACACTCCTAATGCATTGACTGGTTTTAGCCCTTTTGAACTGGTTTATTGTCATGAGGTAAGGGGACTACTGAAATTGATTCATGAAAAATTGGTGGGTCAAAATTCAGAAACTATTCTCTTGGATTACATATCAAATTTCAGGGAAGGATTGAACAGAGCATGTGAGTTGGCTAGGGAACGTGTAAAGATCTCACAGCAAGTGATGAAAGTGAAAGCAGATAAGAAGGCTAAAATTCGCAGCTTTTTTTCTGGAGAGAAAGTATTAGTTTTGTTACAGGTACTAGGGGATTCATTAAAGCAAGATTTAGTGGGTTTACAGGATTAAAAAGAAATTAACTGAAGTAAATGATTTAATAAACGCTCCAGATAGAAGAAAGAAGCAGCGGATGTATCATGTAAATATGCTTTAAAAGTATTTTGACAGGGAAGAGGAACAAAAAGTGTTAGTGATAGTGGATGATGAGAGAGAGGTAGAAGTGCAGGACACTGAAATTGATTTTCCTCTAATCAAATTGGATAATGAGGGGGTGCTTGAAAATTTAAATTAAATATTGAGTTACCTTCCAAGCAAGTGTCAAAGTGATTTGGAAAAGCCAATGCAGTCACACAAACCTATTTGTGGAAATAAGTTGAGAAAAACACATTTAACTTTATATGATGTATGTATAGAAATATCATCTTCAGTGAGGCAACAACCTTATAGATTAAATCCTGCAAAGTTATCACAAGTACAAAAAGGAATTGATTTCATGCTTCAAAATGATATCGAGTCTAGTTGCAGTAACTGGAGTTCGCCTATTGTAACTCTTTCGAGTTATCAACAGTCACAGATTGTAACTCTTTCGAGTACATTCACAGTTCTTGGTTTCCGGGAGTTGGACATGAACCCACAACCCTCTGATTCAAAGGTGAGGGTGCTATGAACTGAGCCACAGCTGACACCTCCCTCGCCTATATTACTGGTACTGAAACCGGATGAAACACAAAGACTGTGTGTGGACTATCGAAAGGTGAATGCGGTGACAAAAGCGGAGTCATATCCCATACCACGGTTGGAGGATTGCATTGAGAAAGTGGAACAATTGAAATTTATCACAAAGATTGACTTGCTAAAAGGATATTGGCAGGTACCATTGTCGGAGAGGGAAAAGGAGACATCAGCTTTCATAAAGCCAAGTGGTCTAAATCAGTTTAAAGTCATGCCATTTGGTATGAAGAATACACCTGCGACATTTCAAAGACTGACAAACAAAGTAATTGCAGGCCTATGAAATTGTGTGGTTTATTTTGATGATCTAATTGTTTTCAGTCAGACATGGGAGGAGCATTTACGGCATCTGGAAGAATTAGTTGTTTGACTACAAGAAGCTAATTTGGTGATGAACTTGACTAAAAGTGAATTTGCAAAAGCGCAAGTTACATATCTAGACCATGCCATTGGACATGGTAATGTGGCTCTAAGAGATGCGAAAGTCAAGGTTATCGTGGATTTCCCAGTGGATATAACAGAACGGAAGTTTTGGGATTTCTGAACATGAATGGGTTTTACCGGAAATTTGCACCAAACTTTAGCCAAGTGGTTGCTCCATTGACTGAACTATTAAAAAAGAACAAGAAATTTCAATGGGCACTGGAGTGTCAGAAGACATTCGATAGTTTGAAAACTGTATTAACTACGACGTGTTGGCAGTACCCAATTATGCCAAGCAATTCAAGTTGGCCGTTGATGCAAGCGATTTAGGCATTGGGGTTGTACTATTACAAGAAGATGGCACTGCAATTGAAAAGCCGATAGGGTATTGTTCATGGAAGCTGAATATACAATAGAGAAGATATTCAACAATCGAAAAAGAGACTTTGAGTTTGGTTTTAGCATTGCAGCATTTTGAAATTTATGTTGCGAATAATCAAACAGAAACAATCGTTTATACAGACCATAATCCTTTGAAGTTTATGGACAAATTTTTTGACAAAAGTGCAAGGCTTTTCAGATGGAGTCTATTGTTACAACCATTTAATCTACATATTATATATATTGCTGGAAGAGAAAATCTGTTCGCAGAGTCATTATCAAGAGTTTGAAGCTTAAAGGAAATTGGGACATTTGAAAAAAAACCTGGACACTGAACTGGAGTGATTTCTGATGATACCAAGGACTTGTATATATACAGTTACGTTAATGCATGCATCTGGTAATAGTGTAATAAGTATAGGAGATAGTATGAGATGGGTCGTTAAAATGAAGCCGTATTTTAGAATTATGACGGTTAATTTTTCGATAAGGATGGGGATGTCATGAAGCTATTAATGTATATCATATTTTGGAAAATATTTTTATTTTAAAATTGAGGTTAAGTCTGCGGGTATGTCTTAATTGGATTAAAGCCAGCTAGTCTGGGTGCTTTGATGTGTACTAGTTTTGATATGTAAGAGAGATAGTGTGCATTTACATTTTTTGAATAGAGTGTTCAAGAAGTGGGGTGAAAACTTGATGCAGTTCAAAGAGGCTGGCAAGACAATGAGAATTTGAATTCAATCAGTGGTGGTAGGTATAACTTCAGCAGTTTTCGGGTGGGCAGGGAGAGGCAATGTAAGACTAAAAGGCAGCTGCAAGCCTCCAACTGGCTCCACAGTTAAAGGAACCTCATTTTGAATTTGTAAGGTGAAAATGCTTTGCCTTGCATTTGGTTAAGCCTATGCATTGCTGTTGCCTTAATGGAGATTAGTTTGGGAATTTGTTAAAAGTTATGATAGTAGCAATTTGTAGCCATGTGTATATATATCTTAACCTGTGTAAATTAATAAAATGTTTCATTTAGTTTAATGTAAAACCTCGAGAACTAGTGGTCTGATTCCTGAGTTTAGATTCGCATCTCAAACATTACACTTAAAATTATTAGTTATGACAGTTGTTTAAAGTTTCCCTCTGGGATTTTTAAAATAACTCCGCTTTACTAACTGCGTTGGTCATAACAGAGCTGCAAAAAGGAATGGTCAGGATGAGTCTTAAGAGACCAAAATAGTCGAGTTGCATACCTTAGTGTTGCTGGTGCAAACCACTCTAAAAACCAGCACTGAACCACATTAACTGCAGTTTCAAATTTAACAAATAAATATTTAGTTGATCATTAACTGAAGTTTAAATTGATTCCTGAAAATTCAAGAATCCCAATTAAAGTATATTTATTCCAGCGATGATGCCTGACTAAAGTGATGAAAGTGTTGTTTGGTTCAGGTTTAGAATAGTTAATATCATAATTTGTTGTCCAGTTGGTACTTGCAAGAATGTGCTCTCTCACTTGTATGGTTAACATGAATATTAATAATCAGCATTAAAACATCTATTGTGCACAATATAAAGGGCGGAATTGTTCTAGAAATCGGCAAAGTCCGATATAAGGTGGAAAAATTAGCATGTGACCCGCTGATGGCAAAGGTGGTTTTTTACCAGCATATCGTGTGTCACTTTGTTTAGAAAATTGAGACATAGGTTTTAACACCGGATCGCTAGTGGGGCAGCCTCTGGTTCCCCTGCCACGCTGTGACTTCAGGCCTTCAGTAAATCGGGCGCCATATTTAAAGGCCACCCCTGCACAGGGCCAGCACTCTTCAAAGGATAGGAAGCTGCTGGGAACTGATGGCTGCCAAAAGGAGGAAATATGCTTCCCCCAGATTTAACGACGCCTCCCTCGAGTGCTTACTGGATGCAGTGCAGGCCTGCCGCGATGGTTTCTACCCCCACTCTGGTGAAGAACCTCATCCAAGGTGACAAATCCAGCATGGGGGAGGCGGTGTCAGTGGTGGTCAGTGCCAACACCTCCAAAAGAGCACAGCTATCCAGTGCCAAAAGAAGATGAATGATCTATTCCATTCCACCAGGGTAAGTCACTCTTCACATCACTCCCAACTCACACACTCACAAACCCACCACACATCCACTAGCATCTCACTCACTGCCAGCTCAGGGGACATCACCATTCACTCTCTCAAACAAACCTTCACCTGCCTTGTGGATCGTATCCTCATCCTGTCCAATGCACCACTCACCAACCACACATGCCAGGCATCCTTCTCATCTGGCCTGGCAGGCATCCTGCTTACACTCTCTCCATCTGTATTCATGCTGGACAAGCTGGCGCACAACAAAAGGGAGAGGTCTCAGGCCGGTGGAGGAAGGTCCTCACAGACTTTGAAAATAGAGTCTGACTCAGAGAAAATAGAGTCATCCAGCTGGCCAGCGATGATCTGGACCATTCCTGTGCTGATGGTGAGGTCAGTGGCACTCAGCCAAATGAGGATCCAGCAGCGCAACATCCATCAGACAACCATGCTGTGAGTGCGGTCCCCTGTTCCGCAGACTCCTGTCATGCACTAATTATCTCTACTTGATTTCGCAGGTACATCTGGGAAGCAGCCGAAGGGGCCCATGAGCCATGTGCCCAACTCCAGTCCCAAGGACACCATGGAAGAGGAATCCACAGACACCGAAGTTGTAGACCCGTCACAGTGCTCACCCACACCCTCCACCAGTGCAGAAACACACATCTCAGTGGTTCTAGAGTAGCCTTGGGTCACAATCTGGTGAGCAAATCACACTATCTGATCCACAGCAGGCAGAGGCAGGGACTTCCCAGGTTTCCGGCACCTGGAGGACTGCTGGAGGCCAGAAATCTGCTGAGCCTGAGTCAGATGACGAGCCTCTGGACTCGGTCATACTTCAGTTACTGGAGCTGCAAAGGCAAGCTCGGGAACATCAGGAAGAGATGTCCACTACACTCCTCAGATTGCAAGGCAAAATAGAGGAGTCTGATGCGATAGCGCCAACATGCCAATGCACTGAAGTCAACACTGGTAGAATGGCAGCTGCCATGAAGACCTTGGTCCAGGACATTGGTCCTGCACTGCTGCGCAGGCTGAACTCCATCGCTGAGGCATTTGCTGGCATCCATCAGTGTCAACGTGAGTGGGGGGGCGGGGGGGGTTGGGGGGGGAGGGGGGGGGGCATCTCCAGCTCAATCCAGCTGCCCCTCCCTCTCAAGGAGTCAGCCAGGGGCACTTGGGCTCCCATAGGGAGGAGGATCAGCAGATGCACACCCTGGGGTCACCCACCCAGGTGACTCAGGGAATGTCCGGCCCACCCGAAACCCCTCTTCCTGTGACCCCAGCAGCTGCAGCTCCACAGGTCGAGGAAGGTGCCACTGCCATACATCTGGACCCCAAAAGCAGGCTGGGGCCCGCCAGGCCTCTCCCCTCCAGGGGATGCCCACCAAGGTTATCACAGACAACAGAGCGTTGCAGTCAGCAGGCTGCCTCCACCTCCGCTGTGGATGTCGGAGGAGCACCAAGATATAGTGGCAGGGTTAGAAAGGTCAAGAATATGTAGTTGCATAACATGGGCATGGGTATTAATCACTTGTACTTAATTTTGACCATTGTAAATACACTCCCAAGAATGTCTCCTTGTCAATCGCTCCTTTTATGTTGAGCAGTGTTTGTGTCAATCAGATGTGAAACCTTGCTGTCGACAAGGAATGCACTGCCTGGGAGGGTGGTGGAGACAGGTTGCCTCACATCCTTTAAAAAGTACCTGGATGAGCACTTGGCACGTCATAACATTCAAGGCTATGGGCCAAGTGCTAGTAAATGGGATTAGGTAGGTAGGTCAGGTATTTCTCACGTGTCGGTGCAGACTTGATGGGCCAAAGGGCCTCTTCTGCAGTGTGATTCTGTGATTAAACAAAGGCTAGTGTCGCAGTCCTGCGCCTCTCCCCTGTGCAGTGTGTAACTTATTGAATACAGTGATTGTCTGGCTTGAAAGTCACTCTCTAGATTAATGACATGTGCATCTCCATGTAGCTTGTGTTTGCTGCAAGAATCTTATACCCAGGTGTCACTGGATTCCGTGGTGTTCTCTGTCTGCTTTCAGCACCTTTGAGGTGGGGCTGCCTCCCCATCTCGGCACCATTCCTGACAGGTGAAGGTGTGGTGCTGAAGTGAACAGGTGATGAAGCCTGTCAAAGTTGCCTTAAAGTCCACGTGCCTGCTGTTTCTCAGCAGCGTCTCCATGATATGAGCCTCTTCACAGAGCGTATGTGTGCTGCCCTCAGCCAGACAGGTGTCAGACGTTCCCAGATGCAATGTGAAGATCTCAGGAGTGTCCTGACTGTATCTTGTTATTATCCTCCTGGAATCTTGTGGCAATGAGGGATTCACAAATACGCCTGCCTCGTCTGGCCAGTGCAATGGCCTCATCGCCTGCACGCTCGCCTTCCAGGGCCTTATCACATTCATCCCCTTCAACTTCCTCCTCATCGGAGGAGATATGCAGCTGCTGTGTCTCCTCATCATCCAGGTTCTCCCCCCTTTGCATCGCCAGGTTGTGTAGCGAGCAGCAAGTGTGACACCCTCTGGGGAGTGTACTGGAGCGCTCCACCAGATCTGTTCCGGCACCGGAACCTCATTTTGAGGAGGCCAACGACGTGCTCAACCCAAACTCCGGGTTGTGGCATAAGCCTCGTTGTACCTTCTGCAATCAGGAGTCTGAGGCCGCTGCATGGGCTTCCTTTGTGGCTGTCCTTATCCCCGAGGAGCCAACCCTGCATCCTGTGTGGTCCCTGGAAGTTATCTGGGATCTGAGACCCACTGAGGATGTACGAATCGTGGATGTTTCTGGGTTTTCTTGCACACACCTGCATGATCCGTTCGTTATCATCGCAGACCAGCTGAACATTGAGAGAGTGGAAGCCTTTGCAGTTGACATACTGGACTGCTTGTTGCCGGGGAGATTTAAGAGCCATGTGATTGCAATTGATGGCGCCCTGCATCTGTGGGAATCCGGAAATCTCAGCAGATCCCAGCGCTCATGCTTCCTGGCTTGCCAGATCCCTGTCAAAATTGACAAAGTTGTGTGCTCTGGCAAAAAAGGCACCTGAGACTTCCTGGATACATTTGTGGGTGGAGGTTGTGAGATCCTGCAAAGGTCCCCAGTGGAGCCCTGGAAGAAGCCACTGCCATAGAAATTGAGCAGGGTGGTAACTTCCACTGCCACTGGCAGCGGACACTCTCCAGGTACCCATGGTGCCAAATCCTTCAGAAGGTGGCATATGTGCATGACCTTGACATACATGTCGGTGACACCGGTTCTCACTCATTTGCAGGTAACACATATGCTGTCTGTAAACCCCAGGTCTAGCAATGCACCTACAAACGATGGCTCGGTGGGGTTCATCCTCTGCAGAGGAGGCTATACTGCTCCTTGGTCTTCAGGGCTCTGCTCCTCCTTTGGCGAGCCAGGCGCCTCTGTCTCATTCTTCTCCTTCTTCTCTCCTGCCTATAGGCAATAAGACAGACAGTGAGATCACCAGCCTCCAAGTTCCTGATGGTCTCCTCACTGCAGTATCAAAGAAAGAGACGCAAGGGTCAGCAATTGTCTCCTAAGGACCACTCTCGGTTAAGTCATCGCCTGCGACTGCCTCTCAAGGCCCCCTAATGCATGCTGGAAAGTCCAGACCACCACATGGATGCCCAGTGTTTAGTGCACATGATGGTTTCCCATGCCCCCGCCCAGTACCACCCGACACCACTTGACCGAGTAGTGATAGCTTTGGCCACTCAACTACATCCTGAACTCTCATCTCAGGCACAGGCATCTTCCTAACCTGGACTCCCAAGTCTTCGCGGTTTGCCTGTAACATGAGAGTGAATTTTCAATGTCAACTGAAACATAATGCCAGGGATTAGGAGCACACCCCTCGGTCAGTGTTCGGTGGCCCTGTTTCCCAAGAGGGTCCTCAAGCCTGACCAGTCG
Source organism: Cetorhinus maximus (assembly GCF_964194155.1). Taxonomy (NCBI): domain Eukaryota; kingdom Metazoa; phylum Chordata; class Chondrichthyes; order Lamniformes; family Cetorhinidae; genus Cetorhinus; species Cetorhinus maximus. Next base: position 122,839,561 of record NC_135880.1, on the reverse strand, counting down.
CGCAATGGTTCTGCAGCACCATAGCACTCATTCAAGTTTGAAGTGTGTGCACGAGAGGTTAATAGTAGAGGAGCAATCACTGGCACTGTCAGGAATTAGTGCTGCTTGAGTGGGCACAGTAGCTTGACTAGTCTGACTGCAAGCATATCAGTTGAGCTCAAGCTAAACGCTCCCAGCTGTGGAACAGTGCTCATCTTTGACATGTTTTGGCATTTGCCTGGCTGTTTTCTTTCCCCCCACCACCCCCACCTCGGCATGTGTTTATGTTCAAACTCCAGTTTGTGCTGCTCTGACCCCACCCCCACCCCCCGTTGCACTGTCACCCTTCCCTGAGGTTCCCTTCTCTCCCTTCCCCCTGGCACTGTCACCCTTGCCCCAAGGTTCCCTTCGCCCCCTTCCCCCGGCACTGTCGCCCTTGCCCCAAGGTTCCCAACCCCCTGGCACTTTCACCATTGCTCTGGCACCACAAGCCAGCCACAAAGAAGCCGCTGTGGAGACTTGCCTGTGCCCCCGCCCCCACTGAATCCACGGAGCTGCTTCCTTGCATTGGGATCATTGCGAGTGCTGCACAAAGTTGTGTGTACTCACCTTGGGGGGGCTCCCTCGAAGTTCAGGTCGCCTGGTACACACCTTTTACAGGTAGTTGTAAATCACACCATTCTGAAATCACACTGTTGTGGGATTTAAATTTGACATGAGGGGGTGATTCCGGTGTGTGGCCACAATAATGCAAATATATTCAAATTAAGTTCCTGACTTTTGACAGTGGGAAAGGCGGCCCACCATTGACGGGGGGAGTGGATAATCGCTTCCTGGATTCACGTCGCCAGGAAACGTGCCCCGGGCCTTCTTGCAAGATTCTCTGATCTCGCCACCGAACACACCCATCATGATCGGGCTCAGAAAAACCGGTCAAAGAGTCATCAGTGAGCAACGTTATATGAAGCTCACAAAAATGCCCAAAAACATCACTAGGTGTCACTCTGTACCTGTTCTGTATTGCGTTCTGGTTTTCAGCTCATTCTATCACTTCATTAGAGGAAATACTGGCACAGTGTTTGAGAATGTGTTTCAAAGGCCTTTTTACTGATCAAATTTATATTCTGCAGTGAAATATTCGCAAGTAAATAATGGTACTGGTACATATTTTAGAATCTGTTAAAGGCTAATACTAACCACTGAAGTATAAAACACCGATTTCAAATGTCTTTCTGTGTTGATTTATACAGTGACCTACTTTTGAAAATCTCATTCACTTCTAAGTTATTGGATTCTGTTGCAGCCCTCAACTACTCTGTATTGTTTCTATGTCCCAGCTTTTTCCATGACCTAGAGTACAAATGAGAAACTAGCACAATCCAAAACCAGAAGACAATACTGTAAAACAGCACAAAGAAATATCAGGGAATTCAACCCCCAACAAAAATAGAATGGCCTAGATTTTGCAGTCGGAATAATGGTGAGGGTGTCAGTGCTCACTATTACTAAAGTGTAAGTTGGACAACAGCTTCTGGTCTGCGTAAATGCACAGTAATAGGCAGAAATCAAGAAGTTCATGGAATCATAGAGTGGTTACAGCACAGAAAGAGGCTATTCGGTCCCAAGTATCTGTGCCAGCTCTGCCAGAGCAACTCAGCTAGTCCCACTCCCCCACTCATTCCACAGAGCCATGCAACTTTTTCTTCTTCAGCTGTTTATCCAATTCCCTTTTGAAAACCATGGTTGAATCAGCCTCCACCACTCCTTCAGGCAGTGCCTTCCAGATACTACCTGCTTGATAGGTAAAAATGTTTTTATTCGTGTCGCTGTTAGTTCTTTTGCCAATCACCTGAAGTTGGTGTCCTGTAGCTTTTGACCCTGCTGCCAATGGGAACTGTTCCTCTCTGTCTAGATGATTTTGATCATCTCTACCAAACCTCCTCTCAACCTTTTCTTCCCTAAGAACAACTTCAGCTTCTCCAGCCACATAATTGAAGTCCCTCATCCCTGGAACCATTATTCTAAATCTTTTCTGCACCCTCTTTAAAGCCTTCACATCCTTCCGAAAGTGCAGTGTCCAGAATTGGACACAGTGTTCCAGTTCGGGCCGAACCATCGTTTTATAAAGGCTTATCATAACCTCCTTGGTTTTGTAATCTATACCTATGTTTATTAAACCCAGGATCCTCTATGCTACTTTCCCCACCTGCCCTGCCACCTTCAATAATTTGTGCACATATATCCACAGGTCTTTCTGTTCCTGCACCCAATTTACAATTGTGCCCTTTATATTGCCTTCCCTCATTCTTCCTACCAAAATATATCACTTCTCACTTCTCTGCATTAAATTTCATCTGTCAAGAGGCTGACTAGTCCACTAGCTAATCTATTGCTTCTGGAGGTCTATCACTATCCTCACAGTTCACAATACTTCTAAATTTTATGTCATCTGCAAATTTTGGAATTGTGCCCCGTACATCCAAGTCTAGGACATGAATAAATATCAAGAAAAGCAGTGGTCCAAACACCGACCCCAGGAAACCCCACTGTATACCTTCCTCCAGCCCAAAAAACAGCCATTCACTGTTACTCTGTTTTCTGTCACTCAGCCAACTTCGTATCCATGTTGTCAGTATCCCCTTTATTCCATGGGCTTCAACTTTCCTGACAAACCAATTATGTGGCACTTTTTACCAAAGGCCTTTTGGTAGTTCATGTACACCACTTCCACTGCATTCCTTTTAGTCACCCCATCAAAAAACTCAATCAAGTTAGTTGAACATGATTTAATAATCCAAGCTGGTTTTCTATAATTGATCCAAACTTGTCCAAGTGACTATTAATTTTGTTCCAGATTATCATTTCTACAAGCTTTCCCGCCACCAAGTTTAAACTAACTGGCCCTTTTTTGAACAAGGGTGTAACATTTACAATTTTTGATGTCTATGTTGCCTACTGCTCCACCAGAAGCGTTGCTACACTGGTATCTCAGTGAGAAACTCAAACTTTGAAACACATTGAACAATGTGAAGTTGCTGTACTTATCTGCCATATACCCACTAAACTCATCAGAAGAATTTAAGGTTTGTCTATTGTGGTGTAAACAAATTTATAATGGCATGATAGGTTTCAATTACTGCCAAACAATCTCAATGGCAACGAAATACATTCCCTCAGATTTTATTTATTGTTGGAGAGTTTTAAAAATAAAAATATTTAAATACTTGTTTTAACTTTTTCTTTCTGTCCCTTTTCTCCCAATTTTAATTTCATTTTCTGTTCAAGAATATACACTTCCTGGTTCAAATGGCATTGCTCAGTAAGAATTCTTCAGTCTAAGTGGTTTAAGAGATACACAGTTGCTTGCCTCGTTCATGCAAAGCCGAGTAGAGGGGATCGTGTCAAAATGGTTTCCTAATCACAGCAAGTTCCAAAACAAAACCCCATTGAAAGTCGTTGGAATGTGTAAGGTGTAATGACTTTAGGATATCCCAAAGTGTTTTAATAGCCAATGAAGTGTTTTTAAAGTGTTGTTGTAATATAAGAATTGAGGCAGTAAATTTGTGCAGAAGGTCACAAGAACAGCAATGTGATAATCACCTGATAATCTCTTTCTATGGTGTTGATTGAAGTATGAATGTTGGCCATGACACCCGCGCCCTGCTTGGAAATACTGTCATTAGATGAGTCGTGTTTGTTTGAAAGAGCAACGGGACCTTGCTTTGGCGTTTCATCTGACAGACAATAAATATATATTACTATGAACTTCCTGTATTTTCAAGCTGGCATGTATCTCCAGAGGGGGAAAAGTGAAGGCTAGGTAGCAGTGAAGGTTGAGAGCAGCAAAGGCCAGGGAACAGCAAGGGCTGGACAGCAGCGAGGGCCTGGGAGCAGCGAGGGCTGGGGAGCAGTGTGGGCCAGGGATCAGGAAAGACTGGGGATCAGTAAGGACCGGGTATCAGTGAGGACCGGGGAGCAGCGTGGGCCAAGGAACAGTGGGGGTCAGGGGACAGCAAGGGCCGGGTGGCAGCGGGGGCCGGGGGGCAGCAAGGGCCGGGGGGCAGCGAGGGCCGGGGGGCAGCAAGGGCCTGGGGGGCAATGAGGGCCTGGGGGGCAATGAGGGCCTGGGGGGCAATGAGGGCCGGAGAACAGTGAGAGCCGGGGAGCAGCGAGGGCCGGGGAGCAACGAGGGCCGGGGAGCAGCGAGGTCCGGGGAACAGAGAGGGCCGGGGAGGAGAGGGCCGGGGAGCAGCGAGGTCCGGGGAACAGTGAGGGCCGGGGAGGAGCGAGGGCCAGGGAGCAGAGAGGGCCGGGGAGGAGCGAGGGCCGGGGAGGAGTGAGGGCCGGGGAGGAGCGAGGGCCGGGGAGAAGCGAGGGCCGGGGAGGAGCGAGGGCCGGGGAGCAGAGAGGGCCGGGGAGCAGAGAGGGCCAGGGAGCAGAGAGGGCCGAGGGGCAGAGAGGGCCAGGGGGCAGCAAGGGCTGGGGAGTGGGTTGGGCTGGGGGGGTAGCGAGGGCCGGGGAGCAGAGAGGGCCGGGGGGCAGCAAGGGCCGGGGGGCAGCGAGGGCCGGGGAGCAGAGAGGGCCGGGGAGCAGAGAGGGCCGGGGAGCAGAGAGGGCCGGGGAGCAGAGAGGGCCAGGGAGCAGAGAGGGCCGAGGGGCAGAGAGGGCCGGGGGGCAGCAAGGGCTGGGGAGTGGGTTGGGCTGGGGGGGTAGCGAGGGCCGGGGAGCAGAGAGGGCCGGGGGGCAGCAAGGGCCGGGGGGCAGCGAGGGCCAGGGGGCAGCGAGGGCCGGGGGGGGCAGCGAGGGCCGGGGAGCAGTGAGGGCCGGTGGGTAGCAAGGGCCTGGGGGGCAATGAGGGCCGGAGAACAGCGAGGGCCGGGGAGCAGCAAGGGCCGGGGAGGAGCGAGGGCCGGGGAGGAGCGAGGGCCGGGGAGGAGCGAGGGCCGGGGAGGAGAGGGCCGGGGAGCAGAGAGGGCCAAGGGGCAGAGAGGGCCGGGGGGCAGCAAGGGCTGGGGAGTGGGTTGGGCTGGGGGGGGGTAGCGAGGGCCGGGGAGCAGAGAGGGCCGAGGGGCAGAGAGGGCCGGGGGGTAGCGAGGGCCGGGGAGCAGAGAGGGCCGGGGGGCAGCGAGGGCCGGGGGGCAGCGAGGGCCGGGGGGCAGCGAGGGCTGGGGGGCAGCGAGGGCCGGGGGGGCAGCGAGGGCCAGGGGGCAGCGAGGGCCGGTGGGCAACGAGGGCCGGGGGGGCATCGAGGGCCGGGGGGGCAGCGAGGGCCGGGCGGCAGCGAGGGCTGGGGGGCAGCGAGGGCCGGGGAGCAGCGAGGGCCGGGGAGCAGCGAGGGCCGGGGAGCAGCGAGGGCCGGGGAGCAGCGAGGGCCGGGGAGGAGAGGGCCGGGGAGCAGCGAGGCATCAAGATCCAGATGTGTGTGCAGCAGGAGGCCGCAGGTATTGTTTAACATGTATAGTTTAAAATGAGATGTACTGGAGGGCAGTTGAACTTAGTTAATTAAGGAAACTAACTTAAACTGTTTTTCCTGTACCCGGGGCTGAGCTAGCTCTTTAGTTTCAGAGCATATAAATACAGGCCTCTCAGTGTGACTTAGCATTGGAGTGTGACTTTGAAAAAGATTACTGGGAGTTGGGTGAGTGAGGGAGTTAGGGGAAGCAGGGAAGGAGATGCTCCTTCACTTTTTCCAAACTTTTTACACTGTAGGAATTGGTTCTTACTCTACTAAGGGGAAGAAGCTAGCTTTTTGGTGAGTATCTGGCAAGTGGTTAAGGCCTATTCTATTCCTAAGATTTAACATAATATGCAAACTCGTGGTAAGGTTAAAATATATAGAAAGGGAAATTAATTAATTGAATAAAATAACTAAATTAAAACACATTAAGGATGGCAGGACAGGTAATGTGTCATGGCTGCAGCATGTGGAAGCTCCTGGATGCCCTTGTGATCCAGGGCAAACAGATCTGCAGTAAGTGTTTGTGGTTTGAGGAACTTCAGCTCAGAGTCATTGAGCTGGAGGCCAAGCTGCAGACACTGTGATGCATCAGGGAGGGGGAAGTTACCTAAACACTTTGTACCAGGAAGCTGTCACAACCCTTAGGATAGGGTCTTCTGATTTTGTCAGTGGTCAGAGGCAGGAGAGGCAGGTAAGGACTGAGGGCAGGACTGCAGGAGTGTCAGCCTCTGCAATTGTCCAATAGGGTTGAGGTTCTCTCGGCTTGTTTGGATGAAAGTAGGGGCTGCAGGGTGGATGAGCTGACTGGCCATGGCACCGTGGTACAGGAAGCCATCAAGTGGGAATGTAGTGATAGTCGGGGACAGTATATTGAGAGGGATTGATACTGTTTTCTGCAGCAAAGAGCAAGAGTCCAGAAGTCTGTGTTGCCTACCCGGTGCCGGGGTTTGGGACATCTGCTCAGGGCTGGAGAGGAACTTGGAGTGAGAGGAGAAGGATCCAGTCATCGTGGTCCAGGTAGGTACCAATAACATTGGCAGGACAAGGAAGGAGGTTCTGCATAATGAGTATGAGGAGCTAGGCACCAAATTAAGAAGTAGAATTTCAAAGGTAATAATCTCTGGATTGTTATCTGAGCCATGTGCAATTTGGCATAGGACAAATAAGATTAGAGAAAAGAATGCATCAAAGACTGGTGTGGGAGAAGTGGGTCCTGGTTCAAGGGGCACAAGCATCAGTACTGGGGAAAGTGGGATCTGTACCGTTGGGACGGTCGACACCCGAACCGTGCTGGGAACAGTGTTCTCATGAGCCGCATAACTAGGGAATTAGAGAGGATTTTAAACTAAATAGTGGGGGCAAGGGATCAAATTTGGGAAGATTGGTAAATCAAAGAATAGCGACAAGGCAAGAGAGACATGTATTAATATGGGAAATGATAAACAGGCCATGACAGGAAGGGACAGAGAGTACAAATCCAAGAGTAAATCAGCAAATAAGATTAGAGGTCACAAAAATAATTAAAGGACAACATTAAAGGATCTGTATCTGAATGCAAATAGCATTCAAAACCAAACAGATGAACTGATAGCTCAAATATAAATAAATATGATCTAATAGCCATTGCAGAGACATGGCTGCAGTGTGACATAGATTGGGACCTGAATATTGAAGGGTATGTGACATTTAGGAAGGACAGGAAGTTAGGGAAAGGTGAAGGTGTGGCTCTGTTAATTAATGTTGGTGTTAGGACAATAGAGTGAGATGGCCTAAATTCAGGAAAGCAGGATGTAGAAGTGGTTTAGGTAGAGATGAGAAATGATAAAGGTAGGAAGTCACTTATGGGAGTGATGCACAGGACCCCTAAATGTAACCACATAGTAGGACAGAGTATAAAGGAAGAAATAATGGGGGTTTGTTAGGAAAGCATGATGATTTTAATCTACATATAGACTGGAAAAATCAGATGGGAAAAGGTAGCCTAGATGAAGAGATGTTTTTGGAACAGTTTCTTAGAACAGCACATTCCAGAGCCAATCAGAGAGCAAGCTGTACTAGACCTGGGATTGTGCAATGAGATAGGATTAATTAATGACCTTATAGTGAAGACACTGCTAAGTAGCAGCGATCATAATATGATTTATTTTACATTCAGTTTGAGGGACAGAAGATTGGATCCAAGACTAGTATTTTAAACTTAAATAAAGGCAATTATGGGGGCATGAAAGCACAGCTAGCTAAAGTGAACTGGCAAATTAGGTTAAAGATAGAGATGCAGTGGCAGACATGTAAAAGGATATTTCAGAATACACAGAATAGATACATTCCAAAGAGAAAGAAAAATTACAAGGGGAGGACCCACCATCTGTGGTTAACTAAAAAAGTTTAAGATAGCATCAAACTTAAAGAAAAAGCATATAATAGCACAAGGAAGGGTGGCAGGTCAGAATTCTAGGACTCCCTCCCTAACAGCACTGTGGGTGTACCTACACCACATAGACTGTGGCGGTTCAAGAAGACAGCTCACCACCACCTCCTCAAGGGCAATTAGGGATGGCCAATAAATGCAGGCCTAGCCAGCAATGCCCACACCCCATGAATGAATTTTTAAAAAAGTTTGGACAGAATATAAAAAAACAACAGATTAATAATGAGGGAAAAATTAGAGTATAAGAGAATGATAACTAGAAATATAAAAGCAGATAGTAAGAATTTCTATAAATATTTAAAAAAGAAAAGTTAACAAAGTGAGCCTTGGTCCGACAGAAAGTGAGTCTGGGGAATTAATAATGGAAAAATAAGAAGATGGCAGATGAATTGAACGGGTATTTTACATCGATCTTTGTTATACAGGATATAAGTAACATCCCAGAAATAGCTGTAAATCAGGAAATTGAAGGAAAGGAGGAACTCAAGAAAATTACAATCATCAGGGAAGTGGTATTGAGCAAATTTTTGAAGCTGCGGGCTGTCAAGTCTCCGGGCCCTGATGGATTTCATCCTAGGGTCTTAAAAGAAGTGACTAGTGAGATAGTTGATGCATTGGTTTTAATTTTCCAAAATTCCCTAGATTTGGGGAAGGTTCCATTAGATTGGAAAATAGCAAATCTAACTCACTTATTCAAAAAGGGAGGGAAACAGAAAGCAGGAAACTACGGGCCTTTTAGCTTAACACCTGTCATAGGGAAAATGTTAGAAGCTATTATTAAAGATGTTATAGCAGGACACTTAGATAAATTGAAGGCAATCAGGCAGTCAACATGGTTTTATGAGTGGAAAATCAGGTTCAACCAATTTTTTGGAGTTCTTTGAAGAAGTAACATGCTATGGATCAAGGGAAACCGGTGGATGTACTGTACTTAGATTTCCAGTAGGTATTTGATAAGGTGCCACATCAAACGTTATTGTGGAAAATAAAAGCTCATGGTATAGGGGGTAACGTATTGAGATGAATGGAAGATTGGTGAACTAACAGGAAGCAGAGAGTTGGCAAAAATGGGTCATTTTCAAGTTGGCAAGGTGTACCAAGTGGTGTGCTACAGGGACCAGTGCTGGGCCCTCAACTTTTGACAATTTATATAAATGACTTGGATGAAGGGACTGAAGGTATGGTTGCTAAATTTGATGATACAAAGATAGGTAGGAATGTAAGTTGTGAAGAGGACATAAGGCGGTTACAAAGGGATATAGATAGGTTAAGTGAATGGGCAAAGATCTGCCAAATGGAGTATAATGTGGGCAAATGTGAAATTGTTCATTTTGGAAGGAAGAATAAAAAAGAAGCATATTATCTAAATTATGAAAGGTTGCAGAGCTCTGAGATTCAGAAGGATCTGGATGAACTGGTGCATGGATTGCAAAAGGTTACTGTACAAATACAGCAAGTAATTAGGAAAGTTTATTGTGAGGGGAATCGAATACAAAAGTAGGGAGGTTATGCTTCAGTTATACAGAGCATTGGTGAGGCCACATCTGGAGTACTGTGTACAGTACTGGTCACCTTATTTAACGAAGAATGTAAATGCTTTGGAAGCAGTTCAGAGAAGGTTTACTAGACTAATACCTGGAATGGGTGGGTTGTCTTATGAGGAAAGGCTGGACAGGCTAGGCTTGTATCCGCTGGAGTTTAGAAGAGTAAGAGGCAACTTGATTGAAACATTTAAGATCATGAGGTGTCTTGACAAGGTGGATGTGGAAAGGATATTCCCTCTTGTGGGAGAATCTAGAACTAGGGGGGTCACTGTTTAAAAACAAGGGGTTGCCCATTTATGACAAAGATGAGGAGAAATGTCTTTGTCTCAGAGGGTAGTGAGTCTTTGGAACCTCAAATGGCAGTGGAAGCGGAGTCTTTGAATGATTTTTAAGGCAGAGGACTCTTGATAAGCAAGGGGGTGAAAGGTTATCAGGGGCAGGTGGGAATGTGGAGTTGAGGTTACAATCAGAACAGCCATGATCTTATTGAATGGTGGAGCAGGCTCGAGGGGCTGAGTGTCCTCCTCCTGTTCCTAATTCCTATGCGCGTGTGAATGTGTGCGCGGAGTTGGGCTTGCAGGGCCCAGGAGAGAAATCGTGGGCAGTGGTGCTTCTCCGGTTTCCGGACCTCTTATCCTCCATGCACCCTTTTAATTATTGAGGGTGAATGATGGAGAGAGGGAGGAATGATTTGAGTCTAGAGAGAGTAACGTTGGTTATTATATCAGTGAAGTGTTCTTCAAACAGGAGACAGGGGATCTGTAATCTCCAGCTGAAGCAGCCAGAGAGGGAAATGGCTCCTTGGTTTAACAGTACTTCTGGCCATGTGGCATTGAAGGCTGGGGGCTCGCGGAGGTGGGGGCGGGGGTGAGGCGGTGGTGGGGGAGGCTCGTTAGTGCTGGAGAAAGGGGGACTTTGAAGCCAGAGGCCAGGCACCAGTGGCCTTACTAATCCACTCTTGCCTTCAACACCAACTGGAGTCATTGCAGGATAGAAATCCCCGGCAGCCCAGCCCAATCCTCGGACCGGCTCAACCAGGAACACATTCACACAGCTCGGTAATGTTTGGAGTGAGTGATATCACCCAGTCTGATTAATACTCTCCCACACTCCCTCATTGCTCTTCTCCAGCCCTCAGCTGCATCCCCTCTGCTCAAACTCCGCCGGCTCCTGGGGCCTCAAGCTGCCCAACATGTGACCCCTGCCAACTGTCAACCACCGCCTACGAGGCGCTTTACACATGAGTGTGTCACAACCAATCACCGACCACAGTCTGCAAGACGTGACACCCACTGCCACGTCCCAATGCCCAGCATGTGAACCTGTTACCACCAAGTCTGAACTGCAAACCGGCACCCGTGAATAGCCTAGCATGTCAACCCAATACTGCCAATCACCACCTGTCTGCTGTCCAACACGTGATCATCTTTCAACGGGATTTTCCGTTTGTCTCTTTGAGCGTCTTTGGTTTTGTGAACCCTTAGGGCTTGAACCCCTGTGTTTTTCACCTTGTGCACCCACCCCTCCACCGCCTGGGCTTTGGCTAGGCCGTGGCTGGTCCTCTTTGCTCTTTAGGAATCGGGTTATGTGATTCCCTGGGGTGGCAGAGGCTGGTGGCACAAGCTTGGGATGAGGAAAAGCCTGAGAGCCAGGAAGGCGAGAGAGAGACAAATTGTTACATTGCAAATAGTGTTTTGAATACTGGTGATTTTATTGCTCAGGTGGGGATTTAATGTTGTGGTGCAGTTTTATTGAGGGGCTTTCATGTTGAGGTGGGGTTTTATTGAGGGGTTTTAATCGTGATGTAGAGTTTATTAAGAGGGTTTAACATTGAGATGGGGCGGGGGGTCGGTTATTGAGGGGTTTAGTGCTAAGTTGTTGGCCGTGCGTTGAGTTTAATTTTCATCCTGAATTTGAGAAATTCCTCCTGGGTCTGTCTAAAAAATGAAGTAATGCCCAATAGTGCAACTAAACTCTCATCTCCTCAGCAAATCAAGTCACTGGCTTCTCGTGTCTCCGCTGGTATTTTGCAAAACTGATGTTTGGCTGAGTGCCTTAAAAATATTCTTAGATAAGCCACTGTGGCCACATCCTCCATTAAGCACCAGAAGAAGAGGACTCCAAGGAAAACAACCCCAGCCTATCCAATCTTTCCTCAAAGCTCAGACCCTCCAGCCAGGCAGAATCCTGGTGAATCTCCTCTGCACCATCTCCAGTGCAATCACATCCTTCCTATAATGTGGTGACCAGAACTGCAAGCAGTGCTCCAGTTGTGGTCTAACCAGCATTTTATACAGTTCCAGCATAACCTCCTTACTTTTGCATTCTATGCCTCGGCTAATAAATGCAAGTATCCCATATGCCGTCTTAACCACCTTATCTACCTGCCCTGATACCTTTCAGGGATCTGTGGATATGCACACCAAGGTCCCTTGATCTTCAGTGCTTTCCAGGGTCCTGCCATTCATAGTGTAATCCCTTGCCTTGTTAGCCCTCCCCAAATGCATCACCTCACACTTTTCTGGGTTGAATTCCATTTGCCACTGGTCTGCTCATCTGACCAGCCCATTGATATCCTCCTGCAGTTTACAACTATCCTCCTCACTATTTACCACCCTACCAATTTTCGTGTCATCCGCAAACTTCTTGATCATACCTCCTACATTTAAGTCCAAATCATTTATGTACACCACAAACAGCAAGGGCCCCAGCACCGAGCCCTGTGAAACCCCACTGGAAACAGACTTCCAGTCACAGAAATATCCCTCTAACATCACCCTCTGCTTCCTGCCTCTCAGCCAATTTTGGATCCAACGTGCCACTTTGCCTTGGATCCCATGGGTTCTTCCTTTCTTGACCAGTCTGCCATGAGGGACTTAGCAAAAGCCTTGCTAAAGTCCATGTAGACCACATCAGATGTAGCACCCTCATCAACACTCCTGGTTACCTCTTCAAAAAATTCGATCAAATTTGTCAAACACAACCTTCCCTTGTAATGCCCAGAACTGTACACAATACTCCAGCTGATGTCTAACTTGTGTCTTATGTAAGCTCAGCATAACCTCCTTGCTCTTGTACTCTATGCCCCCATTAATAAAGCCCAGGATACTGTATTCTTTATTAACTGCTCTCTCCACCTGACCTGCCACTTCAATGATCTATGCACAAATAGATCCAGGTCCCTGCACCCCCTTAAGAATTGTATCCTTTATTTTGTATTGTCTCTCCATATTCTTCCTGTCAAAATGCATCACCTCACACTTCTCTGCATTGAACGTCATCTGCCACATATCTGCCCACTCCACCAATGTGTCAATGTCCTTTGAAGTTCTACATTAGCCTCATCACGGTTTACAATGCTTTCAAGTTTTGTATTATCAGCAAACTTTGAAATTGTCCCCTGTACACCAAGATCTAGATCATTAATATATATTAGTAAAAGCAAGGGTCCTAATACCGACCCTGGGGAACTCCACTACAAACCTTTCTCCAGCCTGAAAAACATCCATTGATGATTACCTTCCGTTTCCCATTTTGTGATCCAATTTTGTATCCACGTTGCTACTGTCCCTTTTATTCCATGAGCTATAACTTTTCTCACAAGTCTGTTGTGTGGCACTGTATCAAATGCCTTTTGAAAGTCCATGTACATCACATCAGTAGCATTACCCTCGTTTGCTTTCGCTGTTACCCCTTCAAGAAACTCCAGCAAGTTAGTTAAACACGATTTCTCCTTTAGAAATCCTTGCTGGCTCTTCCTAATCAACCCACGTTTTCCATGTGATTACTAATTCTATCCCAAATAATTGTTTCTAGAAGCTTCCCCACCACTGAAGTTAAACTGACTGATCTGTAATTGTTGGGCTTATCCTTACAACCTTTTTTGAACAAGGGTGTAACATTTGCAGTTCTCCAGTCTCCTGGCACCACAACTGAGTCTAGGGAAGACTGAAAGATTATGGCCAGTGCCCCTGCAATTTCCACTCGTACTTTCCTCAATATCCTTGGATGCATCTCACCCAGTCCTGGTGCCTTGTCAGCTTTAAGTACCGACATTTTATCCAACACTTCCTCTTCATCAATTTTGAGCCCTTCTAGTGACAGGGTTTACATATCCCAATAAATCCAGCAGGTTTTTGGTACCTTCATCAGTACATATGCTCCAATTTTGTCCTATGAATTAGAAAAAAGGGAGAGGTTCTATGATGAACTTGACCAATTGTTGACAAATGTATCAGAAAGTGACAAAATATTTATTTTAGGAGACTTCAACGCACAAGTTGGAAAGTACTTTAATCCATGGCCATATGTTCTTGGGCACTATGGTATTTGAGCTGTGAATTCAAATAGACAGCTGTTGTTGGAGTTCTGCAATAATCACAACGTAGTCATTACCAACACACTATTTCCTATGAAAGACAGATGGAAAGCAACATGGAAACACCTCTGTTCCACCCACTGGAATCAACTTTGAATTGTCCGATGTTGGGATGTGAAGAATGTCCAGATCGCCAGATATATGCAGAGTTCTGATTGTGAAACTGATCATGTTCTTGTCCATTTTAGGTGTTCCATCTCATTCAAAAAGAAAAGAAAGCACAAACATTAAGCCCATCAAGGAAAAAGGTGAAACTTTTCAGGATTAGGCAAAAGAGAAGAGAATTTCAGTAAATATCAGCTGACACCTTTGCTGAAAAGTCCATTACAATGACGTTCAGTGTCCAGAAGAGGAGTGGGCAACATTTCAGGATACTATATATGCAACAGCAAGAGACGTCCTTGATGGAAGCAAAAGGAATGATGGTGACTGGTTCAAAGCTCAAGAAACTGACTTAGCTACAATTATTGAAGCAAAGAGGAAGGCAAGAGTGCAGAACCTGGATGCCGCTAGCAATGCAAATAAATTGCAAATGAGAGGAGAATCCCATAACGACCGACGAGAGCGTTATGAGAAAATACTAGTTTGATGTTTGTCAACATATCCAGACATCACAGAATCACAGAATTGTTACAGCACAGAAGGAGGCCATTCAGCCCATCGTGCTGAAAATATTGATGCATGTGGAATATTTGCCAGACTTAAAGAGGCAATGAGCCCTGTTGTTACCAGATTCACTCCACTATGCATGACTACAGGAGAAACCATCACTGTCAATGAAAGTATTATGGGGTCTTGGATAGAGCAATAGCTGGATCTGTACAATATGCACTGTTATTGTGTGACCAGCAGCTAAAAGTGAACTAGATGCACCATGCACCCACCCCCAACCCCAATGCCACCATGATGGAAGATGTTACAGAAGTGCTTAAAAAATGTCATTTGGTCAAGTGCCTAGTGCTGATGGATTGCCAGAACTCTGTAAGTTGAAAGGCCCTACTCTGCATCATGAACTGTTCTTGCTTATCATTGGCAAATGGAAAAAGGAGAATTTCCCCAGGAAATGAGAGATGCTCAAATCATAAGCAACTACAAGACTAAAGGTGACAAGTCAAAACTACTGTTGTATTTCACTGTAGTGCATAGATGGTGTTAGGAAATAGAGATAGTTTAAATAAGCTATATTGGTATTTGTGGGTGTTAGGAATGAGTTTTAGCTTTAATGTTTAAGTTTGATTTGTATTTCTGTATCTGTGCATTAAGAGAGGGTAAATTGAATTTTAGTTTCACTTTTAAAAGGTGCCTGCATTTCTAATGAGAGTTTTACGACTTAAGTTGTTAGGCAAACACAAGAGTAGAAAAACAGTGCTGTTGCCAAGCAACAGGGGCCCAGAGAGGCAGGGTTCCTCACAGACACACTCAGAAAAGCTAGAAACAACAGTTTGTTTTGGATGCTGTTAAGAGTTTAGCTGGTTTTGAAGACAGCTGCCAAGGAAGCAGCCTAGAAGAGACAGATAGCTAGTCCCGAGCTAAAGTTGGTTGAAACTAGCTGCCAGGGGAGACTGGAGCAAAGGGGACAGATAGCCAGTCCCAAGCTAAAGAAAAAAACCCAATAATCCAGGGGAGTGGAACAGGGGAAAGTCCCAAGCAGACCTTCTAGTCAAAGGAAGGACAGGCACCTGGAAAAGGTCCTGTTAATGAAGTTAAAAGTGAAGAGCAAAGAGAAAGGCTCTAACCTTCAGATTTAAAGAGACAAAAGCTGCAGGAAGCAGATTTAAAGCAAAAGCAGCTTACAAGAGGCAAGTAGGTCCAAAGAGGCAACTGAAGGTCTGTAACTATTTGCTATTGACATGTGAAGCAGTGGTACTGTTGTTGGCTGAGTTGGTGAGAGACAGTGCATGGAAGACAGCTTGAATGCAGGTAGTGACCCAGGGAGAGGAACATCGGAAGGAGAGTTTGAAGCCCTGGAGATGAACCCTTGTGGAAGGTGTCTGAGAAAAAGCATTGGTTTGGGAGAAGATTCCAAGGTGAGGTCTTGGAGAGTGGAGATTGGCGATTTCACCTTTGTGTGAGAGATGGAGTGCAGCGAGACTGTTTGGCACACAGTGTGACAAGCGCCTGCAGGGAGTTAATGGGAGAGATCCATAGCATTTGGTTGAGGTGGCATCTGTTGCTTGGTTTCAGAGTGTGGCATGTCTGACCACAGGGTGTCTATTGGTACATGGATTGTGTACTTACTGTGGGCATTAGAATATAAGATAGCTTTTGTAACTTGTGTTATCCTTACAAATCTGTACATATCTGTAAAGGTATAGTTGTGGGTGAAGGAGTATTGTAATATAGTCCATTTTTCTTGTTTAATAAATGTTTTATTCTTTTATTAAAAGTTCATTAGCTGACTCCAGTGATCTGCTCAGTAGCTACTCTCCAGAAATAAAAGTTAGGAACTATCAAGCTGGTTTCCACTCTGGGATCAGGCTTGTCCAGGTGTAACCTCAGATGGGATCATAACAATCTTTGTCCGCAAAGCATGCAGTCGCCTACAAAAACTTGCCAATGATGTCTATTCAGAATGCCAATGTGGGTTCAGAGCCGGTTGTTCAACATGCTAGACATGATTTTCACCCCGGGACAATATCAACAAAAGTACAGAGAACAGCAGAAGCCATTAAATGGTGCTTTTGTAGATCTAACCAATGCCTGTGATCTGATTAGCAGAGATGGTCTGTTCTCCCTTTTGCAAAAAACTAGATCCTGAAATCTTCCTACTGTGAAATGAAAGGAAAAATCATCTAAAATGGGATGGCACCTGACTTGTTCCCAATACTGAGTGGAGTAAAATTAGGGTTGTGTTCTTGAAACAACACTGTTCGGCATCTTCTTCTCTGGCCTCTTGAATGTGAAGGAGCTTTACTATCCTCAAGATCAGATAGAAGGCTGTTCAACCTGTCTAGATTGAGATCAAAGACCCAAGTGAGACGTTCTGAAATATGAACTCCTGTGTGCTGATGATGCAGCTTTTGTGACACATTCAGCTGTCATGCCTGCAGTCAATTCAAGTCCCTTCTCAACTGCTGCAGAGGAATTTGGGATCACAATGAGCCTCCAGTGGCAGTGACAATGATTCAAGGTGGTCAGCCCAAAGCAGAGCTGCAACTAAACAATGATGAATTGAAAACTGTAGATAAATTCAGCTACCTGGGGTCAATGGTCTCAAGTGAAATGAAGCTTAATGTGGAGACATCAGCTCACGTTGATAGTGCTGCTGTGGCCTTTGGAAAGCTTCAGGTAAGAGACTGGAAAAACCCCAAACTCCCAATTGCCACATGACTGAGAATCTTTAATACCTGCATACTAAGTAGACTGCTGCATTGTGTTGAAACTTGGGCTACATATCAGAAGCAGGAATACAGATTTAATTAATTTCATTTGCGTTACTTGAGAAAGATCATTGGGACCCATTGGCAGCACTGAGTCCACAACACAGAAGTACTGCAGCATTCAATGAAGAGCTTGATGGTGCAATTAGATCCTGTTGGGTGACCAGAACTTAGATACAAGGATTCGTGCAGGCGAGTCTTCATTTCACACCAGATTTATTTCAACAACTGGGAAGAGTCTACACATGACAGAAGCACTTGGTACCTAAATCTCCACACTGGAGCATGAAAATTTGAAAAACTTCAGGGGGAGAATTTTCCCCCTGTTGGGCGCACAGTCATTCGGCACCCCCGATCGGCTGGGCACCACCATTTTACATGGGCGGGCCAATTAAGGCCCGTCCAGCGTGACGCGTGCCCGGAAGTGCTGTGTGCTCCCTGTGCAGGCTGGGGGTGGTGGGGGTTGCCTGAGTCAGGAATGCGCTTTACCTGCATGCGCATGAAAGAGCGCAAAAATCTCTGTGCCTCAGGGAGATTAGTTTTAAGTTTAAACAGTTTAATAAAGTGTTGAAAATTTTTTTATGACATGCTCCCTCATGTGAAACTATCACATGAGCTGGGGATGTGCATTAATTTTAATAAAAATTTTTCTGAAAATTTTAAATCATTCATGAAACCTCATCCCACCCATGGATGAGATTCCATGAAAAATGCGAAGGCTGCCTGGTCTCTTCGCCTGTCCGCCAACCTTAAGGTTGGATAGGCATCTCAGCTGATTGCCTTAATTGCTTCTTAACAGGCCTTAATAGGCCTTTGGCAGTTCGGAGGGCACGCAGCCGACTCGGCTGTGTGCCCGCCAAACTGAAAATCTAAGTGATGAGCGGTGACGTCAGGACACCCGCCCGAAGGTTCCGCCCCAGATTGCCACCAGCACAGGAATGAACATGCAGCAGTAAGCCCTGCATCAACAAATGACGCCCTATGATGTCCCACATTGAAATCGATAATGCTTTGTGCGAATTGGACTGCACTCCCATTTGAAGACTCACAACAGATGAGCAGCAGTAGATATGAATTATCTGCAATGATGCAAAGCCAAAGGGAAGACCATACTTCTCCAATGTGGTACATATGTTGGGCATGAATCTGTTTTTTTATCACATGCATTTTCTATTTGTACAGAACTGTAACATCATGTGGATAATTTTTCCTATGGCAGGTGGGCTGGGCGGGGCAGGCACGGAGCCAATCGCCACCCGCGATTGGCTGCGCGCCACCATTTTACGTGGGCGGGCCAATTAAGGCCGCCCAGTGTAACGCGCGGCCGGTAGCGCTTAGTGCTACCTGTGTGGGCGGAGGGGAGGAGGGGGAGTAGGGGCCTGCGCGCAAAAGAGCGCAGAAATTTCCCTGAGTAACTTTGTAATAAATGAAGTGAAAATTTATATAAACATGTTCCCTCATGTGACAGTGTCACATGAGCTGGGACATGTTTGTGAAGTTAGTAAAATTTATTTATTTATTTTATAAAAGCTTTAGGACAACTCATCCTGCCCGTGGATGAGATTTCTTGAAAAACGTGGAAGCTGCTTGGGCTCTTCGCCTGTCCACCGACCTTAAGGTTGGACGGGCAGCATTCTTAACAAGTGTAATTACTTTTTTAATGGCCTTAATAGGATGTTGGCAGTTCAGCGGGCACGCTGCCGCCTCTGGCGTGCATATTGAAGTGAAGCGCAATTACACGGGACACACACCCGACATCATCGCGTGTCATTTTATGCGTCGGCGTGTCGGGCCCACCCCCGCACGCCAACCGGAAGATTCAGCCCCATGTTTGAAATTGCAAAGATCACAATAATGAAAACTTTTGAAGAGTTTAAAAATAAATTAAAATGCTCTAGTACACAATAAAATACAGTAGTTGTTTAATTCATTTTTAAATTTCTCTGCAAGTCTCCCTTAATAGAGGAATGTCTGTCTAGATTTTGTGCTTTAGTTTATGGACAGGGACTTGAAGCCACAACCTTCTGACTTAAAAGTTTTGATATACCTATTTTAGGTGAGGAGGAAGGATTTCCTGTACTATTCAGTGCAGTTCCTGACAAGTTGACTAAGAGGTGGTACCACAAGCAGCATTTGCCAAGTGCACCTAACAAATCACTCAACTGAACAAGGGCAGTGAAAGGAAAGACAGAGGGAGTGGTAAATTAGTAGAGGAGGAAACATTTAAGCCAAAAATTATGTGGTGAGGTACTAGTGAAACAAATAATGTTTTTGTTTGAAATTTTGCTCTCTGTTATTTTGGCAGAAGCAATGAGGCCAACAGAGAATGGGAGTTTATAATTAATGCAGGAAGTGTTCAACAATAGTATTCCACAGTAAAATGAGGTGATGAGTGTTTCCACTTTATGTATGTTTGCACTGTATGCTTTCTGCAAGTTGTTAATAATGTGTACAGATCCAAAAATTACAATGTGATAAATTTTCCACAGAAACAATTAAATGATTTTTTTTGCCTTTCATGTGTCTCAAACATTAATCTAGCTTACTATTTTGTTCGAGTAAACAAAACTCACTACATAATATAACATTTCTGAAACTGGAGGCAAAATAAAGCCAGAGCTCAAAATTAGCTTGGTATTTTTGCCATTCTGTCAAATGTTTCCAACTAACTTTTTTCTTGTAAATTTCAGGAATATAAACGCATGGGAAAACTGAAGTAAGGTTCAAGCATGATTCATATGTGATGGAGAGGTTAATGAATTGTTTCTTTAAATGGAGCGACAAGGCAACTACAATATATAATGGCCATAGGTGAAACTTAGTAAAAGGTTTGTGGGGTGATCTGTTGCTGCAAATGGAGATCTGGGAAAGTGCTTTTTGGGCTTTGTCTTCCTAAAGCAGAGCCTCAGCTGCTTGTTGACATCACTGAACTTATGCTGATTCCTCCTCCTTCTCCTGATCAGGCATCAGAGTCTTTGAAATGCTAAATTATGAAGCAAATAGCATATTACTACAATAAGAGTATCATGAAGTGTGCCCCTGGACTTGATAAGCACCTAAAGTATTATAGGATCATAGAATAGTACAACACAGAAGGAAGCCATTCAGCCCATTGGATCTGCGCTTGTTCTGCTGAAGAGCAATCCAGTTAGTCTCACTCTCCCATGCTTCCACACATTCCTGCAGTTTGTTTCCCCCTTCAAGTATTTATCCAATTCCCTTTTGATGATTGGCTGGTGGACTTGGATTCAATGGCATTCAGGGAGTGCATTACAAATCTTATCCACCAGTTGTGTAAAAATGTTTTTCCTTATGTCACCTCTGGTTCTTTTGCCAATCACCTTAAATCAGTGCCCTCTTGTCCACTCTTCTGCCATTGGAAACAGTTTTTCTTTATTTACTCTACCTGAAGTAAACACTTCATGATTTTTGAAGACCAATCAAGCCGCCTCTGCTCTAAAGGGAAGAGGCCAGCTTCTCCAGTCTGTCCATATAACTGAATCCCTGGAACCATTCTAGCAAATTTCTTCTGTACCTGCTCCAAAGCTTTCATGTCCTTCTTAAAGTATGGTGCCTAGATTGGACATGATACTCCAGCTTAGGCTGGAATTTAGCGTATGGGTTTAACGTAACTTCATGGCTTTTCTATTCTGAGCCTCTAATTATAAAGCCCAGGACCCTTTATGCTTCATTAATTGCTTTGTTAGCCTGTCTGCCCGCCTTCATAGATTTGCGTACAATCACCTCAGGGTCTTTCAGTTCTTGCATCCCCTTTAAAATGGTACCATTTAGCATATATCACCTCCTCTCATTTCTCTTGCCAAAATGTATCACCTCAAACTTTTCTGCATTGAAGTTCATCTATATATCATCAGCCTTTCTTGAAGTCTATTCGTACCTTCCCTATTATTCATTGCACTTCCAAATTTCCTTCCAGCTGTAAATATCAAAATCATGTCCTCTAGTCAAAAAAATATTTTAAGTGCTAATTATCTATTCTATGACAATTCTGATGACAACCACAATAATTTGCATTAATTACAGCATCTTTAACATTGAAAACTAGCCCAAGGTGCTTCAAAACCTGACACTAAAGCGAATTTAGGACATGACCAATGTCACTGGTCAAAGAGCTAGATTTAAAGGAGTCTAAAAGGAGGAAAGATAGACAAGCTCGGGTGGGAATTCTAGAGCTTAGTTCGGAGGCGATTTAGGACATGGCTGCTAATGGTAGGACGATGGAAATCGGGGCTAGCTGAGAACATGGAGAATTGAATGCAGAAGGAGATTACTAACATAGGGAACAACAAGAGCATAGGAGATTTAGGGCCAAGAATGAAGCAGGAATCATGACAGTCACCTGAGCACCAAATATTGGAATGTGAAATGTTTTTGGTCACTAACAAGCTGAACATCGAACAAGTGAAACTCATTCAGGGAATAATAGCATTTTGGAAACGGGGGTCCTGTATTGACATATTTGCAATTGGTTATCATGTGCAACTGCAGAAAACTTCATTTTGACAAAGGGAAGCACCAAGACTGTCTCCTATGATGAATGTTGTGTTTTGTGCCTGGGCAGTATGCAGAGATGACATCAGTTTCTAGGCCTTGTTATGATCCTAGGCCAGAACCTCAAGTCTTTGTTAAGATCCAGTTAGTTTAAAGCAGACAAAGTTTGAGATTCAAGACACTTGTTAAGTGAATAAAGCCAGCAGATTCCACGGATTTTGAACAAACAAAAATAATCTTTACTAAACAAGGTCGGAAAGATAAAACAATTTACAATTATCTTATACTCTAACATTGAGGGTTAATATGAAGTACATGTGAATCAATAGGCAGTGGTCAAACACCACACTGCACAATAAATGACAGATGTGACCAAGACAGAGTCCACAGATTTCTCAACAACCCATCCAAATGTCAGTAAACACTGAGTCAACCAATCTCACTGAAATTCTGTCTCTCTCACAAGGGATCCCGGTCTTCACCATCGAAGACCTAACCTGAGAATTCTCTTCAAAGGTTGCTTCGACTTAGACAGCATCAACATCAACCCATCTCAAAGGGTTTCGATCTCGTCTCTTGAGATTCTGTTCCCCCTGATTTGTGAGTATGCACTCAAGCACCAACTCACAAGCACAACTTAAGTTCTTTGGATGTTCTGAGCAAAACACTACTGCTGCCTGCAAGATGGAGTCACCAATCTTCTGCTGCCTTCTTCACTTAAAGTCTGCTCCCCACAGCCCTTTTCCTGTTTGAAGCATGTTTCACTGTTCCTCTATTTTTAACCAAACGGTAACCTTTTTCCCTATCCTCTCTCTGGAACCCTTCTTTTGCGACCTCTTCCTGTCCCCTGTCTGGGACTCTAGTCTTCCATGGCACTCTGCTCGCGGTCACCTGACCCAGGTTTCCACACAGTTTTTCTTCCTGCACAGGCACACTGGGCTCAAAAAGTGCAGAACTGCGTATGTGCAGCCCGCTCCCAGTCTGCGCACGGACAATAGCTCCAAGGTCCGTCAGGAGTTGAAGTTCCTGACCTCCGCTCTCAATGAGGTAAGTATAGTTTTCTTTACATTCTAAACAAGAGTTTTATTTACAAGTGCTTCTAATATATCTGCTCTCTCATGCTTACAGCTTCTTTTCTCAGTTTAGTTTCTGGTTCACTCTGTAAGCTGTAGGCTTGAGTAATAGGAGAGAACAGAGAACAGTCAGCAGACACACACAGTCAAGCATTGAATAATTGAACTCCACATCTTTTCTCCTTTGGAAAACTAAAAGACCCTATTTCAAATTAAACCTGCATAAACGACAAACATATGTACATTGAGTCATTTCTTAGAGAAAATGACATACTGAGCTCTAACAACAACCATCATATCTCAAAGATTACTTAATGGTACTAAGGCCTACGAACTTGAAGTTGTCATTCTGCATAGAGTTGCCAACTCTGGTTGGACATATTCCAGAAGACATCGGCAGAAGTGACATCATGAAAAGCCATGGTATGTGTCAGCTCTATGGGTGACATCGTTGGCGAGGATGCAGGAGAAATAGTTTATTGGTGAATTTAAGGTCTAATGCAAACAATGAACCATTTTCTTCCTCATTGATATTTTGAATTCATTATTTTTTCATTGGATGAATAAAAAGAAACAAAAGTTAGGGTGCTTCCTGGTGGATGGTTTCCCTGCTCATTGTATTTTTCCCAAATGCAAGAGCAGGCAGTGTCCTCCTGGGACAGGCTGGTGGGTTTGTCCCAGGGGATAGATCTCTGTGCCACTTGATCAACAGCAACTCCTTGGCCCATCTTTGAGCTCCCTAGCACAGGTTGAAGGTCACCACAGAGGACTTTACCCAGCAGGCTCCAAGTAATCTGGCAGAGGGCACCTGGAGCAATGCACCTTCTGGGAGAGGAAGACCCTCATCACCTACACTCACCTGGTCATTTGCCTGGAAAAGCGACACAAGTCATCGACTGACCAGTTTCCTGATGGTGCTCTACTCAGGTCTGGAGATGGACTTTGGAGGAGCAGAAGGTATCAACTGCTCCAGGCTGCTAATCTCAATTGCCAACCATGGGCTCTAGGAGACCCCCAGGTCTCCAGACTAGCTCCTCCAGGGAAGGAGGAGCACATAGTTTACCCGTGTACTTGTGTTTGTGGAGCTGGGCGGGTTGGGCAGACAAATGTGCCTTTTGCATGTGGTTGTTAAGATTTGGTGCATTATTGGAACCTAAGTGAACCCTGTAATAATGAGGGAAAGCTGGCAGCAATATGCAACACATCACCTATGCCTCGTCATCTTCCTCCTTCTTGGAATCCCCCTTGGCTCTATGCCTTATTGCTCCTGCAGGGCCAAACCTTGCTGATAGATAATGTTGTCTAGGGCACAGCAGACCATGCCCATCCTGGAGATCCTGCTTTCCCTATACTGAAGTATGCATCGAGATCTGTCCAGGCACCTGAAGCACATGTTTGGTATGCCAATGGCTTATGCAATGACATATCTGGTTGTCTTATGGCATTCATTGCATCACTCCTGGACACCATTAGTTGGGTTGCCCAAGGGTGTCATCAGCCACATTAAGTGGATATCCCCGTCTCCAAGCAGCCAGTCAGTAACTGCTTCGAAGTGTGAAGAGATCAAGAGGATAGACTGCTTATAGGACTAAAGCATCATGGCAGCCACCCAGGAATCTTGCGCAGACCTGCATTAAGTATCTTCTTGTGATTGCACATAATGTGCATATTGGAATGGACGCCATTGTAGTTGACCAAACACTAGTGGGTCATTTATGGGTGCCTTAATTGCCACATGTGCAGTCAATAGTGCCTTGCACCTGTGGGAAGCTAGCTACAGCAACAAACCCAAATGTCCACTCATTCTGACTGACATCATCCCAAGCAAAATTGACATAATTGGTAGTCCTGGCAAATAAGTCAATCGTTACCTGTCTTATAACCTGACAGAGATCCTGCAAGTGTCTCTGACAGAGCCCTGAAAGGATCCACAGGCAAAAAAACGGAGGAAAGTCACTGTTAAAGCATGGCCACCAGGTCCATTTGGCAATTCTTATTCTAGCAGACCATAAATGCCTGCTACAGCCTCATACAACATCCTAATGGTCAGATATGTTGAGGAAACTTATCCTCTGCCTATAGACCCTGTATGCCGTGTACGGTTTCCTGTGAACTGTTGCTCACTCCTTTGGAGTTAGATATTTATGAACATCATCCTATTATTGGTCAGTGTCCTCAGCTGAGGCCCAATATAAAACAGTCGAAGTGGCATCTACACTAATCTAATAGATCACACCTCCAAATTTTCAAAGTATAGGTGACAACTCCAAAGTATACAAAGTAACCTCTTGGCACAAGTACCAAGAACAAACCCTTTCCCAAAAACAGGAAAGGAAACAATTTCTAGTGTTGAGCACTTATTGGCATGTTCCCCTGATACAACTTCAGCTCCCTTAATTACCATTGTGTTCTACCTTACTTTCACTGGGGAGCTCCAGGAAGCCCACGGACTCACAGTTGAAGTAGAAATATCATGTCAATATTGCTCTAATAGAGCAATTAACATGTTAATTAGCTACCTGCATCTCCCAAGAGGTTTGTTTGCACACAGCCTAATGCATTGCAGTGAAATGCAGAAGTTGACAAGTTGGAGCCAGCTTCTGGATGCATTGTTAATTTCACTGGTTTTAACCCTCACCCGCTCCCAAACCCACTAAAATTTAGCCCTATGGCACTAAACTCAAATGTTGGCTGCTAGTTCTAATGCTCAGCAATTATCAACATTGTTCTTAATCTGGGCATCAGCAAAGATAGACAACAGGCACTACAGGTAGAAAATTCAATCTTGCGCGTTGCTGCCTAAATCAAGCCAGATTTACAGGTGCTGAAGGTTGCAGCTCAAGGAAAACCTGAATGGGGTTTTTGACCAATGGGGAATTGCTGCCAGTCCTCCTCTCTCCATTTCTGTCCATAAAACAGGCAAATAACCCAGGCCAATATTTAAACAGATTTCTGGTATGAATTTTAACATGGCACTAATAGTAGAAGCAAACACAGAATTAGCATAATGTAGCTTTTATTCTGAAAATATGGCAAGGATCTAAGGCACTTCAAACATTTAAATACACACATGACAAAATTTAAATGTGACAAGATTGCAGTCTTCATAAATATGCACAGAAAACCATGTACAGGGCTTTAATTGAAGGACAGGATGATATACAAATAATATCTCAAATGTCACTAAAACCAAATTAGATACAATGATGTAAACAATTTCTAAAAGAATTAAAAATCTATGTTCAATAGTAAATTATTCTATTCTTCATGTAAATTCATTTTTATTAGGGTATGTATAAAATAGTTTGAAAATACTGTATGACTCAATTTTTAACAGATACAAATGATTTTGTTTGAAATATAAAAGTTACATAACTTTCTGTAAATGAGGGAAACCCAAACAAGGGCCATCCCTCATGCCTCTTAAATCTTAATGTAACCAACTCAAATGTATATTTCCAAATATTATAAATACAATGCAGTAATTTAAAATAATGCCATTAATATCATGACACTTGTTTTAATGAAAGTTTATACAGACAAAATATAGTTTACAACTAACAATGAATGCAATTAAATGAGAAAGCTAAATAGCCATGTGTTGTGTGTTCACTGTGGACTAAAACCAAAGAGACAAAGGGGTAATTTAAAATAAAGACTAATAAAGCTTGCTACAAGCAGCTTTGTTGAGGCAACAATGATGCTGAGTGTATAATGAAGACTTTATAAGGCCAGCCTCTGCAATGCTTTCCAGTTTAGTTGCTGGTCAGTAGATTAGCAGAGCTACCTTTTTGTACTATTGCTAAAAAAGTTTTTGCTGGTGAGCTCAGGCACACATTTACATTCAGTATCTGTCAATATTAACAGGGATACATAGCAGCTTAGTAAAAGGACTGGGTCAATGGCAGGTAGGAATCAATCAAATTTGCTTCGTCTGGTTGGGCTTGGAGAGGTTTTTCTTCCTAGCCTGGGTGTACCCTAAAAAGACAAATAGAGATTTAAGACATTGAAAACTACAGTGTTTTCAGTGAAAAAGGTGAATTGAACAACCGTTTCATCAATCTTTGAAATGTTTAAATACATTTATAAATTCCATTTCATCCTCCGAGTTAATAAAATACTTAAATTTTATCCTTTTAAGATATTTAGCGTAAAGTAGTAGTTTCCCATTGAGTACAGTATTAGATGCAGAACATACTTTGTAAAATGCATTGGACTGGCTAGAATTATCCACAATGAAATAAACATTGAAGTTGTGCAGTAGGACAAGATGTTGAAACTCCAACTAACTGACATAGGGTTATGCCCAGTATTCCACAGATGGAGGGTTACTGCCTCACTATCTAGTTACAGAGAACATGAACTCAGCCATTTCCATCACAGGACTGATGGAATGAAAGGCAGTTAGTTAGGCTGAGCTGCTCATACATTTAGTAGCATTGCCCCCAAATGCAGCTGCGTTTGTTATGGAGATCGACGAGGAAGGGAAAAGTTTTAACTAAATACCTCAGTTACAGTAAAACTATGGGAAAATACATATTCATGCTTTCCACTGCGATAGAACAGTGAAGCCAGGCATCATTTTTAACTGAAGGATATGCATCTACAGATCATTTAAGCTCTAGATGAAATCATATTGTTAATTTAAAAGAAAAACATGTACGTACCGGTGACGGAGCTTTGGAGAAGTTTACATGAGCATAAAGTAAGACTCCTATATCTTTATGACCAGCCTCGAGAGCAATAGACAATGCTGTGCTTCCATCCTGAGTAAAAGAGAGAATTGTGTTCATTTACTTAATGAATCCAGAATGGTCATACCCTTATATACTTGAAAATCAGCATGGAATCTAAACATCGCCCCTCGAAATTCAATGGCATTACCATAGCTGAATCCCCCACGATCATCATCCTGGGCGATTATCATTGACCAGAAACTGAACTGGACCAGCCATATAAATACTGTGGCTACAAGAGCAGACCAGAGGCTAAAAATCCTGTGGCAAGTAACTAACCCCAAAGCCTGTCCACCATTTACAAGGCACAAGTCTCCAATTGCCTGGATGAGTGCAGCTCCAACAACACTTAAGAAGCTTGACACCGTCCAGGAGCTCGCTTGATTGGCACCCCACCGACAAACATTCACTCCCTTCACCACCGACAAACAGTGGCAGCAGTGTGTACTATCTACAAGACGCATTTAAAAACTCACCAAGGCTTCTTAGACAGCGCCTTCCAAGCTGACAATCAATACCATCTAGAAGGACAGGGGCAGCAGACACATGGGAACACCACCACCTAGAAGTTCCCCTCCAAGCCACTCACCATCCTGATTTGGAAATATATCACTGTTCCTTCACTGTCGCTGGGTCAAAATCCTGGAACTCCCTCCCTAACAGCACTGTGGGTGTACCTACACCACATGGACTGCAGCGGTTCAAAAAGGCAGCTCACCACCACCTTCTGAAGAAATTAGGGATGGGCAATAAATGCTGGCCTAGCCAGCAATACCCACATCCCATGAATGAATTTTAAAAATTGTTTTGAAAGCAATTCTTGCCAATTGCCAGCAGTTACATTAATAATTTCCCTTTCTTTATATCATAATGTTAAGAACAGTGAAACCAAAGTACATGGAAACATTGGCAAACCATTTACTGAGGGGGACCAGACTGGAACTATTTTTTTCGGAGGGGAGGAGGGTGGGGGAGGGGTTCAACATCTCCAGATTGTCACAAATTTTCTTTAAGACTATATTTACAAACTTCAGTTTTTGATCAATGTGAGTATTTGTTACCCATTGTTGAGTAGCCGTCGGCTGCATATCCAAACTGGGCTGTTCCATGCTATTGTTAACAGACTGCAAATGGCTCAAATGTCTGTGAACCACCAGGATTTTAAAATCTCCAAAAACATTGGCTGAGAACAGCAATTTACATGGCTAAATCTTAGTGCATTTATGTAAAGAAAGCAGATCTACCACAACTAATATAACATAACATACCACAGAGTTACTTAAAGCTACATACAATAGAAATGACATATGTTTTGGGACCTTGGCCTAGTCAGGAATTGCACCACCACTGTGGGTGGATATAATATAAAAATGAACCAGTGTTGTGCACTTGGCCATAATCCAGCAATTACACTAACCACACCAGACATATTTATTAAAATTCCACAAGCACAAAGTAGTTGCCTCAGAATAGTGCAAATTCTCTCACCAGAATGGTGAAAAAAACGTAAACCATTCTTTTCCCACTAATTCCAAACATTTATTAAAGAATCGAACTGCATCTGAACCTGGCAAAGAAAAAGCTTGATGTTATCCCTCACCAAGAAATTAAGTTTAAGTTTGGACAGGCTGGGTAATGTTGAATAATGAGACACAGAAACTTACACTTCCTCATGGAACTAGTCTCACTCAGGTATCAGTTTTACAAGATCTAAGGTCTTCATACAGGTAACTGGTGTGTTTAAAGCATGAATTCTTTACAGAAGCATTTCCTAATATTTTGTGATTTAAAAAATATAATTACTGTGGTACTTTTAATCTTTCAACTAGGAACAGAAGTCTCTGAGGGGTGATAGACAAGTTCATATATGGTATGGAAAAAAATTAACACAGATGACTACTGTAAAATAAACAATGCAAATAGGGCAAATGGGCAGAAAGTTTCAAGCTAAGAGCCAATTATCAGATGGTTCTTCTTACAGTTTGGAATGGGCATCTAGGAAAAGGCAAAAACCCTGAAATCATTTAAGAAATATATAGGTGCAGCAATGGAGGAAATGTAGGGATATGTAGATCAATTAAAATTGGCTGAATGGTTTTTCTTCCTCATTCATAAAAATCATATTATTCACAAGATATTAATGCCACTAATTTTAGTAAATAATATTTCTCAATATTTTGTTGGCAAGGTATTTTATTCTCTTCCTTTCCCCTCTTCCTCACTCCAATTCCCCCAAAACTTTTCAGCATGGAAATTTCTACACATTAATGGGCTTCTCGGCTTTGACATTGGGCTGCAGGTTAGCTCTCGAGCCTCTGTTTAAGCTCACTATGACTGTCCTGAAATGTTCACTCTCTCCCTGTGGGGAACAATCAGGCTGCAGATTATGCCATGAAGGAAAAAAGTCAATTTACCAGATGATAATTATTCATTAGGACCCTGTTTTAACTATTATTGCCTGTCCCTTTTGATTGCCTACAATTCTTACAGTGACAGTGGTGGCACGCCAAATTGACTTTAGATATTTGCCAATGCTACCCAAGCGATCTGATGTAGTCGATCTCATCCTCTAATCTCAGGCAGCACAAAGTCTCCATTCAGCTAGTCCTTCCTCTGGCAAGCTCAAGGGCAAACATGGGCAATGTAAGGTACAGGAGGCACAGACTTTCAAAGCTCCTAAAGAGCAGTACAGCATAGTATTTTTAGCAATAGGTTTCAGAGCATTTCGAGTTAGCATTGTAAATTTGCCAGTATCCAACATTTTATTTTTCAAGTCATAAGGATTTTGTTTTTTTTTGGTGCAAATTTTGGTTAAAAAAGGTTGCTGCTATTTTCTTGGGTGATTTTCAGAATGTATCTAATTCACATTGTTGTCCTTTACTACTACCCACAAATTTCTCCCCTCAACCTAAAAACAATGATTTGCAATATCTGCAGTTTTGCGGGCGATGAAAGCTTTCCAGTATCTCACCCGAGTGAATATTCTGTATGACAGCTTACCCAGTGACTTCCAATAAACTATTCACCAATAGAGGGCATCACAACTGATCCTGATCCTATTCTTATCCAAAGTCAATAAGCACGACACAGTAATTCGATGCAGGAATACTAGCTGATTTCCCCCAACCTCCTCAGGCCCAGTGGTGCAGAGGCCAAATGCACCACCTGAGCTACAGCCCAGCAATGTCCTGCTAATCAACACATTAATTTCTGATGAAAAGTCATCACACTGTTTTGCTCTCCACAGATGCTGCCAGCCCTGCTGAGTATTTCAGTATTTTCTGTCTTTCATCAGATTTCCAGCATCCACAGTATTTTGCTTTTACATTAATTTATCTGTTGGTTTGCTAATTCAAGATTATGCCTTAACCTTCTAATTCAACATCAACATATTACAAACACCCATTCCTCATTCATGAATATTTTGTCGAGAATGCTAACAAGATGTGTTCCACAACCGTGGTGGATTTGATTGTTTTATTTGGTGCATAGCTGGACTGGTTCACAGAGTAACTGAAACCCTCGAGCTGCAGCAGGTGTGAGTGGTCTCAATGATGGGGGAAGAGATTAATGTGGTTTCTGCGCAGGCAGGGAATTAAAAATACATTGATACTGCTGATATTTACTCTGTTTTTGCTGCACGAACAGCACCATTGACAATAACAACAGTAATCTGATGTTTCACAATTCAAACACCCATACCATTTTCCAACATTAATCAGTGACTGGTTGCGAAATAGTGCAGATTCATTAGCTATCCTCTATCTGAGGATACAGGGTAAACTATTCTGTGCAATCATATTTAGTAATTAAATTAATATTTCCAGAGAGGAAGATGGTACATGCAACATATAGAGATAGTTCAGTATAAACAACCAAAACAAGACAAACATTTACACCCTGCAATAAAATGTCTTAATGGCAACTTACACTGTCAGCTAAAGTGGAATCACATCCAGGTTGGGCCAGCAGGAGCTTAACTATCTCCACATGCCCGTGCTCACTTGCACACATCAGAGCTGTAGAGCCTTCGTCATCCTGGATATTGACATCAGCACCACAGAGAAGCAGCGCTTTCACCATGTCCATCCGACCATGGCTCACTGCAAGCATCAGCGCCGTCTGACCAGCCTAAACCATAAAATACACAATGACAGAGCTTATATAACAGACTGATTTATGCACTAAAAGAAGTGGTTCCATGTCAGAAAATGTATAGAAAAAAATACAAGAAAACGATACTACAACAGCACGTTCAAGTTCCAACAACTTCAGCATGGCACGGTAGATCAAGAATTCATGTGATTTTCATCTTAATCACGTCTCCCTGGGAAATTTATGTGGAGCTAAATATTTCACAATAAGGAGACTGAGAAAATTAGAGTCATTTAATAATATGCATGTTACACAGGGAATATAAAGGAAGAAAAATATATTTCAAAATTTATCTAAGTAAGGCATAAAATCACCCTCCCAATCAAATCTGTTCTTTCTAACAAACCATGTATAATATGACTAGAACACAAGTAGGCCATTCGCTCAAGGCTATTCTGCCATTCAATTGGATCATGGCTGATCTATATCTCAACATATTGTTATGATCCCAAATGATGTTACAACTGGATAAATCTGATCCCAGAGTGGGCCCAGTTTGATAGATCCTAACTTTTAACTTGTTTGTTTAGATATGTGGAGAGTGGCTACTGAACAGAGTCACTAGAGTCAGCTAATGAACTTGTAATGAAAGAATAAAACATTTATTTAACAAGATGAACTATATTACAATACTCCATCACCCACAACTATACCTTTACAGATGTATACAGGTTTTTAAGGATAACCCAAGTTACAAAAGCTATCTTATACTCTGTAAACAGTAAGTACACAATCCATGTAAACCAATAGGCAACCTGTGCTCAGACACACCACACTCTGAAACCAAGTGACAGATGCCACCCCAATCAGATGCTATGGATCTCTCCTCAACTCCCCCCAGATGCTTGTCACACCGTGAGCCAACCAGTCCCACTGCATACCGCCTATCACACAATGGTTTCCAAACTCCACTCTCCAAGAACTCACCTTGGAATCTTCTCCCAAATTGACGCTTTCTCTCAGACACCTTCCGCCAAGGTTCACCTCCAGGGTTTTGAACTCTCCTTCCAATCTTCCTCTTCCCCGGTCACCCCATGCATTCAAGCCATCTCCCATGCACTCTCTCTCAATGACTCAGCTGTCAACAGTACACCACTGCTTCATATACCCAAAGCAAAGAGTTACAGATCTTCAGTTGTCACTTTGGACCTTCTGGCTTCTCACAAGCCTTTATCTCTTTAAGCTTGAAGCCTTTCTCTGCTCCTCACTCTTAACTTCACTTAACAGGACCTTTTCCAGGTTTCTGTCCTTCCTTCGACTAGAAGGTCTTCTTGGGACTTTCTCCTGTTCCACTCCCCTGGATTTGGGGACTTTCTTCTTTAGCTTGGTTATCTGTCCCTTTTGCTTCAGTCTCTCTCTGGCAGCTACTTTCAACCAACTTTAGCTTGGGACTGGCTATGTGTCCCTTCTAAGTTACTTCTGCTTGGCAGCTGTCTTCAAACTGAACTCAAAACTGCTGTTTCTTTAGTTTTTCCTGTGTTTGGGGGGGTGGGATATGCCTCACTGCACTCCTGTTGCTAGGCAACAGCACAGTTTTTTCTACTTGTGTTTGCTTCACTTAGCCTGAAGAGTCGTAAAACTCATTAGAAACGCAGGCACCATTTAAAGTGAAACTAAAACATAACTTCACCCTTTCTTAACACACTACAGAAATACAAATCAAGCAAACTTTAAAGCTAAAGCTCGTTCCTAACACCCACAAATACAAATATAACTTACTTAGGGCAGGATTTTACCCCCATCGGGGGCGAAGATGAATGGCGGGTGCACAGAGGCACGCCTCTGATTGGCGCCCCTGATTGGGGGCGTGGTGCCATTTTACATGGGCGGGCCAATTAAGGCCCGCCCAGCGCGACGTCCGTATGGAAGTGCTGTGCGCTCCCTGTGCGGGCGGGGGGGGATTCCCTAAATCGAGAGTGTGTTCTTTCGCGCATGCGCAGGAAAGAGCGCACTCATCTCCCTGAGGCTAAGTGCTGCCTCAGGGAGGTCGGCTGTTCTGTGACAAAAATTAAAAGTAGAGAAAAAAATCCTGACGTGTCCCCTCATGTGACAATGGCACATGAGTTGGGACATGTCCATAATTTTAACAAAAACTTTAATAAAATCTTTTAAAACCTACATGAAACCTCATCCTGCCCGTGGATGAGGTTTCATGCTTTTTCTAATTCCCACCAGGGCTCCTGGCCTCCCGCCAACCTTAAGGTTGGGCGGACAGGTTCATTAATTAGCTAAATGACTATCAATGGCCTCAATTGGCCATTGACAGGTTGGCAGGCGCACAGCTGATTTTGCCACGCCCCCGCCTATCGGAAAATTTAAATGGAGCGTGGTGATGTTGGGAGTTTCGCCCGACGTCACCGTGTGTCATTTTACGTGTTGGCGAGCGGGCCCCACCCTCTGCTCGCCGACGGGAAAATCCTGCCCTTAAACTCTCTCTATTTCCTAATATTATTTACCCACCTTTGATGTATATCCCTAAAGACCCAAACAAATAAATATTTGTCGATCTCTATGTTGAAAATTTCAATTAACTCAAGTTACTGTTTTTTTGGGGGTGGGACAGAACTGTAGATTTTCACTACTGTGTGTGGAGAAAGTGTTCCCTGATTTCAGACCTGAATAACAAACCTCTAATTTTAAGACCAAGCTCCTTTGCTCTGGGTTCTATCACCAGAGGAAATAGTTGCTTTGTGTCTGCTCTGGCAAACTGTTTTAACATTTTAAACACATCAATTAACTCCCCTGTTAATCTAACAAAAAACTTAAAGCAACTAATATTAGTGAAGAAAAAATACTGTAAAAATTAATGGGACTAATGGCTGAGAAATACCCTGGAACCTATGGTCTACATCCTAGCGTTCCAAAGAGATGATGTCAGAGACAGTGGATGCATTGGCTGTGATCTTAAAAAATTAGATTCTGAAACTCAATGGATTGGAAGATAGCCAATGTAACACTGCAATTCAAGAAAAGGAGAAGGGGGGAAACAAGAAACTACAGCCAGTTCAGTCATTAGGAAAATCCTGGAATCCATTATTAAGGAAGCGATATTTACAGCAAGAGCTTATGGACTTCATTTAAAACAGAGAGCAGGTGAGCGAGTGGACTCTATTTAAAAGAGAGCAGGGAGACTTCATTTAAAAAGAGCGTGAAGAATAGCTGATTGGTGAGTTGGATTGGTGAGTATTACTAGTCTTTAGATTAAAATTAAGGTCTGTAGTTAGTGTTTAGAGCTCTAGTTCTTATTTTCTCTTTAAAAATAACCTAAGATTGATAATGGTGTAAATAATTAAATTCAATAAAGTGTAAAGAGCAGGGATACTACAGTAATTAATTAATAAATTAAATAAAATAACATAGCGATGGCAGGACTGGCATTGCTCTTGTGGCATGTGGGAGCTGCTGGACACCAAGGTGATCCGGAGCAAACACGTGTGTAGTAAGTGTTTGCGGCTTGAGGAAATTCGGATCCGAGTTAATGGGTCGGAGTCTGAGCTGCAGACATTGCTCCACATCAGGGAGGGGGAAAGTTACCTGGACACTTTGCTCCAGGAGGCGGTCACACTCCTCAGATTAGGTAATTCAAATTTGATCTGTGGCCAGGGACAGGAGGATGTGTCTTCAGGTGAGGCAGGTGTGGGGACCCAGGGGGTAACGTTCGAGGAGCCTCAGCCCCTTCAACTGTCCAACAGTTACGAG
This sequence comes from Cetorhinus maximus, assembly GCF_964194155.1. Lineage (NCBI taxonomy): Eukaryota > Metazoa > Chordata > Chondrichthyes > Lamniformes > Cetorhinidae > Cetorhinus > Cetorhinus maximus. The sequence continues at coordinate 122,804,219 of NC_135880.1, read as the reverse complement.
GTTCTTGCAAGCTGTGTGGACGAGAGCGGGGACTGCAGGGAGGATGAGCGAACTGACCTTGGCACCATGGTACAGGGAGCCATTCAAGTGGGAGGAGGAAATAGGAACATAGTAGTGGTAGGGGACAGTATAATTAGGGGGATAGATACTGTTCTCTACAGCCGTGAGCTTGAGTCCCAAAGGCTGTGTTGCCTGCCCAGTGCCAGGGTTAAGAACATCTCCTCAGGGCTGGAGAGGAACTTGGAGTGGGAGGGGAGGGATCCAGTTGTCGTCGTCCACGTTGGTACCAACAATGTTGATAGGACTGGAAAGGAGGTTCTGCTGAAAGGGTTTGAACAGTTAGGAGCTAAATTAAAAAGCAGAACCTCCAAGGTAATAATCTTGGGATGACTACCTGAACCATGGACAAACTGGCAAAGGTTAAATAAAGTCAATGAGTTAAATGCGTGGCTCAAAGATTGGTGTGGGAAGAATGGGTTTCAGTTCATGGGGCACTGGCATCAGTACTAGGGTAGAAGAGAGCTGTTCCAGTGGGATGGGCTTCACTTGAACCATGCTGGGACCAGTGTCCTGGTGAAATAGAACAACTAGAGCTGTAGAGAGGGCTTTAAACTAAATAGAGGAGGAGGGAGGGTTCTGGAGAGGGGATAAGTAGCCTTACAAAGCAAAAGGATATGGTGGCATTGCAGGGCAGCTACTTAGGTAATGATACCCAGAGTGTGACAGGGAGGGATAGAGTGTACAAACAAAAAAAAGGAGCAAATAGGGTCAAAGGGGGAAAAAATGGTAAAAAGGCAAAATTAATGGCTCTTTACTTAAATGCACATAACATTCGGAACAAAATAAATGAATTAACGGCACAAATAGCAGTTAATGGGTATGATCTTACAGCCATTACGGAGTCATGGTTACAAGGAGATCAAAGTTGGAAACTAAATATTCAAGGGTATGTGATTTTTTGAAAGGACAGGCAGGAAGGAAAGGGTGGTGGGGTAGCTTTGTTAGTACGAGATGGAATAAGTACAATGGCAAGAAATTATCTTGGATTGGAAGATGTAATATCCATATGGGTGGAGGTAAGAAATAACAAGGGGAAGAAGACACTGGTGGGAGTACTCTATAGGCCCCCTAACTGTAGCTGTGCTATCGGACAGAGAATAAAACAGAAAATAATGAGGGCATGTAAAAATGGCAGTATATTATTCATGGGTGACTTTAATCTTCATGTAGATTGGGAAATCAAATTGGCAGAGGTAGCCACAAGCAAGTATTCATAGAGTGTATTCGGGACAGTTTCCTAGAACAATATGTTGTGGATGCAACCAGGGATCAGGCTATTTTGGATCTGGTAATGTGTAACGAGGCAAGTTTAATAAATGATCTCAGAGTAAAAGATCCCTGAGGAAACAGTGAGCGTAACATGGTGGAATTTAGCATTCAGTTTGAGAGTGAGAAACTTAGTTCAGAAACATCTGTGCTAAACTTAAATAAGGGTAATTACAAAGAAATGAGGGCAGAGTTGTCTGGAGTGGACTGGGAAAGGAATTTAGCAGAAAAGATGGTTGATGAACAATGGCAGACGTTTAAGAAAATAGTTCATGACTCACAACAAAGATATATCCCAGTGAGGAAGGAGGATTGTAGGAGGGGAATAAACCAACCACGGTGAACCAAGGAAGTTAAGGATAGTGTCAAAGTGAAAGAAAAGGCATACATACAATGTGGCAAAGATTAGTGGTAAGCCAGAGGATTCGGAAAGTTTTACAAGCCAACAGAAGATGATCAAAAAAATAATAAAGAGGGAGAAAATAAACTTTGAGGATAAACTAGCAAGTAATATAAAAACAGACAGTAAGAGCTTCTTTAAATATATAAAAAGAGAGAGGCCAAAGTCAATGTAGGCCCCTTAGAGAATGAGACTGGGGAAATAATAATGGGGAACCAGGAAATGGCAGAGGAGTTGAATAAATACTTGACATCAGTCTTCATGGGTAGAAGGCGCTAATAGCATAGCAAAATACTAAATAATCACGGGGCAAAAGAGGCAGTGGGGGGGCGGGGGTAGGAAATAAATACAATAAATATCACTAGAGAAAAAGTACTAGGGAAACTAATGGGGCTAAAGGCCAATAAGTCACCTGGACCTGATAGGATGCATCCTAGGATATTAAAGAAAATAGCTGCAGAGATAGTGGATGCACTGGTAGTAATCTTCCAAGAGTCCTTCTGGAAAAGTCCCAGAGGATTGGAAAACTGCCAATTCAAAAAGGGAGGGAGACAAAAAAAAACAGGTAACCATAGGCCAGTTAGCTTAACATCTGTCATTGGGAAAATGTTGGCATTGATTATAAAGGATGTAATAGCAGAGCATTTAGAAATACATAATCTAATCAAACAAAGTCAGCATGGCTTCATGAAGGGGAAATCATACCTGACAAATTTATTAGAATTCTTTGAGGTGGTAACAAGCAGGATAGATAAAGGGGAACCAGTAGATGTAATATATTTGGATTTCCAAAAGGCGTTTGATAAGGTATCACATGTAAGGCTACTTGATAAGATAAGAGCCCATGGTGTTGGGGGTAGTATATTAGCACGGTTAGAGGATTGGCTAACTAATAGATGACAGAGTTGGGATACGGGGGTATTTTCAGGATGGCAATCTATAACTAGTGGAGTGCCACAGGGATCAGTGCTGGGGCCACAATTATTTACAATATATATTAATGACTTGGATGAGGGAAAGGAATATACTATCACCAAGTTTGCGGATGTCAAAATTAGGTGGGAAGGCAAGTAGTGAGGATGACAGAATCTACAGAGGGATATAGACAGGTTAAGTGAGTGGGCCAAAATGTGGCAGATGGAATATAATGTGGGAAAGTGTGAGGTTATGCACTTTGACAGGAAGAATAGAGGAGTTGAATACTATTTAAATGAAGAAAGACTGAAGAAAGCTGCAGCACAGAGGGATTTAGGGGTCCTCGAGCATGAATCCCAAAAAGCTAGCATACAAGTTCAACAGGTAATAGGTAAGGCAAATGGAATGCTGTCCTTTATTTCTGAGGGAATGGTGAATAAAAATAGGGAAGTCTTGCAAGGCACTAGTTAGACCACACCCAGAATACTGTAAGCAGTTTTGGTCCCCTTATCTAAGAAAAAGATATACTGGCGTTGGAGGCAGTCCAGAGAAGGTTCACTAGGTTGATCCTAGTTGGAGAGGTTTTCTTATGAGGAGAGGTTGAGTCAATTGGGCCTGTACTCATTGGAGTTTGGAAGAATGAGAGGTGACCTTATTGAAACATTTAAGATTCTTAGGGGGCTTGACACGGTAGATGCTGAGAGGTTGTTTCCCCTTGTGGGAGAGTCTAGGACCAGAGGGCATAATCTCAGAGTAAGGGGGCGCCCATTTAAAACAGAGATGTGGAGGAATTTCTTCTCTTGGAGGGCAGTCAATCTGTGGAATTCTTTACTGCAGAGGGCTGTAGAGGCTGGGTCGTTAAATATATTCAAGGCTGAGATGGACAGATTTTTAATTAGTAAAGGAATCAAGGGTTATGGGGAAAGGTAGGAAAATGGACTTGAGGATTATCAGATCAGCCATGATCTGATTGAATGGCGGAGCAGACTCGATGGGCTGAATGGCCTCCTTTTGCTCCTATGTCTTATGGTCTAAGAGGGCACTTAGAGAATCATAATATGGTTAGATGAAGCAACATGTTTTTATGAAAGGGAAATCAAGTTTGACAAATCTACTAGAGTTCTTTGAGGATATAACCAGCAGGTTAGATAAAGGAAAATCAGTGGATGCAGTATATTTGGATTTTCAAAAGGCATTCGATAAGGGGCTACATGTAAGGTTGTTGCACAAGACAAGGGGCTCATGGAACTGGGGTCCAAAATATTAGCATGGGTATGGGATTGGTTAAAGAATAGGAAAGAGAGAGTAGGAATAAGTGTGCCAATATTTAGCAGGTTGATATACAGGTTGAGTATCCTTTATCCAAAACCCTTGGGATTTCAGATCATTTCTCTTTTTGGAAACTGCATATAAACTTACATTACAATAGCCTAAGCCTAGGCTAGCTATAGTCTAAAGTAAATAAAATGGCTAGAAAAGTAAGATGCACTAAATAATAAATACAGGATACCTGCAATAAGTTTCTTTTTGACATGTTCACCACAAAAATCGCAAGGTAAACAGTGCAGACAAACTAGGCTTCTGTGCTGAAGGTCGATGAGGTTCAAAAGAAGTGCTGTTTTTGGATGTGTTCGGTTTTCGGATTTATGGATAAAGGATACTCGACCTGTGCCAGTGGGGTGCCACCAGGATCACTGCTGGGTCCTCAGCATGTTAATAACTTAGATGAAGGGACTGAAAGTAACGTATCAAAATTTGCTGATCATACAAGGTTAAATTGGAAAGTGAACTGTGAAGAGAATGCAAAGGGTGCAATCTTATCAGCCCCGTGAAGGTAGCTTTGGAGGCAGGGGAGAGTAAATCTGGAAAAGCATCTGTCAGGTCAGCTCCTCACTGTATTCACACCTTGGTGCACTTTTGTCGGAGGTCAGACAATTAGGTACAATCAATGTCATTTAGTAAGGTTGAACAGAGTACCATGGGGCACTGACCGGTGCACACCACCCCCTGTCCCCACAAGCAAGAAAGGTGAGGTACTCTCACAGCAGGAATTTGGAGTCCTGTAACTTGTCAGAATGTGAAGGAGCTCAGCGGTAGCAAGTGGTAAGGGTTGCTCTGTTGGCCTATATCTTGGCCTTGCTGCTGAGTTTTGAAACACCGGAAGCAGATGCCTCCGATGGCCATATGCATTAAATTTTGCAGCCCTTCCAAGAACGGCAATTGCTGCTGCAGTTGCTCCATCAGTTCAAACCCCAGCAGCATTTCCATTGGTCTCACAATGGGGCTGCCAGCCTCCACTGGAGTGGGCTGGGATGTCCAGCATTCCTGCCTTGGGAACCCAGTCGACGTCCGTCCTTAATTGGTTGGCAAACGTGGAGGCAGCCTCTTAACTGGCCAGTTCTTGTAAGATTCCTCATTGCCACACAATTGGCAGGCAATGATCATCTCCAACAAGAGAGAATCTAACCATCTCCCCATGACTTTCAATGGCATCACCATCGCAGAATCCCCCACTATCAACATCTGGGGATTACCAATGACTAGAAATGGAACTAGACAACAGCAGCTCAGAGACTGGGAACTCAGAGGTGAGTAACTCACCTCCTAACTCCTCAAAGCCTATCCACCATGTACCAGGCACGTCAGGAGGGTGATGGAATACTCTCCATTTGCCTGCACAAACGCGTCTCCAACAATACTCAAGAAGCTTGACACATCCAGGACTTGACATCAGAGCCACTAACTTAAACATTCATTCCCTCTACCACAGATGCAATGCAGACTGGTGCTGGTGTGTGCCACATGCGAGATGCAGCAACTAGTCAAGCCTCCTTTGTCAGCACCTTCCAAACCTGTGGCCTCTACCATCTAGAAGGACAAAGGCAGCAGATGCATGGGAACACCACCACCTGCAAGTTTCCCTCCAAGCTCACACCATCCTGAGTTGGAACTATATTGCCATCTCTTCACTGTTGCTGGATTGAAATCCTGGAATTCTTTTCCTAACAGCCCTGTGGGTGTACCTGCATGAGATGGACTGCAGCAGTTCAAGGCAGCGGCTCATCAGCACCTTCTTAAGGGCAATGAATGATGGGCAACAAATGTTGGCCATGTCACTGATGCCCACATCCCATGAAAGTATAGAAAATAAGTCTGACCCATTTGGGATTGGGATCTGGAAAAGGCTCCAATGCCTGAAATATTGGGCAGAATTTTACGAGTCGGTGAGCGGGGGTGGGGCCCGCTTGCTGACGTGTAAAATGATGCACGATGATGTCACCGCACCCGATTTAAATTTTCAGGAAGGCGGGAGCGTAGCAAAATCAGCTGCACGCCCGCCGACCTGTCAATGGCCAATTGAGGCCATTGACAGGGTCAATTAAGCAATTAAAGGGCCTGCCCGGCAACCTTAAGGTTGGTGGGCAGGCCAGGAGATCCAGCAGGAACTAGAAAAAACATGAAACCTCATCCACGGGCGGGATGAGGTTTCATGTAGGCTTTAAAAAATTTTAATAAAGATTTTGTGAAAATTATGGACATGACCCAACTCATGTGACGTTGTCACATGAGGGGACATGTAAGGGAAATTTTATTTTTCTATGTTTAGCTTTTTTACATTTAGAGCTGATCTCCCTGAGGCTGCACTTAGCCTCAGGGAGATGAGTGCGCTCTTTCGTGCGCATGCATGAAAGAGCGCACTCTCAATTTTGGGATCCCCCCCCCCCCCCGCCTGCACAGGGAACGCATAGCACTTCCGTGTGGACGTAACGCTGGGCGGGCCTCAATTGGCCCGCCCACATAAAATGGCGCCGTGCCTCCAATCGGGGGTGCCGATCGGAAGCGCGCCCGTACGCACCCACCAATGAACTCCCCCCTCCACACCGATTGGGGGGGGGGGGGGGGGTGGAATTCAGCCCATTATTACAGCTGATAAAGATTCCACAAAAAGAGTCTGCACAGGAATAGAAAGTGATTAAGGAAGTGTGCAAGAATGTGACAAATGGAGTATAATGTTTGGCGATAGAATGAACAACAGAAATTTTTTTAATGGTGGGTAACTATTAAAATGTTGGTGCTCAGACGGATTTAGATGCCCGCATACCCAAAACATAGAAAATTAACATGCATGTACAGCAAACAAATGGAAAGGCAAATGATATACAGGGTGAAAGTGAAGTTCAAGAGTAATTAAGTTAGCTTAATTGTACAGAGGTTTAGGAGACCTGATGGGATCTGATCAAGGCTCTGTAATAACTGTCCTTTTGTATTGTGCACAGTTTTGGTTTCGGTACTTAATGAAATATTTGCCTTAGAGAGGTTGCAACTAAGGTTCTGGAATAAAAGGGTTGCCCTATGGGGAGAGATGGAGTAAATTGGTCCATACTCTCCAGTGTTTAGAAGAATGAGGTGATCTTATTAAAACATAACAATCTGCAAGGACTTGATGGGGTAGATGCTGGGAGGCTGTTTCCCCTGGATGGAGAGTCTAGAAAGAGAGGGCATAGTCTCAGGATAAGAGGTCAGCTATTTAGGACTGAGGTGAGGAGAAATTTCTACTCAGTGGGTTGTGAATCTTTGGAATTCTCTATCCCAGTAAACTATGGGTGCTCAGTCGATGAATATTCAAGGCTGGGATTGATAGATTTTTAGTTTCCAAGGGAATCAAAGGTTGTGGAAATCTGGCAGGAAAGGGAAGTTCAGGTCGAAGGTAGGCATAATCTTCCTGAGTAGTGGAACAGTCCGTATGGCCTCCTCTTGTTCCTATTTCTATGTTCTTACTGAACTGAAAGGCAGGAAAACCAAGTTTATGCAAGCTGTCCTCGTACTTTGCCCCTTTAAGCTCCGGCATAAATCTGGTAAATTGGAGATGGACCCTTCCCAAGGTCACTCTTTCCTTCCTGAGCTCCACTGCCTAAAACTGAATGCAGTACTCCTGATGGGATCTGACCAAGGCTCTGTACATTGATCCTTAGTACTCCATTCCCTTGAGGTAAAGGCCAGTGTCCCATTAGCCTTTCTGATTACTTTTTGTACACACACATCAGTTTTTAGTTATTTGTGTCCTTCAATACCTAAATCCCTTTGCTCTTCCACAGCTCCCAGTCTCTCACCATTTTCAATTTTTTTTCCCCTGGATCCAAATTGGATGATCTCTCATTTCCCTACATTAAACTGCCGCAATTTTGTCCATTCAAAATTTGTCTACGTTCTTTTGTAACTTCCTGTTCCCAACTGCTCAATCTACTGTATTCCTACCTTAGTGCCATCTGCAAAATCAGATCTACAACTCTCTATTCTCTCAGCCAAGTCACTGGCTTATATGGTAAATAGCTGATGCTCAAGTGCAGATCTCTGGGGAATGTGACTGGTCACATCCAGTCAAAGAACATTCCCTTTATCCCTAATCTCCACCTCCTACTTCCCAATTATTTTTGCCAATAACCTCTTGTGTGGAATCATATCGAATGCTCACAAAGTCCACATAGTCAATATCTATAGACACTGTCCAGTTCAAGGTAGTGAGCGACCTCCTCAAAATCTTGGGCTGCTGTAATCCTTTGCTTTTGGGGAAAGTTTGATCACACTTTCTTTTCTGTTTTAAATAAATGTATCTTGTAGGCTGAGTTTTTCATTAGCATATATAACATAACATTTACTGGGGAAAGTTCAGGGAAAATGTAATAATGCAGAATTAGGAAATCAGTAATGACAGATAACTGTATAGACCTAAAAAGTGTTTGCAAGGAGCAAGGTGTGGAGTACACTAGAGAGAAGCACATGAAAAAGGAATCTAAGGCAGAAGATGAACATAAGATTTGAAAGATGTTGCTAGGAGTCAGATTTCTGATAAAACTATAGCAACACACCCTGGAACGGGTGTCAAAGGGGGTCTGAATGTTTTAGACAGAAATCCTTTGACTTTTTTTTGTTTTGGGGGGAGGGAGGGGAGGAAAAGGCAAGGTTCCACAAGAAAATCC